>NC_134710.1:166637731-167237731 GCF_043290135.1 Rhipicephalus microplus | reverse complement strand
TGAGCTCCGCAGCGTTTTAAAGGCCGTGGTCTTACAAGATTGATTTTCGACCGTGTGAAGCATTGACTGGCGACGTTCGTGAGCGCTTGTGAATGACACTCTACTTCGATTCAGCGTTCTAAGGTAGCGCAATCTCTAGTTTTTTAAAATTAACCAGAAGAGACTCTGGCGCTGCGATCGTTCAGCGACCATGCATGATATTGTCACGAGGTTGTGATACACGCAGCACTTGAGAGGAAGCACGCAGGAGTCAGGGCGATGTCAGGCGAACTGTTTATTGGGCGAACTTGTGCCCAGCAAAACAGGGCCAAACACAACTCACAGCAACAGCGGCGTGAACAGTCGTCGGCCGACGGAAAAAAAAGACCCCCAGTGGCGCACTGCGCCGGCTTTTTATACACGCGTCGTAACGCGTTCCAAAGTGGCATACAAGATAAACGCGGCCTGCGTTGCGCTTAACAGAAAGTGATAGCGTCTTCCTTCGCAAACGAAAAGAACCGCACGTGTCAGTTTTTTATACACGCGTCGTAACGCGTTCCAGAGTGGCATACAAGATAAACGCGGCCTGCGTTGCGCTTAACAGAAAGTGATAGCGTCTTCCTTCGCAAACGAAAAGAACCGCACGTGTCAGTTTTTTATACACGCGTCGTAACGCGTTCCAAAGTGGCATACAAGATAAACGCGGCCTGCGTTGCGCTTAACAGAAAGTGATAGCGTCTTCCTTCGCAAACGAAAAGAACCGCACGTGTCAGTTTTTTATACACGCGTCGTAACGCGTTCCAGAGTGGCATACAAGATAAACGCGGCCTGCGTTGCGCTTAACAGAAAGTGATAGCGTCTTCCTTCGTAAACCAAAAGAACCGCACGTGTCACTACCCCCCTCTGAAAAAGCATCGTCCCGATGCTAAAGACAGAACATAAGAGAGAGTACATGCAATAAATTACATTAACAATGCGTCACAGCTAATCAGCGCGCGTAATAAGGTTTAAGTCGCACCACGTGTACGACTTCGGGTCGTGCACGGCGTCGTTGGGATGACGTTAAGCCATCGGGCACGACCTCATAGTCCAGTTCACCACGACGTCGGACTACCTTGTAGGGTCCAAAGTAGCGTCGCAGGAGCTTCTCAGACAATCTCCGTCGTCGTATCGGCGTCCAGACCCAGACAAGGTCACCTGGTTGGTATTCGGTGTGGTGTCGTCGAAGGTTGTAGTGGCGCCTGTCGACCGTCTGTTGGCTCTTGATACGCAGGCGGGCTAGCTGTCGAGCTTCTTCAGCGCGATCCAGGTAGCTGGCGACGTCGAGGTCTTCTTCGTCGGTGCCGACCGGTAGCATGGCGTCAAGCGTCGTTGTTGGGCTCCGTCCGTAGACGAGCTTGTATGGAGCAAACTGCGTCGTTTCCTGCACGGCCGTGTTGTACGCGAAGGTTACATACGGGAGTATGGCGTCCCACGTCTTGTGCTCGACGTCCACGTACATGGCCAGCATGTCGGCGATGGTCTTATTTAGACGCTCGGTGAGGCATTCGTCTGTGGGTGGTACGCGGTGGTTCGGCGGTGGCTTGTCTGACTGTACCTCAAGATCGCTTGCGTTAGGTCAGCCGTAAAGGCCGTACCTCTGTCGGTGATGAGGACCTCGGGGGCTCCGTGGCGGAGGACGATGTTCTCAATGAAGAACATGGCGACCTCGGCGGCAGTGCCCTTGGGCAAGGCCCTTGTTTCGGCATAGCGGGTGAGGTAGTCAGTCGCTACGACAATCCATTTGTTGCCAGAAGTTGACGTCGGGAACGGCCCCAGTAAGTCCATGCCGATTTGTTGGAATGGCCGTTGAGGTGGTTCGACGGGTTGCAGAAGTCCGGCTGGCCTAGTTGTCGGCGTCTTGCGTCGCTGACAGTCTCTGCATGTTTTTACGTAGTGGGCGACGTCGGCAGCGAGGCGAGGCCAATAGTACTTCTCTTGTATTCGTGACAGTGTGCGGGAAACACCAAGATGTCCGGCTGTCGGGTCGTCGTGTAATGCTTCCAGAACCTCTGGACGTAACGCTGAAGGTACCACGAGGAGGTGGTCGGCGCGGAGCGGCGAGAAGTTTTTCTTCAGGAGGACGTTGTTTCGCAGGAAAAACGAAGCCAGTCCTCGGCGGAATACATTCGGCACGTCGGCGGTCTTGCCTTGCAGGTAGTCCATGAGGATCTTGAGCTCCGGGTCAGCCCGTTGGCGTTCCGCGTAGTCGTCGGTACTTATGGGTCCCAGGAAAGAGTCGTCGTCCTGGTCATCCTGGGGCGGCGGATCGACAGGGGCGCGAGACAAGCAGTCGGCGTCGTAGTGCTTTCGTCCGCTCTTGTAGACGACGGTGATGTCAAATTCTTGTAGTCTGAGACTCCACCGTGCAAGGCGCCCTGATGGATCCTTCAAGTTAGCTAGCCAACACAAGGCGTGGTGGTCACTCACGACTTTGAAAGGCCTGCCGTACAGGTAGGGGCGGAACTTTGATGTAGCCCAGATGATGGCAAGGCATTCCTTTTCTGTCGTGGAATAATTGGCTTCTGCCTTCGAAAGTGACCGGCTAGCGTAACTGATGACTTTTTCAAGTCCGTCGGTCCTCTGCACGATCACGGCGCCGAGCCCTGTGCTGCTTGCGTCCGTGTGAATTTCGGTGTCAGCTTCTTCGTCGAAGTGCGCCAGTATGTGCGGCGTTTGCAGGCGTCGCTTTAATTCTTGAAATGCCTCGACTTGCGGCGTTTCCCATTTGAAGTCGACGTCGGCCTTCGTGAGGTACGTCAGTGGTCTCTTCGCCGCTAAGCTCAAGAAGGTAAAGACTGCATGGGAAGGACCGGATATCCGAACAGCAGGGGGCCACCTTATAACACCGACTGGAACCTGCACGGCAAGAGTCACGATTCACAGCCAGACGTATTCTGTGAATTTTGTGGTCCTGCAGCAATGCTCGCGAGACGTCATTTTAGGCATAGATTTCCTGGACCAGCAAGGCGCAGTAATCGACCTAAGATCCAGGTCAATTACGCTGTCCACGGATAATGCAACGGCGTCAGACTGCAACGTCGCTCACAATGCCTTGAATGTGACAGAAGAGCAGGTAACCATCCCGCCACTGTCGAGCGTCATCATTTCCGTCGGCACCAAAGCGTCTACCAACTTACAAGGTGTCATCGAAGGCGACCAGCACCTGCTCCTAAACCGTCAGATGTGCGTCGCAAGAGGCATAGCAGAGCTTCATAACGGCGAAGCCAAGGTAATGGTGACGAACTTCAGCAACGAATATAGGCACTTAAATAGGGGCACGACGGTAGCACATCTAAGCGAATTTGTGGAAGCGAGCAATGCCTTCGCCCTCACTGATTCTCAGGGAGCCGCAACGTCGACAGCAGTGTCAATAAGTAGTACACAAATTTGCCTATTTTTGTGCTTGTGAGCTTCGAACGTAAAAGAACGGACGAATGTGAACTTTGTGATACTATTTGAACTGTTGAGCTTAAAATGTTAAGGTGGTGAAGTGCAAGTGCTGAGAATATTCGGTACGAAAGCAGTGGTCTTCGCACATCTCTTAGCCATTATGTTTTCACCATGCAAGCCTTTCTTGCGATTATGATGCCGTGGTTATCAACTTGCTCAGCTGGCTTAGTTCAAGGAGGTGCGCCGCTATTGACAACAAACCTCGTCAGTGTAGCCGTTCAACGCATGCGGAGCATTCACTCCCCCTGGGTACTCTTAGATGATCGACCAGGCCCATCGACAACAACAGCAATCACCACGGGCCGCTCTAAGAAGAAACACCTGGACGCCGCCTTCAGTGGGCACGAGAGCAGTGGTCTTCGCACAGCTCTAAGCCACTATTTTGTCGCCATGCAGGTGTGTACTTCTTCACCACGCGCAAGAAGATCTAACTACCGCTGTTTACTGCTCTTACCGCGCCCACGGATGTTCTGCGAGACTCAGTGCGAATGTTCTTCAATGGCTTACACTTTGCTTTGTTCCGGTGATATAGAAACTAACCCTGCGCCCAATACCCGAACCACAGCACAAAGACTTAGCCGTAAACACTGTCAAAGAATTGAAGCTTTTATTCCATATGTTGAAAGATGTGCACTCGCGTTTTTTACAGAGCTTGAAGTGTCAGTCGGAGCTTGCTACTGATGTCAAAGAAATTAAAGCCGGACAAAGAAACAATCATGCTGAAATTACTGGTGTCCGGAAGCAACTCGACGAACTGGAAGAAAAAAATCCAATAAACTGGGTAGCATGATGGGAGAACTAACAAGTATGCAAAAATAGCGTGAAAGCACAAACTGACGTGTATTCCCATGTGCAATCTAGGCTAACCAAGCTAGAGGACAGGTCCAATAGGGACAATTTCATCTTTCATGAAGTTCCAGACTCTAAAAAACCTGTCATCATACCGAAGCAAAATTGATTAATTCTATTTTGCTGTTCTTGACAGTTTTCCCAGGCAGTTATTTAAAAGCGTGCACCATTTGGGCAACCATTCACCTACTAAATGCCACCCCATTGTCGCCAAGTTCACTAGCTTCAAAACGAAGGGAAAAGTACTGTCACTGCACAATCAACTGAAGAATGAGAACATCTAAGTCGGCTAAGATTTTTCTGTTGCAACGGGGCAGGCCTGTAGAAAAGCTTAATGATGATTGATTTATATGTGGGGTGTAAGGTCCCAAAACTACCATATGATTATGAGTGACGTCGTAGTGGAGGGCTCCAGAAATTTCGACCGCCTGGGGCTCTCTAACGTGCACCCAGATCTGAGCACACGGGCCTACAGCATTTCCGCCTCTATCGGTAATGCAGCCGCCACAGCCGGGATTTGATACCGCGACCGTCGGGTCAGCAGCCGAGTACCTTACCCACTAGACCACCGCGGCGGGGCGTAAAAAGAAAACAACTTTGGGAAAGCTCAGCGTGTTTCTTCGTCACTCATGCTGCGTTAAGAGTTAATACTAATTAAAAAATTTGCATGTATTTTCTACGGAGTGCGATAACGTTATAGATGTAAGAAAACGTATCAATTTATCAAAAGGTGACAGATAATGCGCGGGCTTCTTAACGGAACGCATTTACTTAGGGTTGCGCCAGGGTAGGTGACAGGAAATCATACCGTCAGGTGTCCGTTCATTTTTCTAACGTTGGAAGTGTACTAAACAAAACTTTTTACCATTAGCTATTGATACATGCATTGCAAAGATAATTGCTTTGATTGAAACGTGGCTTCATGCCCATGAGAAGCGAAAGTTGGGGTAGTTGGTGGTTCGTGTTTGGATGTAAAAACAGAGCAAATATACAAAGACGGATTGCACTTGCAAGCTCATTACAAGGAGTGTGGCTGCCATCCATTGGTGGAGAAAAGCACTTGTTTCTTTGGCCATCCGGACAAATGTACTAGAGAGGTGATGGAGTCTCTTTACAATGAAATCGAGAGGGAAAGATGCGTGAGCAAATGGTCCATGGCACTTGGTAAAAATCAGGTTGGATGCCTGGGTTCAGTGCTGTCGGGTTAAAGCGATTGTTAGTATTTTCGATGGTCACGCATGTTTTTGCAAGTGGATGTGATCATTATTTGTTTTTTGCTTTTCGTTTCTTGAGTGCTTACGTAAGTGTCAATTTTTTGTGATTAGACTCTTTTTTGTACCCTGTTAGCTCAGCTGCGCAGCCGCGATGTTGTGCCATGTGACTAAGTCTTCTGTCTGATATATGTTTGTGTTCCTGATAATAAAAATTATTTGCAAGTTCAGCACCTTGTCGTCTCTTCTTGCGTGTTTGTACATATTTTTGCGCTGTTTTTACGTCCAATCATGCACATGCCCGTGATCAAGAAATCTTGGATGACGCAAACCATTTTCACATATACCATTAAGATCGGATGGGAGGCGGCATTCTTTTCAACAAAACATTCCTTCTTCCTGTATTCATAGTATTACTGAACTAGAGCTAGTTTGAGCTATAGTAACCATCGGTAACCACAATATATTTTTAGAAATACGCTATCGATTTCCGTCTTCATCTTTAGCATGTGCCGATGAATTTCATGACGCAATTAATATTGTGTGCACATAATCTTTATCACATCCTTTGTTTCTGCTCGGATATTTTAACTTTTCTAGTCATGGAATGCAAACGCACCTTACTCATTACCATCTTTGTTACAGCCGAGTGAATTTATTAACATATGTTGAGTGTTTTCTCCGACACAAGCAGTAACGTCCCCAGGGCGCCTACTAGCAGTGCTAGGATTCCCAACCTGATATTAACAAATCAACCAGACTTTGTTGCTTTTATAACCTGTACACCAGGCATTAGTGATCAATCATTACTATCATTTTCATTTAATGCACCCTGTGCTAAAGCAGATAAAAAATAAAACGAAAGATTATTGTAAGCAAGCAAACTTTTAAACGATTAACAGTGAACTATCAAATCTACAAATCTTCTAGACACATTTTTAAGCAGTTTGAATAACCATTCAGTGCAGTCTAACTGGAATATATTTCCAGCTGATGCTGATCGACAAATTATGAAGTATTCTCCTTGGCGTACCGTCATATCAAACGCGCGTGTGTCATGGCAGAAAGCTCACATCAAACGTTTATACAACAAAAAGAAACGTTTTTATCGTGCCGCAAAATGTTTACCGACTATCCACCCCCGGTTTGCTGTCTACAAATCTGCATCATACATCTACATATCTGCAAATAAATCCCCTATAGATAACTTTCTTACAAACGCGTTTCCGTCTATGTTACAAACTAACGCAAAAAGTTCTGCCGAGTATATAGGCCGCTGTCCGACAACCATATATCCTTGATTGACTCATTCGGTAACGAAATTAGTGAAGGCCATTGCGCTGCTGTTCCTAACAAAAGTTTAATCGAAATCTTTTCTTTAGATAACCACAATAAGTTACCTAGCGCAATTTTACACAATTATTCACCCATGTCATCAATGATTATTAGAACCGTTGGAGTTGTACACCTCATTGAATCACTTAAAAATGATTCGCCTCCTGGTTATAATGGAAATAATGCAATTCTTTTATAAAAGTACTTGTGCTTACGATTCTATTGTACTAATGAAAATTTCCAACAGTCACTGCATACTTCTACTACTCCTAGTCAATAAAAAAATCGGCAAAGTCGTTCTACTCTATAAATCTGGTAATAAACACTGTCCGAACAATTATCGTCCCACTTATTTAAAAAGTATATTTACAAAGAGACAAAACTTTTTGAAATCATATTCATTTTTAACTTCTGCACAACATAGCTTTCGTAAAAAAGTATTGTTGTGAAACACAGTTATTAGCAGTCACTCATCACTTTCTTCAGATCCTTAAAAAATTATACCATGCCAACTGCAATTTTCTAGGTTCCTCAAAAGCTTTTGACAAGGTTTGCCATAGACTGCTACTTTACAAACTGCACCAACTAAGTCTTGACGGTAACAAACTGTGGATTGAGTGCTTTCTCACTAAGAGAGCACAGTTCGTTACTGCAACAGTTACAATTCATCTTTGACGTAGTTTAGTCTGGCATTCTGCGAGGATTTGACATAGGCTCCCTTTTCTTTTTTTATTCATATTAAATACCTCTCATCAGTTGTATCATCAAACGTTCAGTTTATTGCTGATGACTTTGTGATTTTTCAAGAAACTACTAATGATAATGACATAAACATAATGCAAGCTGATTTTAACGCTCTATTTAACTGGCGTACGTGAAAAATAGCTCATGGACCACAACACCAAAAAGTGCAAAATCATGTGTTTATCAAAAACCTCTACTACCTCACCTATTCACTGTCATAATAACATTCCTCTGGATTCTTATAACTCTTATAAGTATCCAGGAGTTCATATAACAACTATTCTAAACTGGTCACCTCATAATGAATACATAATAATCAATGCTACCCACATACTTGGCTATTTACGACGTAGCCCTTTTAATGCTCCATGTGACTTAAAACTGCAGCTTTATAAAACGCTAATACGCTCTAAACTAGAATATGCTAAAGCCATGTTGGACCCCACCTATTATAATCTGGTAATTTCTGTTCCCCTTGTTTAGAAGAACTTCGTTCGTTTTATATTGTATAATTATAACAGAACCAGGATTATTTCCACCATAAAAACTTTTCTTGCACTCCGTTTTTGAACACGTACCATCATCTCTTTCTGCATGACGAACTACTTCTTCACCCTTAGCACATATCCCACCGCTTTGTTCACTCTCTTAAAGTAGGCATCCCTTCATACAACACCAAAACGTTCTTCAATTCATTTTTGCCTCAAGCATCAAAGGAGGGGAACAGACTACCTGGTGACATTATCGCTATAAGTGATAACAACTTGTTCCGCGATACATCAGCTAACATTGTATAATAAGGTTTTTTGTTGAATTAGCTGACATGGTATAAATAGGTTCTGTGCTGTTTTAGCTAAGACATATAAATATATAAATGTATTAGAAAATATTGTATTTATAAGAGATATCTTTTAGCGATCTAACCATATTCACTGCTTTTTCTTAAGTTAACTTTTTTGTGACAACCCACCCCCTTTGTAATGCCATTTGACATTAAGGGTAAAATAAATACATAAATATTGTTACTGCATATGTGATTTTGGTATGAGCCGGTGGGTAGCGGGGAACAGGCAGATTAGAGAAGAGGACGTTCGGCTAGCGAGATAGGCCTCCGTTGTCAAAGATTTCGAGCATTTAAGCTATTGCTGGAATAAACAGTGTTGTGTATCTCGCCAGTTAGAGGTCACTTATACCAGATTGCGCTGTGCAGTTCCATAAGGAAATTATTACCTTAACAAAGCTCGACTCAAGGCGTCACCGCTATGCATTCGGTGCAATGAAATTGAAACAATTGAACATTTTTTTTGTTCTGCCATCGTTATTCTTATCAGAGAAAAAGATTTTTAGTAGCCCCTTTACAAAAGCTAGGAATACAAGTAATTCTAGCAGTAATTTTATGACTTGGCGGAACTTCATTTGGTTACTGCCACAGGGATGTATGCTCCTCTGTGTTTGATTACATCAGCGCAACTAAAAGATTACCGTGCTAGTGAACCCCAACCTTTTCAGATCTGTAGTTTATAATTCGTAGTTATGTCTATCAAAAACAAGAGATGGTTTGACCGCTTGCTCAGCAAACATTTTTGTTTTTTTGGTAGTATTATTTTAAAACTACTTTTTCAGATTGGCTTCATTTTCATTTTAGTTTCATTAAAGTATCCTGCCGCCCGGTTCTTGGCCCATCCCCCTCTGTGGGTGAGCGCCATCGATAGGAGGTCGTCATCGTCATCATCATCTTGCAGCATCGTTGGTGTGCCAGCTCGCAGAGACGCAACGACTTGTCTGAGCAGCTCAGCAGGTATATGAAACCGGGGTGGAACTTGACACCACGCACCCAGTTGTCGTGGCCCACCAGGGTGAAGACGGCCAGGCCAGTGCTGACGTCTCACAGATTGATGGTTTAGTCCCGTGAGCCCGATGCCAGGAACAGTCCAGTGCCCTGGGCCCGGCCTGTGCCACTGCCAGCAAGCCGCCGGTTGCTGTCTCAGCCGCCGTTGCTTCCCAGGTGCGGGTGGGCGCTCTCGGGTGCCCACGTGATGCACTCTACCACGTGGTCGTGCTCCCGAAGTTCCAGCTTGCACTCCTTGGTGCCCACCACTCACACACGAACCATCTGGTCATCAGAACAGCTGCCCAAGAGGGAGCCATCGGAGTTGACTGTGACCATGCGCACCCATTCCCGATGGCTTGTTTCCAGTTTCTTATTCCCAGACCTTGATAGAGGCTTCTTCTGAGGCAAAGACGACCACGCTGTAGACAGGGTATAAGGCCCCCCGGGTGACTGGTGACCAGTGGCCCGACAGGGCATACCGCTCGGGAGGCCTGGGGATCCACTCTCTAGGGGACCGCTTTTCTCGTGTGGGTGCGCCCGAAATGTACTCTTTCTAGGCCTCGGCCAATCTAATTTCCAGTTCCATCACCTTCTTCTGCAACCTGATTAAAGACGTACATTTCTTTTCGAGAAGGCAAGCGTACTTCTTGTCTATGTCGCCAGGCATGTCTGTCTCCTTCTTGAAGGCTTCAACAGCTTCCATGAACCCATTGGATGCCATATAATCGGCAACCGCCTTGTTGAGCTCTTCCCTCTGCATTTGGGACAACACCATTTTCATAGTCAGGGAAAGTATTGGTGCTGCGCGTAATTCGGGGGTTTGCTTCACTTCTTCCATTCAATTCTGGCGAAGCGCGGAATTGTGAGAAGTGTGGTGGTGACAAACAAGTGTGTTCGTCTTTCAAACTCGTTGTTTTTAGGAATGAATAAATTACTAAGCACAGCCACGAGGAGGAAACAAGAGGCTTGAGTCGGACCATCCTCCCGACTTGTCGAGGCCGCTCGTCAGGTTGACCGGAGGCCTATCTCGCTAGCCGAACGTCCTCTACTCTAATCTGCCTGTTCCCCGCTACCCACCGGCTCATACCCAAATCATATATGCACTAGCATTATGTAAATAAAAAACTATGAATCATTTCCCTGAAGGGGACCCTGATTGGATGCAAAGCAGCAGTGGAGCTCCCGGCGTTGTTCCAGTTAGAACGGGCGTCGACGCGGGTGCTGGCCGAACGGTTTGAATGGAAAATCGGTGTAGCGTTTACTCGTGTAAACGTTTGTTTGAAACGCAAATATGTGCACTCTAAGGCAAAATTACCCGAAAAAGGAGTAACGGAGCCCAATCGGTGCGCGCGATGAACGAATAGACCGTTGAGGAGCAACCACAGAGAGAAACGTGCTGCGTGTAAACCACTTAGTCTGAAAACACGCTCCAAAGGGATGAACCACCCGGCAAATGGTGGTAGAGGTTAGAAGAGGAGAAAGGCACCTAATTTCTGCAGCCCGGTCGGGAGCACGGCACAGTGCTTGCCCCCCCTTCCCCGGCAAATGCAGGCACTGCGCAAAGCGTTGCCAAGGTCACTATCCGTCCTCTTCCTCTCCTGGCTCAGTCTTTCTCCGTATCTTGCTGGCGACGGTTCGCGTTGCATCGCGCTTGGAGTGCTCGACCACGGCCGCGTGGATTCGACAATCTAGGAATTACGACGTGGTGCTCGTGTGTACGCTTGGATGAGCATGGGCTGCTGCTTTTCGTTTCGCTGCACCCATAAATTCTGGAGCAAGTCTCGACACGTCACCACGCCGCGCTCTATATCTCTGGCTTAGATATAGTCACGACCAACACCCGACAGCAACAGTTGGGAAGGCCAACATGACGGCCGAGAAGACGACAGGCCTGTCATATGTATACTTCAGTCCGACTCAGGGCAGAAATCAGCGCTGGATTCTTTCGCAAGTAGGTTATCATTCTTTATTCTACTCTACTTATATCGTGTGCGATACGGATCGTGCTTGCCGGCAACGGGCCCTGTCGTGTTGTATATCGCACCTACGTAATGCACCATGAAGGTCAGCTTGGGCGTCTGCAGTTCGCCTGTGCTTTGAGACCGCCTGGAAATTGGCCGCCATTGCCGTGGGCCTCCCGAGTGCTCGCCTGTCTTCGCCGCCGCGGTGAGCTCCGGGCTAAAGACATTGGGCTGAGACCTCGTCGCTGTGTTGGAAGTAATCGAAAACACATTGCGGGTTCTCGTAACAAGCTTGGTCGTAGTATTTCGCGCGCTGTAAGTGCACCAGCACGGGCTGGCGGGGACCTCGCTAGCGTCGGAATTCATTAAAATCTGGTCGCCATTACTGCTGGCTTTCCCGTCAGTCGGTCGCAAATAGCTCGGTGCCATCTGTTGGCCGCGGCGGTGGACTCGCGTTTGCTCGCTGCATTTGCTCGAGTTTTTGGAAATTGGCCGCATTACCATCGATTTCTACGGCGCTAGCGCAAAACCAGCCCAGCGCTGTTCGTGGCGGCGGCCAAGCGTGCGCTCGCTCTCCTGTTCGAAATTCACTGGCGGCAGACACTCCGCGTGCAGTGCCGTGTTTGGTTTCGCGTTCGCTTGCACGAGCTGAACGACGTCGCTCGCTTAGGACTCACCGACTTTTTGGCGGCACGGTGGTTCGCCGAGATGTGACTGCGGCCGCCGCTCCTAAGCTGCTGAGCTACGGGGATCGAAATGAGTCTTTGAGGATGTGTGATATCGCGTTTGTATTATTAGCATGTCTAACTCACGTATGTTTTATTTCACCCTACACGTATTTCTCATATGCATTCGTATTCATCATCTGTCACGTGCGACTCACTATTTTACATACTTATTGTACAGCCGTGGGCACGCACCACGCTGAAGGCTGTGTGCGCTGGCGTCTGCGATGCCTGTCATCCATCTCTTTCGTCAGAGCAGCTTCAGAAGGACTGTGCGAGATGTGAAGGTAAAGTTATTTGTGTGTCATACTTTACACGCATGTTCTTATATTACCTTGCACGTACTTGTCATATGCGTGCATCTTCATCTGTGAAGTGTGCCTAACTGCATTTTGACAGAAACGAAATGCGTTTCTGTCAAAATGCAGAAAACAAAAGATAGACAGTTCAGTGCTTGGAAGTGAGGCGAAGACGCCTATCTACGTAAACGAGAATCTCACACAGGCTAATAAAGCACTGCTTTCAGCCGCAATTCAAAAAAAGAAAGCTGCCAACTGGAAATTCGTCTGGACGAACAGCGGAAAAATTTTGGCTAGAAAGGATGAAGGCTCATCTGTAGTTCGTATCGCCACACAGGCCGATCTTATTCAGATATGCGCTGATACTGCTTTGAATGCCTAGTGACATACTTCCTAGCGCAACATCTTTTTTAACATCTTTGCCCTCATTTCACCATGCCTGAGCTAGAACATGGTACAAACTATTACACGACTGATGCCTTCAATTCTGAATTCTCACTTCCTGCAAAACGTTTTTCGCTTCTACATATCAATAGCAGAAGCCTTAAGAACAAAGTTGACGCGATTACCAATTTTCTTCACTCTTGTACCGTATCATTTGACGTGATAATGTTCTCAGAAACTTGGATTCACGGAAATGAAGTGCCCTATATATCTGGGTACCATTCTGAGCACCTGTGCCGCAGCGCTAAGAAGGGAGGGGGCGTTGCTATATACTTCAAAGACACGCTTACTTGTGAAAAGTTGCCTCACCTTTCCGTCATAAATGATGACGTCGAGTGCTTAGCTCTACGCATTGGCAAGGTGCTCGCAGTGGTTGTGTATAGGCCACCTCTTGGAAAGGAAGTAAACTTTCTTCATTTCTTCGAGACGCTACTGTGTGATAATTCTTTCACTTTGGGTTCATTTGTTATTATGGGTGACATAAACATTGATCTGAAATCATCACACACGTACTCTAGGGAATTCACTACCATGTTGGACACGTATGCCTGTAAAAATTACGTAGATATACCCACTAGAATCACAACACACAGTGCCACGTTACTGGACGTCTGCATTACAAACCTTTGCACAGACTACATAAAAACGGGCGTTTTCTCTTCCGATATTAGTGACCACCTGCCGGTATTTTTACTGGCCACCTTATATGAAAATAAGCCTCAAGAGCAAATGTGTTCTCGACGTAACCTAAATGACATCTCGCGCGAAGTATTTAGAAACTTAGTCCAAGGACTTGACTGGAGCATTATATTAGACCAGGCAGACGCCAACACTGCCTATGACATGTTTTTCGAGATGATCCATAAATGTTTTGACAATGCATTTCCGCTCAAGAAAATCATGGTGCAGCGAAACAAAAAATATAGGAAACCATGGATAAACAAAGGTCTATATCAACGCATAAAGGCTAAGAATAAATTATACCACGAATTCATTAGTTGTCGGGACCCTGAAGTGTTTTGTAGATACAAAAAAATTCGAAATACTCTGAATGCTGATTTAAGAAAAGCCAAGAAAAATTACTACACAGCAAAGTTTGAGAGCATTTACGATAACCCAAAGAAGGTATGGCAAATGGTAAATGCTCTAACTAATAGAATGGAACAGTGCAGTGATATAAAAGAAATGACTATAAACGGTACAACTATATATGCTGAAGATTTGGCTAACTCAATAAATGCACATTTCATAAATGCCGGTTGTTATGAAGAGCCAAATGACATTGACCGTGATACTAATATCCCGGATACACCTATGATAGAACACACAATATTCTTACAACCAACATCTCCTGCTGAAGTGGAGGCATCAATAAGGCTACTGAAAAGTAATGTCGCACCAGGCATTGATGAGATTGGTGCGAAAGAATTAAAACAAGTATCCCACCTTATTTCGGAGGCAGTTGCTCATATTGTTAATCTCATGTTGTCAACTGGTGTTTTTCCACAAAAACTCAAAGTAGCACGGGTGACAGCTATATTTAAAGGTGGCCTTAGAAATAATTTATCAAATTACCGACCGATATCGGTCCTCCCCATTATGTCGAAAATATTTGAAAGTGTGATTAACCAAAGACTGGTTTCTTTCTTTGACAAACACAAAATTCTTTCTAATAGCCAATATGGTTTTCGGAAAAACAGATCAACTGAAAAAGCATTGTGCTACATCAAAGATAGTATACTTACGAACATAGATAGCAAAAATTTCACACTTGGTTTATTTCTAGATTTGAAGAAAGCTTTCGATTCCATAAAATATAATATTTTATACGACAAACTATCTAGGTATGGGGTGCGGGGAGTAGCATTAGAGCTCATTAAAAACTATCTGAGTCACCGTTCTCAAATTGTGCAAATACAAAACGCAAAATCATCGAAACTAAAGCTAACACAAGGAGTTCCTCAGGGGTCCATACTGGGGCCATTTTTATTTCTTGTTTATATTAACGATATTGTAACTATAGCAAACTCTCCTGAAATTATTATGTATGCCGATGACACTAATGTTTTTTTTAAATCCACAGACTTAACTGATTTGGAAACTAAGGCCAACGAGTACCTTGCGTTGCTCTCGACTTGGCTAGGCCAAAATAGACTGCAGCTTAATATAGCAAAGACAAACTATGTCATATTTCGTGCTCTGAACAAACAACTTAGCCGGGAAATAGTTCTAACTTTCCAAGGGCATGAGTTAACCAGGGTTAAAGAGCAAAAGTTTCTTGGTGTCTGGTTCCAAGAGCATCTTTCGTGGAACGTTCATGTTAATAATTTAGTCGTTGAACTCTCCCGAGCTGTTGGCTGCTTGTATAAAATTGCACCCTTGATACCTATCTGGTTGAAGCAAAACCTATATAATTCATTGTTCTACTCTAGACTATGCTACGGAATACTGGTCTGGGGTACCACTACAAAAACCAACTACAATAGGATTATTCGTCTACAAAAAATGATACTGCGCATTTATGAAAGTTATCAGGGGCCATGGTACCAATTAAGCACGTCACCGTTATTTTTAAAATATCAAATGCTTCAAGCAAACAAAGTTTATGACTTCAAACTACTGCAGTATATACATTCCAATGCACTATATCTAGACGACAGCAGCAGTAATGAAGTCCCATACGACATGAGACTGAAGAGAAGACGAACATTAAAAACCAGGACTAACTATGGTACACAAACAACCAGCCACCAAGTACTAATGATCCTGAATAAGCTAGAAGGTCATATTGAATTCTTCACGACTAGAAATGCATTTAAAAATAAGGTGAAGGAACTGTTACTTGCACAGGCTTTGAGAGAATGACTATTGCAACACATGTGTGTGTGGGTATATGTGTGTGTATGTGTGTATATATGTGTATGTGTATATATGTGTATGTATATGTGTGTATATATATGTGTGTATATATGTGTATGTAGGTGTATATATGTGTGTATATATGTGTGTGTATGTGTGTGTGTATGTATATATATGTGTGTATGTATATATGTGTGTATGTGTATATATATGTGTGTGTATATATGTATGTATATATATATATGTATATATATATGGATGTATGTGTATGTATCTATGTATACTATTGCATTCCATGCGTTTGATTGAGCTTGATTGTGTGCTGATATCAATACTCCTTTTGTTATCTTATGCCTCTGTCTATTAAAAAAAAAAAAATAGCACAGTAACTATGTGGACGTACGAATGCGAAAGACTTTGTATTCCTAACGCATTGTATATCAAATGTGTAACGATTTTTTTATATTTTTGTTTACTGCCAATGAACTACTATTATGCCATGTAATATGATGTTGTAACATGTTACGGGTACCGGGGCCCCTGTCAGGCGTTGTTCGCCTTTAGCTCCTGTACCTTTCTTGAAGTTGTCAAGATCAAATAAATCTTATTCTTATTCTTATTCTATTTCTACTATCTTATTGTACGTACAGCCGTGGGAACACAACAGGCAGAAGGCTGCGTGCGCTGGCGTCTGCAATACCTGTTATCTATCGCTTCTGTCGGAAATGCAACACGAAGATTGAACAAAATGTGACAAAGAGACAAGACTTGAACACTTCACCATGAATTCACTTATAAGAATGGAGAAACTTCATGTGTATGCAGAAAAATAAAGATTTCCATGTCTCGCTTTTCTCTTTCGTTGTTGCCGTGACTGCGAAAGCACTTTTACATAGGTGGCTAACTGCTTTCTCGCGTGTTCTTTTCTGCGCTATTGTTGCTCACTGCGCAAAAAAACAGACGAAAAAGTATTAGGCCTGGCGGAAAATCAACAAAAGCAATGTTTGAACTGGGGATACAAAGTTCATCCGATTGGAGTACTTGAGTGCATCAACCGTTCGTCCGGCAAGGTGCAACTTTGAGGACTTACGGTTGCCCGGTAACGTGTAGATGTGGGGATTCACAGTTGCCCTATAGGGTGCAAATGTAAGGACCAAATATTAGTCCTTTGAGGTGAATTGTGGGACTATTGGTTACTCACTAAGGTGCAAATGTGAGGACTAAATGTTAGTTCCTTGAGCTTGTCAGTGGGGACTAACTGCTAGCCGCGGTGCCGTTATTCCTTAAATAGACTAATGGTTGTGGCAGCCCCATTAGTCCCCAAAAGGACAAACCACACACCTTTTTAACACCCTTTTGGCTTAGAGTGTGGGAGGCTGGACGTCTTGAAGACGCAGCGCTCATCTTATTTGGCTCGCGTCTCGTCTGTGTTACCCGTGTGCCTTATGTATTATCGAACGCGATAGGTGTTCTCGACTATGACCCAGTCGGTGTCGCTGGTCTTTCACTCCGACGCTATCGTTCGGCATCCCAGGTTCTCGCCTCGTCGTTGTTGACGTCGCCATTCGCGAACGCGATTGGCTTCACTAACCCTCGGAACGCCAGCGACATCTGCGAAAGGAACGCACACAGTAGCGGGAATTCTGCGACGATGGCGTCCTACCCGTCGGCGTGATCTTCTGGCAAGTAGTTGCAGGCGGTCCACATTGTCGGCGCTGCGAGATTCTCGAGGCGCGTGCACTATAGCGCGCGCGCGCCGGCTCACGGCTTCTTCTCGTCGACAGATAGAGAGAGGTGGCGCGGTTAAGATGATGTCCACGTGAGGAATGGGCTCGAGTGCAGCGAGCGGTGGAGAGGGTGAAGTGAGAGAGAGCTGACACAAGGCGAGCGCACGGCTGGAGTGCGAGAAAGACGTCACGGCACACTGCTAGACGGGCATGAGCTACTTTGCACCACTCCAACACCTGCGGCGAGGGGAGTAGTGTGGACGGAGGGACAGCGTTACACAAGCTAGTCAAAGAGCTGCTTCGCACCTAAAGTATATGTACTGATCGTCATTTCATGACAAAGTACCTCCAAGCCACGCGAAGTCAAGTGGAACTGAAGGTACGAATAATAGACAAACGTGTGTACTACACATCATTCCGATGC
This sequence comes from Rhipicephalus microplus, assembly GCF_043290135.1. Classification (NCBI taxonomy): domain Eukaryota; kingdom Metazoa; phylum Arthropoda; class Arachnida; order Ixodida; family Ixodidae; genus Rhipicephalus; species Rhipicephalus microplus. The sequence continues at coordinate 167,219,851 of NC_134710.1, read as the reverse complement.
TGGCTGAAGCGATTTGCGTTGCCCCTCGCACAGACACTAGCACCACAGTTGCCTCCAGTCTACCTATGGGAAACTCTATGGTGCCGTGATCCCGATCAAGTTGATTAATAGCATGGAGAGAAATTTAGTTGACACTGATGCGAAAAATAAGTATGCGTGTGGTGTGGGCTTCTTCGGTAGAGCGTTGGGGCTATTATTCTGAAGAACAGATGTGGGTTCAATTTCTGCCTCGGCATCCAGGTAAAATTTACTTAGAAGTGTGACGTTATCACCGGGGGCAGAAGCTTAGCCATGCTTCACGACCAACCCCCGGTTCTGCGCCTAATCTTTTCGTCAGGAAAATGAAAAGCAGTTATTTTAAGCTGTACACGTGTATAGATGAAATAAAATTATGCCAAACCAATTTTTTGAGCGTACATACTACTCATCTTAACGTCCACGAATCAAAAGCCAGCGATGCTTCACGTGGTTCACAGCCCCATTTTTGAGGCAGCAACGAAAGAACTTATAAAAAAAAACAGTTTAACACTAAAATAGAAATAATGGTACGTTGATGTTCAGAACACTGAAAATACATGCTAATGGTCATCAATACACGATGAAAATCTCAAAAGCAAACGATGTAAAAAAGAAAAGAATGCCGACGATTAAGCGTCTGCATTATACGAATTCGGAGCGCAGCTGTTTAGGTGTTTTGGTTTTGCGGTAAGTTGAGAAAAACAATTTGGAAGAGATATGTATGTATGCGTTGACAGTTGCGCAGCTCTACTTAAGTTCCGCAACTCTTTTTAATGAGAACACACGTTTGCCATTCGCAATGTAATGAAGGAAGCTTCGTCGAGGGTGAAATGAATTTCTCCATCAATGCCTGTTTGCCAAAGACGGGGTATATGGAAGGGTTCTGTGAGGTCGTCTCATGACTTGGATACGTTACGATGAATTGGAACGGGATGTTCTTGCGCATAACTGTGAACAATAGGTCTCTTTTGTTTTTCTGTCTATATCAAGGTTCTCCAAAAGTAACATCGGTTTGGGCCGAAGTGTGGGTCATGTGAGTTGCAGGAAGTGCGCAATGTCGAAGTACGCAACCACTACCAGCAAGTTGTTATCCAACATTGCTCGCCCGTTTCCGAAGCCAGATACTTTGTTTTCATTTGATACTCGCGCCTGCTCTACGTGGTGCTTGGGCTTGCCCAGAATTCTTCTTTGCTTGCTTCTTTCCCAATTCATTTGGCACATACTTCATTTTAGTTTGACGCTCGCAATAGCCGTGCATGGTAGTGGGGTTTGCTCAATTCCTGTGGCACATACTTGTTTGAGTGGTGACACCATCGACGCTTCACACTTCTACGTGCTGTGCACATTAGTGTGACTTGCCTAATTTCTGTGCTACGCATACGTTACCGTGGTTACGCCACCGATGGCGACGGCAGGAGCGACGCCGCTTAACACCGGAACGGGTGTTTAAGGGCACGGGGTGCACTCTAAAACAGAAAGAAAAAGCACGACATATACAGCATTTTTTTTGGGGGGGGGGACATAATACACACAACACTGCATTCCAATGCCTATACCAAATTTTGCAGGCGTACTACAAAAAATAGGGAAACAATTTTTATGCAATAAATCCACCGTATTATAATTCCTAGCACTTAGGTGTTTGCAGTTACATACATGTTTATGTCACCACACAATACTAAGTGTTACATTTTTTGTTTCAGTGATAGGGTAGTCGATGTCGTAGCATCTGATAGGTATCATTTGTTCTTTACCTCGGCAGTTTCTATATTTCGGAGCTCCTTGTATTCGATGTTTTATGTGTTGGAATGAATTTAGAAATACGTTTTAGGGTTCTTAGTGATATATTTTCGTAAATGTTCGGCAACGGTATGACGTCCTTTTTTTGGGGGGGGGGGGGGGCAGAGGACTAGTTGGCTTTAAGTAAGGGGGATTTTTCCTGAGATGGCAGCTGCGTTCAAACGGGTAGAAACGGGAACTGTGTGGTTTGCACCAGCCATGCAAATATGGGGACATATCTCAATAAATGGCAATAATATGCTCTGTATACGTATGGGCAATGACACTGATGAAAGCTAGAAATTAGAAGTAGATACTAAAGCAGAGAAATGCAATTAAAACAAAATACAGTTGTCTATACATTACAGTTATCTATGGTGAGTGTCTTACAAAGAGCCTTTCGGATGTCTTTCGACAATTCATTTTATTTCGCGTTTTAGGCGGAAGCAAATATTATCGCCGGAATAGATTCGAGGTGATGGATTGATGCAATCTGTAATCTAGACCCTAAGAGCAGCATCCTGTAAGCCATTTGTGGCACGTTTGCCAATAGGCTAGGAACAGGTAACGCCCACAACACCAAACCAATCTTTGTAGCGGGCCTGAAGGATTGAGAGAGAGATCTGTGCAAGTTTAACACCGACAACATACCACAAACAGAAATTCACTCTTACTACCAGTTAATTTCGTTCATGTGCGTGCTGAGTTATTGCAAATTACCTTTAACTTCCCATCTATCCCCTTGTTACTTGTGTAAAGTTGTTTCGAGAACTGCGGTCTGTACAAAAATGAGACCAATCAAAGGCATTGACATCCTTGATTACTAGTGGTCCTATGTTAGTTTGTTATTATTAACTCTATTTGAGCCAAGATATTGCCTGCCAAAGGGAAAAGGAAAGTTGAGAGACAGCTTGGCAGTACGCCTCATACAGGTCTCAAAAAACTTATGTCACGTTATTATGAACACAATTCTATAACGATCACGTCTTAAAGATAACGTGGTGGAATCTTTGTTGAATAAGGCTTTCACTTGCAAAACAGTTTGAACGTTGTCTGTCTTGTTGTGTAAACTCGGTGTTTGTATTATACTACTTCAAGGTTCCATGCATGAATCACAGTCTTAATTAGCAAGTTATTTATTAGCATGTTCATAGGTATAAAATATTATTGAGACGTACGTGAACTATCTTGACATAATTACTATATTTTCAATTAATAGGGTCTTCTTCTCCTTTCTTTCTATGAGTCAAATGTTTTTCGTCTTGTTCATATTTCGTTTTTTTCAGAAAGGACACTAGTTGGCGTGCCCCTAAATTGTATATTTATCTTTTCAAGCTCACTGAATGTGCTGGCCATGTGCCTCAATATTTACCAAATGACTAGACGATACTTCAAAACCAATTATTACAATACTCCTTTTTCGAATGTTTTTGTGAACTGGGTAATGGTTTACATCGTTCTTTAGTGAGATGCCATGTTTGTTTCTGTTCGAATACGTATCATTTTGCTTATATATTATTTTTATCTCTTACTAGTTTCACATTATTTTTATTTGTTTTAGTATACGTACACCTGCACTCGGGTTAGGTCTCCTTTTCACGTGGATGGATGTTGCGATACCTTCTCCTTTTTTACAAATATTTAACGTTACATACGGAAGTCCATACACGCCAATCTGTCATTATTCCCGCTTCATTTGTAACGTCTGCGCCTACTTTGCGTACTGATACAGACACTTCTAACTAACGGGAAAGTGCTGAGGTGTTTATTAGCACTATACAATGACAGGAGAATCAGACATTCAACCAAATCAAAGCTTCTAAAAATGTGCGCACCGGAATTAATTTTATGTGAAGTTTACTGACGTTGTCGTGCCAATAGAGATAATTACAGGTGCGGTGTTACTAAATTTTGCTGCATTTCGCTTGAAGTATCGTGGTGCTTTCCGTGAAATACTTTATTGGGAACTCGAACTTGTTCAGGTGACAAAAATATTGGCAGATCCCACGTACCGTGGGAATCGCGGATATGTGAAGCACGCCTGTAAAAGGTTGATATGTCACTTTAATATCAGTACGACGTTACGAGACGGACGCAAATTTTGCCGTACATGACGTCCATGTCATTATTGCTATGTTCGGACATGTCATTTACCTTCGTAGTCTATTCACGTCACGTGATAACAAATTCGGTATATGTGGCGCTAGCGAAACGACCATGCAGTCATAATTTATGACACGCACGTAATGATTATCGTGATTAGACGTGTCATTTACTTTCGTCATCCATTCTCGTCACGTAATACCAAATTTTTTATATGTGGTGCTAGCGAAACGGACGCGAGCACGCTAGGAGCGTAGCTCGTAGCGATGTTTTTGCGTGACACACATATCATGATTATCATGTTTGGACGTGTGATTTTCTTTTGTAATCAATTCATGTCACGTGATACTAAATTTGGTATATGTTGAGCTAGCGAAACGGCCACCAGCGTGCTATGAGCCTATCATGTCATGTTTTACACAACACGCATGCCATGATTATCATGTTTGGACGTGTCATTTACCTTCGTCATAAATGCATTTCACGTAATACCGAATTTAGGATATGTGAAGCTACCGAAACGGCCGCGATCACACTATGATCGTAGCAAGTAGTGATGTTTCACATGACAAGCATGTCATGATTATCATGTTTTGACGTGTCATTTATCTTCGTCGTCCGTTCGCGTTACGTAATACCAAATTGGTATGTTTGAAGCTAGTGAAAGGGCCACGAGGGCATCATGAGTGTGGCATGTAGTCAGTTTGTTAAGTGACATGCATTTCATGATTTCCACGTAAGGGGCTGTCACTTGCGTTCGCCAAGCAGTCATGTCGTACCATACCAGTTTCTGATCTGAACGAAACCACCACAGGAGCAGCAACACAATGAAATGCAAATTATGAGATTTACGACATACATGTCATTATTTTCATGTCATGACTAGTCAGTAATATTCGTCATACAGTCATGTTATGCCATACCAATTTTGGTAATGATACCATTATTGAAACGGTCAAGAGAGCATAAAGTCGCGAGCGTCTAAATAGATAGATAGATAGATAGATAGATAGATAGATAGATAGATAGATAGATAGATAGATAGATAGAGAGGTGCACTCAAAGTAGCCAAATTTCTCATTTATTATTACAAATGACGTGTACATTTGAATGGAGATGCGTATGGTCGATTAGTGCTGATGCGTAAATTAATAACTAGGCGTAGGACACTGAAACGGCAGTGCTTCCTGTGGAATCCCCAGAAGGCACTGCTTCCCTGGTGCTGTGCGATTTTCCTCTACGCAGTTCTTCTTCGTAAGGAGGAGGAAGAATTATGGAGGAAGGACAGGGAGGTAAGCCAGTTCTCAGACCAGCTGGCTACCCTAAGCTGGGGAAGGGGGTAAGGGGAATAAAAGGATAGAGAAAAGAGACGTTGAAGAACGCTTAGACCACTTGCCCGCAAGAAGTGCAACAACGCTGTCGCCTTGCGTGCCGATAATAGTCTCGGACAGTGTCCCAATACCCTTTCTTCCGACAATTGGCGATTGTATAGTATGTCTCAAACTTTCGACAGTTCTTTTCTTGGCGCACTGAAGCGAGAACGTTCGCAGAGAAGATGGGAAAATGTGTCCGCGCCGCCACAGTTGTCGCAGGTCCGGCTTCTGGTCATTCCGGTTCGAAACAAATAGGCATTCCTAAAGGCCACCCCAATCCTCAGCTCCTCAGCTCTGGTTATTCCTGATGAAAGACAGACCTGTAGGTGTGGTTCCAATTTACAAAGGCGGACGTTGGTGAATGCCGGTGAATTCCACTGAGCGCGTGTTAGTTCTCGTGCAAGTGATCGAAGCTTAGGCTTGTAGCGGCATCCGTTCTTGACAATGGTATAGCTGCACGAGGGGCGTCATTATGAGCAGATCAGACTGCTTCATCTGCACGATCGTCTCCATCGATGCTGCAGTGGCCCGGTACTCATTGATACGCTATGTCATGGTGTTTCTCTATAGCCCAGTTATGAAGCAGTCTTTTTGCAGCAACTAGCTGTTCTTTTGGTCCATAACGATATGGCAAGGCAAAGCCCTGGAGGGCTGCTTTGGAGTCCGATAAGATTGGCCATGTCTGCTGCGGTTCTACAACTTGGAACTCCAGGGCGGCATGAATGGCGGCGAGTTCTGAAGTCGTGGATGATGTCACATGCGATGTCTTGAACTATATCGTGACGGATTTATCTGGAATCACCACTGCACTGTTTTTAGCTTGGTTAAATAATCGACCAATCTGTGTAAACGTGAATGCGTCCACTGTGTTTCTCAAACAGAAACAGTAATGTTGTTTGTTTTAGGGCTAAGGTTGACAAATATTTCTGTCGTATTTCGGGGATGGCTGTCATGGCTTCCAGTGGATGTTGACACCACAATGGAAACGACGGTCTTCCTGCTTGCCTGAAGTTTGCGGGAATCACCATGTGATGTAGAGCAATAATAGTGCAGAACGCAGAGCGTGGACTGGAAGTTCGAAAGAAGGCGAGGTGATGCAATTGAAACCGGGCGGCGTGTCTTATGTGCCTTCTTAAAGCATCGACACGATTGTAGGTTGTGATAGGGTGTTCATGAGCGATTGTGACAGTCACTGCTGAGGATGCGCATCTCTTAAGCCCGAGGCATAATCTCAGTGGTTGAGCTTTTATTGACTGGAGGACACGTACGTTTGTTATTCGAGTATTGCCGAACACAATAGGCTATAGCACATGAAACTGAGAAAAAGTGCAGTGTAAAGTTGAAGCATGGCTCGTACACCAATGCACCCCAAGAGTTTGCCGCAAGAAACCTTAGAAAGTGGGTAATCATGGTGAGTTTCTTTTTCACGAAAGCGATGTGAGGGCTCCAGGACAAGTCCAGATCTATTATTATTCCCAGGAAACCGTGTTTTTTGATAGCTGATCGTGTGTCTATTAATTTGGACGACGTATGGGGTCATTGCCTTGCGCAAAAAAAGCAACCAGTGAAGATTTCTTATTGGACAGCTCAAGTCTTCGTCCTTAAAGGTAGTTTGCCGTCAGTGTAGCCGCTCTTTGAAGCCTGCCTCGTTCGTGTAGAAGCGTGACCACTGATGCCCAGATGCAGATGCCGTCTGCGTAGATCGAGAGCTGCACGGATTGCGGCAGAACGTCAACGAAGCCGATGAGCGCAAGGTTGAAAAGTATGGGGCTTAAGACCCCACGTTGAGGTACCCCATGATAAGTATAATGGTGCCTTGTTTCACCATCTTCTGTCTTAACAAAGAAGGTTCTGTCCTTCGAATAACTGTAGAACAATCGGTAGACGCGGCCCCCCACTCCAATGTTGCCCAAGGTGTCAAAGATGGTTTCAAGCAATACATTGTCATATGCACCCTTAACATCCAAGAACACTGCCGTTGATAATCTCTTTAGGCTTTTCTGCTTTAGTAGAGACGTTACAAGGTCAACAACATTGTCTATGAAAGACCATCCCCGTGGAAAGCCAGTCAAAGCATCGGGGTATATGTTATGTTCCAGGTACCACTCTAGGCGATTCAGCACCATTTTCTACATCACCTTTTCAAAGCAGCTGGCAAGCGCGATGGGGCGATAAGAGACCATGTCCAATGGCGATTTGCCTGGTTTGAGCAGGGGCACAAAGCGGCTGCATTTTCACGAAGGAGGAACCAAACCGTTGCTCCACGACTCTTTGTATACAGCTAAAAAGGCACGCCGAGCTGTTTGTCCTAGGTTAGCAAGGGTTGCGTGACTCCATCGGGTCCAGGAGATGACGAGTGCTTGCGGCCAATGCTGCCTCAAGCTCCTCTAGAGAAAACATAATGTCCATCCGAGTGTCTCTGGACATCGGTGCGTTTCGTAGTTTACTCACGATGATTGCAGTCCCCTTGTTGGCAACCCTAGCGCATAAGTCTTTTGCTACATCGATTTCACGTCGGCTTTGGTGGAGAGCAAGGCATTTGAATGGGCGATGTTGTTGTGGCAATGTTCATAGGCCACGGATTATTCTCCATATTTGCGAAAGCGGTTTGTAGGGATGGAGCGACTCACATGATGACTTTCATCGTAGTGACTGTAAAGAATTTGTTCGACGTTGAGTCTTCTTTTGTAGACGTCTCGTCTTCATTAAGCCGTAGATAAATTTTGTGGGCCTATAACGTCGTTCGGCGTGAAGACGAATTGCTCGAAGTCGCTCCTACTCCACTTCATATCCGCTAAAATTTGACAAAGTTCCACAATTAAACTTTGCCTCTGGGATAGCGGCTTTCATTATACCTTCTAGAATTTTAAGAGAACCTTCTTGGTTTCCCTCATATTGCTTCTTTGTGGATGACCTATACTTTGACCAGTCGATCCGTGAAGAGGAAGTGATCTGTGACTTGCTTAGCCCCTTGATTTTTGTATAGGTGATTCATTATTTCAAGCGCATGCTGTTTAGCTAACGCATACGTGTCCCATACACGAGCCATTGCACACGTGTTCATTAGTGCTCGTGCACCTCTAATTATGGACGGTTTTGCACGACCAGCCTACTTAGAGTTCACGGTGAATGCGAAGTCTTACTTAGGGTGCTGTCCTTCCCGAAAATGGGGTCTGTTCCGCATTGAAGTGTATATCAGGTCCGCAGTGTTTTAGAGGCTGTGGTCTACAAGATTGATTTTCGACCGTATGGAGCAATGCCTTTCGACGTTCGTGAGCGCTTGTGAATGACGCTCTACTTCGATTCAGCGTTATAAGGTGGCGCAATCTCTAGTTTTTTAAAAATTAATTAGAAGAGACTCTGGTGCTGCGATTGTTCAGCGACCATGGGAATGATATGTAGTACACAAATTTGCAATTTTTGTGCTTCCGGGCTCCGAACATAAAAGAACGGACGAGTGTGAACTTCGTAATCCAATTCGAACTGGTGCGCTTAAAATGTTAAGGTGGTGAAGTGCAACTGCGGAGAATTGTCGGGTACGAAAGCTGTGGTCTTCGCACATCTCTAAGCCATTATTTTTTCACCATGCAAGCCTTGCTTGCGATTATCCTGCCGTGATTGTCAACTTGCTCAGCTGGCTTGGCCCAAGTAGGTGCGCCGCTATTGACAACAAACCTCGTCAGTTTAGCCGTTCAACACATGCGGAGCATTCTCTCCCCCGGGTACTCTTTGATGATCAACCAGACCCATCGACAACAACAGGAATCACCACGGACAGCTCTAAGAAGAAACACCTAGATGCCGCCTTCAGTGGGCACGAGAGCAGTGGTCTTCGCAAAGCTCTAAGCCACTGTTTTGACGCCATGCAGGTGTGTACTTCTTCACTACGCGCTAGAAGATCTAACAACCGCTGTTTACTGCACTTACCGCGCCCACGGATGTTGTGCGAGATTCAGTGCGAATGTTCTTCAATGGCTTACACCTTGCTTTGTCCGGTGATATTGAAACTAACCCTGCGCCCAATACCCGAACCACAGCACAAAGACTTAGCCATAAACACTGTCAAAGAAACGAAGCTTTTATTTCATATGTTGAAAGATGTGCACTTGCGTTTTTTTAAAGAGCTTGAAGTATCAGTCGGAGCTTGCTACTGATGTCAAAGCAATTAAAGCTAGACAAAGAAACCATCATGCTGAAATTACAGGTATCTGGAAGCGACTAGACAAACTGGAAGAAAAAATCTAATAAACTGGGTAGTATGATGGGAGAACTAACAAGTATGCAAGAAAGTGTGAAAGCACTAACTGACGAGTATTCCCATGTGCAATATAGACTAACCAAGCTAGAGGACAGGTTCAATAGGGACAATTTGATCTTTCATGGAGTTCCAGACTCTAAAAAAAACCTGGCCTCACATCGAAGCAAAATTGACTAATTCTATTTTGCTGTTCTTCACAGCTTTCCCAGACAGTCATTTAAAAGCGTGCACCATTTGGGCAACCACTCACCTACTAAATGCCATCCCATTGTCGCCAAGTTCCCTAACTTCAAAAGAAAAAGGAAAGTACTGTCACTGCACAATCAACTAAAGAATTAAAACATCTAAGTCGGAGAAGATTTTCTGTTGCTATGGGGCAGGCACGTAGAAATGCCTAATGATGATTGATTGATATGTGAGGTTTAATGTCCCAAAACTAGCATATCATTATGAGTGACGTCGTAGTGGACGGCTACGGAAATTTCAACCACCTGGGGCTCTCTAACCTGCACCCAGATCTGAGCCCACAGGCCTACAGCGTTTCCGCCTCTATCGGCAATGCAGCCGCCACAGCCGGCATTTGATCCCGCGACCTGCGGGTCAGCAGCCGAATACCTTAGCCACTAGACCACCGCGGCGGGGCGTAAAAAGATAACTTAACAACTTTGGGAATGCTCAGCCCGGTTCTTAGTCACTCAAGCTGCGTTACAAGTTGATACTAATTAAAGATTTTACATGTATTTTCTTTGGAGTGCGATAAAGATATAGATGTAAGAAAACGCATCGATTTATCAAAAGGTGACAGATAATGCGCGGGCTCCTAAACGGAACGCATTTACTTAGGGTTGTGCCAGGGTAGGTGACAGGAAATCATACCTTCAGGTGTCCGTTCATTTTTCTAACGTTAGAAGTGTACTAAACAAAACTTTTTACCATTAGCTATTGATATATGCATTGCAAAGATAATTGCTTTGATTGAAACGTGGATTCATGCACGTGAGAAGCGAAAGTTGGGGTAGTTGGTGGTTCGTGTTTGGTTGTAAAAACAGAGCGAATATACAAACACAGATTGCACTTGCCAGCTTATTACAAGGAGTGTGGCTGCCATCCATTGGTGGACAAAAGCACTGTTTCTTTGGCCATCCGGACAAATGTACTAGAGAGGTGATGGAGTCTCTTCACATTTAAATTGAGAGGGAAAGATGCGTGAGCAAACGGTCCTAGGCACTTGGTGAAAATGAGGTTGGATGCCTGGGTTCAGCGCTGTCGCGTTAAAGCGATTCTTATTATTTCCAATGGTCACGCATGTTTTTGCAAGTAGATGGGATCATTATTTCTTTTTTGCTTTTCTTTTCTTGAGTGTTTACGTAAGTGTCGATTTTTGTGATTAGATTCTTTTTTGTACCCTGTTAGCTCAGCTGCGCAGCCACCATGTTGTGCCATGTGACTAAGTACTCTGTCTGATATATGTTTGTGTTCCTTCTAATAAAAATTATTTGCAAGTTCAGCACCTTGTTGTCTCTTCTTTTGTGTTTGTATGTAATTTTGCGCTGTTTTTACATCCAATCATGCACATGTCCGTGATCAAGAAATCTTAGATGACGCAAACCCTTTTCACATATACCATTTAGATCGGATGGGAGGCGGCATTGTTTTCAACAAAGCATTCCATCTTGCTGTATCCATATTATTACTGAACTAGAACTAGATTGAGCTATAGTAGCCATCGGCAAGCACATTATTATATTAGAAATTCGCTATCGATTTCCGTCTTCATCTTTAGCATGTGCCGATGAACTTCATTACGATATTAATATTGAGTGCACACGATCTTTATCCCATCCTTTGTTTCTGCTCGGATATTTTAACTTTTCAAATTATGGAATGCAAACGTAGCTTTCGTAAAAAAGTATTGTTGTGAAACACAGTTATTAGCAGTCACTGATCACTTACATCAGATTCTTAAAATATTATACCATGCCGACTGCAATTTTCTAGGTTTCTCAAGAGCTTTTGACAAGGTTTGCCATAGACTGCTACTTTACAAACTGCACAAACTAAGTCTTGACGGTAACAAACTGTGTATTGAGTGCTTTCTCACTAAGAGACCACAACTCGTTACTGCAACAGTTACAATTCATCTTTTCACGTACTTCATTCCGGCATTCTGCAAGGATTTGTCACAGGCTTTCTGTTCTTTTTTTATTTATATTAAATACCTCTCACCAGTTGTATCATCAAATGTTCATTTTATTGCGGACGACGGTGTGATTTTTCAAGAAACTACTAATGATAAGTACATAAACAGATTGCAAGCTGATTTTAACGCTCTAACTGGCGTACGTGAAGAATAGGTCATCGACCACAACACAAATCATTGCGAAATCATATGTTTATCAAAAACCTCTACTACCTCACCTATTTACTGTCATAATTACATTCTTCTGGTTTTTATAACTGCTATAAATATCTTGGAGTTCACATAACCACTATTCTAAACTGGTCACCTCATACTGAATACATAATAATCAATGCTACCCGCATACTTGGCTAATTACGACGTAGCCTTTTTAATGCTCCATGTGGCTTAAAACGGCAGCTTTATAAAACACTCTTACGCTCTAAACTAGATTATGCTACAGCCATGTGGGACCCCACCTATAATAATCTGGTAACTTCTGTTCCACTTGTTTAGAAGAACTCCATTCGTTTTATATTGTATAATTATAACAGAACCAGGAGTATTTCCACCAGGAAAAGTTTTCTTGCATTCCGTTTTTGAACACGTACCATCATCTCTTCCTGCATGACGAACTACTTCTTCACCCTTAGCACATATCGCACCGCTTTGTTCACTATCTTAAAGTAGGCATCCCTTCATGCAACACCAAAACCTTCTTCAATTCATTTTCTCCTCGAGCATCAAAAGAGTGGAACAGACTTCCTGGTGACATTATCGCTATAAGTGATAACAACTTGTTCCGTGATACATCAGCTAACATTGTATAATAAGTTTTTTTGTTGAATTAGCTGACATGGTATAAATGGGTTCTGTGCAGTTTTAGCTAAGACATAATAATATATAAATGTATTGGAAGATATTGTATTTATAAGAGATCTCTTTTAGCGATCTAACCATATTCACTGCTTTTTGTTCAGTTATTTTTTGTAACAAGCCACCCCCCCCTGTAATGCCATTTGACATTGAGGGTAAAATAAATACATAAATATTGTTACTGCATATATGATTTGGGTATGAGCCGGTGGGTAGCGGGGAACAGGCAGATTAGGGAAGAGGACGATCGGCTAGCGAGATAGGCCTCCGCTGTCATAGATTTCGAGCATTTGAGCTATTACTGGAATAAACAGTGGTATGTATCTCGCCAGTTAGAGGTCACTTATACTATATTGCGCTGTGCAGTTAGTTCCGCAACTAAATTATTACCTTAACAAAGCTCGACTCAAAGCGTCACCGCTATGCACTTGGTGCAATGAAATTTAAACAATTTAACATTCATTTTTACTCTGCCATCGTTATTCTTATCAGAGAAAAACATTTTTAGTAGCCCCATTACAAAAGCTAGGAATACAAGTAAATCTACCAGTAATTTTATCACTTGGCGGAACTTCGTTTGGTTACTGCCACAGAGATGTATGCTCCACAGTGTTTGATTACATCAAGCAACTAAAAGATTATCGTGCTAATGAACCCCAACCTTTCAGATCTTTAGTTTATATTCCGTAGTTATGTCTATCAAAAACAAGAGATGGTTTGACCGGTTGCTCAGCAAACATTTTTGTTTTTTTGGTAGTATTATTTTTAAACTACTTTTTCAGATTGGCTTCATTTTCATTTTAGTTTCATTAAAGTATCCTGCCGCCCGGTTCTTGGCCCATCCCCCTCTGTGGGAGAGCGCCATCGATAGGAGGTCGTCATCGTCATCATCATCTTGCAGCATCGTTTGTGTGCCAGCTCCCAGACACGCAACGTCTTGTCGTCTGAGCAGCTCAGCAGGTATTTGCAACCAGGGTGGAACTTGACACCACGCACCCAGTTGTCGTAGCCCACCAGGGTGAATACGGCCAGGCCCGTGCTGACGTATCACAGCTTGATGGTTTTGTCCCACGAGCCCGAGGCCAGGAAGAGTCCAGTGCCCTGGGCCCGGCCTGCGCCACTGCCAGCCAGCCTCCGGTTGCTGGCTCCGCTGCCGTTGCCCCCCAGGTGCGGGTGGGCGCTCTCGGGTGCCCACGCGATGCACTCCATCACGTGGTCGTGCTCCGGAAGCTCCAGCTTGCACTCCTTGGTACCCACTACCCACACACGAACCGTGTGGTCATTAGAACACCTGGCCAAGAGGGAGCCATCGGAGTTGACTCTGATGGTCTGATGCGCACCCATTCCCGATGGCCTGTGAACGTCTTCACACAGTACCCCGTGGATACCTCCCACAACTTGATGGTCTTGTCTCTCGAACAGGACACCACATGGTCACCGCTTGGCAGGAAGGACACTGACGACACGTTGTGGTCGTGTCCGTGCATTGTACGAATACACTCATATGTCTGGAAATTCCACAATTTGATGATCATGTCTGCTGAACAAGACACTAGAAACTTCCAAGTGTGGCCGAACCCCAAGTCTTCCACGGAGTCCATGTGGCACTTTAGCGTTCGTTCGAAGTCTCCAGTCTCGTAATCCCAGACCTTGATAGAGGCGTCTTCTGAGGCGGAGACGACCACGCTGTAGACAGGATGTAAGGCCAACCGGGTGACTGGTGACCGGTGGCCCGTGAGGGCATGCCGCTCGGGAGGCCTGGGAATCCACTCTATAGGGGATCGCTTTTCCCGTGTGGGTGCGCCCGAAATGTAATCTTTCTCGGCCTCTGTCAGTCTACTCACTAGTTCCATCACCTTGTTCTGCCACCTGATTAAAGACGTACATTTCTTTTCGAGAAGGCCAGCGTACTTCTTGTCTATGTCGCCAGGCATGTCTGTCTCCTTCTTGAAGGCTTCAAGAGCTTCCATGAACCCATTGGATGCTATATAATCGGCAACCGCCTTGTTGAGCTCTTCCCTCTGCCTTTGGGACAACACCATTTTCATAGTCCGGGAAGGTATGGTGCTGCGCGTAATCCGGGGTTTGCTTCGCTTCTTCCGGTCAATTTGCCTCGCTAGCCGAACGTCCTCTTCTATAATCTGCCTGTTCCCCGCTACCCACCGGCTCATACCCAAATCACATATGCAGTAACATTATGTAAATCAAATAACTATGAATTATCTCACTGAAGGGGACCCTGATTGGATGCAAAGCAGCAGTGGAGCGCCCGGCGTTGACCCATTTAGAACGGGCGTCGACGCGGGTGCTGGCCAAACGGTTTGAATTGAAACTCAGTGTAACGTTTACTCGTGTAAACGTTTGTTTGAAACGCATATATATGCAGTCTAAATCAGATTACCAGAAAAAGGAGCCTAATAGATGCTCGCGATGAACGGATAGACCGTTGAGGAGCAACCACAAAAGGAAACGTGCTGCGTGTAAACCACTTAGTCTGCAAACACGCTTCAAAGGGATGAACCGCCAGGCAAATGGTGGTAGTGGTTAGAAGAGGAGAAAGGCACCTAATTTCTGCAGCTCGGTCGAGAGTACGGCGCAGCGCTTGCCCTCCCCCCCCCCCGGCAAATGCAGGCAGTGCGCAAAGCGTTGCCAAGTTCACTATCCGTCCTCTTCCTCTCCTGGCTCAGTCTTTCTCCTTATTTTGCTGGCGATGGTTCGCGTTGCCTCACGCTTGGAGTGCTCGATCACGGGCGCGTGGATTCGACGATCTAGAAATTACGACGTGGTGCTTGTGTGTACGCTTTGATGAGCGTGGGATGCTGCTTTTACTTTTCGCTGCACCCATGAAGTCTGGAGCAAGTCTCGACACGTCACCACGCCGCGCTCTATATCTGTAGCTTAAATATAGTCACGACCAACACACGACAGCAACAGTTGGGAAGGCTAACATGACGGCCGAGAAGAGGGCAGGCCTATAGGATGTATACTTCAGTCCGACTCTGGGCAGAAATCGGCGTTGGATTCTTTCGCAAGTAGGTTATCATTCTTTATTCTACTCTACTTTTTTGCGTGTGCGATACGGATCGTGCTTGCTGGCAACGGGCTTGGTCGTGTTGTATATCACACGAGCGAAATGCACCGCGAAGGTCAGACTGGGCGTCTGAGTTCACCTGTGCTTTAAGACCGCCTGGAAATTGGCCGCCATTGCCGTCGGCCTCCCGAGTGCTCGCCTGTCTTCGCCGCCGCGATGAGCTCCGGGCTTAAGATATTGGGCTGAGACCTCTTCACTGTGTTGGAAGTAGTTGAAAACACGTTGCGGGTTCTCGTAACAAGCTTGGTTGTAGTATTTCGCGCGCTGTAAGTGCACCGGCACGGGCTGGCGGGGACCTCGCTAGCGTCGGAATTCATTAAAATCTGGTCGCCATTACTGCTGGCTTTCCCGTCAGTCGGTCGCAAATAGCTCGGTGCCATCTGTTGGCCACGGCGGTGGACTCACGTTTGCTCGCTGCATTTGCTCGAGTTTTTGGAAATGGGCCGCATTACCATCGATTTCTACGGCGCTAGCTCAAAACCAGCCCAGCGCTGTTCGTGGCGGCGGCCAAGCGTGCGCTCGCTCTCCTGTTCGAAATTCACTGGCGGCAGACAATCCGCGAACAGCGCCGTGTTCGGTCTCGCGTTCGGTTGCACGAGCTGAACGACGTCGCTCGCTTAGGACTCACCGACTTTTTGGCGGCACGGTGGTTCGCCGAGATGTGACTGCGGCCGCCGCTCCTAAGCTGCTGAGCTACGGGGATCGAAATGAGTCTTTGAGGATGTGTGATATCGCGTTTAAATTATTAGTATGTCATATCTCACGCATGTTTTATTTCACCTTGCAGGTATTTCTCATATGCATTCGTGTTCATCCTCTGTCACGTGTGACTCACTATTTTACATACTTATTGTACTGCCGTGGGCACAGACCGGGCTGAAGGCTTGAAGGCTGTGTGCGCTGGCCTCTGCGATTCCTGTCATCCATCTCTTTCGTCAGAGCAGCTTCAGAAGGACTGTGCGAGATGTGAATGTAAAGTTATTTGTGTGTCATACTTTACACGCATGTTCTTATATTACCTTGCACGTACTTGTCATATGCGTGCATCTTCATCTTCTGTGACGTGTGTCTAACTATTTCTAATATCTAATTGTACCTACAGCCGTGGGAACATAACAGGCAGAAGGCTGCGTGCGCTCTCGTCTGCAATGCCTGTTATCTATCGCTTCTGTCGAAGATGCAACACAAAGAGTAAACAAGATATGACAAAGAGACTGGACTTGTACACTTCACCATGAATTCACTTATAAGAATGGAGAAACTTCATGTGTATGTAGACAAATAAAGATTTCGATGACTCGCTTTTCTCTTTCGTTGTTGCCGTGACTGCCAAAGCAGTTACTTATAGGTGGCTAACTACCTTCTCGCGTGTTCTTTTCTGCGCTATTTGTTGCTCACTGCGCAGAAAAACAGGCTAAAAAAGTATTAGGCCTGGCGGAAAATCAACAAAAGCAATGTTTGAACTGAGGATACAAAGTTCATCCGATTGGAGTACTTGAGTGGATCAACCGTTCGTCCGGCGAGGTGCAACTGTGAGGACTTACGGTCGCCCGGTGGCGTGTAATTGTGGGGATTGACAGTTGCTGTATAGGGTGCAAGTGTGAGGACTTAATGTTAGTCCTTTGAGGTGAATTGTGGGACTAATGGTTATTCACCAATCTGCAAATGTGAGGACTAAATGTTAGTTCCTTGAGCTTGTCAGTGGGGACTAACTGTTAGCCGCGGTGCCGTTATTCCTTAAATAGATTAATGGTTGTGGCAGCCCCATTAGTCCCCAAAAGGACAAACAACACCCATTTTAACACGTTTTTGCCTTAGAGTGTGGGAGGCGGGACGTCTTGAAGACGCAGCGCTCATCTTACTTGGCTCGCGTCTCATCTGTGTTAACCGCTTGCCTTATGTATTCTCGAACGCGATCGGTGTTCTCGACTATCACCTAATCGGTGTCGCTGGTCTTTCACTCCGACGCTATCGTTCGGCTTCCCAGGCTCTCGCCTCGTCGTTGTTGACATCGCCATTCGCGAACGCGATCGGCTTCACTAACCCTCGATACACCGGCTACATCTGCGAAAGGAGCGCACACACTAGCGGGAAGCCTGCCACGACGGCGTCCTACCCGTCGGCGTGATCTTGCGGCAAGCAGCGGCGCGCGGTCCACATTGTCGGCGCTGCGAGATTCTCGAGGCGCGTGCACTATAGCGCGCGCGCGCCGGCTCACGGCTTCTTCACGCCGACAGATAGAGAGAGGTGTCGCGGTTAAAATGATGTCCACGTGAGGAATGGGCCCAAGCGCAGCAAGCGGTGGAGAGGCTGAAGTGAGAGAAAGCTGACACAAGGCGAGCGCACTGCTGGCGAGCGAGAAAGACGTCACGGCGCACTGCTAAAAGGGCATGAGCTACTTTGCACCGCTCCAACACCTGCGGCGGGGGGAGTAGTGTGGACGGAGGGACAGCGTTACACAAGCTAGTCAAAGAGCTGCTTCGCACCTAAAGTATTTTGACTGATTGTCATTTCCTGACAAAGTACCTCCAAGCCACGCGAAGTCAAGTGGAACTGAAGGTACAAATAATAGACAAACGTGTGTACTACACATCATTCCGATGCTGGCTGAAGCGATTTGCGTTGCCCCTCGCACAGACACTAGCACCACAGTTGCCTCCGGTCTACCTATGGGAAACTCTATGGCGCCGCGATCCTGATCAATTTGATTTATAGCATGGAGGAGAGAAATTTAGTTGAGACTGATGCGAAAAATAAGTATGCGTGTGGTGTGGGCCTCTTCGGTAGAGCATTAGGGCTGTTATTCTGAACAACAGCTAAGGGTTCAATTTCTGCCTCGGTATCCAGGAAAAAATTTACTTGGAAGTATGACGTTATCACCGGGGGCAGAAGCTTAGCCATGCTTCGCGACCAACCCCCGGTTCTTTGCCTCATCTTTTTGTCAGGAAAATGAAAAGGAGCTGTTTTAAGCCGTACACGTATATAGATGAAATAAAATTATGCCAAACCAATTTTTTAGCGTACATACTACTCATCTTAACGACCACGACTAAAAGCCAGCAATGCTTCACGCGGTTGACAGTCCCATTTTTGAGGCAGCAACGAAACAACAAATAAAAAAACACTTTAACACTAAAAAAGAAATAATGGCAAGTTCATGTTTGGAACACTGAAAATACACGCTAACGGTCATCAATACACGATGAAAATCTTAAAAGCAAACGTTGTAAAAAAGAAAAAAAATGCCAATGATTAACCGTCTGCATAATACGAATTCGGAGGGGAGCAGTTTAGGTGTTTTGGTTTTGCGGTAATTTGAGAAAAACAATTTGGAAGAGATATGTATGTATGCGTTGACAGTTGCGCAGCTCTACTTATCTTCCGCAATTCTTTGTGATGGGAACACACGTTTGCCAGTCGTAAGGTAATGCAGGAAGCTTTGTCGAGGGTGAAATGAATTTCTCTATCAATGCCTGTTTTCCAAAGACGGGGTATATGGAAGGATTCCGTGAGGTCGTCTCATCACTGGGATACGTTACGATGAATGGGAACCGGATGGTCTTGATCATAACTGGGAAAAATATGTCTCTTTTGTTTTTTTGCCTACATCAAGGTTCTCGAAAAGTAACATCGGTGTGGGCCGAAGTGTGGTTATTGTGAGTGTCAGGAATTGCGCAATGTCAAAGTACCCAACCCCTACCAGCAACTTGTTATCCAACTTTGCTCGCCCGTTTCCGGAGGCAGATACTTTGTTTTCATTTGATACTCGCGCCTGCTCTACGTGGTGTTTTGGCTTGCCCAGAAGTTTTCTTTGCTTGCTTCTTTCCCAATTCATTTGGCACATACTTCATTTTAGTTTGATGCTCACAATAGCCGTGCATGGTAGTGGGGTTTGCTCAATTCCTGTGGCACATACTCGTTCGAGTGGTGACACCATCGACGTTTCACACTTCTACGTGTTGTGCCCATTAGTGCAACTTGCCTAATTTCTGTGCCACGCATACGTTACTGTGGTTACGCCACCGATGGCGATGGCAGGAGCGACGCTGCTTAACACCAGAACGGGTGTTTTAGGGCACGGGGTGCACTCTAAAACAGAAAAAAAGCACGATATATAAAACTTTTTTTTTGGGGGGGGGGGGACATAATACACACAATACTGCATTCCAGTGCCTGTACCAAATTTTGTACGCCTACTACAAAAAAATGGGAAAACATTTTTTATGCAATAAATCCACCGTATTATAATCCCTAGCACTTAGGTGTTTGCAGTTACATACATGTTTAAGTCACCACACATTACTAAGTGTTATATTTTTTGTTTCAGTGGTAGGGTAGTTGATGTCGTAGCATCTCATAGGTATAATTTGTTCTACACCTCGGCAGTTTCTATATTTCGGAGCTCCCTGTATTGGTTGTTTTATGTGTTGGCATGCATTTAGAAAGACATTTTAGGGTTCTTAGTGATATATTTTCGTAAATGTTTGGCATCGGTATCACGTTACGTTTTTTTTCTTTGGGGGGGGGGGGGGGGAAGAGAACTAGTTGACTTTGAGTAAGCGGCATTTTTCCTGAAACGGCAGCTGCGTTCAAACGGGTAGAAACGGGAACTGTGTGGTTTGCACCCGCCATGGCAATATGGGGACATATCTCAATAAATATCAATATTATGCTCTTTATACGTATGGAGAATGACACTGATGAAAGCTAGAGATCAGAAATAGATACTAAAGCAGAGAAACGCAATTGAAACAAAATACAGTTTTTATACATTACAGTTATCTATGGTGAGTGTCTTACAAAAAGGCTTTCGAATGTTTTTCGACAGTTCGCTTTATTTAGCGTTTTACTCGGAAGCAAATATTATCACCGGAAGAGATTTGAGGAAATGGATTGATGCAATCTGTAATCTAAATCCTAAGAGCAGCATCCTGTGAGCCATTTGTGGCAGGTGTGCCAATAGGCTAAGAACAGGTAACGCCAACAACACCAAACCAATCTTTGTAGCGGGCCTGCAGGATTGGAAGAAAGATCTGTGCAAGTGTAACGCCGACAACATACCACAAACAGAAATTCACTCTTACTACCAGGTAATTTCGTTTATGTGCGTGCTGAGTAATTGCAATTTACCTTTAACTTCCCATCTATCCCCTTGTTACTTGCGTAAAGTTGTTTCGAGAACTGCGGTCTGAACAAAAATGAGACCAATCAAAAGCCTTGACATCCTTGATTACTAGTGGTTCTATGTTAGTTTGTTATTATTAACTCTATTTGAGCCAAGACATAGCCTGCCAAAGGGAAAATGAAAGATGAGAGACAGCTTGGCAGCACGCTTCTTACAGGTCTCAAAACATTTATGTCACGTTATTATGACACAATTCTATAACGACCATGTCTTGAAGGAAACGTGGCCGTATCTATGGTGAATAAGGCTTTCACTTGCAAAACAGTTTGAACGTTGTCTGTCTAGTTGTGTAAATACGGTGTTTGTATTATACTACTGCAAGGGTCCATGCATGAATCACAGTCTTAATTAGCAAGTTATTTATTAGCATGTTCATATTTATAAAATATTATTAAGACGTACGTGAACTATCTTGACATAATTACCATATTTTTCATTATTAGCGTCTTCTCTTCCTTTGTTTCTATGAGTCAAATGTCTTTCGTCTTGTCCATATTTCGTTTTCTTCAGAAAGCACACTAATTGGCGTATGCCTAAATTGTATATTTATCTCGTCAAGCTCACTTAGTGTACTGGCCATGCGCATTAATATTTACCAAATTACTAGACGATACATCAAAACGCATTATCACAATACTTTTTTTTTCGAATGCTTTTGTGAACTGGGTAATGGTTTATATCGTTCTTTAGTGAGATGTCATGTTTGTCTTTGTTCGAATACGTATCATTTTGCTTATATTTTATTTATATCTCTCGCTAGTTTCACATTATCTTCTTTTGTTTTGGTATACGTACACCTGCACTCGGTTTACGTCTCCTTTTCATGTGGATGGATGTTGCAATACCTTCTCCTTTTTCACAAATATTTAACGTTACATACGGAAGTCCATACACGCCAATCTGTCTTTATTCCCGCTTCATTCTAACGTCTGCACCTACTGTGCGCACTAATACAGACACTTCTAACTAACGAGAAAGTGCTGAGGTGTTTAACAGCACTACTACGGCAGGAGAATCAGACATTCAACGAAATCAAAGCTTCTCAAAGTGTGCGCACCGGTATTTATTTTATGTGAAGTTTACTTGACGTTGTCATGCCAATGGAGATCATTACGGGTGCGGTGTTACTAAATTTTGGTGCTTTTCGCTTGAAGTATCGTGGTGCTTTCCGGGAAATACTTTATCGAGAACTCGAACTTGTTCAGGTGACAAAAATATTGGCAGATCCCACGTACCGTGGGAATCGCGGATATGTGAAGCACGCCTGTAAATTTTGGACGCAAATTTTGCCGTACATGACGTCCATGTCATTATTGCTATGTTCGGACATGTCATTTACCTTCGTAGTCTATTCACGTCGCGTGATTACAAATTCGGTATATGTGGAGCTAGCGAAACGACCATGTAGTCATATTTTATGACACGCACGCAATGATTATCTTGATTAGACGTGTCATTTACTTTCGTCATTCATTCTCGTCACGTAATACCAAAATTTTTATATGTGGTGATAGCGAAACGGACGCGAGCACGCTAAGAGCGTAGCTCGTAGCGTTGTTTTTGCGTGACACAGATATCATGATTATCATGTTTGGACGTGTCATTTACCTTCATCGTAAATGCACGTCACGTAATACCGAAGTTAGAATATGTGAAGCTAGCGAAACGGCCGCGAGCGGATCACGAGCAAGGTATGTTGTCATTTTCTTAGATGACAAGCATGTCATGATTATTATGTTTGCACCAGTCACACACCTTTGTCATCCATTGCCGTCACGTAACACCAACTTTGGAATATTTGAAGATAGCGAAACGAACGTGATCGCACTATGAGTGTAGCATGTAGTGATGTGTCACATGACAAGCATGTCATGATTATCATGCTTTGACGTGTCATTTACCTTCGTCGTCCGTTCGCGTTACATAATACCAAATTGGTATGTTTGAAGCTAATGAAAGGCCCACGAGCGCAACGTGAGTGTGGCATGTAGTCAGTTTGTTACATGACACGCATGTAATGATTTCCACGTAAGGGGCTGTCACTTTCGATCGCCAAGCAGTCATGTACCATACCAGTTTCTGATGCGATCGAAATCACCACAAGAGCAGCAACACCATGAAATGCAAATTATGATATTTATGACATACATGTCCTCTATTTCATGTTGTGACTAGTCAGTAGTACTCGTCATATAGTCATGTTATGCCATACCAAGTTTGGTATTGATACCAATATTGAAACGGCCAAGAGAGCAGAAAGTCGCGAGCGTCTAACTAGAGAGATAGATAGATAGATAGATAGATAGATAGATAGATAGATAGATAGATAGATGCACTCAATGTAGCCAAATTTCGCTAGAAAATGGTTTGCATTTAGTATTACAAATGACGTGTACATTCGAGTGGAGATGCGTATGCTCTATAAGTGCTCATGTGTAAATTATTAACTAGGCGTAGGACGCTGAAACGGCAGTGCTTCCTGTGGAGTCCCCAGAAGGCACTGCTTCCCTGGTGCTGTGCGATTTTATTCTACGCAGTTCTTCTTCGTAAGGAGGAGGAGGATTGAAAGAGGAAGGACAGCGAGGTTAGCCAGTTCTCAGACCCACTGGCTACCCTCTGCTGGGGAAGGGGGTAAGGGGAATAAAAGGATAGATAAAATAGACGTTCAAGAACACCTTAGACCACTTGCCCGTAAGAAGTGCAACAACGCTCTCGCCTTGCGTGCCGATAATGGTCTCGGCCAGTGTCCTAATACCCTTTCTTCCGACAATTGGCGATTGTCTTGCATGTCTCAGACTTTCGACAGTTCTTTTTTTGGTGCACTGAAGGGAGGACGTTCGCCGAGAAGATGGGAAATTGTGTCCTCGCCGCCACATGTCCGGCTGCTGGTCATCCCGATTCGAAACAAACAGGCATTCCTAAAGGCCACCCCAATCCTCAGCTCCTCAGCTCTGGTTATTCCTGATGGAAGACAGAGCTGTAAGTGTGGGTCTAATGTACAAAGGCGGACGTTGGTGAATGCCGGTGAATTCCACTGAGCGCGTGTAAGTTCTCGTGCTAGTGATCGAAGGCTTGTAGCGGCATCCGTTCTTGATAATGGTATAGCTGCGCGAGGGGCATCATTATGAGCAGATCGGACTGCTTCATCTGCACGATCGTCTCCATCGATGCTGCAGTGGCCCGGTATTCTTTGATACGCTATGTCATGTTATTTCTATATAGTCTGGTAATTAAGCAGTCTTTTTTGCAGCGACTAGCTGTTCATTTGGTCCATAACGATATGGCGAGGCAATGCCCTGGAGGGCTGCTTTAGAGTCCAATACAATTGGCCATGTCTTCTGTGGTCTTCAACTAGGAACTCCAGGGCGGCATGAATGGCGGCGAGTTCTGCAGTAGACGATGATGTCAGATGCGATGTCCTGCACTATATCGTGACGGATTTATCCGGAATTACCACTACACCATTTGAGCTTGCTTGAGTAATCGACCAATCTGTGTAAACGTGAATGCGTCCACTGTGTTTCACACAGAAACAGTAAGGTTGTTTGTTTTAGGGCTAAGTTTCACAAATTTTTCCCTAGGATTTCGGGAATGGTTGTCACTGCTTTCAGTGGATGTAGACACCACAATGGAAACGACGGTCTTGCTGCGTGCCTGAAGTTTGCGGCAATCACCGTGCGATGTGGAGCAATACTAGTGCAGAACGCAGAGCGTGGCCTGGAAGTACGAAGGCAGGCGAGCTGATGCAATTGTATCCGGGTGGCGTGTCTTATGTGCGTTCTTTAAGCATCGACACGAATGTAGTTTGTGATAGAATGTTAATCAGCGATTGTGACAGTCACTGCTGAGGATGCGCATCTCGGAAGCCCGAGGCATGTTCTCAGTGCTTGAGCTTGTACTGACTGGAGGACACGTACGTTTGTCATTCGAATATTGCCGAACACAGGTAGGCTATAGCGCATGAAATTGAGAAAAACAATTGAAGCATGGCTCGTATTCCGATGCACCCCATGAGTTTGCCGCAAGAAACCTTAGAAAGTGGATAATCTTGGTGAGTTTCTTTTTCATGAAAGCGATGTGAGGGCTCCAGGACAAGTCCAGATCTCTTATTATTGCCAGGAATCCGTGTTTTTTTGATAGTTGATTGTGTGTTTATTAATTTTGACGACGTATGGGGTCATTGCATTGCGCAAAAACGCTACCAGTGAGCATTTCTTAAATGGCAGCTCAAGTCTTCGTTCTTGAAAGTAGTTTGACGTCAGTGTAGCCTCTCTGTGAAGCCTGGCTCGGCGGTGTAGAAGCGTGACAACTGATGGCCAGATGCAGATGTCTTCTGCGTAGATCGAGAGCTGCACGGACTGCGGCCGAACGTCAACGAAGCCGATGAGGGCAAAGTTGAATAGTATGGGGCTTAAGACCCCACGTTGAGGTACACCATGATAAGTATAATGGTGCCTTGTTTCACCATCTTCTGTCTGAACAAAAAAGGTTCTGTCCTTCGAATAACTGTAGAACTATCGGTAGACGCGGCCCCCCACTCCAATGTTGCCCAAGGTGTCAAAGATGGCTTCAAGCAATACATTGTCTAATGCGCCCTTAACATTCAAGAACACTGCCGTTGATAATCTCTTTAGACTTTTCTTCTATTGTGCAGACGTGACAAGGTCAACAACATTGTCTATGGAAGACGATCCCCGTGGAAAGCCGGTAAAAGCATCGAGGTATATGTTATGTTCCAGGTACCACTCTAGGCGATTCAGCATCATTTTCTCCATCAAGTTCAAAACAGCTGGCAAGCGCGATGGGGCGATAAGAGACCATGTCCAATGGCGATTTGCCTGGTTTGAGCAGGGGCACAAGGCGGCTGCATTTTCACAAAGGAGGAACCAAACCGTTGCTCCACGAGTCATTGTTTACAGCTAAAAGGGCACGCCGAGCTGTTTGTCCGAGGTTAGCCAGGGCTACGTAAGTGACTCCATCGGGTCCAGGAGACGACGAGTGCTTGCTGCCAATGCTGCCTCAAGCTCCTCTAGAGAAAACATATTGTCCATCCGAGTGTCTCTGGACATCGCTGCGTTTCGTACGTTACTCACGATGATTGCAGTCCCCTTGTTGGCAACCCTGGCGCAGAAGTCTTTTGCTACATCGATTTCACGTCGGCTTTGGTGGGGAGCAAGGCATTTGAATGGGCGATGTTGTTGTGGCAATGTTCGTCGGCCACAGATTATTCTCCATATTTGCGAAAGAGGTTTGTGGGGATTGAGCGACTCACATAATGACTTTCATCGCAGGGGCTGTAGAGCATTTATTCGACGTTGAGTCTTCTTTTGTGGACGTCTCGTCTTCATCAAGCCGTAGATGAATTTTGTGGTCCTATAACGTCGTTCGGCGTGACGACGAATTGCTCGAAGTAGCTCCAACTCCACTTCATATCCGCTAAAATTTGACAAAGTTCCACAAATAAAACTTGCCTCTTGGATAGCGGCTTTCATTATACCTTCTAGAATTTTAAGAGAACCTTCTTGGTTCCCCTCACATTGCTTCTTTGGGGATGACATGTACTTTGGCCAGTCGATCCATGAAGAGGAAGTGACGTGCGACTTGCTTAGCCCCTTGATCTTTGTATATGTGATTCATTCATTCAAGCGCATGCTGTTGAGCTATGGCATACGTATGCCATACACCAGCCATTGCACACGTGGTCATTAGTGCTCGTGCACCTCTAAATATGCACGTTTTTGCACGACCAGCCTACTTAGAGATAACAGTGATTGCGAAGTATTACTTAGGGTGCTGTTCTTCCGGAAGACGGGGTCTGTTCCGCATTGAAGTGTATATCAGCTCCGCAGTGTTTTAGAGGCTGTGGTCTTACATGATTGATTTTCGACTGTATGGAGCATTGACTGTCGACGTTCGTGAGCGATTGTGAATGACGCTCTACTTCGATTCAGCGCTCTAAGGTGGCGCAATCTCTAGTCTTCTAAAAATAACTAGAAGAGACTCTGGTTCTGCGATCCTTCAGCGACCATGGGAATGTTATGTAATACTCAAATTTGCCTATTTTTGTGCTTGCGGGCTTTGAACATAAAAGAACGGACGATTGTGAACTTCGTGATCCTATTTGAACTGGTGAGCTTAAAATGTTAAGGTGGTGAAGTGCAACTGCTTAGAATTTTTGGGTACGGAAGCAGTACCCAAAAATCTCTTCGCACATCTCTAAGCCATTATTTTTTCACCATGCAACCTTTCTTGAGATTATCCTGCCGTGGTTACCAACTTGCTCAGCTGGCTTGGTGCAAGTAATTGCGCCGCTATCGACAACAAATCTCCTTAGTGTAGCCGTTCAACACATGCGGAGCATTCACTCCCCCTGGGTACTCTTTGATGATCGACCAGGCCCATCGACAACAACAGCAATCACCACGGACAGCTCTAAGAAGAAACACCTGACGCCGCCTTCAGTGGGCTCGAGAGCAGTGGTCTTCGCACAGCTCTAAGCCACTATTTCGTCGCCATGCAGGTGTGTACTTCTTCACTACGCGCTAGAAGATCTAACAACCGCTGTTTACTGCTCTTATCGCGCCCACGGATGTTGTGCGAGACTCAGTGCGAATGTTCTTCAATGGCTTACACTTTGCTTTGTTCCGGTGATATTGAAACTAACCCTGCGCCCAATACCCGAACCACAGCACAAAGACGTAGCGGTAAACACTGTCAAAAAAAAAGAAGCTTTCATTCCATATGTTGAAAGATGTGCACTCGCGTTTTTTACAGAGTTTGAAGTGTCAGTCGGAGCTTGCTACTGATGTCAAAGCAATTAAAGCCGGGCAAAGAAACAATCATGGTGAAATTACTGGTATCCGGAAGCAACTCGACGAACTGGAAGAAAAAAATCCAATAAACTGGGTAGTATGATGGGAGAACTAACAAGTATGCAAAAATAGCGTTAAAGCAGTAACTGAGGAATATTCTTATGTGCAATCTAGACTAACCAAGTTTGAGGACAGGTCCAATAGGGACAATTTGATCTTTCATGAAGTTCCAGACTCTTAAAAAAACCTGGCATCACACCGAAGCAAAATTGATTAATTCTATTTTGCTGTTCTTGACAGTTTTCCCAGGCAGTCATTTAAAAGCGTGCACCATTTGGGCAACCTCTCACCTACTAAATGCCACCCCATTGTCGCCAAGTTCACTAACTTCAAAACAAAAGGAAAAGTACTGTCATTGCACAATCAACTAAAGAATGAGAACGTCTAAGTCGGCGAAGATTTTTCTGTTGCGACGGGGCAGGCACGTAGAAAAGCCTCATCATGATTGATTTATACGTGGGTTTTAACGTCCCAAAACTACCATATGATTATGAGTGACGTCGTAGTGGAGGGCTCCGGAAATTTCGACCACTTGGGGCTCTCTAACGTGCACCCAGATCTGAGCACACGGGCCTACAGAATTTCTGCCTCTATCGCCAATGCAGCCACCACAGCCGGCATTTGATCCCGCAACCTGCGGGTCAGCAGCCGAGTACTTTAGCCACTAGACCACCGCGGCGGGGCGTAAAAAGAAAACTTAACAACTTTGGGAAAGCTCAGCCCGGTTCTTCATCACTCAAGCTGCGTTACAAGTTAAAACAAAAACAAAATTGTACATGTATTTTCTATGGAGTGCGCTAAAGTTATAGGTGTAAGAAGACGTATCGAGTTATCAAAAGGTGACAGATAATGCGCGGGCTTCTTAACGGAACGCATTTACTTAGGGTTGCGCCAGGGTAGATGACAGGAAATCATACCGTCAGGTATCTGTTCATTTTTCTAACGTTAGAAGTGTACTAAACAAAACTCTTTACCATTAGCTATTGATACATGCACTGCAAAGATAATTGCTTTGATTGAAACGTGGCTTCATGCACTTGAAAAGCGAAAATTGGGGTAGTTGGTGGTTCGTGTTTGGATGCAAAAACATAGCAAATATACAAAGACAGATTGCACTTGCCAGCTCATTACAAAAAGTGTGGCTGCCATCCATTGGTGGACAAAAGCACTTGTTTCTTTGGCCATCCGGACAAATGTACTAGAGAGGTGATGGAGTCTCTTTACATTGAAATTGAGAGGGAAAGATGCGTGAGCAAACGGTCCATGGCACTTGGTGAAAATGACGTTGGATGCCTGAGTTCAGTGCTGTGGGGTTAAAGCGATTATTAGTATTTTCGATGGTCACGCATGTTTTGAAAATAGACGTGATCATTATTTCTTTTTTGCTTTTCTTTTCTTGAGTGTTTACGTAAGTGTCGATTTTTGTGATTAGATTCTTTTTTGTACCGTGTTAGCTCTGCTGCGCAGCCGCCATGTTGTGCCATGTGACTAAGTCTTCTGTCTGATATATGTTTGTGTTCCTGATAATAAAAATTATTTGCAAGTTCAGCCCCTTGTCGTCTCTTCTTGCGTGTTTGTACATATTTTTGCGCTGTTTTTACGTCCAATCATGCACATGTCCGTGATCAAGAAATCTTGGATGACGCAAACCATTTTCACATATACCATTAAGATCGGATGGGAGGCGGCATTCTTTTCAACAAAACATTCCTTCTTCCTGTATTCATAGTATTACTGAACTAGAGCTAGTTTGAGCTATAGTAACCATCGGTAACCACAATATATTTTTAGAAATACGCTATCGATTTCCGTCTTCATCTTTAGCATGTGCCGATGAACTTCATGACGCAATTAATATTGTGTGCACACGATCTTTATCACATCCTTTGTTTCTGCTCGGATATTTTAACTTTTCTAGTTATGGAATGCAAACGCACCTTACTCATTACCATCTTTGTTACAGCCGAGTGAATTTATTAACATATGTTGAGTGTTTTCTCCGACACAAGCAGTAACGTCCCCAGGGCGCCTACTAGCAGTGCTAGGATTCCCAACCTGATATTAACAAATCAACCAGACTTTGTTGCTTTTATAACCTGTACACCAGGCATTAGTGATCAATCATTACTATCATTTTCATTTAATGCACCCTGTGCTAAAGCAGAAAAAAAATAAAACGAAACAGCACTGTAAGAAAGCAAACTTTTACACGATTAACACGGAACTATAGAATCTTCGAGACACATTTTTAAGCAGTTTGAATAACTGTTCAGTGCAGTCTAACTGGAATATATTTGCAGCTGATGCTGATCGACAAATCATGTAGTATACTCCTTGCCGTACCGTCATATCAAACGCGCGTGTGTCATGGCAGAAAGCTCGCATCAAACGTTTATATAACAAAAAGAAACGTTTTTATCGTGCCGCAAATTGTTTACCGACTAAGCACCCCCGGTTTGCTGCCTACAAATGTGCATCATACATCGATTTATTTATTTATTTATTTATTTATTTATTTATTTATTTATTCAATACTGCAGACTCGAGGTCCAAGCAGGGTGGTAATACACATACAAATAAAATAATTGCGAAACGAAACAATAAAGTGCGAAGAAGGTTGTTTGGTAGGTTAGTTCATTCATCACATGTATTAGTAAGACAGTTCCATTAACATATGGTTCTTGGAAAGTACGAATACTTCAGTAGGTCTGTGTGAGCAAAATATGGGATCAAGGCCTTTGGGTGGTGGTGTCGTGTGGGCCGGCTACTAAGGGGTGTCATGTACGGGGATGGGTCTAGAGCAATTTTCGTTCAAACGTTGATCAAGGAATTCTAATCTAGCTTTTTTTCTTCGAATCTGCAGTAAGGAAATGTTGTTGGCTAGCAATAAATCTGAGGGTGAGTCTAACTTGGAGTACTTGTGGAATATAAATATAACAGCTTTTCTTTGAATACGCTCAAGAGTGTGTATATTACGTTTTGTATAAAGATCCCATACTACGCTCGGGTACTCTAGTTTTGGCCGCACAAGGGCTGTGTAGCAAAGTAGTTTCACATTCGTGGGAGCACTTTGAAGTTTATGTTTAAGAAGACACAGTTTACGAAAGGCAGATGAACAAACATTATCAATATGGAGATTCCAAGATAAGTTGGAAGTGAGTGTCACACCAAGGTATTTGTAGGAGTTTTCTTTTTGCGGTGGTGAAGACCCTAATATGTATGTATACGATTGTGGATTCTTTTGGCGAGCCACTGGAAGGCACATACATTTGTTCGCGTTGAGACATTTTCCCCATTTGTTGCACCATTCATATATATTGCAAAGACTAGTGCTCAGATCGTTGAAATCGTTACTGGAACGTATTTCTTTGAACAAAACACAATCGTCTGCAAACAATCTTATTTCTACACTAGGGTGAATAACATCAACAATATCATTGATATACAATGGAAAAAGCAAAGGGCCTAACACACTGCCCTGTGGTACGCCGATGTGACCGGAAGACAGTCCGAATATTGGCCCCCTACATCAACGTACTGTTCGCGATTATTTAAATACGCAGAAATCTAACAAACGAATATTTCGGGTATACCTATTGTTCTAAGTTTGGAAATGAGTTTTGATGGGGAACTTTATCGAAGGCTTTGCAGAAATCTAAGAAGAGCATATCTGTCCTACCGTGTCTATCGATGTTTAATGCAAGAGAGTGAAACAGTGTGACGAGTTGAGTTACGGTGGATAATCCTTTCCGAAAACCATGTTGATAAATGGTTAATATAGAGTGTTCTTCAATATACTTGTTTATACTGGTAGCTATGATGTGTTCAATAATTTTACAACATTGTGAAGTTAGTGAAATTGGACGGTGATTTCCTATTGCTAAGCGGTCACACTTTTTAAAGATGGCTACAACGCGGGCTGTCCTCCAGTCACTGGGCAGCTGGGAAGACAACAAAGAACAGCAAAAAATAATAACCAAAAACTTTGCTAGAGATAAAGCATATCGTCGTAGAAATACGTTCGGTATGTTATCAGGACCAAAGGATGCCTTAGTTTTTAAATTTAGCAACATAGACACCACGCCTGGATAAGAAATAAACAGTGATTCAGCATAACAAAAGGCTGTAGCATTAAATATACACTTGAAATCAGAAGTGTTGAACACACTCTGGAAATATTGATTAAAATGCCTGGCAATGTCTCTCTGATCGCTGACGTTGGTTCCATCAATTGATAATTGGGATACAGGTGTTTTCTTTTCACTGATAAAACTCCAGAGTTTACTGGGGTCATTTGCAATAAAGTTAGGTAATGAGGTTTTAAAGTAATACTCCCTAGAGCTGCGGACAGTTTGAGCGAGACTGTTGTGCGCATCATGTGTGAAATGAGCCGTTGCCCGCCTTTTTTTTCAGTCGCTTAACTTTGCGCTTCATATGAATGATGTTACGATTTATCCATGGTGTTTGTGTGTTAACTTTTTTGTGTTTAGAAGGCACAAAATTATCTAAACAAAAATGACATAATTGTTTGAATCGTGTCCAAAGCACGCTAACATTTACGTCCTCAAAATTTGTGAGACATGTTTCTAGGTGTTCAATTATATCTGCATCCTTAGCCCTGGAAAAGTCTTTAAAACAGCGAAATACCGGGGTTTTATGGCCAGTTAGTGGAACAAGAGGAAAAGAAGTGAAGACATAGCTATGATCAGAAATACCTTGTCCTACCTCTACTGTATATTCGGAGAAATTGCGGTTCAGAAACACAAGATCTAATATTGAGGTGGAATCCCTCTGTACGCACGTAGGTGCCTGAACTACCTGCAATAGGTCATGTATATAAGCTTGATGTCAAACACTATGTTAAAATGTATTCAAGTGTTAATGCCGGCGTCAAGGTGCTCCAAGTTTACTCCAGGTAGCTTCAGGTCACCAATCAGTAAGACCTTTTTACTCTAAAATTTGGCCATATAATTTTTAAGTGTGCTAATGTATTGTGGAGTAACGTCTGGGGGTCTGTACAACCCAATTACAACGAGACAATGACCCCAGCATGTAGCTCTAATACATAAGCATTCTATATCAATAAGATCATCCAACAAAACAGCATCGATACACTGTTTTACCAATATAGCCACCCCTCCTCCTCTAGTGCGTCCGTCTTTACGAAAAACTGTATAGGATGGGGGGAAGGCGTCGTCATTAGGCAAATGCTCGTGTAGCCAAGTCTCGGTAACAAACATAATATGTGGATTATGTTGCAGCAGAAGCACTTCGAAGGCTTCAGTTTTATTCACAATGCTTCGGGTATTATTATTTAGTAGCCCTAACTGTTTGTAACATAGTGCTGGAATAGGTCACGAGTGCGGCTTGGAATATTGACGGTCTCCTGCTTTTACTCGCCTGTTTTGCAATTCATCCCAATAAAATGTATCTTTATCTACTATAAGCCTGTCGTGTACTAAGAATACTTTTTTTTCCTTGTCGCTTGTCGTTCTTAGCACTGTCCCACAGCATTTTTCGTTTCTTAAGTGTCAAATGCGAATAATCATTCTGAATAGATACCGTCAATCCTTTCAGTTTTTTGGCATTTTCTAACATTACTTTCTTTTCATTAAAATTTTGAACGTGGAGGATGATAGGCCTTTTACCAGTTTGTTTTCCTAGTCGGTGTATGCGTCCGATGGAATCACATTTCACACCAAGCTTTTCTGTGAATATTTCCTTAACCAATTTTTCCCTCAGGGTTGCATCAGTTTCATTAGGGCACTCGGGAATACCGTGAATAATCAAATTCGACCGTCTGGACCGGTCTTCGAGGTCGGTAAGTTTTTGTTTTGAAAGCTTACAATACGTTCCAGTGATTGTAACGTATTTCCCACCTTTTCACTAGAAATGCTGCGTTCTTGGGAATCCTTTTGTGCCGTAAGGAAATCATGTAACATATTTTTCAATTCAATAAACTGTTTCTTAAGCTCAAGCACATCATCATGAATTCTCGCTTGGCCGTTGAGCACTTCTTCATACAGTTCTTTCTGGGTGGGGCCAGTGTTTGTTTCCACGTCACCGCATAAAATCAACCGACAAGCACGAAAACACTCATATGCTATATTCTGACAACGCCGAGGGCACGGCAAGACCAAAATACAGCGATAATCACTACGAAACCAACCCACGTTGGAAATATCCTGCATGAGGCAGAACATAGACGTAAGTGCCATGGTCGCGCCGGGTCCGCCGTGCCCACGAGGGTCGAAGGCTTGCGGTGATCCTTTTAGAGCGATGTCCAGCGATGAAGTGGCTCTGCGCTGTGCACCGGTTGCTACCCATAGGCGGCCTCCTGTGCTGTGCGCAGTAAATTGTGCTGTCGTGCTTGCCGTGTCAAAAAATTTTCCAACAGTCACTGCATACTTCTAACATTCCTAGTCAATGAAAAAATCGGCAAAGTCGTTCTACTCTATAAATCTGGCATTAAACACTGTCCGAACAATTATCGTCCCACTTATTTAATTAGTATAATTACAAAGAGAGTAAATTTTTTGAAATCATATTCATTTTTAACTTCTGCACAACATAGATTTCGTAATAAAGTATTGTTGTGAAACACTGTTATTAGCAGTCACTCATAACTTACATCAGATTCTTAATAAATTATACCATGCCAAATGCAATTTTCTAGGTTTATCAAGAGCTTTTGACAAGGTTTGCCATTGACTGCTACTTTACAAACTGCACCAACTAAGTCTTGACGGTAACAAACTGTGGATTGAGTGCTTTCTCACTATGAGAGCACAATTCGTTACTGCAACAGTTACAATTAATCTTTTCACGTAGTTCATTCCGGCATTCTGCAAGGATTTGTCAAAGGCTCCCTGTTCTTTTTTTATTTATATTACATGCCTCTCATCAGTTGTATCATCAAACGTTCATTTTATTGCTGATCACTGTGTGATTTTTCAAGAAACTATAATGATAATGACATAAACATATTGCAAGCTGATTTTAACGCTCTATTTAACTGGCGTACGTGAAAAATAGCTCATGAACCAAAACACTAAAAAG
The DNA here is from genome assembly GCF_043290135.1 of Rhipicephalus microplus. Classification (NCBI taxonomy): domain Eukaryota; kingdom Metazoa; phylum Arthropoda; class Arachnida; order Ixodida; family Ixodidae; genus Rhipicephalus; species Rhipicephalus microplus. Next base: position 167,185,058 of record NC_134710.1, on the reverse strand, counting down.
TGCAAAATCATGTGCTTATCAAAAACCTCTACTACCTCACCTATTTACTGTCATAATAACATTCCTATTGATTTCTATAACTTTCATATATATCCTAGAGTTCACATAACAACTATTCTAAACTGGTCACCTCATACTGAATACATAATAATCAATGCTACCCGAATACTTGGCAATTTACGACGTAGCATTTTAATGCTCCATGTGGCTTAAAACTGCAGCTTTATAAAACACTAATGCGCTCTAAACTAGAATATGCTACAGCCATGTGGGACCCCACCTATAATAATCTGGTAACTTCTGTTCCACTTGTTTAGAAGAACTCCGTTCGTTTTATATTGTATAATTATAACAGAACCAGGAGCATTTTCACCAAGAAAACTTTTCTGGCAGTCCGTTTTTGAACACGTACCGTCATCTCTTCCTGCATGACGAACTACTTCTTCACCCTTAGCACATATCCCACCGCTTTGTTCACTATCTTAAAATAGGCATCCGTTCATGCAACACCGCACGTTCTTCAATTCATTTTTGCCTCGAGCATCAAAGGAGTGGAACAGACTTCCTGGTGACATTATCGTTATAAGTGATAACAACTTGTCCGCGATACATCAGCTAACATTGTATAGTAAGGTTTTTTTGTTGAATTAGCTGACATGATATAAATAAGGTCTGTGCTGTTTTAGCTAAGACATACAAATATATGAATGTATTGGAAAATTTTGTATTTATAAGAGATCTCTTTTAGCGATCTAACCATATTCACTGCTTTTTTAAGTGTGAATACACTTTATAAGAGACCCCAAACCATCCACCGCCGTCGGCGGCGTCCGCAGTCTTTTCTCTATCTTTAAAAGAAAGAGGACTTGGCGGGCCGCAGCACGACGCTCTACCGAATAAGCCACGGACGCGACGCTGATAACGGTGTCAGTAACGCGCCTTATATCTTTAACGCCGCTGCGCGCGTCCCCCTCCCACTTCGCTCGCTCCTCCGCTCTCCTCGCTCGCTGCAGCTGCGCGCGCACCCCTCTCTCTCACGCGCCCGCCTTCTCTCTCAGTCTTCCGTCGAGAGCGGGCCGTGCGATGGATGTCCCTGAGGCAACGCTACCATCAACAACGAATGCAGTACAACCGAATGCCACCACTGCACCCGTAGTTGGAGGTGACGGTACCGCGGTGGTTTCGCCGACGTTGGAAGACAAGGCGGCGCTGCGAAGGGCTCGTGAGACCGAACGTAAACAGGCGAACCGGGCAGCGGATGCCGAACTGCGTGCTCGCGAGGCCGAGTGCAAGCGGGCGAAGCGTGCAGCGGATCTTGAACTGCGCGCTCGCGAGGCCGGGCGAAATCAGGGGGAGTAAAGTTAAAATCCGTTGGCATTCGCCAGTGAGTTAACGTAAACTCCCTCGTGTGATCAAAATGCGATTCCCAGGAACCATTAGACCATAAAGGCACCATAGTGTGGTTAATAAATATAATGTTGCGAATTAATAAATACCCCTCATAGCATCACCCCGTGCATTCGCACTTAACCATGTTCACCCTCGGGGAAATGCTTGGGAGTTTTTTCAGTTAATTTTTTGCAACAACCCACCCTACTCTGTAATGCCATTTGACATTGAGGGTACAATAAATACATAAATATTGTTACTGCATATGTTATTTGGGTATGAGCCGGTGGGTAGCGGGGAACAGGCAGATTAGAGAAGAGGACGTTCGGCTAGCGAGATAGGCCTCCGGTGTCAAAGATTTGGAGCATTTGAGCTGTTGCTGGAATAAACAGTGGTGTGTATCTCCCCAGTTAGAGGTCACTTATACCAGATTGCGCTGTGCAGTTCCACAACTAAATTATTACCTTAACAAAGCTCGACTCAAGGCGTCACCGCTATGCAATTGAAACAATTGAACATTTATTTTTATTCAGCCATCGTTATTCTTATCAGAGAAAAAGATTTTTTGTAGCCCCATTACAAAAGCTAAGAATACAAGTAATTCTAACAGTAATTTTATGACTTGGCGGAACTTCATTTGGTTACTGCCACAGGGATGTATGCTCCACTGTGTTTGATTACATCAACGCAACAAAAAGATTACCGTGCTAGTGAACCCCAACCTTTTCAGATCTTTAGTTTATATTTTGTAATTACATCTATCAAAAACAAGAGATGGTTTGACAACTTGCTCAGCAAACTTTTCTGTTTTTTGGTAGTATTATTTTTAAACTACTTTTTCAGATTGGCTTCATTTTCATTTTAGTTTCAGTTAAGTATCCTGCCGACCGGTTCTTGGCCCAACACCCTCTGTGGGTGAGCGCCATCAATAAGAGGTCATCATCATCATCATCATCTTGCAGCATCGCTGGTGTGCCAGCTCCCAGAGACGCAACGTCTTGTCGTCTGAGCAGCTCAGCAGTTATTTGCCACCGGGGTAGAACTTGACACCACGCACGCAGTTGTCGTGGCCCACCAGGGTGAAGACCGCCAGGCCCGTGCTGACGTCCCACAGCTTGATGGTCTTGTCCCGCGAGACCGATGCCAGGAAGAGTCCAGTGGCCTGGGCCCAGCCTGCGCCACTGCCAGCCAGCCGCCGGTTGCTGTCTCCGCTGCCGTTGCCTCCCAGGTGCGGGTGGGCGCTCTCGGGTGCCCACGCGATGCACTCCACCACGTGGTCGTGCTCCCGAAGTTCCAGCTTGCACTTCTTGGTGCCCACCACTCACACACGAACCATCTGGTCATTAGAACAGCTGGCCAAGAGAGGTCATCGGAGTTGGCTCTGACCATGCGCACCCATTCCCGATGGCCTATCTCCAATCTCGTAATCACAGACCTTGATAGAGGCGTCTTCTGAGGCAGAGACGACCACACTGTAGACAGGGTGTAAGGCCACCCGGGTGACTGGTGACCAGTGGCCCGTGAGGGCATGCCGCTCGGGAGGCCTGGGGATCCACTCCATAGGGGACCACTTTTCCCGTGTGGGTGTGCCCGAAATGTACTCTTTCTCGGCCTCTGCCAGTCTACTCTCCAGTTCCATCACCTTCTTCTGCAACTTGATTAAAGACGTACATTTCTTTTCGAGAAGGCCAGCGTACTTCTTGTCTATGTCCCCAGGCATGTCTGTCTCCTTCTTGAAGGCTTCAAGAGCTTCCATGAACCCATTGGATGCCATATAATTGGCAACCACCTTGTTCAGCTCTTCCCTCTGCCTTTGGGACAACACCATTTTCATAGTACGAGAAGGTATTGTTGCTGCGCGTAATCCGGGGGTTTGCTTCGCTTCTTCTGGTAAATTCCGGCGGAGCGCGAAATTGTGGGAAGTGTGGTGGTGACAAACAAGTGTGTTCGTCTTTGAAACTCGTTGTTTTTAGGAATGAATAAATTACTAACCACAGCTAGGTGGAGCAACAAGAGCCTTGAGCCGGGCTATCCTCGTCGAGGCCACTCATCAGGTTGACCGGAGGCCTATCTCGCTAGCCGAACGTCCCCTTCTCTAATCTGCCTGTTCCCCGCTACCCAACGGCTCATACTCAAATCACTTACGCAGTAACATTATGTTGACATATGCAGTAACAGTAACGTATGCAGTAACAGTAACATTATAAAAAAACTATGAATCATCTCCCTGAAGGGGACCTTGATTGGATGCAAAGCAGCAGTGGAGCGCCCGGCGTTGACCCAGTTAGAACGGGTGTCGACGCGGGTGCTGGCTGAACGGTTTGAATCGACATTCGGTGTAGCGTTTACTCGTGTAAACGTTTGTTTGAAACGCAAATAAATGCACTCAAAGGCAAAATTACCCAAAAAAGGAGTAACGGAGCCCATTAGGTGCGCGCAATGAACGAATAGACCGTTGAGGAGCAACCACAGAGGCAAACGTGCTCCGTGTAAACCGCTTAATCTGCAAACACGCCCAAAAGGGATGAACCGCCCTTCAAATTGTAGTAGTGGTTAGAAGAGGAGAAAGGCCCCTAATTTCTGCAGCCCGGTCGGGAGCACACACCGGCAAATGCAGGCAGTGCGCGAAGCGTTGCCAAGGTCACTATCTGTCCTCTTCCTCTCCTGGCTCAGACTTTCTCCGTATTTTGCTGGCGACGGCTCGCGTTGCATCACGCTTGGAGTGCTGGACCACGGCCGCGTGGATTCGACGATCTAGGAATTACGACGTGTTCTTGTGTGTACGCTTGGATGAGCGTGGGCTGCTGCTTTTACGTTTCGCTGCACCCATGAAGTCTGGAGCAGGTCTCGACACGTCACCACGCCACTCTCTATATCTCTGGCTTAGGTATAGTCACGACCAACACCCGACAACAACAGTTGGGAAGACCAACATGATGGCCGAGAAGACGACAGGCCTGTCGGATGTATACTTCAGTCCGACTTAGGGCAGAAATCAGCGCTGGATTCTTTCCCAAGTAGGCTATCATTCTTTATTCTACTCTACTTTTTGCGTGTGCGATACGGATCATGCTTGCCGGCAATGGGCTCGGTTGTTTTGTATATCGCACGCATGAAATGCACCGCGAAGGTCAGCTTGGGCGTCTGCAGTTCGCCTGTGCTTTGAGACAGCCTGGAAATTGGCCGCCATTGCCGTCGGCCTCCCGAGTGCTCGCCTGTCTTCGCCGCCGCGGTGAGCTCCGGGCTTAAGATATTGGGCTGAGACCTCGTCGCTGTGTTGGAATAGTCGAAAACACGTTGCGGGTTCTCGTAACAAGCTTGGTTGTAGTATTTCACGCGCTGTAAGTGCACCAGCACGGGCTGGCGGGGACTTCGGTAGCGTCGGAACTCAGTGAAAATTGGTCGCCTCTACTGCTGGCTTTCCCGTCAGTCGGTCGCGAATAGCTCGACGCCATCCGTTGGCCGCTGCGGTGGACTCGCGTTTGCACGCTGCATTCGCGCGAGTTTCTGGAAAAGGGCCGGACTACCGTCGATTTCTTCGGCGCTAGCTCAAAACCTTCCCAGCGCTGTTCGTGGAGGCGGCCAAGTGTGCGCTCGTCTCCTGTTCGAATTTGCTGGCGGCAGACACTCCGCGTGCTGGGCCGTGTTTGCTCTCGTTTTCGCTTGCTCGAGCTGAACGATGTCACTCGCTTGGACTCGCCGACTTTTTAGCGGCATGGTGGTTCACGGAGTTGTGGCTGCGGCCGCCGCTTCTAAGCTGTTGCGCTGTCGGGATCGAAATTAGTCTTTGAGGATGTGTGATATCGCGTTTAAATAATTAGCATGTCACATGTCACGTATGTTTTATTTCACCTTGCACGTATTTTTCATATGCATTCGTAATCATCCTCTGTCACGTGTGACTCACTATTTTACATACTTATTGTACAGCCGTGGGCACACACAGTGCTGAAGGCCGTGTGCGCTGGCGTCTGCGATGCCTGTCATCCATCTCTTTCGTCAGAGCAGCTTCAGAAGGACTTTGCTAGATGTGAAGGTAAAGTTATTTGTGTGTCATGCTTTACACGCATGTTTTTATATTACCTTGCACGTACTATTCATATGCTTGCATCTTCATCTTCTGTGACGTGTGCTTAACTATTTCTACTATCTTATTGTACGTACAGCCGTGGGAACACAATGGGAAGAAGGCTGCGTGCGCTGGCGTCTGCAATGCCTGTTATCCATCGCTTCCGTCGGAGATGCAACACAAAGAGCGAACAAGATGTGACAAAGAGACAAGACTTGAACACTTCACCATGAATTCACTTATAAGAATGGAGAAACTTCATGTGTATGCAGAAAAATAAAGATTTCCATGTCTCGCTTTTCTCTTTCGTTGTTGCCGTGACTGCGAAAGCACTTTTACATAGGTGGCTAACTGCTTTCTCGCGTGTTCTTTTCTGCGCTATTGTTGCTCACTGCGCAAAAAAACAGACGAAAAAGTATTAGGCCTGGCGGAAAATCAACAAAAGCAATGTTTGAACTGGGGATACAAAGTTCATCCGATTGGAGTACTTGAGTGCATCAACCGTTCGTCCGGCAAGGTGCAACTTTGAGGACTTACGGTTGCCCGGTAACGTGTAGATGTGGGGATTCACAGTTGCCCTATAGGGTGCAAATGTAAGGACCAAATATTAGTCCTTTGAGGTGAATTGTGGGACTATTGGTTACTCACTAAGGTGCAAATGTGAGGACTAAATGTTAGTTCCTTGAGCTTGTCAGTGGGGACTAACTGCTAGCCGCGGTGCCGTTATTCCTTAAATAGACTAATGGTTGTGGCAGCCCCATTAGTCCCCAAAAGGACAAACCACACACCTTTTTAACACCCTTTTGGCTTAGAGTGTGGGAGGCTGGACGTCTTGAAGACGCAGCGCTCATCTTATTTGGCTCGCGTCTCGTCTGTGTTACCCGTGTGCTTTATGTATTATCGAACGCGATAGGTGTTCTCGACTATGACCCAGTCGGTGTCGCTGGTCTTTCACTCCGACGCTATCGTTCGGCATCCCAGGTTCTCGCCTCGTCGTTGTTGACGTCGCCATTCGCGAACGCGATTGGCTTCACTAACCCTCGGAACGCCAGCGACATCTGCGAAAGGAACGCACACAGTAGCGGGAATCCTGCGACGATGGCGTCCTACCCGTCGGCGTGATCTTCTGGCAAGTAGTTGCAGGCGGTCCACATTGTCGGCGCTGCGAGATTCTCGAGGCGCGTGCACTATAGCGCGCGCGCGCCGGCTCACGGCTCCTTCTCGTCGACAGATAGAGAGAGGTGGCGCGGTTAAGATGATGTCCACGTGAGGAATGGGCTCGAGTGCAGCGAGCGGTGGAGAGGGTGAAGTGAGAGAGAGCTGACACAAGGCGAGCGCACGGCTGGAGTGCGAGAAAGACGTCACGGCACACTGCTAGACGGGCATGAGCTACTTTGCACCACTTCAACACCTGCGGCGAGGGGAGTAGTGTGGACGGAGGGACAGCGTTACACAAGCTAGTCAAAGAGCTGCTTCGCACCTAAAGTATATGTACTGATCGTCATTTCATGACAAAGTACCTCCAAGCCACGCGAAGTCAAGTGGAACTGAAGGTACGAATAATAGACAAACGTGTGTACTACACATCATTCCGATGCTGGCTGAAGCGATTTGCGTTGCCCCTCGCACAGACACTAGCACCACAGTTGCCTCCAGTCTACCTATGGGAAACTCTATGGTGCCGTGATCCCGATCAAGTTGATTAATAGCATGGAGAGAAATTTAGTTGACACTGATGCGAAAAATAAGTATGCGTGTGGTGTGGGCTTCTTCGGTAGAGCGTTGGGGCTATTATTCTGAAGAACAGATGTGGGTTCAATTTCTGCCTCGGCATCCAGGTAAAATTTACTTAGAAGTGTGACGTTATCACCGGGGGCAGAAGCTTAGCCATGCTTCACGACCAACCCCCGGTTCTTCGCCTAATCTTTTCGTCAGGAAAATGAAAAGCAGTTATTTTAAGCCGTACACGTGTATAGATGAAATAAAATTATGCCAAACCAATTTTTTGAGCGTACATACTACTCATCTTAACGTCCACGAATCAAAAGCCAGCGATGCTTCACGTGGTTCACAGCACCATTTTCGAGGCAGCAACGAAACAACAAATAAAAAAAACTGTTTAACACTAAAAAAAAGACAGAATGGTACGTTCATGTTAAGAACACTGAAAATACACGCTAATGGTCATCAATACACGATGAAAATCTCAAAAGCAAACGATGTAAAAAAGAAAAAAATGACGACGATTAAGCGTCTGCTTATTACGATTTCGGAGCGCAGCTGTTTAGTTGTTTTGGTTTTGCGGTAAGTGGAGAAAAACAATTTGGAAGAGATATGTATGTATGCGTTGACAGTTGCGCAGCTCTACTTATTTTCCGCAACTCTTTGTAATTGGAACACACGTTTGCCAGTCGTAATGTAATGAAGGAAGCTTGGTCGAGGGTGAAATAAATTTCTCCATCAATGCCTGTTTTCCGAAGACGGGGTATGAGGAAGGGTTCCGTGAGGTCGTCTCATCACTGGGATACGTTACGATGAATGGGAATGGGATGTTCTTGATCATAACTGGGAACAATATGTCTCTTTTGTTTTTCTGCGTATATCAAGGTTCTCCAAAAGTAACATCCGTGTGGGCCGAAGTGTGGTTCATGTGAGTTGCAGCAAGTGCGCAATGTCGAAGTACATAACCACTACCAGCAAGTTGTTATCGAACTTTGCTCGCCCGTTTCTGGAGGCGGATACTTTGTTTTCATTTGATACTCGAGCCTGCTCTACGTGGTGTTTGGGCTTGCCCAGAAGTTTTCTTTGCTTGCTTGTTTCCCAATTCATTTGGCACATACTTCATTTTATTTTGACGCTCGCAATAGCCGTGCATGGTAGTGGGGTTTGCTCAATTCCTGTGGAACATACTCGTTCGAGTGGTGACACCATCGACGCTTCACACTTCTACGTGCTGTGCACATTAGTGCGACTTGCCTAATTTCTGTGCCACGCATACGTTACCGTGGTTACGCCACCGATGGCGACGGCAGGAGCGACGCCGCTTAACACCGGAACGGGTGTTTAAGGGCACGGGGTGCACTCTAAAACAGAAAAAAAAGCACGACATATACAACTTTTTTTTTTTGGGGGGGGGGGGGGGGACATAATACACACAATACTGCATTCAGGTGCCTATACCAAATTGTGTAGGCGTACTACAAAAAATAGGAAACCAATTTTTATGCAATAAATCCACCGCATTATAATTCCTAGCACTTAGGTGTTTGCAGTTACATACATGTTTAAGTCACCACACAATACTAAATGTTATATTATTTGTTTCAGTGATAGCGTAGTCGATGTCGTAGCATCTGATTGGTATAATTTGTCTCTACAACTCGACAGTTTCTATATTTTGGAGCTCCTTGTATTGGTTGTCTTATGTTTGGCATGAATTTAGAAATACGTTTTAGGGTTCTTAGTGATATATTTTCATAAATGTTTGGCATCGGTATCACGTTACGTTTTGGGGGGGGGGGAAGAGAACTAGTTGACTTTGAGTAAGCGGCATTTTGCCTGAAACGGCAGCTGCGTTCAAACGGGTAGAAACGGGAACTGTGTGGTTTGCACCCGCCATGCCAATATGGGGACATATCTCATTAAATGTCAATATCATGCTCTTTATACGTATGGAAATTGACACTGATGAAAGCTAGAGATTAGAAGTAGATACTAAAGCAGAGAAATGCAATTACAACAAAATACAGTTGTATATACATTACAGTTATCTATGGTGAGTGTCTTACAAAGAGGCTTTCAGATGTTTTCGACAATTCACTTTATTTCGCAATTAAGCCGGAAGCAAATATTATCGCCGGAAGAGATTTGAGGTGATGGATTGATGAAATCTGTAATCTAGACCCTAAGAGCAGCATCCTGTGAGCCATTTGTGGCAGGTGTGCCAATAGGCTAGGAACAGGTAACGCCCACAACACCAAACCAATCTTTGTAGCGGGCCTGCAGGATTCAGAGAGAGATCTGTGCAAGTTTAACACCCACAACATACCACAAACAGAAATTCACTCTTACTACCAGTTAATTTCGTTCATGTGCGTGCTGAGTTATTGCAATTTACCTTTAACTTCCCATCTGTCCCCTTGTTACTTGTGTAAAGTTGTTTCGAGAACTGCGGTCTGAACAAAAGTGTGACCAATCAAAAGCATTGACAATTTTGATTACTAGTGGTTCTATGTTAGTTTGTTATTATTAACTCTAATTGAGCCAATATATAGCCTGCCAAAGGGAAAAGGAAAGATGAGAGACAGCTTGGCAGTACGCTTCATACAGGTCTCAAAACATTTATGTTATGTTATTATGAACACAATTCTATAACAATCACGTCCTAAAGAAAACGTGGCCGAATCTTTGGTGATTAAGGCTTTCACTTGCAAAACAGTTTGAACGTTGTCTGTCTTGTTGTGTAAACTTGGTGTTTGTATTACACTACTGCAAGGTTCCATGCATGAATCACGGTCTTAATTAGCAAGTTATTTATTAGCGTGTTCACATTTATAAAATTCTTAATGAGACGTACGTGAACTATCTTGACACAATTACCATATAGTTAATTAATAGGGTCTTCTCTTCCTTTGTTCCTATGAGTCAAATGTTTTTCGTCTTGTTAATATTTCGTTGTCTTCAGAAAGCACACTAATTGGCGTACACATAAATTGTATGTCTTGTCAGGCTCACTGAATGTGCTGGCCATGCGCCTCAATATTTACGAAATTAGTAGATGATACTTCAAAACGGATTATCACAATACTCCTTTTTCGAATGTTTTTGTGAACTGGGTAATGGTTTATATCGTTCTTTAGCGAGATGCTATGTTTGTTTCTGTTCGAATACGTATCATTTTGCTTACATTTTATTTCTATCTCTTACTAGTTTCACATTATTTTTATTTGTTTTGGTATACGTACACCTGCACTCGGGTTACGTCTCCTTTTCATGTGGATGGATGTTGCGATACCTTCTCCTTTTTCACAAATATTTAACGTTACATACGGAAGTCCATACACGCCAATCTGTCATTATTCCCGCTTCATTCTAACGTCTGCGCCTACGTTGCGCACTGATACAGACACATCTAACTAACGGGAAAGTGCTGAGGTGTTTAATAGCACTACTATGAGAGGAGAATCAGGCATTCAACGAAATCAAAGCTTCTCAAAGTGTGCCCACCGGTATTTATTTTATGTGAAGTTTACTTGACGTTGTCATGCCAATAGAGATAATTACAGGTGCGGTTTTACTAACGTTTACTGCATTTCCCTTGAAGTATCGTGGTGCTTTCCGGGAAATACTTTATCAAGAACTTGAACTTGTTCAGGCGACAAAATTGTTGGCAGATACCACGTACAGTGGGAATCGGCGATATGTGAAGTACGACTGAAGAAGGTCGATATGTCACTTGATTATCAGTACGACGTTACGAGGTGGACGTAAATTTTGCCGTACATGACATCCATGTCATTATTGCTATGTTCGGACTTGTCATTTACCTTCGTAGTCTACTCACGTCGCGTGATAACAAATTCGGTATTTGTGGAGCTAGCGAAACGACCATGTAGTCATAGTTTATGACACGCACGTAATGATTATCATGATTAGACGTGTCATTTACTATCGTCATTCATTCTCGTCACGTAATACCAATTTTTTTACACGTGGTGTTAGCGAAACGGACGCGAGCACGCTAAGAGCATAGCTCGTAGCGATGTTTTTGCGTGACACACATATCATGATTATCATGTTTGGACCTGTCATTTACTTTTGTAGTCAATTCATGTCACGTGATACTAAATTTGGTATATGTTGAGCTAGCAAACGGCCACCAGCATGCTATGAGCATAGCATGTAGTCATGTTCTACACAACACGCATGCCATGATTATCATGTTTGGACGTGTCATTTACCTTCATCGTATATGCACGTCACGTAATACCGAATTTGGAATATGTGAAGCTAGCGAAACGGCCGCGAGCGGATCACGAGCAAGGTATGTTGTCATTTTCTGACATGACAAGCATGTCGTGATTATTATGTTTGCACCAATCACACATCTTTGTCATTCATTGACGTCACGTAACACCAACTTTGGAATATTTGAACATAGCGAAACGAACGTGATCGCACTATGAGTGTAGCATGTAGTGATGTTTCACATGACAAGTATGTCGTGATTATCATGTTTGGACGTGTCATTTACCTTCGTCGTCCGTTCGCGTTACGTAATACCAAATTGGTATGTTTGAAGCTAATGATTGATTTGCGGGGTTTAACGTCCCAAAACCACCATTTTATTATGAGAGACGCCGTAGTGGAGGGCTCCGGAAATTTTAACCGCCTGGGGTTCTTTAACTTGCACCCAAATCTGAGTACACGGGCCTTTCCGCCTCCACCGGAAACATTTCCATCTCCACCGAAAATGCAGCCGCCGCAGCCGGGAAAAGAACCCGCGACCTGCAGGTCAGCAGCCGAGTACCTTAGCCACTAGACCACCGCGGCGGGGCTATGTTTGAAGCTAGTGAAAGGGCCACGAGGGCATCATAAGTGTGGCATGTAGTCAGATTGTTACATGACATGCATGTAGTAATTTCCACGTAAGGGGCTGTCACTTGCGTTCGCCAAGCAGTCATGTACCATTCCAGTTTTTGATTTGATCGAAACCACCACAAGAGCAGCAACACCATGAAATGCAAATTACGACATTTATGACATACATGTCATGATTTTCATGTTATGACTAGTCAGTAATAATCGTCATATAGTCATGTTATGCCATATCAAGTTTCGTATTGATACCATTATTTAAACGGCCAAGAGAGCAGAAAGTCGCGAGCGTCTGGATAGATAGATAGATAGATAGATGCACTAAAAGTAGCCAAATTTCACTAAGAAATGGTATTGCATTTAGTAATACAAATGACGTGTACATTTGAATGGACATGCGTATGGTCTATAGGTGCTCATGCGTAAATTATTAAGTAGGCGTAGGACGCTGAAACAGCAGTGCTTCCTGGGGAGTCCCCAGAAGGCACTGCTTCCCTGGTGCTGTGCGATTTTCTTCTACGCAGTTCTTCTTTGTAAGGAGTAGGGGGATTGAAGGAGGAAGGACAGGGAGGTTAGCCAGTTCTCAGACCAGCTGGCTACCTTCTGCTGGGGAAGGGGGTAAGGGGAATAAAAGGATAGAGAAAAGAGACGTTGAAGAACGCCTTACACCACTTGCCCGCAAGAAGTGCAACAACGCTCTCGCCTTGCGTGCCAATAATGGTCTCAGCCAGTGTCTTAATACCCTTTCTTCCGACAATTGGCCATTGTCTAGTATGTCTCAATTTTTCGACAGTTCTTTTCTTGGCGCACTGAAGCGAGGACGTTCGCAGAGAAGATGGGAAAATGTGTCCGCGCAGCCACAGTTGTCGCATGTCCGGCTGCTGGTCATTCCGATTCGAAAGAAATAGGCATTCCTAAAAGCCACCCCAATCCTCAGCTTCTAAGCTCTGGTTATTTCCTCATGGAAGACAGAGCTATAGGTGTGGGTCCAATTTACAAAGGCGGACGTTGGTGAATGCCGGTGAATTCCACTGAGCGCGTGTTAGTTCTCGTGCAAGTAATCGAAAGCTTGTAGCGGCATCCGTTCTTAATATTGGTATAGCTGCACGAGGGGCGTCATTATGAGCAGATCGAATGCTTCATCTGCACGATCGTTTCCATCGATGCTGCAGTTGCCCGGTATTCATTGATACGCTATGTCAGGTTGTTTCTCTATAGCCCGCTGATGAAGCAGTCTTTTTGAAGCTACTAGCTGTTCAATTGGTCCGTAACGATATGGCGAGGCAATGCCTTGGAGGGCTGCTTTGGAGTAAAATAAGATTGGCCATGTCTGCTGCGGTTCGTCATCTGGGAACTCAAGTGCGTCATGAATTGCGGCGGGTCCTGAAGACGTGGATGATGTCAGATGCAATGTCCTGAACTATATCGTGACGGATTTATTCGGAATCACCACTGCACCATTTGAGCTTGCTTAAGTAATCGACCAATCTGTGGAAACGTGAATGCGTACACCGTGTTTCTCAAACAGAAAAGGTAATGTTCTTTGTTATAGGGCTAAATTTGACAAATTTTTCTTTCACACTTCGGTGATGGTTGTCACGGCTATCAGTGGATGTAGACACCACAATGGAAACGACGGTCTTGCTGCGTGCCTGAAGTTTGCAGTAATCACCATGCAATGTGGAGCAATAATAGTGCACAACGCAGAGCTTGGCCTGGAAGTTTAAGGGAGGCGAGGTGATGCAATTAAATCTGGGTGGCGTGTCTTATGTGCGTTCTTAAAGCATCGACACGATTGTGGGTTGTGATAGGGGTTTCATGAGCGATTGTGACAGTCACTGCTGAGTATGTGGATCTCTGAAGCCCGAGGCATATTCTCAGTGCTTGAGCATGTATTGACTGGAGGACAAGTAAGTTTGATATTGAAGTATTGCTGAACACAGGTAGGCTATAGTGCAATGAACTGATAAATGTGCAGTGTACAGTTGAAGCATGGCTCGTATACCGATGCACCCCATGAGTTTGCCGCAAGAAACCTGAGAAAGTGGGTAATCATGGTGAGTTTCGTTTTCATGAAAGCGATGTGAGGGCTCCAGGACAAGTCCAGATCTATCGTTATTCCCAGGAAACCATGTTTTTGTGATAGCTGATTGTGTGTCCATTAATTTTGACGACGTATGAGTCATTGCCTTGCGCAAAATCGCAACCAGTGAGCATTTATTAAATGACAGCTCAGGTCTTCGTCCTTAAAGGTAGTTTGCCGTCAGTGTAGCCGCTCTTTGAAGCCTGCCTCGTTCGTGTAGAAGCGTGACCACTGATGCCCAGATGCAGATGTCGTCTGCGTATATCGAGAGATGCACGGATTGCGGCAGAACGTCAACGAAGCCGATGAGCGCAAGGTTGAAAAGTGTGGGGCTTAAGACCCCAAGTTGAGGTATACCATGATAAGTATAATGGTGCCTTGTTTCACCATCTTGTGTCGGAACCAAGAAGGTTTTGTCCTTCGTATAACTGTAGATCTTTTGGTAGACGCGGCCCCCCCCCTTCAATGTTGCCCAAGGTGTCAAAGATGTTTTCAAGCAATATATTGTCATATGCGCCTTTAACATCCAAGAACACTGCCGTTGATAATCTCTTTAGGCTTTTCTGCTGTTGTGCAGACGTGACAAGGTCAACAACATTGTCTATGGAAGACCATCCACGTCGAAAGCCGGTCAAAGCATCGGGGTATATGTTATGTTCCAGGTACCACTCTAGGCGATTCAGCACCATTTTCTCCATCACCTTTTCAAAACAGCTGGCAAGCGCGATGGTGCGATAAGAGACCATGTCCAAAGGCGATTTTCCCTGTTTGAGAAGGGGCACAAGGCGGCTGCATTTTCACGAAGGAGGAACCAAACCAGTGCTCCACGAGTCATTGTATACAGCTAAAAAGGCACGCCGAGCTGTTTGTCCATGTTAGCAAGGGCTACGTAAGTGACTCCATCGGGTCGAGGAGATGACGAGTTCTTGCTGCCAATGCTGCCTCAAGCACCTCTAGAGAAAACATAATGTCCATTCGAGTGTCTCTGGACATCGGCGGGTTTCGTAGGTTACTCACGGTGATTGCAGACCCCTTGTGGGCAACCCTGGCGCAGAAGTCTTCTGCTACATCGATTTCACATCGGCTTTGGTGGGGAGCAAGGCATTTGAATGGGCGATGTTGTTGTGGCAATGTTCGTAGGCCATGAATTATTCTCCATATTTGCGAAAGAGGTTTGTGGGGATAGAGCGATTCACAGAATTACTTTCATCGTAGCGACTGTAGAGCATTTATTCGACGTTGAGTCTTCTTTTGTAGACGTCTCGTCTAAATCAAGCCGTAGATGAATTTTGTGGACCTGTAACGTCGTTTGGCGTGACGACGAATTGCTCAAAGTCGCTCCAACTCCACTTCATATCCGCTAAAATTTGACAAAGTTCCACAATTAAACTTTGTCTCTTGGATAGCGGCTTTCATTATACCTTCTAGGCTTTAGGAGAAACTTCTTGGTTTCCCTCACATTGCTTCTGTGTGGATTACCTGTACTTTGACCAGTCGATTCGTGAAGAGGAAGTGATCTGCGACTTGCTTAGCCCCTTGACCTTTGTATAGGTGATTCCTTCATTCAAGCGCATGCTGTTGAGCTTTGACATACGTGTACCATACACGAGTCATTGCACACGTGTTCATTAGTGCTCCTACAACTCTAAATATGCACGTTTTTGCACGACCAGCCTACTTAGATATCACGGTGAATGCGAAGTAATAATTAGGGTGCTGTCCTTCCTGAAAACGGGATCTGTTCCGCATTGAAGTATATCAGCTCCGCAGTGTTTTAGAAGCTGTGGTCCTACAAGATTGATTTTCGACCGTATGGGGCTTGACTGTCGACGTTCGTGAGCGCTTGTGAATGACGCTCTACTTCGATTCAGCGCTCTAAGGTGGCGCAATCTCTAGTTTTCTAAAATTAACTAGAAGAGACTCTGGTGCTGCGATCGTTCAGCGACCATGGGAATGATATGTAATAAACAAATTTGCCTATTTTTGTGTTTGCAGGCTTCGAACTTAAAAGAACGGACGAGTGTGAACTTCGTGAGCTAAAAATGTTAAGGTGGTGAAGTACAACTGCTGAGAATTTTCTGGTACGAAAGCAGTGGTCTTCGCACATCTCTAAGCCATTATATTTTCACCATGCAAGCCTTTCTTGCGATTATCCTGCCGTGGTTATCAACTTGCTCAGCTGGCTTGGTGCAAGTAGGTGCGCCGCTATTGACAACAAACCTCGTCAGCGTAGCCGTTCAACGCATGCGGAGCATTCACTCCCCCTGGGTACTCTTTGTTGATCGACCAGGCCCATCTACAACAACAGCAATCACCACGGACAGCTCTAAGAAGAAACACCTGGTCGCCGCCTTCAGTGGGCACGAGAGCAGTGATCTTCGCACAGCTCTAAGCCACTATTTCGTCGCCATGAAGGTGTGTACTTCTTCACTACGCGCAAGAAGATCTAACAACCACTGTTTACTGCTTTTACCGCGCCCACGGATGTTGTGCAAGACTCAGTGCGAATGTTGATTGATTGATTGATTGATTGATATGTGGGGTTTAACGTCCCAAAACCACCATATGATTATGAGAGACGCTGTAGTGGAGGGCTCCGGAAATTTCAACCACCTGGGGCTCTCTAACGTGCACCCAGATATGAGCACACGGGCCTACAGCATTTCCGCCTCTATCGGCAATGTAGCCGCCACCGCCGGGATTCGATCCCGCAACCTGCGGGTCAGCTGCCGAGTACTTTAGCCACTAGACCACCGCGGCGGGGCGTAAAAAGAAAACTTAACAACTTTGGGAAAGCTCAGCCCGGTTCTTCATCACTCAAGCTGCGTTACAAGTTAAAACAAAAACAAAATTGTACATGTATTTTCTATGGAGTGCGCTAAAGTTATAGGTGTAAGAAAATGTATCGATTTATCAAAAGGGAACAGATAATGCGCGGGCTTCTTGACGGAACGCATTTACTTAGGGTGACGCCAGGGTAGATGACAGGAAATCATACCTTCAGGTATCCGTTCATTTTTCTAATGTTAGAAGTTTACTAAACAAAACTTTTTACCATTAGATATTGATACATGCATTGCAAAATAATTACTTTGAATAAAACGTGGCTTCATGAACATGAGAAGCGAAAGTCGGGGTAGTTGGTGGTTCGTGTTTGGATGTAAAAACAGAGCAAATATACAAAGACAGATTGCACTTGCCAGCTCATTACAAGAAGTGGGGCTGCCATCCATTGGTGGACAAAAGCCCTTGTTTCTTTGGCCATCCGGACAAATGTACTAGAGAGGTGATGGACTCTCTTTACATTGAAATTGAGAGGGAAAGATGCGTAAGCAAACGGTCCGTGCCACTTGGTTAAAATCAGGTTGGATGCCTGGGTTTAGTGCTGTCGGGTTAAAGCGATTGTTATTATTTTCGATGGTCACGCATGTTTTTGCAAGTAGATGTGATCATTATTTCTTTTTTGCTTTTCTTTTCTTGAGTGTTTACGTAAGTGTCGATTTTCTGTGATTAGATTCTTTTTTGTACCCTGTTAGCTCAGCTGCGCAGCCGCCATGTTGTGCCAAGTGACTAAGTCTTCTGTCTGATATATGTTTGTGTTCTTTCTAATAAAAATTATTTGCAAGTTCAGCACCTGGTCGTCTCTTCTTGCGTGTTTGTATGTATTTTTGCGCTGTTTTTACATCCAATCATGCACATGTCTGTGATCAAGAAATCTTGGATGACGCAAACCATTTTTACATATACCATTGAGATCGGATGGGAGGCGGCATTCTTTTCAAAAAAGCCTTCCTTCTTCCTGTATCGATATTATTACTGAACTAGAGCTAGTTTGAGCTATAGTAAGCATCGGCAACCACAACATAATATTAGAAATACGCTATCAATTTCCGTCTTCATCTTTAACATTTGCCGATGAACTTCATGACGCAAATAATATTGTGTACACACGATCTTTATCACATCATTTGTTCCTACTCGGATATTTTAACATTTCTAGTTATGGAATGCAAACGCACCTTACTCATTACCATCTTCGTCACAGCCGCGTGAATTTATTAACCTATGTTGAGTGTTTTCGCCGACAGAAGTAGTAACGTCCCCAGGGCAACTACTAGCAGTGCTAGGATTCTGTATCTGATATTAACAAAGCAACCACATTTTGTTGCCGCTATAACCTGTACACCAGGCATTAGTGATCAATCATTACGATCATTTTTATTTATTTCACCCTGTGCTAAAGTAGATAAAAAAATAAAAGGAACAGCACTGTAAGAAATCAAACTTTTACACAATTAACAGTGATTTATAAAATCTTCTAGACACATTTTTAAGCAGTTTGAATAACCGTTCATTGCAGTCTAACTGGAATACTATTGCAGCTGATGCTGATTGACAAATCATGAAGTATACTCCTTGCCGTACCGTCATGTCTAACGTGCGTGTGTCATGGCAGGAAGCTCACATCAAACGTTTATATAACAAAAAGAAACGTTTTTATCGTGCCACAAAATGTTGACCGACCAACCACCCCCGGTTTGCTGCCTACAAATCTGCATCATACGTCTACATATCTGCAATTAAATCACGTATAGATAACTGTCTTACTAACGCTTTTCCGTCTATGTTACAAACTAACGCAAAAAGTTCTGCCGAGTAAATAGGCTGCTGGTTGACAACCATATTTCCTTGATTGACTCCTTCGGTAACGAAATTAGTGAAGGCCATTGCGCTGCTGTTCCTAACAAATATTTTATCGAAAACTTTTCTTTAGGTAACCGCAATGATTTACCTAGCACAATTTTACACAATTATTCCCCCATGTCATCAATGATTATTGGAACCGTTGGAGTTGTACGCCTCATTGAATCACTTAAAAATCATTTGCCTCCTGGTTATGATGGCAATAATACAATTCTTTTATAAAAGTACTTGTGCTTACGATTCTATTGTACTAACAAAAGTTTTCCAACAGTCACTGCATACTTCTACTATTCCTAGTCAACGAAAAAATTGGCAAAGTCGTTCTACTCTGTAAATCTGGTAATAAACACTGTCCGAACAATTATCGTCCCACTTATTTAATTAGTATATTTAGAAAGACAGTAAAGTTTTTGAAATCATAATTATTTTTAACTTCTGCACAACATAGCTTTCGTAAAAAAGTATTGTTGTGAAACACAGTTATTAGCAGTCACTCATCAATTACATCATATTCTTAAAAATTTATACCATGCCAACTGCAATTTTCTAGGTTTCTCAAGAGCTTTTGACAAGTTTTGCCATAGACTGCAACTTTACAAACTGCACCAACTAAGTCTTGACGGTAACAAACTGTGGATTGAGTGCTTTCTCACTAAGAGAGCACAATTCGTTACCGTAACAGTTACAATTCATCTTTTCAAGTAGTTCATTCCGGCATTCTGCAAGGATTTGACATAGGCTCCCTTTTCTTTTTTTATTCATATTAAATACCTCTCATCAGTTGTATCATCAAACGTTCAGTTTATTGCTGATGACTTTGTGATTTTTCAAGAAACTACTAATGATAATGACATAAACATAATGCAAGCTGATTTTAACGCTCTATTTAACTGGCGTACGTGAAAAATAGCTCATGGACCACAACACTAACAAGTGCGAAATCATGTGTTTATCAAAAACCTCTACTAGCTCCCCTATTTACTATCATAATAACATTCCTCTGGAATCTTATAACTCTTATAAGTATCCTGGCAATCACATAACAACTATTCTTAACTGGTCACTTCATACTGAATACATAATAATCAATGCTACCCGCATACTTGGCTATTTACGACGTAGCCTTTTTAATGCTTCATGTGGCTTAAAACTCCAGCTTTATAAAACACTAATACGCTCTAAACTAGAATATGCTACAGCCATGTAGGACCCCACCTATAATAATCTGGTAACTGCTGTTCCACTTGTTTAGAAGAACTCCGTTCGTTTTATATTGTATAACTATAACAGAACCCGGAGCATTTCCACCATGAAAACTTTTCTTGCACTCTGTTTTTGAACACGTACCATCATCTCTTCCTGCATGACGAACTACTTCTTCACCCTTAGCACATAAGCCACCGCTTTGTTCACTATCCAAAAGTAGGCATCCCTTCATGCAACACCAAAACGTTCTTCAATTCATTTTTGCCTCGAGCATCAAAGGAGTGAAACAGACTTCCTTCTAACAATAGTGCATTAAGTGATAACAACTTGTTCCACGATAAATCAGCTAACATTGTATAATAGGATTTTTTGTTGATTTAGCTGACATGGTATAAATAGGTTCTGTGCTGTTTTAGCTAAGATATATTACTATATAAATGTATTGGAAAATATTGTATTTATAAGAGAACTCTTTTAGCGATCTAATCATATTCACTGCTTTTTGTTGAGTTTATTTTTTTTGTAACAAACCGCCCCCCTCTGTAATGCCATTTGACATCAGGGTAAAAAAAATACATAAATATTGTTACTGCATATGTGATTTGGGTATGAGCCGTTGGGTAGCGAGGAACAGGCAGATTAGAGAAGAGGACGTTCGTCTAGCGAGATAGGCCTCAGGTGTCAAAGATTTCGAGCATTTGAGCTTTTTCTGGAATAAACAGTGGTGTGTATCTCGCCAGTTAGAGGTCACTTATACAAGATTGCGCTGTGCAGCTCCACAACTAAATTATTACCTTAACAAAGCTCGACTCAAGGTGTCACCGCTATGCAACTGAAACATTTGAACAATTATTTTTTATTCTGCCATCGTTATTCTTATCAGAGAAAACGATTTTTAGTAGCCCCATTACAAAATCTAGGAATTCAAGTAAATCTACCAGTCATTTTACCACTTGGCGGAACTTCATTTGGTTACTGCCACAGAGATGTATGCTCCACTGTGTTTGATTACTTCAACGCACCTAAAAGATTACCGTGCTAGTGAACCCCAACCTTTTCAGATCTTTAGTTTATAATTCGTAGTTATGTCTATCAAAAACAAGAGATGGTTTCACCGCTTGCTCTGCAAACATTTTTTTGGTAGTATTATTTTTTAACTACTTTTTCTGATTGGCTTCATTTTCATTTTAGTTTCATTTAAGTATCCTGCCGCCCGGTTCTTGGCCCATCCCCCTCTGTGGGTGAGCGCAATTCATAAGAGGTCTTCATCATCATCATCATCTTGCAGCATCACTGGGGTGCCAGACACGCAACGTCTTGTCGTCTGAGCAGTTCAGCAGGTATTTCCTACCGGGGTGGAACTTGACATCACGCACCCAGTTGTAGTGGCCCACCAGGGTGAATACAACCAGGCCCGTGCTGACGTATCACAGCTTGATGGTTTTGTCCCACGAGCCCGAGGCCAGGAAGAGTCCAGTGCCCTGGGCCCGACTGCGCCACTGCCAGCCAGCCGCCGGTTGCTGGCTCCGCTGCCGTTGCCCCCCAGGTGCGGGTGGGCGCTTTCGGGTGCCTACGCGATGCACTCCACCACGTGGTCGTGCTGCCGAAGCTTCAGCTCTCACTCCTTGGTGCCCACAACACACAGGAACCATCTGGTTATTAGAACAGCTGGCCAAGAGGGGGACATCGGTGTTGACTCTGACCATGCGCACCCATTCCCGATGGCCTGTGAACGTCTTGACACAGTACCCCGTGGATACCTCCCTCATCTTGATGGTCTTGTCTCTCGAACAGGACACCACGTGGTCACCGCTTGGCAGGAAGGACACTGACGACACGTTGTTGTCGTGGCCGTGCATTGTACGAATACACTCATATTTCTGGAAATTCCACAATTTGATGATCATGTCTGCTGAACAAGACACTATAAACTTTCAAGTGTGGTCGAACCCCAAGTCTTGCATGGAGTCCGTGTGGAACTTTAGCGTTCGTTCGAAGTCTCCTGTCTCGTAATCCCAAGCCTTGATTAGGTGTCTTCTGAGGCGGAGACGACCACGCTGTAGCCAGGTGAAAGGCCACCAAGGTGACTGGTGACCGGTGGCCCGTGAGGGCATGCCACTCGGGAGGCCTGAGGATCCGCTCTGTAGGGGACCGCTTTTCCCGTATGGGTGCGCCCGAAATGTACTCTTTCTCAGCCTCTTCCAGTCTACTCTCCAGTTCCATCACCTTCTTCTGCAACCGGATTAAAGACGTACATTTCTTTTCGAGAAGGCCAGCGTACTTGTCTATGTCGCCAGGCATGTCTGTCGCCTCCTTGAAAGCTTCAAGAGTTTCCATGAACCCATTGGATGCCATATAACCGGCAACCGCCTTGTTGAGCTCTTCCCTCTGCCTCTGGGACAACACCAATTTCATAGTCCGTCCGAGAAGGTATTGGTGGTGCGCGTATTCCGGGGGTTTGCTTCGCTTCTTCCGGTCGTTTTCGGCGGAGTGTGGAATTGTGGGAAGTGTGGTGGTGACAAACGAGTGTGTTCTTCTTTGAAACCCGCTGTTTTTGGGAACAATGAATTACTAAGCACAGCCAGGTGGAGGCGACAAGAGCCTTGAGCCGGACCATCCTACCGCCTCGTCGAGGCTGCTCGTCAGATTGACCGGAGGTCTATCACGCTAGCCGAACGTCCTCATCTCTAATCTGCCTGTTTCCCGCTACCCACTGGCTCACACCCAAATAACATATGCAGTAACATTATGTAAATAAAAAAACTATGAATCATCTCCCTGAAGAGACTCTGATTGGATGCAAAGCAGAAGTGGAGCGCCCGGCGTTGACCCAGTTAGAACGGGCGTCGACACGGGTGCTGGCCGAACGGTTTGAATCGAAACTTGGTGTAGCGTTTACTCGTGAAAACGTTTGTTTGAAACGCAAAGATATGCACTTTAAGGCAAAATCACCCCAAAAATGAGTAACGGAGCCCAATAGCTGCGCTATTGAAGAGCAACAGACCGTTGAGGAGCAACCACAAAGGGAAACGTGCTGCGTCTAAACCAATAAGTCTCCAAACACGCTACAAAGGGACGAATCGCCCGGCAAATGGTGGTAGTGGTTAGAAGAGGAGAAAGGTACCTAATTTCTGCAGCCGGGTCGGGAGCACGGCGCAGTGCTTGCCCCCCCCCCCCCTCCCCGGCAAATTGAGGCACTGCGCAAAGCGTTGCCAAGGTCACTATCCGTCGTCTTCCTCTCCTGGCTCAGTCTTTCTCCCTATTTTGCTGGCGACGGTTCGCGTTGCATCGCGCTTGGAGTGCTCGACCATGGCCGCGTGGATTCGACGACCTAGTAATTACGGCGTGGTGCTTGTGCGTACGCTTGGATGAGCGTGGGCTGCTGCTTTTACGTTTAGCTGCACCCATTAAGTCTGGAGCAAGTCTCTACACGTCACATCGCGCTCTATATCTCTGGCTTAGATATAGTCACGACCAACACACGACAGCAACCGTTGGGAAGGCCAACATGATGGCCGAGAAAACGGTAAGCCTATCGAATGTATACTTCAGTCCGACTCAGGGCAGAAATCAGCGCTGGATTCTTTCGCAAGTAGGTTTTCATTCTTTATTCTACTCTCCTTTTTGCGTGTGCGATACGGATCGTGCTTGCCGGCAACGAGCTCGGTCGTGTTGTATATCTCACGCACGAAATGCACCGCGAAGGTCAGCTTGGGCGTCTGCAGTTTGCCTGTGCTTTGAGACCACCTGGAAATTGGCCGCCATTGCCGTCGGCCTCCCGAGGGCTCGCCTGTCTTCGCCGCCGCGATGAGGTCCGGGCTAAAGATATTGGGCTGAGACCTCGTCGCTGTGTTGGGAGTAGTCGAAAACACGTTGCGGGTTCTCGTAACAAGCTTGGTTGTAGTATTTCGCGCGCTGTAAGTGCAACAGCACGGGTGGGCGGCGATTTCACTAGCATCGGAACTCAGTGAAAATTGGTCGCCTTTACTGCTGGCTTGCACGTCAGTCGGTCGCAAATAGCTCGGCGCCATCCGTTGGCCGCGACGGTGGACTCACGTTTGTACGCTGCATTCGCTCGAGTTTCAGGAACCAGCCCAGCGCTGTTCGTGGCGGCGGCCAAGCGTGCGCTCGCTCTACTGTTCGAAATTTGCTGGCGGCAGACGCTCCGCGTGCAGCGTCGTGTTTGGTCTCGCGTTCGCTTGCTCGAGCTTAACGATGTCGCTCGCTTGGACTCGCCGACTTTTTGGCGGCACGGTGGTTCGCGGAGTTGTGGCTGCGGCCGCCGATCCAAAGCTGTTGCGCTACGGGGATCGAAATGAGTCTTTGAGGATGTGTGATATCGCGTTTAAATTATTAGCATGTCATATCTCACGTATGTTTTACTTCACCTTGCACGTATTTCTCATATGCATTCGTATTCATCCTGTGTCACGTGTGACTCACTATTTTACATGCTTATTGTACAGCCGTGGGCACACATTGTGCTGAAGGCTGTGTGCGCTGGCGTCTGCGATGCCTGTCATCCATCCTTTCGTCAGGGCAGCTTCAGAAAGACTGTGCGAGATGTGAAGGTAAAGTTATTTGTGTGTCATACTTTACACGCATGTTCTTATATTACCTTGCACGTACTTGTCATATGCGTGCATCTTCATCTTCTGTGACGTGTGCCTAACTATTTTTACTATATTATTGTACGTACAACCATGGGAACACAACAGGCAGAAGGCTGTGTGCGCTGGCGTCTGCAATGCCTGTTATCTATCGCTTCCGTCGGAGATGCAACACAAAGAGTAAACAAGATGTGACAAAGAGACTGGGTTTGTACACTTCACATTGAATTCACTTAGAAGAGTGTAGAAGCTTCATGTGTATGTAGAAAAATAAAAATTTTGATGTCTCACTTTTCTCTTTCGTTGTTGCCGTGACTGCAAGAGCAGTTACCCATAGGTGGCTAACTACTTTCTCGCGTGTTCTTTTCTGCGCTGTTTGTTGCTCACTGCGCAGAAAAACAGGCTGAAAAGGTATTAGGCCTGGCGGAAAACCAACAAAAGCAATGTTTGAACTGAGGATACAAAGTTCATCCGATTGGAGTACTTGAGTGGATCAACCGTTCGTCCGGCGAGGTGCAACTGTGAGGACTTACGGTCGCCCGGTGGCGTGTAATTGTGGGGATTGACAGTTGCCCTGTAGGGTGCAAGTGTGAGGACTACATGTTAGTCCTTTGAGGTGAATTGTGGGACTATTGGTTACTCACTAAGGTGCAAATGTGAGGACTAAATGTTAGTTCCTTGAGCTTGTCAGTGGGGACTAACTGCTAGCCGCGGTCCCGTTATTTTTTAAATAGTCTAATGGTTATGGCAGCCCCATTAGTCCCCAAAAGGACAAACCACACACACTTTTTACACCCTTTTGCCTTAGAGTGTGGGAAGCGGGACGTCTTGAAGACGCAGCGCTCATCTTACTTGGCTCGCGTCTTGTCTGTGTTACCCGCGTGCCTTATGTATTCTCGAACGCGATCGGTGTTCTCGACTATCACCTAGTCGGTGTCGCTGGTCTTTCACTCCGACCCTATCGTTCGGCTTCCCAGGCTCTCGCCTCGTCGTTGTTGACGTCGCCATTCGCGAACGCGAGCGGCTTCACTAACCCTCGCAACGGCGGCGACATCTGCGAAAGGAACGCACACACTAGCGGAAAGCCTGCCATGACGGCGTCCTACCCATCGGCGCGATCTTGCGGCAAGCAGCGGCGCGCGGTCTACATTGTCGGCGCTACAAGATTCTCGGGGCGCGTGCACTAAAGCGCGCGCGCCGGCTCACGGCTTCTTCTCGTCGACAGATAGAGAGAGGTGGCGCGGTTAAGATGATGTCCACGTGAGGAATGGGCTCGAGTGCAGCGAGCGGTGGAGAGGGTGAAGTGAGAGAGAGCTGACACAAGGCGAGCGCACGGCTGGAGTGCGAGAAAGACGTCACGGCACACTGCTAGACGGGCATGAGCTACTTTGCACCACTCCAACACCTGCGGCGTGGGGAGTAGTGTGGATGGAGGGACAGCGTTACACAAGCTAGTCAAAGAGCTGCTTCGCACCTAAAGTATATGTACTGATCGTCATTTCATGACAAAGTACCTCCAAGCCACGCGAAGTCAAGTGGAACTGAAGGTACGAATAATAGACAAACGTGTGTACTACACATCATTCCGATGCTGGCTGAAGCGATTTGCGTTCCCCCTCGCACAGACACTAGCGCCACAGTTGCCTCCAGTCTACCTATGGGAAACTCTATGGTGCCGTGATCCCGATCAAGTTGATTAATAGCATGGAGAGAAATTTAGTTGACACTGATGCGAAAAATAAGTATGCGTGTGGTGTGGGCTTCTTCGGTAGAGCGTTGGGGCTATTATTCTGAAGAACAGATATGGGTTCAATTTCTGCCTCGGCATCCAGGTAAAATTTACTTAGAAGTGTGACGTTATCACCGGGGGCAGAAGCTTAGCCATGCTTCACGACCCACCCCCTGTTCTTTGCCTCATCTTTTCGCCAGAAAAATGAAAAGCAGTGTTTTTAAGCCGTACACGTATATAGATGAAATAAAATTATGCCAAACCCATTTTTTAGCGTACATACTACTCATCTTAACGACCACGAATCAAAAGTCAGCAATGCTTCACACGGTTGACAGCCCCATTTTTGAGGCAGCAACAAAACAACAAATAAAAAACACTTTAACACTAAAAAAAGAAATAATGCTACGTTCTTTTTTAGAACACTGAAAATACACGCTAACGGTCATCAATACACGATGAAAATCTTAAAAGCAAACGTTGTAAAAAAGATAAAAATGCCGACGATTAAGCGTCTGCATATTACGAACTCGGAGCGAAGCTGTTTAGGTGTTTTGGTTTTGCGGTAAGTTGAGAAAAACAATTTGGAAGAGATATGTATGTATGCATTGACAGTTGCGCAGCTCTACTTATTTTCCGCAACTCTTTGTATTGGGAACACACGTTTGCCAGTCGTAATGTAATGAAGGAAGCTTTGTCGAGGGTGAAATGAATTTTTCCATCAATGCCTGTTTGCCAAAGACATGGTATATGGAAGGGTTCCGTGAGGTCGTCTCATCACTGGGATACGTTACGATGAATGGGAACGGGCTGTTCTTGTGCATAACTGGGAACAATATGTCTCTTTTGTATTCTGTCTATATGAAGGTTCTCCAAAAGTAACATCGGTTTGGGCCGAAGTGTGGGTCATGTGAGTTGCAGGAAGTGCGCAATGTCGAAGTACGCAACCACTACCAGCAAGTTGTTATCCAACATTGCTCGCCCGTTTCCGAAGCCAGATACTTTGTTTTCATTTGATACTCGCGCCTGCTCTACGTGGTGCTTGGGCTTGCCCAGAATTCTTCTTTGCTTGCTTCTTTCCCAATTCATTTGGCACATACTTCATTTTAGTTTGACGCTCGCAATAGCCGTGCATGGTAGTGGGGTTTGCTCAATTCCTGTGGAACATACTCGTTCGAGTGGTGACACCATCGACGCTTCACACTTCTACGTGCTGTGCACATTAGTGCGACTTGCCTAATTTCTGTGCCACGCATACGTTACCGTGGTTACGCCACCG
This sequence comes from Rhipicephalus microplus, assembly GCF_043290135.1. Lineage (NCBI taxonomy): Eukaryota > Metazoa > Arthropoda > Arachnida > Ixodida > Ixodidae > Rhipicephalus > Rhipicephalus microplus. Next base: position 167,157,392 of record NC_134710.1, on the reverse strand, counting down.
ATGGCGACGGCAGGAGCGACGCCGCTTAACACCGGAACGGGTGTTTAAGGGCACGGGGTGCACTCTAAAACAGAAAAAAAGCACGACATATACAGCATTTTTTTTGGGGGGGGGACATAATACACACAACACTGCATTCCAATGCCTATACCAAATTTTGTAGGCGTACTACAAAAAATAGGGAAACAATTTTTATGCAATAAATCCACCGCATTATAATCCCGAGCACTTAGGTGTTTGCAGTTACATACATGTTTAAGTCACCACACATTACTAAGTGTTATATTTTTTGTTTCAGTGGTAGGGTAGTCGATGTCGTAGCATGTGATAGGTATAATGTGTTCTACACCTCGGCAGTTTCTATAGTTTGGAACTCCTTGTATTGGTTGTTTTATGTGTTGGAATGAATTCAGAAATAGGTTTTGGGGTTCTTAGTGACAAATTTTCCTAAATGTTGGGCATCGGTATCACGTTACGTTTTTTTTGGCAGAGGACTAGTTGTCTTTAAGTGAGGGGCATTTTGCCTGAAACGGCAGCTGCGTTAAAACGGGTAGAAACGGGAACTGTGTGTTTTGCACCCGCCATGCTAATATGGGGACTTATCACAATAAATGTCAATATTATGCTCTTTACACGTATGGGCAATGACACTGATGAAAGCGAGAGATTAGAAGTAGATACTAAAGCTGAGAAATGCAATTAAAACGAAATACAGTTGTCTATACATTACAGTTATCTATAGTGAGTGTCTTACAAAGAGGCTTTCGGATGTTTTTCGACTTTTCACATTATTTCGGGTTTTAGCCGGAAGCAAATATTATCGCCGTAAGAGATTTCAGGTGATGGATTGATGAAATTTGTTATCGAGAACTTAAGAGCAGCATCCTGTGATCCATTTGTGGCAGGTGGGCAATGGGCTATGAACAGGTAACGCCCACAAACCCAAACCAATCTTTGTAGCGGGCCTGCAGGATTGAGAGAAAAATCTGTGCAAAGTTTAACGCCGACAACATACCACAAACAGAAATTCACTCTTACTACCAGTTAATTTCGTTCATGTGCGTGCTGAGTTATTGCAATTTACCTTTACCTTCCCATCTATCCCCTTGTTACTTGTGTAAAGTTCTTTCGAGAACTGAGGTCTGAACAAAAGTAAGACTAATCAAAAGCATTGGCATCCTTGATTACTAGTGGTCCTAAGTTAGTTTTTTACTATTAACTCTATTTGAGCCAAGATATAACCTGCCAAAGGGAAAATGAAAGATGAGAGACAGCTTGGCAGTACGCTTCATACAGGTCTCAAGAAATTTATGTCACGTTATTAGGAACACAATTCTATAACGATCATGTCTTAAAGAAAACGTGGCGGAATCTTCGGTGAATAAGGCTTTCACTTGCAAAACATATTTCTAAAATTCTTAAAGAGACGTACGTCAACTATCTTCACATTATTACCATATATTCAAATGATAGGGTCTTCTCTTTCTTTGTTTCTATGAGGCAAATGTTTTTCGTTTTGTTCATATTTTGTTTTCTTCAGAAAGCACACTAATTGGCGTACGCCTAAATACTATATTTATCTTTTCAAGCTCACTGAATGCGCTGGCCATGCGCCTAAATATTTACCAAATTACTAGACGATACATAAAAACGCATTATCACAATACTCCTTTTTCGAATGTTTTTGTGAACTGGGTAATGGTTTACATCGTTCTTGAGTGAGATGCCATGTTTTTTTCTGTTGGAATACGTATCAGTTTGCTTATATTTTATTTTTATCTCTTACTAGTTTCACATTATTTTATTTGTTTTGGTATACGTACTCCTGCACTCGGGTTACGTCTCCTTTTCGTGTGGATGGATGTTGTGATGCCTTCTCCTTTTTCGCAAATATTTAACGTTACATACGGAAGTCTATACACGCCAATCTGTCATAATTACCGCTTCATTCTAACGTCTGCGCCTGCTGTGCGCACTACTACAGACACTTCTAACTAACGAGAGAGTGCCGATGTGTTTATTAGCACTATACAATGACAGGAGAATCAGACATTCAACCAAATCAAAGCTTCTCAAAGTGAGCGCACCGGTATTCATTTTATGTGAAGTTTACTTGACGTTGTTATGCCAATGGAGATCATTACGGGTGCGGTGTTACTAAATTTTGCTGCATTTCGCTTGAAGTATCGTGGTGCTTTCCGGGAAATACTTTATCGAGAACTCGAACTTGTTCAGGTGACAAAAATATTGGCATATCCCACGTACAGTGGGAATCGTGGATATGTGAAGTACGACTGAAGAAGGTTGATATGTCACTTTATTATCAGTACGACGTTACGAGACGGACGTAAATATTGCCGTGCATGACGTCCATGTCATTATTGCTATGTTCGGACTTGTCATTTACCTTCGTAGTCTATTCAGGTCGCGTGATAACAAATTCGGTATTTGTGGAGCTAACGAAACGACCATGTAGTCATATCTTATGACACGCACGTAATGATTATCATGATTAGACGTATCATTTACTTTCGTCATCCATTCTCGTCACGTAATACCAAATTTTTTATATGTGGTGATAGCGAAACGGACGCGAGCACGCTAAGAGCATAGCTTGTAGCGATGTTTTTGCGTGACACACATATCATGATTATCATGTTTGGACCTTTCATTTACTTTTGTAGTCAATTCATGTCACGTGATACTAAATTTGGTATATGTTGAGCTAGCGAAACGGCCACCAGTGCGCTATGAGCGTAGCATGGAGTCAGGTTTTACACAACACGCATGCCATGATTATCATGTTTGGACGTGTCATTTACCTTCATCGTAAATGCACGTCATGTAATACCGAATTTAGAATATGTCAAGCTAGCGAAACGGCCGCGAGCGGATCACGAGCAAGGTATGTTGTCATTTTCTTACATGACAAGCATGTCATGATTATTATGTTTTGTTATGCCTGCGAGTCCACAGCGAACGTCCATGCCTCTTAAAAAGGCAATCTGTGTCAAGGCCAGCCCGCGAGCCCGCCTGACGCGAACAACTCAACGGCGTCAACACGCGACGGCGCCTTTCTTGCGCGCACGTGCAGTGAGTCACTCGAGCAGCCCGTCGAGCCAGCAACCGGCGCCTTCCTGTCTGGCGGGTCTGACGCAAATCCTGGCGACGTCACTCGTCCTTGGGTGCAGCCACCTGCAGCGCAGCCTCTCCAGATTCGATGAGAAAGAATGACGCGGCCCAGCGGCGACCCCATTGGAGGATTCTAACCTCACGACCAGCGGCGCTTCTGGTTGGACCCGGTGCATATAAAAGAAGCCCTGCGGCGCGTCGCGAGCAGCAGACCTGTTGTAGAGCAGACATGTGTGTCAAAGAAGAGAGCTATGTGATAGAGAGTTGAGCTGTGTGTCAGAAAAGAGAGCTATGTGATAGAGTTGAGCTGTGTGTCAGAGAAGAGAGCTATGCGATAGAGAGTTGAGCTATGTGTTAGCAGTTAAGCTGTGTGCCAGAGAGCAGACCCATTTGGGAGCAGACCCATTTGAGAGCACACCTATGTGTTAGAGAGGAGAGCTCGGCTCTTCGGGTCTTCAAGCTGTCGGCCCCAGTGCCGAATTTGGAACGCCTCTGTATATATGCTGTACATAAACGTTGTTTAACTCACCGTCGTCTCGTCCGCTCGTCTATCAGCTCTGCGCAGAAGCAGTCACGAGCTGAGAAACCTACGCTACCAAACGGCTATGACCTTTCCGGCGGAGGTCGAAGCAGTGGCGCCTTCGGGACCGTGTTGGCGTCGCCGTCTTTCGAAACAGTGGTTGCAGTGGTGAGATTCGTAGCGCCCTTCGTAACGTCGTCGGAGGCGCGCGTCGCAACAGTGGTGGCAGCGGTGCGATTCGAGGCGCCCTTCGTAACGTCGTCGGAGGCGCGCGTCGTAATATTGGTGGCAGCGGTGGAATCAGCCGGCGTCAGCGACATCGATGCGGTGAGCGCCTGATGTTTTCCCCTCAGTTCACCAGACTACTCTAGCTCAGGTTGTAGTAGTTGCAGTGAGTCATCAGAGATGAGATCAGAGAAGGGCTGTGTGAAGCATTGAAGTGAGCTTTGATTGTTTCAAGCAAAGTCGAAGTGCTTTGAAACCAAAGTTAATGCGGAGGGGGTAAACACGGCAGTGGGAAAAATTGCTTGCGCGTCTTGCTAGTTGACCTATAGTGGGTACGGCAAGTAAATTGTTAACAGGGGCAAACAGCAAGAGGCTAGTGTGAACGTTGGAGAACCTTAAAGTGAAGGAACTCATCAAAATTTGTGAGGAACTCGGCATTACTTTGGGCCGTGCGAAACGAAAGCAAGCGATCCTTGAGATCATGAAGGATGAAGGAGTGTCGGCTGAGGAAGTCGATGAGGCCTGGACGGATATCAAAGCACGCCGTGAGGAGGCTGAAAGGCGAGAAGTGCAAACTCGCGAACGTGAAGAAGCTGAAAGGCGCGAACGTCGCGAGCGCGAGTAGGCCGAGAGACAGGAGCGCCTCGAGTTGAAACGAATAGAATTGGCAATCCTACAGTGTTCGCAGGTGCCTAGCGTAGCTTCTCCGACGATTCAGGTCAGCGGTTTTAGAATTCGGGACCAACTGCCACCGTTTGTAGTAGGCGAGGACATGGCGAAGTATCTCGTCAAGTTTGAACACGTCTGTGAGCGAAACGCTTTGGAGCGGTCTCTTTGGGCGCAGAACCTGTTAGCTCTTCTTCCCGGCGAAGTGTCCGACGCGATAACTTTCTTGTCGAGGGAAGCGTGTGAGAGCTATGACGAGGTTAAGGAAGTTCTCTTGAGACGTTATAAGTTGTCACCCGAGGCTTTCAGGCAAAGGTTCCAGTATGCTAAAAAGGGGAATGAGTCACACGTTGACTTCGCGTTTCGTCATAAAGCCAATTTAATTGAATGGCTCAAGGGCGAAGGTGTTTATGACAACCGCGATAAAGTGGCGGAATGCGTTGAATTGGAGCAATTCTACCGCTGCATCGAGGAGAATGTCAAGCTTTGGCTGCAGGACAAACTTGGTGACGTGTAGCTAAACAAGGCAGCAGAGTTAGCTGAGGAGTATTATACTCGCCGAAAGTTGCATAGCAGGGCAGTGCGCGTTGAAAAGGATGAAAGGAAAGAGGGCTTTTCAAAGAAACCTGATCAACGGAAACCCGCTCCGCACCGTAATTTCAAGAAGGATCCGTCTCTTACGAAGGACACTGTAGGGGAAGGGTAAAGGGAAGCGGAGAAATCGAGTGAGGTTCCTAAACAACGCACTGATACCACACGGGCGTTTGAATCACGGAAGCTGCTAATCTGCTACAACTGCAAAAAGGAAAGGCACATCGCGATAAGCTGTAAGCAAAAGTTTGCTTTTGCAACATTCCGAGAACCGGAAAAGAACATGCGGTTGTTGGAGCCGTACATCCAAGAAATTAGTGTGAATGGGCAAACGTGTCGAGCACTTCGTCACTCAGCGGCAACCATGGATGTTGTCCATCTTTCATTGGTGTCTCCGGATGATTTTACAGGAGAATGCGCGTGGATCAGGCAAGTCGCCGAGGAGCAGAGTGCTTGCTTACCAATCACCACGGTTGTCATTGAAGGCCAGTTCGGTAAGCTTCGCACCGAAGAGGCTGTGTCTGCCGCGCTTCCCGATCGTTTTCCTTATCTTTTCTCCAACAACTCAGAGCAGCTTCTCAAAGAGCGGGGTAAATCGTTCTTCCCCAACTTAGCGTACATGGCCCTCACGTGATCGCAAGCACGGAAGCTTTCGCAGGAGCTTGATCTTGTTTAATGCGGTGAACTCTCAAGTGACCTTGTCGGCGGGTCGACGAAACCTCAGAGAGGAAACTTTCCGCGTGAGTCATGTGAACAGTCACGCGAGCGGCCCGTCGCCGAAGCGACCGGCGCGGTTTCCGTAGCAAGGGGAGACGACATGGCGCCATTGAATCAGAGTGAGAGGGCTGCAACGCTCTCGCCTGTAGCGCAAAGTTGGAGTGAGCTGTCGAGGGTTGATCGAGAAACGCTCAGTCGAGAGCAGCATGAGGACCTCTCGATTAAAGCGCTAATGAAAAGCGTAAACTTGGGAAAAAATAAAAAGAATGTTTCTTTTTTTGAGAAAGCAGGGCTTTTGCATCGGAGCTACACAAATGCGCAAGGTCGCAAGTATGAGCAGCTCTTGGTGCCACAAAAGTATCATCGCCAACTATTGGAACTGTCGCATGAAAACGCATGGGCAGGGCATCTCGGCATAAAAAGACCACGACTAGTTTCCTTTGAGTTTTATTGGCCGAAATGCTGGAAGGATATCGAAGACTTTGTACGCTCATGCGACACTTGTCAGAGAGCGGGGAAATCCGCGGACAAGTGGAAGGCACCCATGAATCTTTCTGATACGAATTATGAAGTGAAATTAAGAAGGCGGCCGAACAAAATTTACCACAGTAACTTGATGAAACCATACGTTCAACATAAAGCGGTCGTAAATCAGCTTTTGAATGCTTCAGAGGAAGAGGGAGCAGAAGTTTTGAGTTCTAGTGCTTTAATCGAAAGGGGATCAGAGGTAATCTTAGAGCAGTTGAACCTAGAGCCTAGGTTAAGTCAATTCCAGAAGGAGGACCTGAAAAGGATTGTTTCCGAGTTCGGAGACGTGTTTTCGGACCGTCCCGGAAACACGACGGTGATCGAACACGATATTGGGCTAACTTGTGAGGAGCCAATCCCTAGCAACCAAGCCGTATCGTTCTTCCCCCGTGCAACGTCGCAAGTATGAGCAGCTGTTGGTACCGCATAGGTATCGTCGCCTAAAAGTGGCCGGTTACTCAGATGGAGCATGATACTTCAACAGCACAACTTTGACGTTCGCTACAAAAAAGGAAAGCTGAACGCTAATGCAGACGCGTTGAGCCGTGCGTTTACTTAGTACCTTCTCCACCTTTCGGTTTCTCGCTGGCGACTCGGGGCAAAATTTTCACCTCATCACGAACTTTGCTAAGCGCTCTCGTACAGAATGAGCTCAAGGAGCCAACTTTATGTTCTATTTTGTTTCGTTACGTTGCTGTACGTGTAAAAAAAATTGAGTTCTCATTTTAAGAGTCTTGTGTCCCACATGTGCTGCTTGATGTAGAGGGAAATAAATTTCGATAGACACGTAGCTAGGTATATGTTGTACTATACTTTGTCTGGCGTTCTGTCGCGTGACCGAGGGCACTTGCTTGTGTCGTGTGTTGTCTGTTGTCGAACCGTTCTTGACAAGTTGCAGAACCATCGACAAGTGCTGAGACCAAAGATCGCCAGAAGAGACGAGTGAAGCTGGCCGACAAGTTGTGGCAACAAGCCAGTGGAGCTGGGATCCGTCCTCAAGAATGGGATGTGTTCTCGGAACGGAGTCTAGAGATGCATTCTCCCCATGGCCCTGGAGGCGAACCTGGAGGGAACTGGCGAACGAGCGCGCCTGACATCCGAGCCCCGTGGAAGCAGCTCGTCTCTCCGGTGCATTGTCTGGCGGCGGGGGTGCTGTTATGCCTGCGAGTCCACAGCGAACGTCCATGCCTCTGAAAAAGGCAATTTGTGTCAAGGCCAGCACGCGAGCCCGCCTGACGCGAACAACTCAACGGCGTCAACACGCGACGGCGCCTTTCTGGCGCGCACGTGCAGTGAGTCACTTGAGCAGCCCGACGAGCCAGCAACCGGCGCCTTGCTGTCTGGCGGGTCTGACGCAATGCCTGGCGACGTCACTCGTCCTTGGGTGCAGCCACATGCAGCGCAGCCTTTCCAAATTCGATGAGAAAGAATGACGCGGCCCAGCGGCGACCCCATTTGAGGATTCTAACCTCACGACCAGCGGCGCTTCTTGTTGGACATTTGGGTTGGACCCGGTGCATATAAAAAAAGCCCTGTGGCGCGTCGCGAGCAGCAGACCTGTTGGAGAGCAGACATGTGTGTCAGAGAAGAGAGCTATGTGATAGAGAGTTGAGCTGTGTGTCAGAGAAGAGAGCTATGTGATAGAGAGTTGAGCTATGTGTTAGCAGTTGAGCTGTGTGCCAGAGAGCAGACCCATTTGGGAGCAGACCCATTTGAGAGCAGACCTATGTGTTAGAGAGGAGAGCTCGGCTCTTCGGGCCTCTAAGCGTTCGGCCCCAGTGCCGAATTTGTAACGCCTCTGTATATATGCTGTACATAAACCTTATTTAACTCACCGTGGTCTCGTCCGCTCGTCTATTAGCTCTGCGCAGAAGCAGTCGTGAGCTGAGAAACCTATGCTACCAAACGGCTGGTGATCTTTCCGGCGGAGTTCGAAGCAGTGGCGCCTTCGGGACCGTGTTGGCATCGCCGTCTTTCGAAACAGTGGTTGCAGTGGTGAGATTCGTAGCGCCTTTCGTAACGTCGTCGGAGGCGCGCGTCGCAACAGTTTGCACCAATTACACACCTTTGTCATCTATTGACGTCACGTAACACCAACTTTGGAATATTTGAAGATAGCAAAACGAACGTGATCGCACTATGAGTGTAGCATGTAGTGATGTTTCGCATGACAAGCATGTCATGATTATCATGTTTTGACGTGTAATTTACCTTCGTCGTCCATTCGCGTTACGTAATACCAAATTGGTAAGTTTGAAGCTAGTGATAGGGCCACGAGCGCAATATGAGTGTGGCATCTGGTCAGTTTGTTACATGACATGCATGTAATGATTTCACGTAAGGGGCTGTCACTTGAGTTCGCCAAACAGTCATGTACCATACCAGTTTCTGATCCGATCGTAACCACCACAAGAGCAGCAACACCATGAAATGCAAATTATGACATTTATGACATACATATCATGATTTTCATGTTATGACATGTCAGTAATACTCGTCATACAGTCATGTTATGCCATACTAAGTTTGGTATTGATACCATTATTGAAACGGCCAAGAGAGCAGAAAGTCGCGAGCATCTAAATAGATAGATAGATAGATAGATAGATAGATAGATAGATAGATAGATAGATAGATAGATAGATAGATAGATGCAATCAAAGTAGCCAAATTTCGCTAGGAAATGGTTCGCATTTAGTATTACAAATGACGTGTACATTTGAATGGAGATGCGTATGGTCGGTAAGTGCTGATGCGTAAATTAATAACTAGGCACAGGACGCTGAAACGGCAGTGCTTCCTGTGGAGTCCCCAGAAGGCACGGCTTCCCTGGTGCTGTGCGATTTTCTTCTACGCAGTTGTTCTTCGTAAGGAGGAGGAGGATTGAACGAGGAAGGACAGGGAGGTTAGCCAATTCGCAAACCAGCTGGCTACCCTCTGCTGGGGAAGGGGGTAAAGGGAATAAAAGGATAGAGAAAAAAGACGTTGAAGAACGCCTTAGACCACTTGCCCACAAGAAGTGTAACAACGCTCTCGCCTTGCATGCCGATAATGGTCTCAGCCAGTGTCCTAAAACCCTTTCTTCCGACAATTGGCGATTGTCTAGTATTTCTCAAACTTTCGACAGTTCTTTTCTTGGCACACTGAAGCGAGGACGTTCGCAGAGATGATGGGAAATTGTGTCCGAGCAGCCACAGTTGTCGCATCTCCGGCTGCTGGTCATTCCGATTCGAAACAAATAGGCATTCCTATAGGCCACACCAATCCTCAGCTCCTCAGCTCTGGTTATTCCTGATGAAAGACAGAGCTGTAGGTGTGGGTCCGCTTTACAAAGGCGGACGTTGGTGAATGCCGGTGAATTTCACTGAGCGCGTGTTAGTTCTCGTGCTAGTGATCAAAGGCTAGTAGCGGCATCCGTTCTTAATAATGGTATAGCTGCACGAAAAGCATCATTATAAGCAGATCAGACTGCTTCATCTGCACGATCGTCTCCATCGATGCTACAGTGGCCCGGTATTCATTGATACGCTATGTCCTGTTGTTTCTCTATAGCCCGGTGATGACGCAGTCTTTTTGCAGCGACTAGCTGTTCATTTGGTCCGTAGCGATATGGCGAGGCAATGCCCTGGAGGGCTGCTTCGGAGTCCAATAAGATTGGCCAAGTTTGCTGCGGTTCTTACTCTAGGAATTTCAGGGCGTCATGAATGGCGGCGAGTTCTGAAGTCGTGGATGATGTAAGATGCGATGTCCTGAACTATATTGTGACGGATTTATTCGGAATTACCACTGCACCATTTGAGCTTGCTTAAGTAATCAACCAATCTATGTAAACGTGATTGCGTCCACTGTGTTTCTCAAACAGAAACAGTAATGTTGTTTGTTTTAGGGCTGAGTTTGACAAATTTTTTTTTCGCATTTCGGAGATGGTTTTCACGGCTTCCAGTGGATGTAGACACCACAATGGAAACGACAGTCTTGCTGCGTGCCTGCAGTTTGCGGGAATTACAATGCGATGTGGAGCAAAAATAGCAGAACGTAGAGCGTGGCCTGGAAGTTCGAAGGGAGGCGAGGTGATGCAATTGCACCCGGGTGGCGTGTCTTATGTGCGTTCTTAAAGCATCGACACGAATGTAGGTCGTGATAGGGTGTTCATGAGCGATTGTGACAGTCACTGCTGAGGATGCGCACCTCGGAAGCCCAAGGCATATTCTCAGTACTTGAGCTTGTATTGACTGGAGGACACGTACGTTTGTTATTCGAGTATTGCCGAACACCGGTAGCCTATAGCGCTTGAAGCTGAGAAAAAGTGATGTGTATAGTTGAAGCATGGCTCGTATACCTATACACCCCATGAGTTTGCCGCAAGAAACCTTAGAAAGTGGGTAATCATAGTGAGTTTCTTTTTCATGAAAGCGGTGTGAGGGCCCCAGGACAAGTCCAGATCTATTATTATTCCCAGGAAACCGTGTTTTTTTATCGCAGATTGTGTGTCTATTACTTTTGACGACGTATGGGGTCATTTCCTTGCGCAAAAACGCAACCAGTGAGCATTTCTTAAATGACACCTCAAGTCTTCGTCCTTGAAGGTAGTTTGAGGTCAGTGTAGCCGCTCTCTGAAGCCTGGCTCGTTCGTGTAGAAGCGGGATCACTGATGCCCAGATGCCGATGTCGTTTGCGTAGATCGAGAGATGCACGGATTTCGGCAGAACGTCAACGAAGCCGATGAGCGCAAGGTTGAAAAGTATGGGGCTTAAGACCCCACGTTTAGGTACACCATGATAAGTATAATGGTGTCTTGTTTCACCATCTTCTGTCTGATCAAAGAAGGTTCCGTCCATCGAATAACTGTAGAACAATCGGTAGACGCGGCCCCCCACTCCAATGTTGCCCAAGGTGTCAAAGATGGTTTCAAGCAATACATTGTCATATGCACCCTTAACATCCAAGAACACTGCCGTTGATAATCTCTTTAGACTTTTCTTCTATTGTGCAGACGTGACAAGGTCAACAACATTGTCTATGGAAGACGATCCCCGTGGAAAGCCGGTAAAAGCATCGAGGTATATGTTATGTTCCAGGTACCACTCTAGGCGATTCAGCATCATTTTCTCCATCACCTTTTTTTTAGGTGATGGAGAAAATGGTCACTCACAGTGATTGCAGACCTCTTGTGGGCAACCCTGGCGCAGAAGTCTTCTGCTACATCGATTTCACATTGGCTTTGGTGGGGAGCAAGGCATTTGAATGGGCGATGTTGTTGTGGCAATGTTCGTAGGCCATGGATTATTCTCCATATTTGCGAAAGAATTTTGTGAGGATAGAGCGATTCACAGAATTACTTTCATCGTAGCGACTGTAGAGCATTTATTCGACGTTGAGTCTTCTTTTGTAGACGTCTCGTCTTCATCAAGCCGTAGATGAATTTGGTGGACCTATAACGTCGTTCGGCGTGACGACGGATTGCTCGAAGTCGCTCCAACTCCACTTCATATCCGCTAATATTTGACAAAGTTCCACAATTAAACTTTGCCTCTTGGATAGCGGCTTTCATTATACCTTCTAGGCTTTAGGAGAACCTTCTTGGTTTCCCTCACATTGCTTCTTTGTGGATTACCTGTACTTTTACCAGTCGATACGTGAAGAGGAAGTGGTCTGCGACTTGCTTAGCCCCTTGATCTTTGTATAGGTGATTCATTAATTCAAGCGCATGCTGTTGAGCTATGGCATACGTGTGCCATACACGAGCCATTTGCACACGTGTTCATTAGTGCTCGTGCACCTCTAAATATGCACGTTTTTTCACGACCAGCCTACTTGGAGATCACGGTGAATTCGATGTATTACTTAAGGTGCTGTTCTTCCTGAAAACGGGGTCTGTTGCGCAATAAAGTGTATATCAGCGGCGCTGTGATTTAGAGGCTGTGGTCTAACAAGATTGATTTTCAATCGTATGGAGCATTGACTGTCGACGTTCGTGAGCGCTTGTGAATGACGCTCTACTTCGATTCAGCGCTCTAAGGTGGCGCAATCTCTAGTTTTCTAAAATTAACTAGAAGAGACTCTGGTGCTGCGATTGTTCAGCGACCATGGGAATGATATGTAGTACACAAATTTGCCTATTTTGTGCTTGCGGGCTTCGAACATAAAAGGACCGACGAGTCTGAACTTCGTGATCCTATTTGAACTGGTGAGCTTAAAATGTTAAGGTGGTGAAGTGCAACTACTGAGAATTTTCAGGAACGAAAACAGTGGTCTTCGCACATCTCTAAGCTATTATTTTTCACCATGCAAACCTTTCTTGCGATTATCCTGCCGTGGTTATCAACTTGCTCAGCTGGCTTGGTGGAAGTAGGTGCGCCACTATTGACAACAAACCTCGTCAATATAGCCGTTCAACACATGCGTAGCATTCACTCTCCCTGGGTACTCTTTGATGATCGACCAGGCCCATCGACAACAACAGCAATCACCACGGACAACTCTAAGAAGAAACACATGGACGCCGCCTTCAGTGGGCACGAGAGCAGTGGTCTTCGCACAGCTCTAAGCCGCTGTTTCGTCGCCATGCAGGTGTGTACTTCTTCACTACGCGCTTGAAGATCTAAAACCGCTGTTTACTGCTCTCACCGCGCCCACGGATGTTGTGCGAGACTCAGTGCGAATGTTCTCTAATGGCTTACACTTTGCTTTGTTCCGGTGATATTGTAACTAAGCCTGCGCCCAATGCCCGAACCACAGCACAAAGACTTAGCCGTAAACACTGTCAAAGAAATGAAGCTTTTATTCCATATGTTGAAAGATGTGCACTCGCCTTTTTTACAGAGCTTGAAGAGTCAGGCGGAGCTTGCTACTGATGTCAAAGCAATTAAAGCCGGACAAAGAAAGAATCATGCTGAAATTACTGGCATCCGGAAGCTACTAGGCGAACTGGAAGAGAAAAATCTAATAAACTGGGTAGTATGATTGGAGAACTAACAAGTATGCAAAAAAGCGTGAAAGCACTGAGTGACAAGTATTCCCATGTGCAATCTAGACTAACCAAGCTAGAGGACAGGTCCAATAGGGACAATTTGATCGTTCATAGAGTTCGAGACTCTAAAAAAAAACCTGGCATCATCCTGAAGCAAAATTTATTAATTCTATTTTGCGGTTCTTGACAGTTTTCCCAGGCAGTCGTTTAAAAGCATGCACCATTTGGGCAACCACTCAAGTACTAAATGCCACCCCATCATCGCCAAGTTCACTATTTCAAAACAAAAGGGAAAGTACTGTCACTGCACAATCAACTAAAGAATGAGAACATCTAAGTCGGCGAAGATTTTTCTGTTGCAACGGGGCAGGCACGTAGAAAAGCCTAATGATGATTGATTGAGATGTGGGATTTACCGTCCCAAAACTACCATATGATTATGAGGGACGTCGTAGTGGAGGGCTACGGAAATTTCGACCACCTGGGGCTCTATAACGTGCCCCCAGATCATAGCAAACGGGCCTACAGCAATTCCGCCTCTATCGGCAATGGTGCCGCCACAGCCGGGATTTAATCCCGCGACCGGCGGGTCAGCAGCCGAGTACCTTAGCCACTAGAACACCGTGGCGGGGCGTAAAAAGAAAACAACTTTGGGAAAGCTCAGCGTGTTTCTTCGTCACACAAGCTGCGTTACAAGTTAATACTAATTAAAAACTTTACATGTATTTTCTATGAAGTGCGATAAAGTTATAGATGTAAGAAAACGTATCAATTTATCAAAAGGTGACAGATAATGCGCGGGCTTCTTAACGGAACGCATTTACTTAGGGTTGCGCCAGGGTAGGTGACAGGAAATCATACCGTCAGGTGTCCGTTCATTTTTCTAACGTTGGAAGTGTACTAAACAAAACTTTTTACCATTAGCTATTGATACATGCATTGCAAAGATAATTGCTTTGATTGAAACGTGGCTTCATGCCCATGAGAAGCGAAAGTTGGGGTAGTTGGTGGTTCGTGTTTGGATGTAAAAACAGAGGAAATATACAAAGACGGATTGCCCTTGCCAGCTCATTACAAGGAGTGTAGCTGCCATCCATTGGTGGACAAAAGCACTTGTTTCTTTGGCCATCCGGACAAATATACTAGAGAGGTGATGGAGTCTCTTTACATTGAAATTGAGAGGAAAAGATGTGTCAGCAAACGGTCGATGGCACTTGGTGAAAATTAGGTTGGATGCCTGGGTTCAGCGCTGTCGGGTTAAAGCGATTGTTAGTATTTTCGATGGTCACGCATGTTTTTGCAAGTGGATGTGATCATTATTTGTTTTTTGCTTTTCGTTTCTTGAGTGCTTACGTAAGTGTCAATTTTTTGTGATTAGACTCTTTTTTGTACCCTGATAGCTCAGCTGCGCAGCCGCGATGTTGTGCCATGTGACTAAGTCTTCTGTCTGATATATGTTTGTGTCCTTTCTAATAAAAATTATTCGCAAGTTCAGCACCTTGTCGTCTCTTCTTGCGTGTTTGTATATATTTTTGCGCTATTTTTACATCCAATCATGCACATGTTCGTGATCAAGAAATCTTTGATGACGCAAACCATTTTCACGTATACTATCGAGATCAGACGGGAGGCGGCATTCTTTTCAACAAAGCATTTCTTCTTCCTGTATCCATATTATTACTGAAATAGAGCTAGTTTGAGCTATAGTAACCATCGGCAACCACAATATAATATTAGAAATACGCTATCGATATCCGTCTTCATCTTAAGCATGTGCCGATGAACTTCATGACGCAATTAATATTGTGTCCACACGATCTTTATCACATCCTTTGTTCCTGCTCAAATATTTTAACTTTTCTAGTTATGGAATGCAAACGCACCTTACTCATTACGATCTTCATCACAGCCGAGTGAATTTATTAACCTATGTTGAGTGTTTTCTCAGACACAAGTAGTAACGTCCCCAGGGCAACTACTAGCAGTGCTAGGATTCTCTATCTGATATTAACAAATCAGCAAGACTTTGTTGCCGCTATAACCTGTACACCAGGCATTAGTGATCAATCATTACTCTCATTTTCATTTATAGCGCCCTGTGCTAAAGCAGATAAAAAATAAAACGAAACAGCACTGTAAGAGAGCAAACTTTTACACGAATAACTGTGAACTATCAAATCTTCTAGACACATTTTAAGCAGTTTGAATAACCATTCAGTGCAGTCTAACTGGAATATATTTCCAGCTGATGCTGATTGACAAATCATGAAGTATACTCCTTGCCGTATCGTCATATCTAACGCACGTGTGTCATTGCAGAAAGCTCACATCAAACGTTTATATAACAAAAATAAAAACGTTTTTGTCATGCCGCAAAATGTTTACCAAATAACCACCCCCAGTTTGCTGCCTACAAATCTGCATCATACATCTACATATCTGCAAATAAGTCCCCTATAGATAACTTTCGTACTAACGCTTTTTCGTCTATGTTACAAACTCACGCAAATAGTTCTGCCGAGTAAATAGGCCGCTGTGCGACAACCATATTTCTTTGATTGACTCATTCAGTAACGAAATTAGTGACGGTCATTGCGCTGCTGTTCCTAACAAATATTTTATCGAAAACGTTTCGTTAGATAACCGCAATAATTGACCTAGCGCAATTTCACACAATTATTCACCCATGTGATCAATAATTATTGGAATTGTTGGAGTTGTACGCCTCATTGAATCACTTAAAAACTATTTGCCTCCTGGTTATGATGGCAATAATACAATTCTTTTTAGGTGTGAATACACTTTATAAGCGACCCCAAACCATCCACCGCCGTCGGCGGCGTCCGCAGTCTTCTCTCTATCTTTAAAAGAAAGAGGGCTTGGCGGGCCGCAGCGCGACGCTCTACCGAACAAGCCACGGACGCGACGCTGATATCGGTGTCAGTAACGCGCCTTATATCTTTAACGCTGCTGCGCGCGTCCCCCTCCCCCTTCGCTCGCTCCTCCGCTCTCCTCGCTCGCTGCAGCGTCGCGCGCACCCCTCTCTCTCGCCCGCCCGCCTTCTCTCTCAGTCTCCCGTCGAGAGCGCGTCGTGCGATGGATGTCCCGGAAGCAACGCTATCATCAACAACGAATGCAGTACAGCCGAATGCCAGCACTGCACCCGTCGAAAGAGAATTTTTACTCCCCCTCATAGCATCATCCCATGCATTCGCACTTAACCATGTTCACCCTCGGAGAAATGCTTGGGAGTTTTTTTAAAAGTACTTGTGCTTACGATTCTAATGACTAACAAAAATTTTCCAACAGTCACTGCATACTTCTACTGTTCCTAGTCAATGAAAAAATCGGCAATGTCGTTCTACTCTATAAATCTGGTATTAAACATTGTCCAAACAATTATCGTCCCACTTATTTATTAGTATATTTAGAAAGAGAGTAAATTTTTTGAAATCATATTCATTTTTAACTTCTGCACAACATAGCTTTCGTAAAAAAGTATTGTTGAGAAACACAGTTATTAGCAGTCACTCATCACTTACATCAGATTCTTAAAAAATATACCATGCCGACAGCAAGTTTCTAGGTTTCTCAAGAGCTTTTGACAAGGTTTGCCATAGACTGCTACTTTACAAACTTCACCAACTAAGTCTTGACGGTAACAAACTGTGGATTGAGTGCTTTCTCACTAAGAGAGCACAATTCATTACTGCAACTGTTACATGTCATCTTTTCACGCAGTTCATTCCGGCATTCTGCAAGGATTTGTCATAGCCTCCCTGTTCTTTTTTTATTTATATTAAATACCTCTCATCAGTTGTATTATCAAACGTTCAATTTATTGCTGATGACTGTGTGATTTTTCGAAAAACTACTAATGATAATGACATAAACATATTGCAAGCTGATTTTAACACTCTATCTAACTGGCGTACGTGAAAAATAGCTTATCGACCACAACACTAAAAAGTGCAAAATCATGTGTTTATCAAAAACCTCTACTACCTCACCTATTTACTGTCATGATGACATTCTTCTGGATTCCTGTAACTCCTATAAATATCGTGGAGTTCACATAACAACCATTCTAAACTGGTCACCTCATACTGAATACATATTAATCAATGCTACCCGCATACTTGGCTATTTACGACGTAGCCTTTTTAATGCTCCATGTGGCTTAAAACTGCAGCTTTATAAAACACTAATACGCTCTAAACCAGAATATGCTACAGCCATGTGGGACCCCACCTATATTAATCAGGTAACTTCTGTTCCACATGTTCAGAAGAACTCCGTTCGTTTTATATTATATAATTATAACAGAACCAGGAGCATTTCCACCATGAAAACTTTTCTAGCACTCCGTTTTTGAACACGTACCATCTACTCTTCCTGCATGACGAACTACTTCTTCACCCTTAGCACATATCCCACCGCTTTGTTCACTATCTTAAAGTAGGCATCCCTTCATGCAACGCCAAAACGTTCTTCAATTCATTTTTGCCTCGAGCATCACAGGACTGGAAAAGACTTCCTGGTGAGATTATCGCTATAAGTGATAACAACTTGTTCCGCGATATATCAGCTAACATTGTATAATACGGTTTTTTTGTTGAATTAGCTGACATGGTATAAATAGGTTCTGTGCTGTTTTAGCTAAGACATATTATTACAGATGTATTGGAAAATATTGTATTTATAAGAGATCTCCTTTAGCGATCTAACCATATTCCCTGCTTTTTGTTCAGAGAATTTTTTGTAACAACCCACCCCCCTCTGTAATGCCATTTGACATTGAGGGTAAAATAAATACATAAATATTGTTTCTGGATATGTGATTTGGATATGAGCCGGTGGGTAGCAGGGAACAGCCGGATTAGAGAAGAGGACGTTCGGCTAGCGATATAGGCCCCCGGTGTCAAGGATTTCGAGCATTTGAGCTATTGCTGGAATAAACAGTGGTGTGAATTTCACCAGTTACAGGCCACTTATACCAGATTGCGCTGTGGAGTTCCACAACAAAATTATTACCTTAACAAAGCTTGACTCAAGGCGTCACCGCTATGCGTTTGGTGCAATCAAATTGAAACAATTGAACATTTATTTTTATTCTGCCATGGTTATTCTTATCAGAGAAGAATATTTTTAGTAGCCCCATTACAAAAGCTAGGAGTACGAGTAATTCTACTAGTAATTTTATCACTTGGCGGAACTTCATTTGGTTACTGCCACAGGGATGTATGCTCCACTGTGTTTGATTACATCAACGCAACTAAAAGATTACCGTGCTAGTTAACGCCAACCTCTTCAGAACTTTAGTTTATAATTCGTAGTTAGTTTTATCAAAATAAGAGATGGTTTGACCGCTTGCTCAGCAAACATTTTTGTTTTTTGGTAGTATTATTTTTAAAATATTTTTCAGATTGGCTTCATTTTCAGTTTAGTTTCATTTAAGTGTCCTGCCGCCCGGTTCTTGGCCCATCCCCCTCTGTGGGTGAGCGCCATCGATAGGAGGTCGTCATCGTCATCATCATCTTGCAGCATCGTTGGTGTGCCAGCTCGCAGAGACGCAACGACTTGTCTGAGCAGCTCAGCAGGTATATGAAACTGGGGTGGAACTTGACACCACGCAAGCAGTTGTCGTGGCCCACCAGGGTGAAGAGGGCAAGGCCAGTGCTGACGTCCCACAGCTTGATGGTTTAGTCCCGCGAGCCCGATGCCAGGAAGAGTCCAGTGGCCTGCGCCCGGCCTGCGCCACTGCCAGCCAGCCGCCGGTTGCTGTCTCCGCTGCCGTTGCCTCCCAGGTGCGGGTGGGCGCTCTCGGGTGCCCACGCGATGCACTCCACCACGTGGTCGTGCTCCCGAAGTTCCAGCGTGCACTTCTTGGTGCCCACCACTCACACACGAACCGTCTGGTCATTAGAACAGCTGGCCAAGAGAGGCCATCGGAGTTGACTCTGACCATGCGCACCCATTCCCGATGGCCTGTCTCCAATCTCGTAATCACAGACCTTGATAGAGGCGTCTTCTGAGGCAGAGACGACCACACTGTAGACAGGGTGTAAGGCCACCCGGGTGACTGGTGATCAGTGGCCCGTGAGGGCATGCCGCTCGGGAGGCCTGGGGATCCACTCCGTAGGGGACCACTTTTCCCGTGTGGGTGCGCCCGAAATGTACTCTTTCTCGGCCTCTGCCAGTCTACTCTCCAGTTCCATCACCTTCTTCTGCAACTTGATTAAAGACGTACATTTCTTTTCGAGAAGGCCAGCGTACTTCTTGTCTATGTCGCCAGGCTCGTCTGTCTCCTTCTTGAAGGCTTCAAGAGCTTCCATGAACCCATTGGATGCCGTATAATCAGCAACCGCCTTGTTGAATTCTTCCCTCCGCCTTTGGGACAACACTATTTTCATAGTCCGGGAAGGTATTGGTGCTGCGCGTAATCCGGGGGTTTGCTTCGCTTCTTCCGGTCAATTCCGTTGGAGCGCGGAACTGTGGGAAGTCTGGTGGTGACAAACAAGTGTGTTGGTCTTTGAAACTCGTTGTTTTTGGAAATGAATAAATTACTAAGCACAGCCAGGTGGAGGCCACAAGAGCCTTGAGCCGGACCATCCTCCCGACTCGTTGAGGCCGCTCGTCAGGTTGACCAGAGGCCTATCTCGCTAGCCGTAGGTTGACCGGAGGCCTATCTCGCTAGTAACATTATGTAAATAAAACAACTATGAATCATCTCCCTGAAGGGGACCCTGATTGAATGCAAAGCAGCAGTGGAGCGCCTGGCGTTCACCCAGTTAGAACGGGCGTCGACGCGGGTGCTGGCTGAACGGTTTGAATCGAAACTCGGTGTAGCGTTTACTCGTGTAAACGTTAGTTTGAAACGCAAAGATATGCACTCAAAGGCAAAATTACCCGAAAAAGGAGTAACGGAGCCCAATGGGTGCGCGCCATGAACGAATAGACCGTTGAGGAGCAACCACAGAGGGAAACGTGCTGCGTGTAAACCACTTAGTCTGCAAACACGCTCCAAAGGGATGAATCGCCCGGCTAATGATGGTAGTGGTTAGAAGAGGAGAAAGGCACCTAACTTCTGCAGCCCGGTCAGGAGCACGGCACAGTGCTTGCCCTCCCCCCCCCCCCTCGGCAAATGCAGGCAGTGCGCAAAGCGTTGCCAAGGTCACTATACGTCCTCTTCCTCTCCTGGCTCAGTCTTTCTCCGTATTTAGCTGGCGACGGTTTGCGTTGCATCGCGCTTGGTGTGCTCGACTACGGACGCATGGATTCGACGATCTAGGTATTACGACGTGGTGCTTGTGTGTACGCTTGGATGACCGTGAGCTGCTGCTTTTATGTTTCGATGCACCCATGAAGTCTCGAGCAAGTCTCGACACGTCACCACTCCACCCTCTATATCTCTGGCTTAGATATAGTCACGACCAACATACGACAGCAACAATTGGGAAGGCCAACATGACGGCCGAGAAGACGGAAGTCCTCTCGGATGTATACTTGAGTCCGACTCAGGGCATAAATAAACGCTGGATTCTTTCGCAAGTAGGTTATCATTCTTTATTCTACTCCACTTATTGCGTGTGCGATACGGATCTCGCTTGCCATCAACGGGCTCGGTCGTGTTGTATATCGCACGCACGAAATGCACCACGAAGGTCAGCCTGGGCGTCTGCAGTTCGCCTGTGCTTTGAGACCGCCTGGAAATTGGCCGCCATTGCCGTCGGCCTCCCGAGTGCTCGCCTGTCTTCGCCGCCGCGATGAGCTCCGGGCTTAAGATATTCGGCTGAGACCTCGTCGCTGTGTTGGGAGTAGTCGAGAACACGTTGCGGGTTCGCGTAACAAGCTTGGTTGTAGTATTTCGCGCGTTGTAAGTGCAACAGCACGGGCTGGCGGGGATTTCGCTAGCATTGGAACTCAGTGAAAATTGGGCGCCATAACTGCTGGCTTCCCCGTTAATCGGTCGCAAATAGCTCGGGACCATCCGTTGGCCGCGGCGGTGAACTCGCGTTTGCACGCTGCATTCGCTCGAGTTTCTGGAAAAGCGCCACATTACCGTCGATTTCTACGGCGCTAGCTCAAAACCAGCCCAGCGCTGTTCGTAGCGGCGGCCAAGCGTGCGCTCGCTCGCCTGTTCGAAGTTCGCTGGCGGCAGACACTCCGCGTGCAGCGCCGTGTTGGGTCTCGCGTTCGCTTGCTCGAGCTGAACGACGTCGCTCGATTAGGACTCGCCGACTTTTCGGCGGCACGGTGGTTCGCGGAGTTGTTGCTACGGCCGCCGCTCCTAAGCTGTTGCACTACGGGGATCGAAATGAGTCTTTGAGGTTGTGTGATATCGCGTTTAAATTATTAGTATGTCATAATTACGTATGTTATATTTCACCTTGCACGTATTTCTCATATGCATTCGTATTCATCCTCTGTCACGTGTGACTCACTTTTTAACATACTCATTGTACAGCTGTGGGCACACACCGTGCTGAAGGCTGTGTGCGCTGGCGTCTGCGATGCCTTTCATCCATCTCTTTCGTCAGAGCAGCTTCAGAAGGACTGTGCGAGATTCGAAGGTAAAGTTATTTGTGTGTCATACTTTACACGCATGATCTTATATTACCTTGCACGTACTTGTCATATGCGTGCATCTTCATCTTCTGTCACGTGTGTCTAACTATTTCTACTAGCTTATTGTACGTACAGCCGTGGAAACACAACAGGCAGAAGGCTGCGTGCGCTGGCGTGTTCAATGCCTGTTATCTATCACTTCTGTGGGAGATGCAACACGAAGAGTGAACAAGATGTGACAAAGAGACTAGACTTGTACACTTCACCATGAATTCACTTATAAGAATGAAGAAACTTCACGTGTATGTAAAAAAATAAACATTTCGATGTCTCGCTTTTTTCTTTCGTTGTTGCCATGACTGCGAAAGCAGTTACACATAGGTGGCTAACTACTTTATCGCGTGTTCCTTTCTGCGCTATTTGTTGCTCACTGCGCAGAAAAACAGGCGAAAAAAGTATTAGGCCTGGCGGAAAATCAACAAAAGCTATGTTTGAACTGAGAATACAAAGTTCATCCGATCGGAGTATTTGAGTGGATCAACCGTTCGTTCGTTGAGGTGCAACTGTGATGACTAACGGTTGCCCGGTGACAAGTAAATGGGGGGATATACAGTTGCCCTATAGGGTGCAAGTGTGAGGACTAAATGTTAGTCCTTTGAGGTGAATTGTGGGACTAATGGTTACTCACTAAGCTGCGAATGTGAGGACTAAATGTTAGTTCCTTGAGCTGACTAACTGTTAGCCGTGGTGCCGTTATTCCTTAAATAGAATAATGGTTGTGGCAGCCCCATTAGTCCCCAAAAAGAGAAACCACACAACTTTTTAACACCCTTTTGCCTTAGAGTTTGGGAGGCGGGACGTCTTGAAGACGCAGCGCTCATCTTACTTGGCTCGCGTCTCGTCTGTGTTACCCACGTGCCCTATGTATTCTCGAACGCGATCAGTGTTCTCGACTATCCCCTTGTCGGTGTCGCTTGTCTTTCACTCCGACGCTATCGTTCGGCTTCCCAGGCTCTCGCCATCGTCGTTGTTGACATCGCCGTTCGCGAACGCGACCGGCTTCACTAACCCTCGCAACGCCGGCTACATCTGCGAAAGGAACGCACACACTAGCGGGAAGCCTGCCACGACGGCGTCCTACCCGTCGGCGTCATCTTGCGGCAAGCAGCGGCGCGCGGTCTACAATGTCGGTGCTGCGAGATTCTCGAGGCGCTTGTATGATAGCGCGCGCGCGCCGGCTCACGCCTTCTTCTCGCCGACAAATAGAGAGTGGTGGCGCGGTTAAAATGATGTCCACGTACGGAATGGGCCCGAGCGCAGCAAGCGGTGGAGAGGGTGAAGTGAGAGGGAGCTGACACAAGAAGAGCGCACTGCTGGCATGCGAGAAAGACGTCATGGCGCACTGCTAAAAGGGCATGAACAACTTTGCACCGCTCCAACACCTGCAGCGAGGGGAGTAGTGTGGACGGAGGGACATCGTTACACAAGCTAGTCAAAGAGCTGCTTCGCACCTAAAGTATTTTGACTGATTGTCATTTCATGACAAAGTACCTCCAAGCCACGCGAGGTCAAGTGGAACTGAAGGTACGAATAATAGACAAACTTGTGTACTACACATCATTCCAATGCTGGCTGAAGCGCTTTGCGTTGCCCATCGCACAGACACTAGCGCCACAGTTGCCTCCGGTCTACCTATGTGAAACTCTATGGCGCCGCGATCCCGATCAAGTTGATTAATAGCATGGAGGAGAAAAATTCAGTTCACACTGATGCGAAAAACAAGTATGCGTCTGGTGTGGGCTTCTTCAGTAAAGCATTGCGGCTGTTATTATGAACAACAGCTAAGGGTTCAATTTCTGCCTCGGCATCCAGGTAAAATTTATTTAGAAGTGTGACGTTATGACCGGGGGCAGAAGCTTAGCCATGCTTTACGACCAACCCCCGGTTGTTTGCCTCATCTTTTCGTCAGGAAAATGAAAAGAGTTGTTTTAAGCCGTACTCCTATGGAGATGAAATAAAATTATGCCAAACCAATTTTTTAGCGTACATACCACTCATTTTAACAACCACGAATAAAAGCCTGCAATGCTTCACGCGGTTGACAGCCCCATTTTTGAGGCAGCAACGAAACAACAACAAAAAAAAAACACTTTAACACTAAAAGAAGAAATAATGGTACGTTCATGTTTAGAACACTGAAAATACACGCTAACGGTCATCAATACACGATGAAAATCTTAAAAGCAAACGTTGTAAAAAAGAAAAAAAGTGCCAACGATAGGTGTTTTGGTTTTGCGGTAAGTTGAGAAAAACAATTTGGAAGAGATATGTATGTATGCATTGACAGTTGCGCAGCTCTACTTATTTTCCGCAATTCTTTGTAATGGGAACACACGTTTGCCAGTCGTAACGTAATGAAGTAAGCTTTGTCGAGGGTGAAATGAATTTCTCCATCAATGACTGTTTTCCAAAGACGGGGTATATGGAAGGGTTCCGTGAGGTCCTTTTATCACTGGGATACGTTACGATGAATGGGAACGGGATGTTCTTGATCATAACTGGGAACAATATGTGTCTTTTGTTTTTGTGCCTATATCAAGGTTCTCCAAAATTAACATCGGTTTGGGCCGAAGTGTGGTTCATGTGAGTTGCAGGAAGTGCGCATTGTCGAAGTACACAACCACTACCAGCAAGTTGTTATCCAACTTTGCTCGCCCGTTTCCGGAGGCAGATACTTTGTTTTCATTTGATACTCGCGCCTGCTCTACGTGGTGTTTGCGCTTGCCCAGAATTATTCTTTGCTTGCTTCTTTCCCAAGTTATTTGGCACATACTTCATTTTAGTTTGACGCTCGCAATAGTTGTACTTGGTAGTTGGGTTTGCTCAATTCCTGTGGCACATACTCGTTCGAGTGGTGACACCATCGACGCTTCACACTTCTACGTGCTGTGCACATTAGTGCGACTTGCCTAATTTCTGTGCCACGCATACGTTACCGTGGTTACGCCACCGATGGCGATGGCAGGAGCGACGCCGCTTAACACCGGAACGGGTGTTTAAGGGCACGGGGTGCACTCTAAAACAGAAAGAAAAAGCACGACATATACAACTTTTTTTGGGGGAGGGGACATAATACACACAATACTCCATTCCAGTGCCTATACCAAATTTTGTAGGCGTACAACAAAAAAATAGAAAAACAATTTTTATGCAATAAATCAACCGTATTATAATCCCTAGCACTTAGGTGTTTGCAGTTATATACATGTTTATGTCACCACACAATACTAAGTGTTATATTTTTTGTTTCAGTGATAGGGTAGTCGATGTCGTAGCATCTGATAGGTATAATTTGTTCTACACCTCGGCAGTTTCTATATTTCGGTTGTCTGTCTTGTTGTGTAACGTTGTCTGTCTTGTTGTGTAAACTTGGTGTTTGTATTATACTACTGCACGGTTCCATGCATGAATCACGGTCTTAATTAGCAAGTTATTTATTAGCATGTTCCTATTTACAAAATAATAATGAGACGTACGTGAAATATCTTGACATAATTACCATATTTTTAATTAATAGGGTCTTCTCTTGCTTTGTTTCTATGAGTCAAATATATTTCGTATATTTCATATTTCGTTTTCTTCAGAAAGCACACTAATTGGCGTACGCCTAAATTGTATATTTATCTAGTCAAGCTCACTTAATGTGCTGGCCATGCGCATCAATATTTACCAAATTACTAGACGATACATCAAAACGCATTATCACAATACTCCTTTTTCGAATGCTTTTGCGAACTGGGTAATGGTTTACATCGTTCTTTAGTGAGATGCCATGTTTGTCTTTGTTCGAATACGTATCATTTTGCTTATATTTTATTTCTATCTCTCACTAGTTTCATATTATTTTTATTTGTTTTGGTATACGTACACCTGCACTCGGGTTACGTCTCCTTTTCATGTGGATGGATGTTGCGATACCTTCTCCTTTTTCACAAATATTTAACGTTACATACGGAAGTCCATACACGCCAATCTGTCATTATTCCCGCTTCATTCTAACGTCTGCGCCTACGTTGCGCACTGATACAGACACATCTAACTAACGGGAAAGTGCTGAGGTGTTTAATAGCACTACCATGACAGGAGAATCAGACATTCAACGAAATCAAGGTTTCTCAAAGTGTGCGCACGGCTATTAATTTTATGTGAAGTTTACTTGACGTTGTCATGCCAATGGAAATCATTACGGGTGCGGTGTTACTAAATTTTGCTGCATTTCGCTTGAAGTATCGTGGTGCTTTCCGGGAAATACTTTATCGAGAACTCGAACTTGTTCAGGTGACAAAAATATTGGCAGATCCCACGTACAGTGGGAATCGGTGATATGTGAAGTACGACTTAAGAAGTTGGATATGTCACTTTATATCAGTACGACGTTACAAGACGGACGTAAATTTTGCCGTACATGGTGTCCATGTCATTATTGCTATGTTCGGACTTGTCATTTACCTTCGTAGTCTACTCACGTCGCGTGATTACAAATTCGGTATATGTGGAG
Source organism: Rhipicephalus microplus (assembly GCF_043290135.1). Lineage (NCBI taxonomy): Eukaryota > Metazoa > Arthropoda > Arachnida > Ixodida > Ixodidae > Rhipicephalus > Rhipicephalus microplus. Next base: position 167,130,917 of record NC_134710.1, on the reverse strand, counting down.
CTAGCGAAACGACCATGTAGTCATATTTTATGACACGCACGCAATGATTATCTTGATTAGACGTGTCATTTACTTTCGTCATTCATTCTCGTCACGTAATACCAAAATTTTTATATGTGGTGATAGCGAAACGGAGGCGAGCACGCTAAGAGCGTAGCTCGTAGCGATGTTTTTGCGTGACACACATATCATGATTATCATGTTTGGACCTGTCATTTATTTTTGTAGTCAATTCATGTCATGTGATACTAAACTTGGTTAATGTTCTGCTAGCGAAATGGCTGCCAGCACGCTATGAGCGTAGCATGTAGTCACGTATTACACAACACGCATGCCATGATTATCATGTTTGGACGTGTCATTTACCTTCATCGTAAATGCACGTCACGTAATACCGAATTTAGAATATGTGAAGCTAGTGAAACGGCCGCGAGTGGATCACGAGCAAGGTATGTTGTCATTTTCTTACATGACAAGCATGTCATGATTACTATGTTTGCACCAATCACACACCTTTGTCATCCATTGACGTCACGTAACACCAACTTTGGAATATTTGAAGATAGCGAAACGAACGTGATCGCACTATGAGTGTAGCATGTAGTGATGTTTCACATGACAAGTATGTCGTGATTATCATGTTTTGACGTGTCATTTACTTTCGTCGTCCGTTCGCGTTACGTTATACCAAATTGGTATGTTTGAAGCTAATGAAAGGGCCACGAGCGCATCATGAGTGTGGCATGTAGTCAGTTTGTTGCATGACATGCATGTAATGATTTCCACGTAAGGGGCTGTCACTTGCGTTCGCCAAGCAGTCTTGTACCATACCAGTTTCTGATCCGATCGAAACCACCACAAGAGCAGCAACACCATGAAATGCAAATTACGGCATTTATGACATACCTCTCATGATTTTCATGTTGTGGCTAGTCAGTAGTACTCGTCATATAGTCATGTTATGCAATACCAAGTTTGGTATTGATGCCAATATTGAAACAGCCAAGAGAGCATAAAGTCGCGATCGTCTACCTAGATAGATAGATAGATAGATAGATAGATAGATAGATAGATAGATAGATAGATGCACTCAAATGAGCCAAATTTCACTAGTAGCCAAAGTAGCCAAATTTCACTAAGAAATGGTATCGCATTTAGTATTACAAATGACGTGTATATTTGAATGGACATGCGTATGGTCTATAAGTGCTCATGCGTAAATTATTAACTAGGCGTAGGACGCTGAAACGGCAGTGCTTCCTGTGGAGTCCCCAGAAGGCACTGCTTCCCTGGCGCTGTGCGCTTTTCTTCTACGCAGTTCTTCTTCGTAAGGAGGAGGGGGATTGAAGGAGGAAGGACAGGGAGGTTAGCCAGTTCTCAGACCAGCTGGCTACCCTCTGCTGGGTATGGGGGTAAGGGGAATAAAAGGATAGAGAAAAGAGACGTTGAAGAACGCCTTACACCACTTGCCCGCAAGAAGTGCAACAACGCTCTCGCCTTGCGTGCCGATAATGATCTCGGCCAGTGTCCTAATACCCTTTCTTCCGACAATTGGCGATTGTCTTGTATGTCTCAAACTTTCGAAAGTTCTTTTCTTGGCGCACTGAAGCGAGGACGTTCGCAGAGATGATGGGAAAATGTGTCCGCGCAGCCACAGTTGTCGCAGGTCCGGCTGCTGGTCATTCCGATTCGAAAGAAATCGGCATTCCTAAAAGCCACCCTAATCCTCAGCTCCTCAGCTGTGGTTATTCCTGATGGAAGACAGAGCTATAGGTGTGGGTCCAATGTACAAAGGCGGACGTCGGTGAATGCCGGTGAATTCCACTGAGCGCGTGTTAGTTCTCGTGCAAGTGATCGAAGGCTTGTAGCGGCATCCGTTCTTGATATTGGTATAGCTGCACGAGAGGCGTCATTGTGAGCAGATTGGATGCTTCATCTGCACGATCGTCTCCATCGATGCTGCAGTGGCCCGGTATTCATTGATATGCTATTTCATGTTGTTTCTCTATAGCCCGATGATGAAGCAGTCTTTTTGCAGCGACTAGCTGTTCATTTGGTCCGTAATGATGTGGCGAGGCAATAACTTGGAGGGCTGCTTTGTAGTTCAATAAGATTGGCCATGTCTGCTTCGGTTATTCAACTAGAAACTCCAGGGCGTCATGAATGGCGGCGAGTTCTGAAGTCGTGGATGATGTCAGATGCAATGTCCTGAACTATATCGTGACGGATTTATCCGGAATTACCTCTGCACTATTTGAGCTTGCTTAAGTAATCGACCAATCTGTGTAAACGTGAATGCGTACACCGTGTTTCTCAAACAGAAACAGTAATGTTGTTTGTTTTTGGGCTAAATTTGACAAATTTTTCTTTCGCATTTCGGTGATGGTTGTCACGGCTCTCAGTGGATGTAGACACCACAATGGAAACGACGGTCTTGCTGTGTGCCTGAAGTTAGCGAGAATCACCGTGCGATGTGGAATAATAATAGTGCAGAACGCAGAGCGTCGTCTGGAAGTTCGAAGGGAGGCGAGGTGATGCAATTGAATCCGGGTGGCGTGTCTTATGTGCGTTCTTAAAGCATCGACACGAATGTAGGTTGTGATAGGGTGTTCATGAGCGATTGTGACAGTCACTGCTGAGGATGCGCATCTCGGAAGCCCGAGGCATATTCTCAGTGCTTGAGCTTGTACTGACTGGAGGACACGTACGTTTGTCATTCGAGTATTGCCGAACACAGGAGGCTATAGCGCATGAAACTGAGAAAAAGTGCAGTGTACAGTTGACGCATGGCTCGTATACCGATGCACCCCATGAGTTTGCCGCAAGAAACCTGAGAAAGTGGGTAATCATGGTGAGTTTCTTTTTCATGAAAGCAATGTGAGGGCTCCAGGACAAGTCCAGATCTATAATTATTCCCAGGAAACCATGTTTTTGTAATATTTGATTGTGTGTGCATTAATTTTTACGACGTATGGGGTCATTGCCTTGCGCCAAAACGCAACCAGTGAGAATTTCTTAAATGACAGCTCAAGTCTTCGTCCTTGAAAATAGTTTGACGTCATTGTAGCCGCTCTCTGAAGCCAAGCTCGTTCGTGTAGAAGCGTGACCACTGATTCCCAGATGCAGATGTCGTCTGCGTAGATCAAGAGATGCACGGATTTCGGCAGAACGTCAACGAAGCCGATGAGCGCAAGGTTGAAAAGTATGAGGCTTAAGACGCCACGTTGAGGTACACCATGATAAGTATAATGGTGCCTTGTTTCACCATCTTCTGTCTGAACAAAGAAGGTTCTGTCCTTCGAATAACTGTAGATCTATCGGTAGACGCTGCCCCCCACTCCAATGTATCCCAATGTGTCAAAGTTGGTTTCAAGCAATATATTTTCATATGCGCCCTTAACATCCAAGACCACTGCCGTTGGTAATCTCTTTAGGCTTTTCTGCTCTTGTGCAGACGTGACAAGGTCAACAACATTGTCTATGGAAGACCATTCACGTCGAAAGCCGGTCAAAGCATCGGGGTATTTGTTATGTTCCAGGTACCACTCTAGGCGATTCAGCACCATTTTCTCCATCACCTTTTCAAAACAGCTGGCAAGCGCGATGGTGCGATAAGAGACCATGTTCAATCCCGATTTTCCTGGTTTGAGCAGGAGCACAAGGCGGCTGAATTTTCACGAAGGAGGAACCAAACCGTTGCTCTACGAGTCATTGTATACAGCTAAAAAGGCACGCCGAGCTGTTTGTCTTAGTTTAGCAAGGGCTACGTAAGTGACTCCATCGGGTCCAGGAGATGACGAGTGCTTGCTGCCAATGCTGCCTAAAGCTCCTCTAGAAAAAACATAATGTCTATCTGAGTGTCTCTGGACATCGGCGCGTTTCGTAGGTCACTCACAGTGATTGCAGACCTCTTGTGGGCAACCCTGGCGCAGAAGTCTTCTGCTACATCGATTTCACATTGGCTTTGGTGGGGAGCAAGGCATTTGAATGGGCGATGTTGTTGTGGCAATGTTCGTAGGCCATGGATTATTCTCCATATTTGCGAAAGAATTTTGTGAGGATAGAGCGATTCACAGAATTACTTTCATCGTAGCGACTGTAGAGCATTTATTCGACGTTGAGTCTTCTTTTGTAGACGTCTCGTCTTCATCAAGCCGTAGATGAATTTGGTGGACCTATAACGTCGTTCGGCGTGACGACGAATTGCTCGAAGTCGCTCCAACTCCACTTCATATCCGCTAATATTTGACAAAGTTCCACAATTAAACTTTGCCTCTTGGATAGCGGCTTTCATTATACCTTCTAGGCTTTAGGAGAACCTTCTTGGTTTCCCTCACATTGCTTCTTTGTGGATTACCTGTACTTTTACCAGTCGATACGTGAAGAGGAAGTGGTCTGCGACTTGCTTAGCCCCTTGATCTTTGTATAGGTGATTCCTTCATTCAAGCGCATGCTGTTGAGCTGTGGCATACGTGTGCCATGCACGAGCCATTGCACACGTGTGCATTAGTGCTCGTGCACCTCTAAATATGCACGTTTTTGCACGACCAGCCTACTTAGAGATCACGGTGAATGCGAAGTAATAATTAGGGTGCTGTCCTTCCTGAAAACGGGGTCTGTTCCGTATTGAAGTATATCAGCTCCGCAGTGTTTTAGAAGCTGTGGTCCTACAAGGTTGATTTTCGACCGTATGGAGCCTTGACTGTGGACGTTTGTGAGCGCTTGTGAATGACACTGAACTTCAATTCAGCGCTCTAAGGTGGCGCCATCTCTAGTTTTTTAAAATTAACTAGAAGAGACTCTGGCGCTGCGATCGTTCAGCGACCATGGGAATAATATGTAGTACACAAATTTGCCTATTTTTGTGCTTGTGAGCTTCGAACGTAAAAGAACGGACGAATGTGAACTTCGTGATACTATTTGAACTGTGGAGCTTAAAATGTTAAGGTGGTGAAATGCAAGTGCTGAGAATTTTCGGGTACGAAAGCAGTGGTCTTCGCACATCTCTAAGCCATTATGTTTTCACCATGCAAGCCTTTCTTGCGATTATGATGCCGTGGTTATTAACTTGCTCAGCTGGCTTAGTTCAAGTAGGTGCTCCGCTATTGACAACAAACCTCGTCAGTGTAGCCGTTCAACGCATGCGGAGCATTCACTCCCCCTGGGTACTCTTAGATGATCGACCAGGCCCATCGACAACAACAGCAATCACCACGGGCAGCTCTAAGAAGAAACACCTGGACGCCGCCTACAGTGGGCTCGAGGGCAGTGGTCTTCGCACAGTTTTAAGCCACTATTTTGTCGCCATGCAGGTGTGTACTTCTTCACTACGCGCTAGAAGATCTAACAACCACTGTTTACTGGTCCTACCGCGCCCACGGATGTTGTGCAAGACTCAGTGCGAATGTTGATTGATTGATTGATATGTGGGGTTTAACGTCCCAAAACCACCCTATGATTATGAGAGACGCCGTAGTGAAGGGCTCCGGAAATTTCGACCACCTGGGGATCTTTAACGTGCACCCAAATTTGAGCACACGGGCCTACAACATTTCCGCCTCCATCGGAAAAGCAGCCGCCGCAGCCGGGATTTGAACCCGCGACCGGCGGGTCAGCAGCCGAGTACCTTAGCCGCTAGACCACCGCGGCGGGGCTCAGTACGAATATTCTTCAATGGCTTACACGTTGCTTTGTTCCGGTGATATTGAGAGAAAGAGAGAGAGAGAAACGAGAAATAAGGAAGGCAGGGAGGTTAACCAGATGCTGGTATCCGGTATGCTACCCTACACTGGGGTTGGGGAATAGGGGTTTGAAAGAGAAAGGGAGAGTAAAAAATAAATAAGGGAAAACACCGACACACACGCACGCACAAAATCAGTCCACTCAGAGGCGTTCCGACAGGCCAGTAGTTCGTAAGAAGCCCAGTAGCGCTTGCATGGCTTTCTTCTGTGACGATGAGTCATGACGATGGCGCAGTATACTTTCTTCTGACAGCGGCTGGTCATCTAACCTGTTTAGTTTATTAGGAAGGTGTTGTCTTTCCAGGTTGTATTTCGGGCAGTCACACAGGATATGTCGAATGGTTTCTTCATCTCCGCAGTGTGCACAGTCGGCAGTGTCGGCCATACCTATGCGGAACGCGTACGCACGGGTAAACGCGACTCCCAACCATAGTCTGCACAGTGCAGTAGCGTCGCCTCGTCGAATTTTTGTTGGAAGCTGCATGCTTAACCTTGGATCAAGGGATCGTAATCTTGCATGCGTAAAGAGAGGCTCATTTCAAAGAGCCAGGGAGCGTTGGAGAGCAAGCATGCGGAGCCTCCTAGCAGCGTCCGTCCTTGAGAGAGGTATTGACTGGTCGTGGTCTTCTGTATGGGCTGAACGGGCAGCTTGATCAGCTCGTTCGTTACCGATAATTCCCAAGTGGCTTGGCAACCACTGAAATATAACGTGGTGCCCTTTCTCTGTTATATGGTGTAGCATTTCTGCTGTTTCAAATACCAACTGCTTGTGTGGACCATGGCGTAGATTTGACAGAAGTTACTGCAGTGCCGGCTTGCAGTCGCAGAAAATCGTCCACGGTTGCGTGCTCTGGTCGTTAATGAAACGCAGCGCAGCGCGAAGCACTGCAAGCTCTGCTGCCGTTTTTGTGGCTGCATGAGCTGTCCTGAATTTGATGGTTGTGGCGTGCGTTGGAATAACGTCCGCCGCTGTTGAGCTGTTTGGCAGGGCGGAGCCGTCGGTGTAGACGTGGGTGCAGTCTTGGTACTTCTCGTACAGCAGAAGTAAGGCGAGCTGCTTGAGGGCTTGTATTGAGAAATCTCGTTTCTTCTGGATGCCTGGTATTGTCAGGTTGATGACTGGCTGTTTGAGGCACCATGGAGGAATTGAAGGTCTCGCCGCGGGTGTAAAACCAGTTGGTAGGGAGTCACCATGTGTAGTTATTGTTCGACAAAATGACGTATGAGGTCTATCCACTGGCAGAGAGGCTAGGTGGTGATGGGGAGTCCGGCCCACATGCCTTATGTGTGTTCTCAAAGCTTCAATTTCAATATGGGTCTGCACGAGGTGGTCTTTTGCTATAGCTATAGTCGCCATTGTTGAGGCACCCTGAGGCAGACCTAGACATATTCGAAACGCCTGTGCTTGAACGCTTTGTATCATGCGTCGACTTGTTTTGCTGGCGTTTGATAATGCAGGCAGACTGTATCGTAAAAAGCCAAGGAAAAGCACCCTATACAGTCGTAACATAGCATTAGGCTGCATTCCCCAAGTCTTTCCAGCGAGAAACTTGAAAAGATGGCATATGCCTGTCAATCGCTTTTTCAAATACGACACATGAGGGCTCCATGATATGTCTCTGTCGACTATGACACCCAGAAATTTGTGAGATCGACGATACGGTATATTTTGACCGTTAATTGACACTCTGTAATTCGACATGGGTTTGCGCGTAAATGCCAGAAGAGCGCACTTTCCGGAGGAAATTTCCAGGCCTCGATTGCGTAGATACAAAGTAGTTGCAGTAGCAGCTCTCTGTATTCTCGCTCGTAACTGCAGGCGAGTTACCGCAGATGTCTAGATGCAGATGTCATCAGAGTATGTTGATAGATAAATATTGTTTGGTAGGTGCGTATGGAGAGCGATTTGTGTTATATTGAATAGCACAGGGCTCAGTACACCACCCTGAGGGACGCCACGACAATTGAAATGTGTAGACGTGTTCCCGGTCTCTGTACTCACAAAATAGAATCGCATTTGGAGATAACTGCGTATCCACTTAAACATTCGGCCACCCACTCCAATCTCTTCTAGTGCGGTAAAGACGGCTTCATGTGTAACGTTATCATAGGCTCCTTTGACGTCAAGGAACAGAGAGGCTGCTTATGGCTTTTCTCGTGTTCAACGTACGTGATTAGGTAGATGACGCTATCGATCGATGATAGACCACGTCGAAAGCCAGCCATGGCATTTGGGTAGATCTCATGATACTCCAAGTACCACTCGAGTCGGCCGAGAATCATTCTCTCCATCTCTTTACCCACGCAACTAGCCAATGTGATCGGGCGATAGGAGGAGAGTTCCAATGGTGATTTGCAAGGTTTTAGTAATGGTACTAGACGACTAGTTTTCCAACTTAAGGGGACAGTGCCCTCTAGCCAACAATCATTATATAGCTGAAGTAGAGCTATTCTCGCGCGCTCACCCAGATGACACAGGGCTCTGTAGGAGATTCCGTCAGGTCCTGGTGCGGAGGTCTTGTTGCATGAAGCGAGTGCTGCTTTGAGCTCCTGAATGGTGAATGGGTAGTCCATACAGGAGTCACGTGGTGGCGGACAACTGCTCGAAAGTGGTGAGCTGCTGATGGCTGTAGTTTGCCCTGATAATCCGGCACAGAACTCTTCAGCAACGTCCACATCTGGTCGATTTTGGTGAAGGGCTAAGGCCTTGAATGGTGACTTCTGAATGGGCGATGACCGCAAACCTCTAACCGTCCTCCATATCTGCGATAAAGGCTTACGAGGGTCGAGTGACTCGCAGAAAGTAATCCAGCGTTGGAATTCTAGCTGGTCCAAACGACGTTTGATCTTCTTCTGCATACGTCTAGCAGTCCGTAAATCTTCTATGTCCTTCGTGCGCCGGTACCTTCTTTCAGCTCGTCGTCGCAAGGCTTGAAGCCGCTCCAGCTCTATGTAGATGTTCATGATTCTTACAGGGCATGGGATCGTACACACAGTCTATTTTACAGTGCTCTTGATGGCCTCTTGTAAATCGGATATGTGTTCTTGGCATTGGTCTTCCATACGGGACTGAAATTTTTTCCAGTCCACTCTTTTAACGATGTCGCGCACTTTAGGAGGCGACAATCCTCTGATCTTGACATATGTTGGAATGTGATCACTCCCGTGCGTTTCTATATCCGTGAACCATTCAGTATGTTTCACTAGGCTTTGCGAAACAAAAGCCAAGTCGAGACAGCTACTGTATGTGGAGCCACGTAAAAATGTAGGACTGCCATCATTCAGTAACCAAAGTTGGTTGTCGGAGGCAAAAGACACCAAGCTTCTGCCCTTTATGTTGGCATTCTGACTTCCTCATAATGTATGATGAGAGTTAAAATCCCCAATGATAACACACGGGTCAGGAGTTAACGCTATGATGTCTCGTAATCTTTTTTGATCGAAACGGCTTGATGGTGATAGGTATGCGCCAACCACAGTGATGTTGAGCGTCCTCTTTTTCACTATTAAGCATACGTATTGGTTTCCGTCATGAGGTGGTAGAGGTTGAAGGATGTAAGTGAGGTCTCGGTGAATGTACACGAGAACCTTGCTGCTTTCAGTAGAAACTATCCGTGCGCCCAATACCCGAACCACAGCACAAAGACTTAGCCGTAAACACTGTCACAGAAATGAAGCTTTTATTCCATATGTTGAAAGATGCGCACTCGCGTTTTTTACAGAGTTTGAAGTGTCAGTCGGAGCTTGCTACTGATGTCGAAGCAATTAAAGCCGGACAAAGAAACAGTCGTGCTGAATTTACTGGTACACGGAAGCAACTCGACGAACTGGAAGAAAAAAATCTAATAAACTGGGTAGTATAATCGGAGAACTAACAAGTATGCTAAAAAAACTCCCAAGCATTTCCCTAAGGGTGAACATGGTTAAGTGCGCATGCACTGGGTGATGCTATGAGGGGTATTTATTAATTCGCACTATTATATTTAATAATCACACTATCGTGCCTTTATTGTGTAATGGTTCCAGGGAATCGCAATTTGATCACACGGGGGAGTTTAAGTTAACTCACTGGCGAATGCCAACGGATTTTAACGCTACTCCCCCTCATAGCATCACCCCGTGCATTCGCACTTAACCATGTTCACCCTCGAAGAAATGCTTGGGAGTTTTATTACTGATGATGATGAATAAAGTGTAATTAATGAATTTAAGTGTTGTTTGTCATGAAGCATTTGTACACAGATACACTATATACGAAGTATTATTTATTTACACTTGACGATTTTTGTACGATGCATTAAATGCACACATCGCGAGCGCGTCACACACACACACACAAACTACACTACAGATTAGCACCTATTCGTGTTATCGTTATAGCTCACGGTTAGTACCAGCGCTTTGTGATCCATCGCACGACCCGCTCTCGACGAGAGACTGAGAGAGAAGGCGGGCGCGCGAGAGAGAGGGGTGCGCGCGCAGCTGCAGCGAGCGAGGAGAGCGGAGGAGCGAGCGAAGGGGGAGGGGGACGCGCGCAGCAGCGTTAAAGATATTAGGCGCGTTACTGACACCGATATCAGGGTCGCGTCCGTGGCTTGTTCGGTAAAGCGTAGCGCTGCGGCCCGCCAAGTCCTCTTTCTTTTAAATATAGAGAGAAGACTGCGGACGCCGCCGACGGCGGTGGATGGTTTGGGGTCGCTTATAAAGTGTATTCACACTTAAAAGCGTGAAAGCACTTACTGACGTGTATTACCATGTGCAGTCTAGACTAACCAAGCTAGAGGACAGGTTCAATAGGGACAATTTGATCTTTCATAGAGTTCCAGAGTCCAAAAAAAAAAAAACCTGGCATCGTACCAAAGCGAAATTCAATAATTCTATTTTGCTGTTCTTGACAGTTTTCCCAGGCAGTCATTTGAAAGCGCGCACCATTTGGGCAACCACTCACCTAATAAATGCCACCCCTTTGTCGCCAAGTTCACTAACTTCCAAACAGAAGGGAAAGTACTGTCACTGCACAATCAACTAAAGAATGAGATCTAAGTCGGCGAAATTTTTCTGTTGAAACGGGACAGGCACGTAGAAAAGCCTAATGATGATTGATTGATATCTGGGGTTTAACGTCCCAAAACTACCATACGATTATGAGTGACGTCGTAGTGGAGGGCTCCGGAAATTTCGACCACCTGGGGCTCTCTAACGTGCACCCAGATCTGACCACACGGGCCTACAGCATTTCCGCCTCTATCGGCAATGCAGCCGCCACAGCCGGGATTTGATCCCGCGACCTGCGGGTCAGCAGCCGAGTACAATAGCCACTAGACCACCGTGGCGGGGCGTAAGAAGAAAACTTAACAACTTTGGGAAAGCTCAGCTTGGTTCTTCGTCACTCAAGCTGCGTTACAAGTTGATAATAATTAAAAATTTTACGTGTATTTTCTGTGGAGTGTGATAAAGTTATACATGTAAGAAAACGTATCGATTTATCAAAAGGGCACAGATAATGCGCGGGCTTCTTGTGAACGCATTTACTTAGAGTGTCGCCAGGATAGATGACAGGAAATCATACCTTCAGGTATCGGTTCATTTTTCTAACGTTAGAAGTTTACTAAACAAAACTCTTTACCATTAGCTACTGATACATGCATTGCAAAGATAATTGCTTTGATTAAAACGTGGCTTCATGCACATGAGAAGCGAAAGTCGGGGTAGTTGGTGGTTCGTGTTTGGATGTAAAAACAGAGCAAATATACAAAGACAGATTGCACTTGCCAGCTCATTACAAGGAGTGTGGCTGCCATCCATTGGTGGACAAAAGCACTTGTTTCATTGGCCATCCGGACAAATGTACAAGAGAGGTGATGGAGTCTCTTTACATTGAAATCGAGAGGGAAAGATGCGTGAGCAATCCGTCCGTGGCACTTGGTGAAAATGAGGTTGGATGCCTGGGTTCAGTGCTGTCGGGTTAAAGCGATTGTTAGTATTTTCGATGGTCACGCATGTTTTTGCAAGTAGATGTGATCATTATTTCTTTTTTGCTTTTCTTTTTTTGATTGTTTACGTAAGTGTCGATTCTTTGTGATTAGATTCTTTTTTGTACCCTGTTAGCTCAGCTGCGCAGCTGCCATGTTGTGCCATGTGACTAAGTCTCCTGTCTGATATATGTTTGTGTCCCTTCTAATAAAAATTATTCGCAAGTTCAGCACCTTGTCGTCTCTTCTTGCGTGTATGTATGTATTTTTGCGCTGTTTTTACATCCAATCATGCACATGTCCGTGATCAAGAAATCGTGGATGACGCAAACCATTTTCACATATGCCATTGAGATCGGATGGGAGGCGGCATTCTTTTCAACAAAGCATTCCTTCTTCCTGTATCGATATTATTACTGAACTATAGCTTGTTTGAGCTATAGTAACCATCGGCAACCACAATGTAATATTAGAAATACGCTATCGATTTCCGTCTTCATCTTTAGCATTTGTCGATGAACTTCATGACGCAATTAATATTGTGTCCACACGATATTTATCACATCATTTCTTTTTACTCGGATATTTTAACTTTTCTAGTTATGAAATGCAAACGCACCTTACTCATTACCATCTTCGTCACAGCCGAGTGAATTTATTAACCTATGTTGAGTGTTTTCTCCGACAGAAGTAGTAACGTCCCCAGGGAAACTACTAGCAGTGCTAGGATTCTCTATCTGACATTAACAAATCAACCACACTTTGTTGCCGCTATAACCTGTACACCAGGCATTAGTGATCAATCAATACTATCATTTTCATTTAATGCACCCTGTGCTAAAGCAGATAAAAAAATAAAACGAAACAGCACAGTAAGAAAGCCAACTTTTACACGATTAACAGACAACTATCAAATCTTCTAGACACATTTTTAAGCAGACTGAATAACCGTTCACTGCAGTCTAACTGGAATATATTTGCAGCTGATGCTGATCGACAAATCATGAAGTATACTCCTTGCCGTACCGTCATATCTACCGCGCGTGTGTCATGGCAGAAAGCTCACATCAAACGTTTATATTACAAAAAGAAACGTTTTTATCGTGCCACAAAATGTTTACCGACTAACCACCCCCGGTTCGCTGCCTACAAATCTGCATCATACGTCTACATATCTGCAATTAAATCACCTGTAGATAACTTTCTTACTAACGCTTTTCCGTCTATGTTACAAACTAACGCAAAAAGTTCTGCCGAGTAAATAGGCTGCTGTCCGACAACCATATTTCCTTGATTGACTCCTTCGGTAACGAAATTAGTGAAGGCCATTGCGCTTTCTGTTCCTAACAAATATTTTATCGAAAACTTTTCTTTAGATAACCGCAATGATTTACCTAGCACAATTTTACACAATTATTCACCCATGTCATCAATGATTAATGGAACCGTTGGAGTTGTACGCCTCAATGAATCACTTAAAAATGATTGGCCTCCTGGTTATGATGGCAATAATACAATTATTTTATAAAGTACTTGTTCTTACGATTCTATTGTACTAACAAAAAATTTCCAACAGTCACTGCATACTTCTACTATTCCTATTCAATAAAAAATTCGAGAAAGTCGTCCTACTCTATAAATCTGGTAATAAACACTGTCCGAACAATTACGTCCCACTTATTTAATTAGTATATTTACAAAGACAGAAGATTTGTTGAAATCATATTCATTTTTAACTTCTGCAAAACATACCTTTCGTAAAAAAGTATTGTTGTGAAACACAGATTTTAGCAGTCACTTATCACTTACATCAGATTCTTAAAACATTATACCATGCCGACTGCAATTTTCTAGGTTTCTCAAGAGCTTTTGACAAGTTTTGCCATACACTGCTACTTTACAAACTGCACCAACTAAGTCTTGAAGGTAACAAACTGTAGATTGAGTGCTTACTCACTAAGATAGCACAATTCGTTACCGTAACAGTTACAATTCATCTTTTCACGTAGTTCATTCCGGCATACTGCAAGGATTTGTCATAGGCTCCCTTTTCTTTTTTATTCATATTAAATACCTCTCATCAGTTGTATCATCAAACGTTCATTTTATTGCTGATGACTCTGTGATTTTTCAAGAAACTACTAATGATAATGACATAAACATATTGCGAGCTGATTTTAACGCTCTATCTAACTGGCGTACGTGAAAAATAGCTCATGGACCACAACACTAAAAAGTGCAAAATCATGTGTTTATAAAAAACCTCTACTACCTCACCTATTTACTGTCATATTAACATTCCTCTGGATTCTTATAACTCTTATAAGTATCCTGGAGTTCACATAACAACTATTCTAAACTGGTCACCTCATACTGAGTACATAATAATCAATGCTACCCGCATACTTGGCAATTTACGACGTAGCCTTTTTAATGCTCCATGTGGATTAAAACTGCAGCTTTATAAAACACTAATACGCTCTAAACTAGAATTTGCTACAGCCATGTAGGACCCCATGTATAATAATCTGGTAACTGCTGTTCCATTTGTTTAGAAGAACTCCGTTCGTTTTATATTGTATAACTATAACAGAACCAGGAGCATTTCCACCATGAAAAGTTTTCTTGCATTCCGTTTTTGAACACGTACCATCATCTCTTCCTGCATGACGAACTACTTCTTCTTCCTTAGCACATATGCCATCGCTTTGTTCACTATCCAAAAGTAGGCATCCCTTCATGCAACACCAAAACGTTCTTCAATTCATTTTTGCCTCGAGCATCAAAGGAGTAGAACAGACGTCCTGGCGACATTATCGCTATCAGTGATAACAACTTGTTCCGCGATACATCAGCTAACATTGTATAATAAGATTTTTTGTTGAATTAGCTGACATGGTATAAATAAATTCTGTGGTCTTTTAGCTAAGACATATTACTATATAAATGTATTGGAAAATATTGTACTTATAAGAGAACTCTTTTAGCGATCTAACCATATTCACTGCTTTTTGTTCAGTTAATTTTTTGTAACAACCCACCCCTCTCTGTAATGCCATTCGACATTGAGGATAAAATAAATACATAAATATTGTTACTGCATATGTGATTTGGGTATGAGCCGGTGGGTAGCGAGGAACAGGCAGGTTACAGAAGAGGACGTTTGTCTAGCGAGATAGGCCTCAGGTGTCAAAGATTTCGAGCATTTGAGCTTTTTCTGCAATAAACAGTGGTGTGTATCTCGCCAGTTAGAGGTCACTTATACCAGATTGCGCTGTGCAGTTCCACAACTAAATTATTACCTTAACAAAGCTCGACTCAAGGCGTCACCGCTATGCAATTGAAACAATTGAACAATTATTTTTTATTCTGCCATCGTTATTCTTATCAGAGAAAAAGATTTTTAGTAGCCCCATTACAAAAGCTAGGAATTTAAGTAAATCTACCAGTCATTTCACCACTTGGCGGAACTTCATTTGGTTACTGCCACAGAGATGTATGCTCCTTTGTGTTTGATTACTTCAACGCAACTAAAAGGTTACCGTGCTAGTGAACCCCAACATTTTCAGGTCTTTAGTTTATAATTAGTAGTTATGTCTATCAAGAACAAAAGATGGTTTCACCGCTTGCTCCGCAAACATTTTTGTTTTTTGATAGTATTATTTTTTAACTACTTTTTCAGATTGGCTTAATTTTCATTTTAGTTTCATTTAAGTATCCTGCCGCCCGGTTCTTGGGCCATCCCCCTCTGTGGGTGAGCGCCATCCATAAGAGGTCATTATCATCATGATCATCTTGCAGCATCGCTGGTGTGCCAGCTCTAAGACACGCAACGTCTTGTCGTCTGAGCAGCTCAGCAGGTATTTGCTACCGGGGTGGAACTTGACACCACGCACCCAGTTGTCGTGGCCCACCAGGGTGAAGACGGCCAGGCCCGTGCTGACGTCCCACAGCTTGATGATTTTGTCCCGCGAGCCCGAGTCCAGGAAGAGTCCAGTGCCCGCGGCCCGACCTGCGCCACTGCCAGCCAGTCGGCGGTTGGTGTCTCCACTGCCGTTGCCCCCCAGGTGCAGGTGGGCGCTCTCGGGTGCCCACTCAATGCACTCCACCACGTGGTCGTGCTGCCGAAGCTTCAGCTCTCACTCCTTGGTGCCCACAACCCACACACGAACCGTCTGGTTATTAGAACAGCTGGCCAAGAGGGAGACATCGGAGTTGACTCTGACCATGCGCGTGGAGGAGTGTCGTTACTTTCCCAAGATCAAGGGGTTTTACTCACTCCCAAAGATTGGGTTCCGTGAAGTGTCCCGATTTCGACGCATGGAGCCTATGGGGAGTTTTGCAACTCGTATGATTGAATAGTTCTGTCGTAGCTGTGGGTGGGAACAGGAACTGTCGTTGACTTCACTACTGTTGTTGAGACCTGGTTTAGACCAATATGACGAGCTGCGTACTGCGTCATGTCGCCGATCGTCGATTTGTCGTCACTGCGCGTGCAGGAAGATAGGTCAAGCGTAGAAAAGGAGCACGGGAATTGTTTTTCGAAATGGAGGCTCTGCGCGGTGCGCAGCTCTGTAATATTCGGGAAACGTGATCGCTGTGGTCTACTCTACGAATTACCGAGCTGGTTGGGGGGGGGGGTGTAAAAAAAAAGTCGGAGCCTGTTGACTGGCCCGTTAAAGCCACGTAGTGGGTGCATACCAAGTTGGAAAAGACTTCACGTGCTAAGTGTTTGGAGTACGCACTGGGGACAGGATATCGCTATGGCGTTCAACTCCTAAAGGTCCCTAGGATACGTATTCTAGGGATCATAAAAGGACACTAGAGTCAAATAACAATTTACATCAGAGTGAAAGCTCAATGCATGACAACTTGTAAAACAACAATATTATCAACAACAGGGCTCTACGTACCAAGAAATTAAGGTAAATGCACAAGAACACATGCGCCACAATAGGAAATTCTCAAAATGATCCCGATGACATCAGACGGACCACCTAAACTTAATGTCTCGCAATAGATCTAGCTATTAAATGAAGAACCTTCCGTGCATCGAGAGACGCAATAAAATGCTTCTTGTTTATTACTGTTTCATACGTAGAAACAAGAAGCACCGGACGTTACAGTGGGGAAAGGCGCAAGTGGTTCAAAAATTCAATTTTCGCGCAACTACACTGGATAGGTGTTGCCATCTAGCGGGGCGCAGTTGAACAAACAAACAAAAAAAAAAACGGCTGCATTTTCAGAGCCGATGGTGGGAAACTGATCAATGACTGTTGTTGCTGCTGTGGCTCCCACTGCTTTCGGTCTGCTGATACTAGCGCAGTAAATACGGGCAACATTGTGTTCAGCCACAGTGACGTGAGTCGGTCGGGTCGGTTCGCCTTTTGAGGCGGGTATTTTAAAGTGCGCTAGCCTGATGCGAACTACTAAAACGTGATCTTCTTTTAAAATAGGGTCTTGCTTGGCCCCAAAAGTAACACTACAAAGTTTATGGACCATTATTTCAACAATCAACGTTGACTTAATGGTTGCTTTTAGTGTCCCTTTAAAGACGAAGCTTAAGAGTTCCCTAATTTTTATTACAAGTGACGGGATCTAATGAAACGCTCTTGAAGAGGTGAATAGCCGGACTGTTAGTGTTTCGGGCGACTCGCATAACCTTGCATTTTCTGACATTCACTTCCATGAACTCTATTTTGCTCCAGTTGGACATAGCAACTATGTCTGAATAATTATTATCAATTCAGTACACCTGAGTATAGTTTATATAGAATAACTAGAATTCTTGCAAATACCGATTCTTTTGCAAAAATATCGCCAAAATTTCACTAGGAACAATAAACATTGAAGCAGTTTTTCAGTGACGCTGAACTCTGAAATCGATTTGTAGAGTTGTCATAATAATAACTCAAACTTCATGTAGGAAAATGGTTGAACAAAAATAACACATTTATACTTTGTGGCGTATCTCTGTTTTTGCCATGCTTTATAAGCGCTAGAAATTGACGTAGGTACAGAAGGCGGGCATCGTGCGCAATGTGCGAGGCACCCGTTCTCCAACATGCCTTTAAAGTGCGTGCGATTGTCCTCGTCGTTTGTTGTCTAAGATATCTTTTTTGTGCTGAGCAGCCTAATTATGCAATACCAGCTAACCCAATCCCACACTTTACTTCAATGCGTGTAACTTCGTCACTCTGTCGTTTCAGGCGCGCCGTACATTGGGACGGGGTGTCTAGATGCGCACCAATCTGCTGATGGTGCGAGGGCATGTGTGCTCATCGGCTGACGCCACAAGAAAACTTGAAAAGAACAAATAGTCCTTTAATTTTCTTGTTGCTTAAGGGAAAAATAATCGAAAAGTTGGCTACATATAGATGCGCCGAATTAGAAATGCGCCGAATAAGAAGTTCAAAGGTATCCGGGAAAAAGTAGCCTAAAAATTAGTTTTCTAGCCAGACAAAGTCGGAAGGTGTAGTAAATTTCGCGCAAAGTATACTCACCAGCGGCAGTCATGTGAAATTGATTTACTACAGCTGGCTACAACCAAAAATAATTTCAAGCTCCACTAGCAGCCATCACAGATGATTCGCATACACGTTCAATCCAATGACATTGACTCATTTCCGTGAAGTCAAGGTAACATTTACTGTTACAGATTGTCGGTGTTCACACGCATGCACGCACGCACGCACGCACGCACACACACACACACACACACACACACACACACACACACACACACACACACACACACACACACACACACACACACACACACACACACACACACACACACACACACACACACACACACACACGCACACACTCACAGATGTTATTGCCACTAGTTCGTTTAAATTCTGTAACTTAAATGTCTCTGCAAATATAGGTCCACATAATTGTTATCATTTTATACCATGATTTTTTGTACCCATACAATTGTATAAGTATATGAGTATAGAATGTTTGTTGACACTTTCCAACCCATTCCTGTAAAAAACCCTGACGGGATTGACAGTATTGTTAAATAAAAATAAAAAAATAAAAATATAAGTTGAGAATCGGACATCACTGTTTAGCCTAAGGTGATATTTTAGGTAGTAAAGACGAAGCTTTAGTTTTTAGTATGCGTATTTGCATTACAGAAACATATGCTTACGGTCCAAAAGAAACAAGTTTGTAGGTCTCTCTGTTACACAGGTAACTAAAAAGCGCAGGTGATTGACGAAAAACATACATGACAGCAAGATAAAACATTCGAAAAACAACCAACTAAACGTCTGTCTCACTAGTCATTGACAGAAGTTGTGAGGACGTTCCCGGTACCGCAGTTCTGCAGGTGGGCCCGTTTTCCGGTAATTTTTTCGGTGTTCTGTGCCGCCACGTCAGTGGCGAAAAGAAGCCTAAATCGAACACAGACGAGACCATTGCCCGTCCGCTTAGGCGGTAGGGTAGACTAGGCTTGACGTGTCGCTGGACTTTTTCGAAGACCCCCGCTATTCATCAGAGACGTCGGAGGCCCACTTAGGTGTAAATGACAGTTGTACAAGTCGAAGGGCAGGAGTTGAATCCTGACGAGTTGCGCGAGGGCTCGGGATGGTGTGAAATCGAAAGACACAGCAAGAAGCTTCAGCAAGGGCAGCAGCAGACGGCTACTCCATTAACCACGGAAATCTCAACGGCTGCCGGGACGGCGGCGAGGTGGAATAGGAAGAGCGCCCGCGAAGTTCGCAAGATAGTCAAGGCCAGCTGGATGCCAGATCTACCGACGAAGGACTATAAAGTCGTCGAGCGCCCTCGAGTTGGCTTTAACGTCTCCGACTACAAGACGGACCGAATCTACTGCTGCCTGCGCAACGCGGCGGCGATAGGCCGTGAAGCAGCCGAAGAGGATAGCATCTGTCTCAACTACAAACAGAACATTGTGGTGCTCAGCACACCGTCGGAAGACCGCGCCAAGAAATACGGAGCCATCAGCAAACTCCGCATTGGAGAACGAGAGTGTCGACACGAGCGCCTACAGAGCCGCCCCTGAAAACACTTCTAAAGGGCTCGTCAGAGGCATTTCTAATGACGAGAGCCCCGGGGACATGGTCAAGAGCTTGGTCACGCAGCACAATCCCAGCGTGCTGCACGCCAAACGCATGGGAGACACGGAAAACGTGATAGTCCTCTTCGACGGTTTCTACGTGCCGAGATACGTGTACTACGGAGCTATGCTCGTCAGCAGGTGCAGCTTATACAGAAAGCATATCGACGTTTGTTTTGAGTGCGCAGGCTGTGACATAGAGCCGACGTGTGCCCCAATTCAAACAAGAAGAGGTGCCGTGGATGCGACTACAGCAACCCATCACAGTAACATCGATATGATCCGCAGTGTCAAGGGTCACCTCACGGGAGACCGCCAGTGCAAGGCTAAATACAATATCCCTTATCTGGTTAAACGACGACAATGGGAACGAAGAACAGGTGACGAAGACGACGCCGCGTTCGAAGCCTACGGCAACCGCTACGACAGCAGCGATAACACAAGCTACTACTACGCCTAGCAAAACCGACACCTGAGCAGGCAAGGACACTCGGCCAGCCGTGGACGAGCGGCGGTGCAGGAAAGTCTCGCTCGAGATCTAGTGCACGCTCACGTTTTCGATCGCGAACTGGTTCCCGTACATCGAAGCCGAGAAGCAAGCCGAAAACGCAGGCATCGCCGACTTCGCGGACAACAGCAGCCAATGCGGTACCGGAAGCCACTGGCAGCGGCAACATCAGCAACAACGCTACAATAGCAACATACAGGAGGTAAGCTGAGCGGACGTTGCTGTCTCCACCCCCCCCCTCCGGCGCCGGAGGCGATGCCGGGCGCCGTGATGGTGTCGCGGTCAGTGGGGGGGGGGGGGGCGGTCCCGGTCGCATGAGTGGTGGCGAGCTCGAACGAGACATACGGCACCGGTTGAGGCATCTAGAATATACAATTAATGAGTTAAGGCACGAAAATGCGCTACTTAGAGAAGAAATAGCTAAATTGAAAGGGGGGGGGGTGGCTCAGCAGCAAAAACGCCAGGTGATATCAGAGCAACAACCTCTTCCACCTCATCCCGTGCCGGTTGAGGTAGGCACTGTTGACGAAAGCTCGGTGGAGACAGCGGATAAACGCGAAGACCACGCGGTATATTCTAAGAGAGCAGCGTTAGACCCCGAAAGACCCACGACCGAATCGTGCAGCCCCTCCTACGAAAGGCTGAAAGAGCGCATAGGGAATATTGAGACAAGCCTAGACGAGCGCTTCGGTAGCCAGACGGAACAAATAACAAAATGTTTACAATGGTCAACAACTCGGTGGCTAAGCTCGCGGAACAAATGAGTCAGGTGATTGCGACGCTTACGGTGCGAACAGACGAAATCAAAGTTAGGCCCCCACCTCTTGCGGGCAGGCCGATGCGGGCAACCGGTAAACCATACGCGAGACTGCAACAGCAGCACCAACAATCACCACTGACAGACACAGAAACACAGCACCAACAACCGAGTCTATCGGGTGACGGGCTGCATTAACATACACGCATCACGATGGCTAAGCGCGACAAACTACACACACACACTAGACAACATCCATAACAGTACACGATATGGCAGTGTAACTGTCGGGGTTACAGAAGGAAGAGGGGCAATCTCCAGCAGTTTGTTTACAACTGTGAGAGGAAGCCGGACGTGATCCTGTTACAGGAAACAGATGACTAGGTCAAACTAGCGGGCTACAAAGCCATAGATGCGGTCGCGTCTAGCGAAGAGCAAAGGGAAAGAAGACGACGATTTGCGTCGACTGGTGTTGAGGTGACGCCGCCGGCTGCTGTGGGGCTCGTTCTACTAAGTGGTTCTAAGAGAGAAAGGAAGAGAAAAGTGAGCCCCATAACTGTCTGCTTCAGCGAGCGACACTTCAACAGTAGCTCTCAAGGGATGGGGGTGAGGAGAGATTAAAAGGATAGGAATAAAGGTGTAGAGAGAGAGAAAGAGGCGTGAGGTGGTAAGTCAGAGAGCGATGACATATCGAGGGGATAGGAGAGATAGGAAAGATGGAAACATGGTCACAGGAGTCCGAGGACGGGGCACCACTTGCGAGAGCTCTTGTCGGCGTCAGGAGGTGGCGTAGAGCACGTCCAGTCGGTCACAGCTACACTGTCGTCGGAGGTCGGCGTCAGGAGATGACGTAGGGCGAGCCCAGTCGGCCAGAGCTACGCTGACGTCGGAGATCGCGAGGGCACAACCGGTTGGCACGGAATCCAGCGAGCGAGTCCGTTCGTCGCAACCTCACAGTGGCGAAGCGTGAGTTTCAAGGGGTGAAGATACCGCACGTGTTCGTAGAGATAATTCCGAGGAGGGGTCAAGGACTATTTGTATTGAACGTGTACAGCAAGCCCTCGCTGCAGCACAGATTTGAGGAGCTTTTCCGCAAGGTACGCGCAGTCGCCGGCGATCGGCCGCTACTCGTTGCGGGAGACTTCAACGCGCCTCACGCGGCCTGGGGATATTCACGAGAAACACCCAAGGGCAGGCTCCTGTGGAAGGACTCGGCAGACGAGTGACTAGAGCTCATCGTAAACCCTGACATTCCCACGCGCAGGGGCAACAGCGCCTACGCTGACACGCTACCAGACCTTGCGTTCATGGCGAACATAACCAACGCGCAGTGGCACAACATACAGGAGGATCTCGGAAGTGATCATTCCTTGATAGAAATTAAAATAGAAAAGGGATTGTGTGCTAGCGGGTGTCACGTCGAGAATGAAGGGAAGGCCAGAGGACGCAGGCTCCGTCTCGTGGAATGGGTTGCATTCCGTAAGACACGCAAAGAACGTGAGCGAGGTGACCAACCAATAACGAACATTGAAGAATGAACTGAGACAAACAGGGCAGACGTGGAGGCAGCAACGCACGAGGTCCCTCCTGAGGAAAACCTTCAAGTGATAGATAGCCGGCTCCTGCACATGTGGGAGGCCAAGCAGTGTTTGCTAAAGAGATGGAAACGTCAAAGGCATAATAGGACGTTACGCAGGCGCATAGCCAAATCGGACAGGGAGACAGAAGAACCCGATTTTCAGGTATGCTGCACACAATTGGAAGAGACGTGCAATGTCCTCGAGAGACAGATGCGTGGTGCGAACGCTTGGCGCCTCTTCCGGCACCTTCTGGATCCGGATGAGACCAAAAGCGCTCAGGTGCACAAGATTAGCAGGCTCGTACGTGACTTTGGGGGCACGCCAGATGAATTTCTTGAAGCCGTTCGCGAGCGCTATTTTAGAGCAGGAGAAAGAACACAGCACGCAATGTATGACGGAGACAACAACGAGAAGCTAGACGCGGAGTTTAGTGAAGCCGAAATTAGGGCAGTCTTAAGCAACCTCAACACCAGGTCTGCTCCCGGCCCGGATTGGGTAACCAACAAGACTCTACGCAAACTGGACGATGAGTCAATTACGCGGCTGATGGAATACGTTAACGACTACTGGCGAAAGGGCTCCCTTCCCGATGCGTGGAAAAGAACCCGCGTGGTCATGACTTCCAAACCGGGCAAGCAGGTGACAATCGATAACCTAAGGCTGATCTCGCTCACGTCCTGCGTGGGTAAAGTCATGGAACACGCTGTCCTGACTCGCGTTACTGATTACCTCGAAGACGCTGACGCCACCCCTCCCCTACGATGGTCGGATTTCGCCGCAAACTCTCCGCACTGGACGTAATGCTGCAGCTGAAACATCAGATTGTAGACAGCACTTCTAGTTCCACCAAGGCAATTCTCAGCCTTGATCTGAAAAAAAGCTTTTGGCAGCGTCGAGCATGTGGCGATTCTCGACCATGTCCGATCGCTGAGATTAGGCCAAAAAAGTTATAACTATATAGCGACTTCCTCACCGGCAGGCGTGCGAGCGTCGTTGTCGGCAACGCAGAATCATCAGAATTCGAAACGGGTCCTACGGCTACGCCGCAGGGCTCCGTCTTGTCACCCATGTTGTTTAACCTCGTCCTGCTCGGGCTACCCGAGAAACTAGCGACAATAGAGGGTCTGCATCACAATCTTTACGGGGACGACATCACCCTCTGGGTCCCCGGAAGAGGATGTGATGGCCACGTGGAGCGAACGCTGCAGATGGGCGTGGACGCAGTGCAGGAATTCTTGAGAGGTACGGGCCTCGAATGTTCGGCGGCTAAGTCCGAGCTATTGATATACAGACCCACGAGAAGGGGCCGCAAAACCGTCCTTACCGGTGGAGGGAGACCAGAAATCAGAGTAATGACGGCGGACGGCGTTCCCATACCGAGCGTAGAGAACATAAGGATATACGGATTACATCTGCAGGCCAACGGTCACAACGGTGAGACGATTCGAAGCCTTAACCGTTCAGTTGACTACACGATTCAACTCTTACGCCGCATAACGAAGAGACGGAGTGGTATGCAGGATAGCTGTGCGATCCGCCTCGTACAGGCGTACGCGATCAGTCGCATAACATTCGTCGCCCCTTATCTAAAATGGCTGGCATCCGAACGGAACAAGGTCAATTGCATGATTCGCAAGGCCTTCAAGAGAGCGGTTGGCATACATGTCAACACGAGCACCGACATGTTCTTCGAGCTGGGCCTGCACAACACCCGGGACGAACTGATCGAGGCGCACAACATTGCACAATACGAGCGATTGTCCAAGTCCAAAACGGGCAGGCGCATCCTCGAATCTCTAGGCATAACATACCACACGCAATGCGGGGAGAAGACGATGCATGATTCCTATCACGTCTGCAGCCGTCTCATCAGCCCACCGCTCCCTAAGAACATGCACCCGACACACCACGTCGGGCGCCGCAACAAAAGAGTGAGTGACCCCCAAAGAATGTATGGCAACAGCGATGAAATGATGTACGTGGACGCCGCGCGATACCCAGAGGGAAGGCGTTCTCACGTTATCGCCGTTGTGAATCGCACAGGCAAATGCCTCGCGTGCGCCACGGTGCGTACGGAACACACAGAGGAGGCCGAAGAGGTGGAGATTGCTCTTGCACTGGTCGCTGCGACTCGCAAGCTGCTTTCCGTGGCTTCGCACGCGGTCACATCTCGTGTCTGGCGGCCCGGACACTACAATCAAATAATAGAAATAAGGACGGCGGCGAGCTTCGAGGAGCGATGGCCTCGGCGTCGTCGTCCTCGTATCTCAAAACTCAAAATGCGAATGTCTTCATTCTGTGGACCCCGGCTAACACCAGCGTCCCGCTCGCAGGTAACCAGGCGGCCCACACCGCGGCTCGAGATCTCACTCAGCGAGCCGCGGCCGATTCGGTGGCCGCCTTCACCTCCGAGAGCGGGGTGATGGCACAATCCACAGAACAACAACTGGAATGGTCATGGGGTGGTCGCCTGACCGCATTCAACGACATTACACAACATTACAGACTAAACAGACGCAAATACCCACTACCACACAACAAATTGGACAAAAGAAAGGCCGTAACTCTCAGGTTATTACAGACAAATACGTACCCCAGCCCGGTGATCTTACGCCTGTGTTTTTCTCACCTATACTCGATGGACAAGTGTAAAGCGTGCGGGGAAAGGGCCACACTGAGGCACATGCTTTGGGAGTGTGCTGAAAAAGTTAACGTCACTGCCGCCGCTCCCTTCGCGACGCAGGTTAGGCGAAGATGAAATCCGAGGCCAATTGCTGCTGCCACCACCGTACGAGGGCAGGGGCCGGCCTCCGCCATGGATGCGGTCACTGTTGCCGATCGGCGGCGTCAGCTGCGCTGCCGCGGGGAGGCGGCACCCACCAGCGATGAGCTGGCCGACCAGCTTTGGGCCGTCCGGCAAGCTGAAGATGCCGCCCGGGTGCAAGGACTTCGAGCGGTCACCTGAGGCACCGCCATTGTAATCAACGGAGAGGGGGAAGGGACAGGAATTAATCCCCTCTTCACCCACCTCGCCCGGTAAAACCACCGGACTTTAAAGTTCATTCATTCATTCAGCAAGGTAATAGGCGCCTTGACGCTTTGTGGTTTTTCAATGACTACGGCGTCTCATGAACGTGTCTTTCCGCCATTACAATAACGCTTTCAGCGCTAGTGTAAGCTTTATTTAGTATTAAAGTGCGTTCAATAGCAAGGCACAAACGTTTTAATCACGTAGAAATGGGTCACGACGTCAGTGTGCAATAAAATACGCGCAGCCCATTTCGACGAGAAGTTCACCTTGTCACGCGTGATACTTTCATCCTTACCCTCGCAGGCAACACGTTCTTCGATATTATTGCCATGCATGTTCAATGTTCTGCCTTTGCTGTAGTATTTGCTGGGCGAAATATTTGAACACGTTCTTTAATTAAAGGAAGCATCTACCGGCCTGCACCGCTTTTCCCTTTTGTATCGCAATAGAAAGCGTACAGTTTCAAGTGTCCAATCTTTCAGTGGTTTCTCTGGAAAGTGAGCGGAAACTTTTCCATTTCCGTTCGGTCTTCTCTCATTGGTGTACAGGGACGCCAACACTGAATAACAAGCACGTAGACGATGGTGGTGCTGGTGAAAAGTAGAAAACTAAACCCACATGCAGCTTTTGCAGGCTTCATTAGGTTTTGTTAAATCATTGAACAAACACTGTCGTGGTCGTTTAGAGCACGGAAACTGTCATATAAAGTATCAATACTCCAGTCGTCCCAGCTTTGTTTGGTCAGCCTCAAAAAACCACCAGGCCTGCACAGAACGTTCAACACAATCACAGCGAAAGCTCGAAGAGCAGCCTTTCAGAAACTTTTTAAACACTTTTTGGGTAACTGCTAAAAGCACACTAGTAAAGTACCCACTACCCCATTAATTGTCACTATCTTTGTGTAGTAGGGATGCATTAACTAGGTATGCCATATTCCAGCGTCAGTCTTCGGAGAAACGTGGTAACCGCTACACACTTGCCAGGAATTTTGTGCAATTTTGTTTATCCTGTATAGGTATAACGACGCGATGAAGAATTATGCCTGAAACTTTTTAATGTGTCGGAGCATTCAATGACGCACCTGTTTCTCAATTCACATTGTGTGACGACTGGTTGTTATTTTTTGCTGCTCTAAAACGCTTTATTTTTCATATTAACGCGATTCCTTTTTCGAGCCGTGCCTATAAGGTCAGTGTGCAGCAGAGTTTCAAGCACCAGCGTGGCTCAGAGCATAGGAGAATACTGGGCTGGCACGCATAGAAACGGAGTTCGAATTCAATTGTGCTTTTGGTGTTTTTATGGTTCCACTCATCTCAAACGTGCAAATAAAACAAACATAAGACTTGCTTCACAGAGGAACAGAATGTCCCTGCTCTTTTTCAGCTATGTTTAGGTGTTGTGTGTAGCATATATGCGACTTGACAGCCGACACGGACGACTTAGTGAGGCGGCACCTCAAGGCAATGTCTTCATCATAGAAACTCAATAAATACTGCTATGTACTTTACGCATAAGGACATAAGGGCATGATTGGAAAATTTCCTGAAGTCAGTCGCGTTGTTCTTCACCCAAGACGTTTTTTTTTCTTATGAGCGGGCCAGATGCTGCGCACCCATGGCTCGCGTTTCTCTGCCGTATATATGCAGGTGAATGCGTCGCCGGCAGCGACACCGGACGCTTCTTTGAACGCATGAAAAAAAACAAGCAAAAATTACTCATTGACGCAAAGTAAAGCTGTGAAATGTGCATAAATTACAATAGTAAGGTAAACATATTGGGTGTCAACTAATAGTCTACCTGCGAGAGCTTTATGCTCCTGCCAATAGATTGAACCACATCGCTGTTGGGTGACGCTACAGCGTTGATCATACGACTTTAACGAGTTTCAGAGCCAAATAAAAATGTAATTTATTTTCTATTGAACAAAAACATGCTTATTACCGCCAATGAGTGAATCTTCTCATTTCCCCACATTAAAGAAATTATAACTATGCCCATGCGGCCTGCATAACTGAAGTACGAGCTCGGTATACAAAACATCTCGCGCAATTCGTGATGGATTGTAATGCTTAAGCTTATTAAAAATGAAATTATATATTACGCAGCTTCGCACACCTATCTTCGTACATATTGTCTCGTATCGACCTTTCACACGAAGTCACATCCACAATGCAGCATACGAAATACTGTCGTCTGTAATACAGTTTGCATCATATAGGTCGGCCAACTCAATCATGACTCGACTCTTTCGGACTGACTCACTCATACTCAGATGGAGCCCTGAGACTGAGTGAGTCCGTGTGAGTAATAGAGTAATATTGTCCTCAGTTTGAGTCCAAGTAAGTGCGGTCGAAAAAAAAGTTTCAAAGGTGTCAGTCCAGCTCAGGAAAAGTTTGGTGTCCGAGTCCGAGTGAGTCCAAAGTGCTATATCTATGTGTATCAGTGACTGCAACGTTGCTGTTTTCTTTTTTTTTTTGCAGACCTATGCTCACCTTGAGCATTACTATTAGCTTTACCTAGAAACTTTTTTTTTGTTTTCACGTAAGCTCACACGTATTTCAAAGCAGTATCGTTCACACATATTTTCAATATTTATTGATCAGAGGCGTGACCAACGTAGAGTACCTTACTCTCTCGTTTATTCTTCCAGGGATGTTCATTATAAATAAATTTTATGTTGTCATGACTTTCAATAAAACTGTCCTTACTTGTTTTGAGCCACTCATAACTTGTATTCCACGGTAAAGGCGCCATGAAGAGTTCCGATTACGTGAGAAGTTGGTGTTGAAAAGCATTGAAGCTATTGTCGAAAAGGTTAACTATAGGCTAATGAACTCATGAGTGGACTTATTCAGATTGAGCCATGAGTCTAAGCCTGAGTGATTTCGAGTGAGTAATATTTTGGTGAGTTTGAGTCTCAATGAGTACGATTGAGGAGGATGTTTGTGAGTCCAAGTCCGACTGAGCCCTGAATGCAAAATACATTTCATGAGTGAGTTTGAGTGAGCTCCACAATTTTTGCCGATATATGTCTCGCATACCCCAGATGACTAGAACTGCCACTGCGATTTGATAGCCTAATCACTAACTGTTCAAAATTTCGCGTGGCTTCAGTGAATACTGTACCTACAAATAGAATTTAATTACACTTGTGCAGTTTAATGCATCCACCAAGATGTATGCCAGATTTTGAGGTTGGGCTCATGTAATAACTGCTTTTGAATAATTAATCTTAAATTTGATTGTGGCACTTTCTTAAATAATAATAATAATAATAATAATAATAATAATAATAATAATAATAATAATAATAATAATAATAATAATAATAATAATAATAATAATAATAATAATAATAATAATATATTATTATTATTATTATTATTATTATTATTATTATTATTATTATTATTATTATTATTATTATTATTATTATTATTATTATTATTATTATTATTATTATTATACTTGAGAGGAAGCATTCAATGTGAGGAAGTTCAAGGAGGACAACTGTTTATCCTGAGACTTTTATTCACATGAGCTTCCATGAATCCTGGGCCGGAATACGCCCCCACAAGGCTGAATGTCTGATGCGAATATAGATGTCACTCACTTCTTCCACGTGAATGGTATGTCAGCGCATTGTAGAATGTATGAAATAATGAAAATGGTTGCGCTTTAATTCTGAAGATGGTCGTGGTGAAAAAGAGTGCTCTCTGTCGTATTGAACACAAGTGGAAGCTTTGACTTTTTACGGGGCTCGCTCACATTTGCAGCGATGAGAGACAAAATTCGTCACGAAGAGAAAGTGGATATCGTATGACTGGATTTGTGCACGGTTCAGCAGGTTTGCGACAAAAGCGACTTAATCTCCACGCATTGGTCCCCAGAAACCAGGATAGCCGGCAGTGACAAAACGTCCCGCAGGGGGATAGTAATTGCAAGGACAGTACCATCCTTGTGGGGCACCGAAAAATGAAGGTCGGAGACCACCAGCCCCACGCAAGCCACCCTTGAGTAAGTACTTAAACTTTTCCATTTTCTTCCCCGGCAGAATAGTACCTACACCTGGACCACCTAGGAAAGGCGGGCCACCGCCCTGGAACGGAGGACCACGAAACGGGGGGTAGCCGCCGAAGCCTGGCATGAAGGGTGGGGGAAAGCCGCCGGCCGACAGAGGTGGCCTTGTCAGGTGTCTCCAGGCTTCGTAGTCGTCAAAGCGAGACGGGTCGAGATCCTCTTCGAACTCGCCATCCTCCCTAGGCGGCAGGCCCTCGCTCCGGTCCGGCACGTCGTGATAAGGTGGGTGTCTTTTTCCAGGACGATAAAGGGGCTCACTATTTCCGTAGTGCCCCTTGTCCGGATGCCTGTGACCATACACACCGTATGGTGGCCCATCTCTGTGTCGAGAATGATCGTCCGGATGGCGTCCGTGATGCGGCGGTCGGTCCCTTTCTGGGAACAAGGGCGGTGGCTTCAAGAAGCGTGATCTTTCAAACTCTGGATCGAATTTAGGCTCCAACGAAGGTGCGTGACGACCACCACCGAGTGGCGGCCTCCTTCCTTCACCTTCCCCTCGGAAGCCCTTGGGTCCCTTGTGGAGAAGATAGTCATCATTTCGATCTGGAGGAGGCGGCCGCTCACCGTACTTGTCCGACAGGCCATGGATGTACTTAGGTTTCGGCGGATCTGGCTCGTCGTGGCGACGCTTCACTAGCGACGCCTGCTGCATCACAGTTGATGATGGCTGTGAGCCTTCAGCTAGGACGACCGTGACAGGGGCCATTGGCTTCTGGTTGGTCTTTTTTCCGTAAATGGTCACAACACGGTGGACACTTCCAATGGGAGCCTCATCGAAAGGTGATATAGACGAAATTGGGGTGCCACGTATGTCGGGCGTGAATATGACTCCCGGCAGCAATTGTGGAACGGTGAAGTTCACCGTCTCGAAGTACTTTGGCTTCAAAATTCCACGCCATTTTTTACCAGGTTTTATTGTGTTAGTATCGTCAAGAAGAGCGCTCAAGGGTGTACTTGCATTTTGTGCTTTAGCATGGGCTTTGGTTTTACTTTTAGATGGGACATTTCTCTTGACAAGGCTTTTCTTAAGTGGAATCCACTGCGAAAACGCTGTGTCTGGTTCATTCTTACCGGCGGACATCCATGAGCCAAGACTTTTGTGCCTCGAAGGATGATAGGGAAGCGGAGTGGACTCAAGTGGATGTTTGTACGTAGCTTGTAGCACAGAGGCACTCGCACCAGGTACAAGTTCCCCTATCCTTGGTGTGATAAGCTTGTTCGAAGGCTGCTCAAAATAATGTTCTTCGTTCTTAGGAGGTTGGGCGTGAGCGTGCTCACTGGTCACCTTTTCATACACTGCTGTCTGAGGGCTTGACCGGTGCTTGTAAACTGCTGACCTGCCCGGGGCATCTTCGCCATTAACAGAGCCGCTCATTTTCGGCGTTTGCTCTGAATGTGTGTTTGATAACTCAGTAATCTGAATGACCGGCTTGTCTCCAATATTGAACACATGTTTGTACATACGTGCTTTGTTGCGCATGTGCGCTGATTCAGACTGGTCGATAAGGTCTCCTAGAACGGCACCAAGGACCGACACTTCATAGTCGGATGCCAGAGCCTTTTTTCTTTCTACGGGCTGGCCCAGAACAATAAAAGCGTGGTTAAAGGATACCGGTATTTCGTGCTTAACACTGCTACTCGGAGACGTTATGATCCTCATGGCGGGTTGCAGCTTGAAATTTGAAGCAGCGACTTCACTATCGGTCTCCGTGCTTCTCATTTTAGTTTTTGGTCTGCCGCGCATACTCTCAGTAGGAAAAGACGAAGATTTGGCCCTCTCAATTTTCTCGGTCAGTGATTCCTTGTGAAGCATGTGCAGGAGAGGCCTGCTTTTGGGAGCGTCTTCGATTGTGAATTTTTCCATCGGCAACGGTGCAACAAAACTATGATTTTTAGTATTAAAAGCTCTAAAATGCGTTGAATTGAGGCTGCTGCTTGACGGCAAGGGTTTATCAGATACCGGGGCGGTGACTGTGGAGAAAGATCTGGATGCCTTGTTTTGAGTGTAGTTTCTCTTGCCGGTACTTGTTGTGACATTAACATTGTGTCCTATTGGCTTAAGTACTCTAGTTTTGTTTACTGTCCTCGGCACGAAACTTGGCCTTATCGGCTGCCGTCGCTGCGTTTGGTTCATGAGAATCCAATATGGGTTTGAAGGAACAAAGGAGGAACCTTCGTTACCCGACCCTAGTCGCACACTGTGAGAAACATTCATCGATGCAAGCACGTGGTGAAGATTGAAAAGACGTAATAGTTCTTTAGCCAGGTCCAGCTGGTTATTGTTGACGCTGCTCGACATCTCGAATGGCGATGCCTGACGCTGCTGGCCACCATGTGCGTGTTGTACCAACGCAATGCACACGATCCCAACCTGCGAAAGAAACAAGCAAGTGTGAATTATACGGGAATTCGCGTAGACTGATCAGTCACGTGCCTAAGTCGGCGAAAGCGGCACTGGTCCCAGAAGAATTTTGTCAAGTCATGAATGAAGCGAAAATTAAAAAAAAGGAAAGACTGCTCCATCTTACTGTTTCCCCACCCACACCGTATAAAATGACGTTTTCTGACAGTGTCTACTTGGGCTTAGCAGAGTATTCGCGAAAGAGTAAAAGTTGAAGTGCACACATTGATTGATTGATTTGTGGGGTTTAACGTCCCAAAACCACCATTTGATTATGAGAGACGCCGTAGTGGAGGACTCCGGAAAGTGCACACATTCAAAAGTATGTAAAGATTGAGTAAACATTTGAGAGAGCACAATAACATCAGTCAGTTGAAGTTGTGATGCCTTCAATTAAGCTTCCAAAGCACTGCATTTTGAGGACGAGCTCATATGATGGCAAGCTTTACCTTAGCTTTCTGAATAAGTAATGAACATTGTTATTTCAAGTAAATGTAAATAGAACTTCAATAGAAAAAAAATCAAATGTCTTGTCACTGCAGCTTATAGCTCGACTCGTACTAACTCATCTTGTTGTATATGCAAATAAAGAACAAGCTGCATGAGGCGCACAGGTTTGAATGAAGACTAGTTTTAAATGCGAAACATGTCTTAGCGAACTTCGGTTACTTTAAGCGTATCTATCTATCTATCTATCTATCTATCTATCTATCTATCTATCTATCTATCTATCTATCTATCTATCTATCTATCTATCTATCTATCTATCTATCTATCTATCTATCTATCTATCTATCTATCTATCTATCTATCTATCTATCTATCTATCTATCTATCTATCTATCTATCTATCTATCTATCTATCTATCTATCTATCTATCTATCTATCTATCTATCTATCTATCTATCTATCTATCTATCTATCTATCTATCTATCTATCTATCTATCTATCTATCTATCTATCTAAGATAGATAGATAGATAGATCCTGTCGCAGAAAATCCTGTACCGGCGTGCACGGCGCTGTCGATGAGCGAAAAACCTCGATGTAAGCACAGCTAGAGCCGGATAGAACCCCTGCATTCTGAGTACGAGTCAAGGGTTACACCCCAGAGCCACACCAGTGTTTCAAACCACATAGAAAAAGGCCCTATAACCGCATCATGTTGAAGCAACGCCAGTCTTGGTGGTAGTGCGAGCTATCTGCTATTATAGCAGTGCAAAATCATTATCAGTGCAGACGATACGCCGAACCGTGAGCTGGCTCCGGAAGTGACGTGCCTGGAAAGCTTTCAACAAGCGCATAAATAATTCATTTACACGGATACGTTGATCCACATCGTTGCGCTTGGCTCAAAGAAAAAAAAAACAACAACACCCGGCAAAGGCTGGCATACTCGCTAACGGCTTCGCATAAAATGGATTCCCACAATGCAGGAAATCTCCTGCAACTTTTTTCATAATGAACAGCATGCCGTAAACGAGTAAGTTATTCGGAAGATCCCACGTACCTTGGGAATTGATGTTATGCGAAGCATATGGTTGGAAGGTGAATGTGTTTTATTTTTTTTATTGAGCAATACGTGAGGAGGTGGCGCATAATATATGTACAAATTCACGCACACACATTTGTTAAACAGCCGCATATGTTTTTTTATTAGCAATTGTTTATACATTTGCGTAACGATGCTTGCAGTAAAATGAATATTAGCAACATCAGAAGTGGTAAGCTGACATGAAGCGCTGGTTCGCACCAGGATGGTAGCCCTTAACACTGCTACACAAATCAATTTCAGCGGATGGCGCCTCACTACAACTTACCTTAACCCGATATGACGGCTGTATCACAGGAGTACATATGTAATGTTTATAATGTTTATAAAATTGAATAGCCAGTACTGCTACCACAATTGACGTTACACGAACATTAGCGTTTCTATGAAAAGTATACCCGAGGCCTAGGGTGGCTCTGTAGTATAAGAATACTTCATCGCCACACAGAACGCTAGGGTTCGATTCCTGCTGGGACACTGACATATATTTGCATTCATCTGGTCAACGCTGCCTATGGTAACATAGTGAATGTTACCCTTGTGTGTTCTCGCCGTTCCTGGGCAGATACAAAATGTTTATCACCTGCGGCACAGGCACGCATGCCAGTGGCGCATACCGAGCGCAGTGTATGTGCCAAGTTTTTTTTTCGGAAAGTGCTTGACGACGTACCTGACGAGATTGTGACAGTATTCATGCCATGAACAGGAAGTCGCATTAGTCAAACAATTTTTCTCTCCCGTATTATCTTGGTGTACCCCAAGTCAAGGGGACGGTCATGAGCGCACTCAGACGTAGGGGGCTAGATAGTTAGATACGCAGAGACGCCAAAGTGCTTGCAGTATACGCAAATAAATGCTTCGCGTTTAAAACTTGTACTGCTTCAAGAGCACACACACATTACCCCCAAGAGCCGGTCGCACCTTGGTCCTCCACCATACCCACCTGCTGTACACACACACACACACACACACACACACACACACACACACACACACACACACACACACGTACACACACACACACACACCGCCCCCCCCCCACACACACACACACACACACAACTATTGAAAAAAGAACTATTGAAGAAAAAGAGGTGGTTGATTTTTTTTTCACGGTAATTGTGCACAACACAAAAGATCAACGTGTCTTCGTAGAAGTCATGTAGGCCCGTGTACTCAGATTTGGGTGCACGTTAAAGAACCCCAGGTGGTCGAAATTTCCGGAGCCCTCCACTACGGCGTCTCTCATAATCATATGGTGGTTTTGGGACGTTAAACTCCACAAATCAATCAATCAATCAATCTTCGTAGAAGTAGTCGTAGCTTTGACGGACGTTAAGCAATTGGACATGCAGGGCCAATATTGCTATTAGTTATTTATGTTACAGTGTAAAAGGAACTTGCAGAATGCGCTCAGTTTACTGTACTCCTAAATTGCTATTAGATCAGCATGGTAGCCTTTGACGTGGATGAATTCTCGCTGATGCGTAGTGCCACATTTTTCTTTTCTCGACGGCCACCGGCAATCGCTTGTTGTAGATAAAGTAATTGATAAGCATTGAACCCAGCAATAGGTAGAAGCCATGACCAGGGCCATTAGCAAAGCGTATAAGTAAAAATGAAGTGGCTATCCGTGAAAGTTTCACGAACTTTAGGTCTTAGCTATAACGCGACTACTTAATAGGTCGGCAGGAGCCTTTGCTCTTCGCTTGACTTGACGTGTGCTGACTTGGCGTGTGCATTTGTTGATGCTACGAAAATTTCGGTCCGGTGCGTGATTGTTTTGTGCTTCCCTCTGGTGCGTTACGCTGACTCAACGTGGTCACTTTCGCGATCGTGACATTCTACTGTCGATGTCGCTACGTTACCGCGACGCTTAAAGCAGCAGAATTGATGTTTGTCGCCATTTCAAGCAAAACATTTGGTGGAGACACTGGTGCTGCGCTTTTAAATTTCACTCCGCGGGCAACCAGGCGTCATAGGTTAGTACGACGTGGAAGGGAATCCATGTGGCGGAAATCGTCATTACGACACCGTCAGTGCGGAAAGCTTAGACAAACCTCCGTGGCGCTTGAGCGCTCGCGCTCCGCTAAGCGCTAATTTTCGGCGCTCGTTAGGTGTCGTGATGCCGTATTTCGCTTGGCTGCTACTAGATAGCATCACCATTCTCCCAATCCGGAATAAATGACATGGCTTGCGTTGGAACCGCGAGATATACGTGTAGCCTTGTAACTACGTGGTATTTTCCGCTTGTTCGTTGTGCTTTACTAGCCTTTCTGCCATAACAGGCAGGGGAAGGACGCTATCAAACACCACAACGGATGTCCCGTCCACCCGGAACTATGTCGTCCTTCCTTAAGCTCCATACGGTCACTCTGACGATGAAAGCCTGTATGAACGAAAGAGGATTATTTGTCACGCATAGTGTACGCGTTTTTTTATCTCAATAAAACCCGTAACTACTGTGCATGTGTTAATTGATACTTACAATTCAACACTGCATTAGGATACACTCTCATGAATGGTAAGAAAGAAGTATCTTTTGTTAGACCCGTTCACTATCAGGTACCTTGCAGTTGAAAATCAACCCGCCATGGTGGTACACGGCTGCTGACCC
The DNA here is from genome assembly GCF_043290135.1 of Rhipicephalus microplus. NCBI lineage: Eukaryota > Metazoa > Arthropoda > Arachnida > Ixodida > Ixodidae > Rhipicephalus > Rhipicephalus microplus. Next base: position 167,094,585 of record NC_134710.1, on the reverse strand, counting down.
GCGCGTCACGGGTACAAATCCCTGCTGTGGCGGCCGCATTTTGGTGGAGGCGAAAACGCTTGAGGACCATGTGCTTAGCTTAGATTTATGTGCACGGTAAAGAACACTAATTGGTCGAAATTTCCGGAGCCCTCCAGTATGGCGTCTCTCATAGTCATATGGTGGTTTCGGTACGTTAAACCTAAACAATTAATAATATTACGCATTTAAAAATTTGCGTGGTGTACCTTTTCGTATTGTTTTGCTTTTAGATATCCACGCATCCTCTTGATGAAGCTCCATGACAAGGTGATGCGGACTCGTGGTCTGCACAACACAAGCAAAGCCTATAAATGTGCCGGGGTTAAATTCAAAGTTGCCCACCCCCTTCGATAATTTTTAAATTTTCAAGTGTATGTATAAACAAAAAACACGCGCATATCAACGTACGCATTACCATATACATAAAGTGTAACCAAGCATGCACCCACCCCCTTTCTTCCAGAAAAAAATTGCCTATGCCCCTGCTGCACGGGTGGCATTCCTATTTCAGTCATTTCAGGCATTTTAGTCACGTACGCCCGACTGGGCGTCTAACTTCGAGAAGGCGACTGCCCTCCATGCATCACAGGTTTGTTACAGATTCTACTGGTGCCAAACTGTGTGTTATGTGCCTGTTCTCACTTAAGAAAAAAAAAAAACCGAAACCCGGTCGCCAAGTAGCTAACGCGTCGGACTCCCGTGTTTAACGACAACGTAGTCAGATGTTTGATTTCACGATCGGATGCCTCGGCCAAGCCTTTTCTCTCCGTAAATATTTCTTTGGGACTTGTTGACTTGAACTCTTACTGTCCTCATTTCCGTGACGGATATGACGTCGCTCAATTAGTGGTGGAACCTCGCATTTTCGTGTTACAGACATTTTCGTGTTAAATGAATGCTATGCCTTAAAAGGGCTTTGAAAACTTTTTCAAGCAATCATGAAATGAACTCACCGGAAGAGCTTATTGCCTCATAAATTAAACGCCACAAAAATGTTAAGAATCCATCCTGTGCGATTGGAGTTACAAAGGTTTGTCGCAAGCTGCAATGGCATTCTTTCTTCTCCTCTCGCGACGAAAGCGCTGGAAGCTAAGCAGGGAGGGATGGCAGGGCCACAGAAAAACGTCACGCGCGCCTCGTGACCTTGAGCACTTTTTCTTTTTTTTTTCTCGGAGTGCGCAGCTTTTTCAGTGTGATCGCGCGCGCACGCGTGGACAAGTAGGAGCCTCCCGCAGTGATCTCTGTGACGAGCGAGTGCACTTTGTTCCAATCAGCCAATGGCAGATAGATGGGCTTGCTACGTGTGATTTTTGGGCATATTCCGTGATTTGACGAGAGAAGAGAGATCAGTTTTTAGGTGACTTTGATAACTTATTGTGAATACCAGGCCACGTGCTGCGCTATAATATTTGGCTTGCGTGTTTTCGGGAACCTCTACTACCAACCGGCAGAGTTTTCTGACCATGCTCAAAAAGTGTTGCAAGGCCCCTTTAAGTTCGCGACTGAATGCGTTCATATCGGTCCATTAGCTGTTATATAGATGTAGAACACGGCATTCTATGAATTCGTTGGGAGGTATGGTGTGGAAAAACATCCGGAAATTGGTCTTTCTCTATGTGCCCTTTTATCACCAAAAGAGCGCCTCGCTAAATAATTTTAACTCTGGGGTTTTACCTTGCAAACCCACTATATGATGGTGAAGTACGCTGTGGTGGGAAACTCGGGCTTAATTTTGGTCACTCGGTGCTTTTTAACGTGACCTAAATCTAAGTACACGGGTGTTCTTGCATTCTGCCTCCATCGAAATGCGGCCGCCATCGCCGGGAATCGAACCCGTATCCTAAAGCACAGCAGCTTGGCAGCATACTTGTTAAGCTACCTTGCCGGGTTTGAGCAGCTAGCTAATTGCGGTATCTCGAGAGTCGCATCTGCTGTGCTGGTGGCAAAACGTTACAAGGACACAGACACAAGTTTCTACTTTATGAGCTCTTTCTGTCCCATATTACACTTTCACTGACGAGGCTTGCAAGTTGGAGAAGTGAATCTCGAAACTAAGTGTGGGCGTTTGTTTAGGTTATGTGTCAATCACATCACCGCTGTACAGATTCAAGGATTCACCTAAAAGCAAACGATGTTGGACTATGGTGAACAGTATTTCGACATAGTGGAACCTCAAAATACGCATTAAAGTGAAGAAAAAACCAATCTAGAATGTTCCTCTTTCTATTTCTTTCAAGAAATACCTTATTTAACTCTTAATAGCTGTACTACGTCTGCTAATTGTCCTTTATTTTATTCTTTCGCTATGTTCTTCATATTTTGTTACTGCTAGTGTGGGAAGTTTCTAGCGGGACCAAAGTAATGCTGTTGCATCTGTTGATATTTCTCCATACGACGACAAAAATGTTAGAGTATTCCTAACTACGATAACTGCCTCAGGCCTAAGCCATGAGTGAGAACCGTATTCCCGTCTCGGAAGTACATAGAGTCGTCAGACATGTTCTTTGGCGATATTGCAACACCTTGCGTCGCAGCTCGGCCTCTCAGTGTTTTCAGCTTCCTTTCGTCATCGCAAGCACACTGAATGGCCCAAGAGCGAGGCAGACCATAGAAACCCCGCAGTGATCGGCTGGTCAAGCATGATCATCACGCTGTTGTTGTTGCACTTTCATGTTTTTTTTTTTGGTCAATATGAGGGTAGGCCTGGGCGCTCAAAATTAGGCGACATGTGTTCATTTACACGTCGGAAAAACCCGGCTAAACAAGTTGCAGTTTTCAGTGACACACAAAATGGGAATCCGAGAGCGATGTGACTGACGAAATACTGTTAACAAGATAGAGTGCGTAGAGCGATGCTCCAAGCTACACTTGAGGGAGTCGGAGCAAAAAAAAGAACCAAAAAATATGCCATGGCAGAAGGGCACATCGCCTCTTACACACCAGTACTTCGGTTAATATTTTATAGTAAAAGCAAGTGTTTCTGAAAAGTTGGAAAGCAAAACTTCTGTAACAATTTTGGGGGTGCGGCATGAATTTTACTTTTCGCTGACCGTTCGATGAGCCAACAACAAATGCCTTTTTCTACTGCCCTTTTTCTGTAAGCTTGACGTGAACATGAACTGTATAAAGTTCAACCCGTAAATGTTAATCGAATGATATGACAATTAAAAAAATAGGCCCCCGTAATGGTTCATAATAATTAATTTTTGTTGTAGGTTTCACGTCCCAAAACCACGATAAGTTTCTGGGATATGCTGTAATGCACGGCTCCAAAAATTTCAATCCTTTCAGGTTCAACTATCAGTTAAAGCGCACGAAAAACAGACAGGAAGAGAGGACAAGCGCTTTCTCTTTCCCTTTCTGGTTGTCTAACGCGCAGCAAAACTTGAGCACACGGGTCTCTAGCCCTCTGCTTCCATCCAAATGTGGCCGCCGCGGTGGGGATTCAATCCCCTGAACTTCGGGTCAGCGATCGAGCACTACAACCACTAGAGCAGTGCGACTGTCACGCTGTTTAAATTAGCACACTATCCAAATTATCAAAAAGATTCTCAGCCAATAAAATATGTAAAAAAAGGCAGCGTTTTCTTTTGAACGGATAAACATTGAATGCAACAATGAAATATCGCTCTGCTACACGATGAAAGTTTCGTAGTTTTATCAGCCAAGTAAATTGCAAGCTGAACAATTTTCTAACTAAATAATGATCTTTCATCATGTGCATGATTAAATGGACAGATCGTCCGCCATGAAAATGCAAGTGCTCGCTCTTACAACAATGCCGTGATGAGGAGCGAACGCTTAGTGTTGGCTCTCGTTTCGACACGCCTTCGAAACTTGACATAACGTTCTCTCCAACTCTACGGAATGAAGCGCATGCAATGCTGCTGGCCATGTCACCTTGCCCATTCTTTGCATCCTTCAGATACTACACCCAAGATAAGACGCACGGGCCGTGTGTGTGCTCAGAAGCCGCTTCATACAAAGCCGTGGCTGGGATGAATGAGGAAGGCGTGGAGACGTTTGCTCGAGTAGTTTACCCTTCAAGCCTCGACACACAAACACTACTTCATAAAGCGTACTTGATCACGTGGCCTCCAACACCAGACACGCGAGAAGGTACAGTCCTTCTCGGCTCTTTCCCTCGAATAAACAGCACACGGTGAGCGAGGCGCGATATTGTCGCAATTGTACGTTATCTGAACATCACGGCGACGGCTCGAGTTCGCAAAAAGTGTCCTTACAAATGAAAAGGTAAAAAAGACAGAACAACTGTGATGGATGATAATACCAAGTTCCTCGGGTGTATAGCCTGCTTGCACAAGCATACCAGCAAGAGACAAAGAGAGAAGAAAAATGCTAGGAGATCATTTCCTGGACAGCAAATCAAGACGTGAAGCAATAGCCTAATATGTTTTGTAAAAACCACACGCCGTCTGTAGCGTGTCGACGCATCTAGCCATGCCTTACTTTGTGCACTGTGTGTTGATGTGATGCTAGCGCATGCAACTTGTGTGAGCATTGACGTTTGCACCATATTTACCTTTATTTGCTTTTCTGTGCCTCTTTAATTAAAGAAAAGTCACAGCATATCCACGGAGTGAATGATGATGAGTGGGGCGAAGCATCCGTACGTATGTTCATCCGTCCGTCCATCCATCTGACTGTCTGTTTGTCAGACAGACAGACAGACAGACAGACAGACAGACAGACAGACAGACAGACAGACAGACAGACAGACAGACAGACTAGCGCCCCCGGCTGTGTGAGTCATAGAACTAGGTGGTCACGTAACAAGATTTACAAGGGATGTGCAGACCCACGGCTTTAGGAGCTTCGCCCCTAAAAATATTTGCTTTTTAATGGATAATTGCACAAGTATGAACGCTGAAACTTGAGCAATATTGGTGGGTGCTGCGGATGGGGTTGGATATTGGCCATTTCAGGTATCGCTTCGGCGGACGGACGGACGGACGGACGGACGAACGAACGAACAGACGGACGGACGGACGGACAGACAGACAGACAGGCAGACAGACAGACAGATTTTTGCGTCAAAGTAGCCCAAAAAAGACTATCGTCTTCAAAGAACTCTTAGAGTTGGCTCAGCAATAAAGCACCCACTTCTTAGCCGAGCTGACTAAGCAGAACGGTGCATCCACCGGATTCTAAGGGGTTCCTTTTTTTTTTTGCAGTAAAGTGAAAGCGTGCAGACCGTGCGATAAATGCTCATAAAAAGCGTGTAATAGATGCCAGTAAAGCATTTGGCAGTTCCTCTGAGCGCCTTCAATAGGCTCCGACCAAATCATATTCAACACTAGACAAAACTAAAACTCAGTGCCGTCCAATGCGACACATGGAGTGTCGATGGTTAGATATTGTCTTCGCCGAACATATACTTTGCTCTCCTATAGATAGCTGTATTGTGATAACTTGCAGAAAGTCGTACAGCGGAAGTCATATGGTGCCACGAGTGAAGGGCACTTCTCCATGCACACAAGCGGACTGTCACTCTACAGGCAGGCTAACTGCGTGTCGCTTGCGTCTCATGGAAGACGTAATTGTTATCTTTCGAAATCAACATAGTTTTACGCAGTGCCCGTGCGCATGAAATGTGAGTGCAGCAGGAGATGACCATTTGCCAAAACTGTCTTTAATTAGAAGACCTCCAATCACATGTGTTATCGGTATCGTTAAGCTGTATCTCTTCCATTTACAAAAAGTGTCCCCAAGTATATATTGTGAAAGTTATTTCTCGCCCACTTGCGGTTTTTCTTACACATACGAGTATAGTCTGCCTTTAGCCTCTTGTTTGTGTCACTTATCTTTGTGTTGGGTAAAAAAAGTATAATGGCTCGTGGAAAAAAATCTTCGAGGGCAAATAATCAGATGACTTCTTTCTGACATACATTTATGCCGTTTTATACCCAACACTAAAGTAAGACAATACTTGCAGTGACGATGAGGCATGATACACCCCCACAGAAACAAACACCTTTCTTTTCTTTTCTTTAAATGTCAGACTTTAGAAAAAAAAGATGTTTGGTTCTGTTTTATCCTTCTTTTCAGAAGTAATTAGTACAATCGTCACCTCATGAAGTGTTTTGTTATTGTCAACAAACGGTCAAGCTGAAAAGCTTCAGTGTACTATATACTATATATTGAAAATCATGCAGGAAAGGTGCGCGAATCATTAATAAAGTAGAACCTAAGTAGGATTGCAGGTCGAAGGAAATAAGTCGTGAGCATATGCGAATCAGTTCAAGAACAGTACGATTGCTATACTTGTGCTGTTATGTCAAATTACTTCTTGTGAATTGCAAACCCTTTCTCATTTTCGTTTCAATATTTCTTTCATCTATGTCACAACAGATACTCTTTCACGCGTAAAGTCTTTTCGCAATCGCTCAAAGATCACATGGTAGTTGTTGTTCACCCACTGATAGTGGCGCATACCCACTATGGGGGATTGGCCAAGAATCGAGTGGCTTTAAAAATTACTGTTCAGATTTGGAATCATGGCGGTATAACAGAAAGATTACCAATAGCCTAGGAAAGTTTGGTGCTTAATGTAATGCATACAAATATTTACATAAACGAATTTATTCTTAGAATAGAGCAATAATCTGATTTTATACGTATATAATTATGTGGACATGTTAGGATAATGGAACTGCTTAATTAGTCAACCTATTATTTTCATCAATATAGTCCTGGTAAACTAAGGCACATCATAAAAGCTAGCCCCCTGGTGGTGTTGGTTCAGGTATCTGTTTTGGGGTCTTACACAGGAGCTGCTGTAGCTGTAAGAAATATTTGTAACACTTCATGCCATGGGCCTGCAGCATGACAAAATGTGATGAGGGCCGGATGAATGTACGGATAGAAAAACTTCATTAGGGTCCTTCGGAACGCACTCTATGGTATACGTTGCGGGCCACTCCCACGCCGGAACAGAAAGAGCGAGTTTCTTTTTGGTGTCGCGGACGCATATCGCGGAGAAATTGCTTGAAAAACAATGAAAGAACGAAAGAAGACAATAAATAAATAAATAAATAAATAAATAAATAAAGAAGAAAGAAAGAAAGAAAGAAAGAAAGAAAGAAAGAAAGGAAGAAAGAAAGAAAGAAAGAAAATGCGCACTGGCCGATCTGTGCCATCCAGTTGTGTTTGAATGGAACGCAACGGTCAGCCACATTGTATGCTTCGGAAAGCAGAGTCGATTCTTATGGCGTCAGATTGACAAAACTTTGAAGACACCCACAACACCCCCCAAAATGTTCAAACTGATCAGGAGTGAATTGCACGGCAGCTCACCGGTAGCCAGAAGGGAGCCATCGAGTCTTCTCGTCGTCGTCCAGCGGCATCCAAGGACGGGGCGATATTCACATGACTCGTCGATGCACGGAGAGGCTCGCGACACGAATGAGGTTGGGGGGTGCACTGGCACGGACAGCGGTGGTGGGGACACGCCGAATCAGTACCCGTTCATGAATGTGCAATAGGCCGCCAAGCACAGTCCGCTTTATATATAACTTCGCTGCTCGATATACGTCTTGGGAGCGGCAACCTGGACGTGTCACTGGTGACGAACAATAGGGGCAAAGGCGCATTGGGGTCGGCTCGCTCGCGCCGAGAGGTCAGCGCGGGCTAAAGGTGTCGCCGCCGCCTCCACTGTGGCCAAGTCCCTCGGCCCCGCATAAGCCTGCTGCTCCGCGATGCATGGCGCGCGCCGGCCGTGCGTACAATTAACGAGAGCTCTGCGAATGGACACCGCGATGTGCGTGTGTGCACGGTGCACCGTGTGTATACGAACACGCACAATAGGGACCCGCTGGGGCGTCCGGACTCCGCGAAAGTGGGCGAGAGGCCAGATGAGGGGGCCGCGAGCTTTCGCCCGACAAAACAGCGGCCGGCCAGGAGGGCCTGTGCTGAAGACAACGCCGGTAGGCATCGCATCGACCGTATACAAAACAAGGGGCAGCAAGCTTGAGGAGGACAAGCATGAGCGACGTGACCTTGTTCATCGGTATTGTCAGACATCTACAGGGCGTGTTAGAAACGTTTGATGCGGAAGGGAGAAATAACAGAGGTGTTGATAGCGGATACACGACAATTCATATGCAAAATAGAATAAAATACATTGAGAAGGCGCACCTTGATAAACTTACTTGGTTGGAACTTAGCAGAATTCTTTTGACACGAGGGCAGATACCCTTTAGTGATCCTTAGTCTGGAAGAAACAGTAATATTGTGACAAGCTACTTCATTCTGAGAGCATTGGTGTGAATTAATGATTGTAACTATGCACCTTGTAGCTTAAAAAGCGAGGAAAAACATGCGTACGTGAGGCACAGGTATTCAAAGTGCTATGAATGATGGCCAAGATTTAAAATTTAGCTGCTGCTGCTAATATGTGCTATTCATGACAACACCTTCAAATGCCACTCTCCTGCAATCGACGTTAATCTTGCCTAAATGAAAAACTACTACTTAGTTAAGCCTTTCTTCACGAACAAATTGACTCATTAACGCTTGCGGGCGGACGTGTGTTGAGCCGCACGTGCTCATTCAACTCAAGATCGAATACCAGGCATTCGTTTACCCGTATATTGCACGCTCAAGAATGTGTCATCAAGCACTTTTTTCATATTTGTGCATGTTATCTCTAGGCGTGACACCAACTTTTCTTAGCAATAAATGCTTGTAATGAAAAGTTAATAAAACAAAAATCCTTACTCTTCTCATCAGCATGATGGGCACTTTTATGGCTCTTGAAAGCGTTCTTGAGGTTGTGTGTGTGCTACCACATTCGTTGTAGTGTCTATGAGGCACATAGTCACTGCATCGAAACGTAGCACAAGGTCAAACAAGCATAAACGCCTTGTCGAATATATTTTTATTATGTCTTTCAACCGCATATAAAACCATCTTCGATCTTCAGGGAGCATATTAACAGGGGTGGGAAATAGTTTCTCTAAAGTAACTATATGTAGCGTAACTCAATACAGTTCAAAGCACGTGGCTGCACATTGTAATCGAATGGTTTCCGGTTCCAAAGTCCTTGGGCACGCTCACTTGATTAGTGTTCAGGCGCCGATAACCGAAACGACACGTTCGACACACGGCGAACGTGAATGACGAAGTAGTGAATCGTGGGAACGACGCCCGTGGCACACGCGGAGGGGAGGAGCAGGGCGCCCTTGAATACTGTTCGAGATCACAGCTCACGATGGCGGAAACACTTTCACAAGAAGTAAAACACGGTGGATCCACAGATTCACTCATCCGTTGGCTCACTCAGATCAACTCGCACAGCTAGCTCGCTCTTACTCGCTGGCTGTGCGAAACCTGGCGAGAAATAAGATAAAATAAAACGGCCATATATTACAACTGTAGAATATTTTGTTCACGTACGTTTCTGGCAAGCAGTTCTACTACGCGGGTGTATATACCAGAGATGACGTAGGATTATTGGCAGTGGGTTGTGGCATCATGGCTACTCGCACGCATAACTTTTTTTCCCACAGAAAATGATCATCTTGGGTTGTTTTCCCATTTGCAGACTGCCATTTGTTTGTGCGCAAGTTGAATAATTTTATCTCTCTCTCTCTCTCAAATGTACGTCGTGCACGAACATCTCCGGAAATGAAATCAAGTCCCTTTGTCAGGTATTTTGTCGCGATAGCGGTACCGATGACCGCTATCATGGGAGTACGATTAATCTTGGGCTTTCGTGACGGTGCAGGACAGTATACGGTGCAGTGCATGTGGCCATCATGATTGGCTTTCAGGATAAAGATTATTTTGTAATTTTTAGGTTAGGTTTTCTGGTGCTTTGAAACTTTGGATCAAGGTGCGCTCGATTGAGGCAAGTTACTTCTGCTCTTTTTTATACCGGAAGACCCATGAAAGTCTGATCGGGTTCATTATTTCCTCGCTCTCGGTATAAAAATACAGATGTGATACAACGCAGAGAAAATTCGCAATCAATGAAGTTTTTCTTAGTCTCGCCCTAGCACCGAGGATCAGAAGAAAACTGGTGACTCGAAAAATGTGTGTTAACATTCTTGTATGGAAGACGAGAAAACTGTGCTGGTTTTAAGATAGTCAGGAAACTGAGGTGGATTAAGTAAAGCAAGAAGTAAAACAAAATGCTGTAAAACGAGCCTTGTTTCCTCTATGTTGTGGCGTTGGAACTGACAAATAAACAAACAAACAGCTTCAGAGGGCCGACTGTTCTGCCGCATTGTCTACTATTAAGACGATATGAGTCTTCGAATAGGGGTGTTGCGATTTAACTGCCATAACGTGTGGTGGGAAAACACGAGAGCTTTACATGTGTTGGAGAGTAGGAGTTACTGTAGATAAACTTAAAGGAAACGGGACAAGAGCTTTCACTTATGAGGAAAGAGCGAGAAAGTTTATCATTTCAAATAAACTGCGAATTGCTGAACCACCATATATATAGTGAATGTCGGATGGTGTGGCAGGGACAAAAATATGCCAGAGGTGGAGACACAGCGTTTGATAGTCCTATTTCTATTATATGAGCTATGAATCTGGTGGCCCCGACGTCTTGTCCCAAGGCCAGCGGTTTGATGCTAAGGCTTTACCCGCCTCTTTTTTTTTTTTTTTTGCGCGGAAGAGGCATATGACTCGAATCGAGCAGTACGACCAACGCGAGATGCTTTATGTGATAAACAGTTGTGATTGCTTCCAAATTCTGCACCATCGCAGCATATTCTTCTGTTTGACTTCCTTATTTCTTTTTTTTTTTGTTGTGGGGAAAGTTTCGTCATATTTTGCTCGAATGGAGAACGAATGACAAGAACATTTGTATCTGGGAAACACTTATCTTTATGGGAACTTGCGTTCGCCCGAACGATCTCTGGTAGATTACACTTGTTTCCCTGTATGCGTTAAACGGCCTGTTGCACGTTAGTTCACTAACATAACTAAGCACATCTCTGAAACACAAACACCGCTATATGTCCAAGGATTCCTGCGATTACCAACGTTATCCTGAAAAAAAAAAGATCGGAGAATGTTTGCATTTCTCCTGCGGCATTGCGCAGCAAATGGCATCAGAGAATGATTTTCTGGTGCCGCTAAGGGAAGTCGTATGTTGTTTTTGTTGTCCACCGCTAAGGACGGAGCAAACCGAAGCTGGATGATGATTTGTGCCACTGGGGGATGGAACCCGAACGCTGCACTTCACTCAACGGGTGCGTCGAGTTCATTAGGCGACTGTTTCTGTGAGCACGGAGTTCTGAGTGAACCGCGGGATGAAGCAGAAGGAGCAGCTGCCGAAGTCCGTCCAAGGGTCACACTTGAATGTCTTCCTGGTCCTTTCTAGAGAGCGTCGACGTTGTGGTGCCGTCCGCTGGGTACGGGTTCATGTTCACCATGAGAGACTCGTAAGGCCGCTCTCGTGGTTTCGTCCTTGACAGGCTCTGTGCCGACGATTCCAAGGGAGCAGCAGCGTGAAACACCGGTGTAGGCCAAGGTTGGAAAAGATAGGAAGCGAGGAAAGAGAGAAAGCGGGGAAGGAAAAAGAGAAAGAACGATCAAAAACGGGCACAAGAGAACGTCAAAGGGTGCAAGATGCATAAAATAAAGAAACGGCCTTCATTACTTCCGAGGTGAATTACTTCAAGAAAACTAGAGAAAGTCTCCATAACTGACGTGTACGCCCATCCACTGGGACGCATTCGTACAATGAATAAAGGGGAATTAGACGTATACTAAGGGAGCAAGGTTTGCTTCTGTAAAAAAATTTCACCAGAAGGAGTCCACATTGCATTTCATACTTCCTGTCAACTAGACATTATTCGCGAGGCATGTACCTTAACGTTAATCCTCTAAGATTTCTCTAAAGAAAGCATTTGTACGTCGGGAAATCGTTATTGTAATAAATTTCTAAACTACAGAACACACAACCAGAGATCTTATACGCGGCTGCATTCAAGTCGAAAATGCTGTTAAATGCAAAACGCCGCTCGTTGTGCATTGCACTTCAAAACAAAAAAACTACATAGAGAAATCCTCTTTGAATACACATTTCAAGTACTATATGTCTTTTTTTTTTATAAGTCCTTGATATTGAAGGGTACCTGTTTACTTTTTCTAAGGTACTTGAATGAGTTTGGGTGATGTAGCCTTACTAGTCACAGTTTTTTTTTTGTTGTTGATCAGAGCTACAACATTTGAAAGGCTTCTCGGCTCTCTCGTCCAGAACCTTTGTTTTTTATTCTTCCTTCGCGCAGAGCAACTGGCATGGCGTTGCCGCTGCATTAATACGAGAAAAGATGCTTGACGCAGTGTGTCAAGCCAAAACTGTCAAGGAAGCGCGGGAGGCACAGTAACTGCACCTTCCAGTATTTCACCCTATATCAACCACAAACAGTTTACTTGCGGTCAGCTGCCGTCCAAACCCTGCGCGAATCAGGGCGACCGGAAGATCGTTACGGCCGCTGGCCCCATACGTGACGAATTACAGGGGAAATCTGACCGTGCTTGGAACAGTGCCATGCCGCTAACCGAGCGGAAGTTTTCGTCATCCCCGTGGTGATCGCTCGGTATATAGCCTTCACCCTTCACCTTTTGAGATATATTAGCGCCAAGCTTCTGCAGGCGAGGCCCGGCGAGACGCACGGGTCTATCGCGCCTCGCCCATTAACGGTTCAGCGCCTGCTCTGCTGCCGGGCTGGAGAAAGCCAGCGGGATCGATCCATTGGCTCGCACGCTCCGATTGCGGCAAGACAGCCTGCAAGCTTCATTTTCTTTTCTTTGACACAGTCGCATCACTGGCTTCGTGACCTTGTCACGGAGCAACTCGAGCGATTTGTGGGTTGATACGCTGTCGGCCATCCTTATGCCATCGACCTGTCTCTGCGGGCAGTATGTTTCGCTCACAGGGCCGTTCACAATCGAAGGTTTTTGATAGGGAGGTGAAGAAAGAAAGATAGCGTGTGTATGTTTGCAATGCGAGACAAGTTCTCATGCTTCGAATTACGTTTTGGACTTGGCGCTTCCGCAGACGTTTCTTGCGCACCAGCTGCCTTATGCAGTTACACTAAAAGCTCGCTAATTAATATTTAAAGGGGAAAATAAAAATGTTCAAATTAAACGAAGATCTAATTAGCGGGAGGGAGCTCGAATGAGCGAACACAGTGCCACGCTGCATGAACAGAACACAAACAAAACACCACTGGGCTCCTTCTTGCGAAATAGGCAATACTACGCGTTTGTGGCAGACGATTTTGTCAATTGAACTCGTGTAGTTCTAACAGCCAACAAAATTAGTTGATCACACGCCTGTTGCACTAGAAATAAGCACCGTCCTGCATTCATGCAATCCGTGAGCTTTATTATCAAAATACATGTTGCTAATAATGCTCTAAAACACGTTCATTTGTTTGAGAGTTTGCGCAATCAAAATAAGTGATCCTAACTTTGCATTTGCTTCTGCTTTTTTTTTCGTCGTGACTACATACGTATCGTTTGCAGCTTGGCCAAGAGCTCAAGCACAGCGTCCTAATTCTTATTTGGGGAGAAACGCTGCTGTTTTGTTGTTGTGCACTTCTAGTAGTTTGTTTTTGTTTGCTTTTGCAACCCATTGTGATCTCTCTGAGCCATCCTTTGCAAGGACCGATCAAAGCCAGGGGGCTGCCAGTTCGAATTAACTGCTGTAGATACCGACGCGTGCGAATTATCGCGAATATTCCCTCCACAGTAATACCCCGGGGTGTGCGTGGCCAGGGCATCAATTCGAATTAACCGTAAATTCTAATTGGCCCAGTTCGAGTTAACGAGCTTTTACTGTATTACATTTTGGGATGACTGAATTAAAGAAGGCATCTTCTGAGCCTTGTGCATGCACGGTTCTAATACAATAAAAATAATGCGCCTATGAACACAGAAGAAAACGCGTTCATTAACTTGTGACCTTGATGTGATCCTGAAATATAAAGATGTGATCAAACGAAGATGCAATTTGAAGTATCAGTGTATTATTCAACACTCATATAAAAGCAGAAGTATAAGCTTTACGTCCTAAATTATGAGGGCTAAAGTAAATAAAGAAAACTGCATTGGTAATCACAAACCTTTTAACGAATGAACAAAACATCACATGAGAGAAGATCCACATGCAGGCACCGGATTTTTGTCTGTTGTACTCATAAACAGTTGCCAAAAAACTGCAGACTTACTACGACTCGTTTTCTTGGCTCGGTGTTTCCGTGATGTCCAGCGACACACTTTTAATAGCTTCGGTTTAACAAGTTAGGATTATTACGCATCATGTTGCACGAAAATTTTCGCAAGGACAATTGTTGCATACTTTCTGGGCGAAAGTGCACTCTCACTTTGAAATTTCCTTTGTTTTGCGTTTTATTCGGATTGAACTATTTCATTCTTTATCAACTAAACTTCCAAGGCACATTTCAAAAAAAAAAAAAAATGAGGGATAGTCTTATGAGTAGAACGATCCTGAGCACATCCGAACACTATTGAGTTGAACCGCGAGTTCCACCCATAGCAAGGCAGTGTAGCGGACGCACCTGGCGGCTGATGTAGATGTTGTTTGAGCGGTGGTCCTTGAGGTCGGAGCGCCTCTTGAGCGTGCTCCTGCCGTCGAGATGGTTCTGGCATCCCGCGCCGCCGTCCGCGCCGTTCCCGTCTTCCGCCGCGGCCCCTTCTGCACCCGCGCCGCCACCATGCAGCACGTCGTACGGCATCGCGTAAGGGTGCCGGTCGTCCTCGGTTTCCACTACTGCGCGTACGAAGTGAGGAAAAAAAAAGAATTTATCGCGAAGCTGATATGTCTGTTATGTTTGTTATTTTGAAGCCATTTGCAGGAAGTTCCAAAATAGGATTGCATTCTTACAGCTAATGAAACAGTGTTATGTAATTTTTGGCAACTCACAGAGGCGGCAAATAATTGTAGATACAACGTCCCAAAACAACAATATGATTATCAGAGACGCCGTAGTGAAAGGATCCGGAAATTTCGACCACCTGGGTTTTTTTTAACATTTGTTGCGAATATATATATATATATATATATATATATATATATATATATATATATATATATATATATATATATATATATATATATATATATATATATATATATATATATATATAAGGGAAAGAAGTGTATACCTAAGGGCTCGTTTTTCCGTGTTTTAACACAATATTAATGAGATCTAACAGACAGTAATGCCAAGTAATGTACAGGGGAAGTTATTAGAACCAATGGAATGTAAATAAGAAGAAAGAAAAGTATATATATATATATATATATATATATATATATATATATATATATATATATATATATATATATATATATATATATATATATATATATATATATATATATATATATATATATATATATATATATATATATATATATATATATATATATATATATATATATATGCATAGCAAGTGTGGCATCAAACTTTTTGTGGCGTCATTTATCAATATATTATGGAGGCCACAAATGTCCTACACAGATGTTCTACGCAAATCCCATAAATTAGAATGAATATTTTCACCGGGATGGGACTTCCTAAACGTACTAACGCGTCTGATTCGACTCCACGTATGGTTGAAGTTATACGTCAGTAAGATTTCATTCCGTCAATATGCATTACATTTCTAGATTGAATTCGATAATAAGAAAGGAGACGCAAAAGAAAAGTCTTACATTTTCTGTACAAAAACAAGAACAAAAACGTTCTTATATTTGTAAATACACGTCCTTGCAGATAATATTTGTAATTACAGATATTAAACCAGCGGCAAGATTGCGAGTCCTCCTTCTTAAAAACGATTACGCGAGAGCTTACGGTTCTATATCAGCAACAAATGGTTGTTTTTCTCGCCACGAGATGACGTGAGAAGAGACTGTGGTTGCTACCACTCCCGCTTGAACGCGCTGCCAGGTGCCGCCGGATCGCACAGGCCACGCGTCGCCGTGTTCCTTTTCATAAAAACCGACACTGTACTTGTTTAGTGCCCACTACGCCCTAATTATTCCTTTCGCGAATCAGCGAAAGGCCCAAACCGGTCCTAAGGGCAACACGCAAAGATACACAGCTGCTCACTTTGTTGATAGTTCTGCTGGTCATGATGGTTAAATATGTTTCAGCGCTTTCTAATGCGTTGGCCTTTGTAACACCCGCTCGTTGCTTAATATACATCTTTTGACGCCTGGCGCGATTCTACGCCTCTGCCATGATGTGTCACGGAAACTCCTTCCACGACGTGACATTCATATAGTGTTTTTTTTTCAAAGTAGCTTAAAAATATATCCTGGCTGTAAATTCATTTGTTCACAACATTGATTTTAGAGCCGCAATATTAGTTTAAACTGCTTTGAAAAGAAACACTATAATTCCAAAATATGAATTCCTATGTAGAGCGCATTTTGACAAAATGAGATATCGTGGCAAAGTCTCTTAGCTCTAGAGCCATTTGTACGAAATTCAACCAGGGTAATAGAATCGGTTCCATTAGCCTGTCTAACATGCGAGTTTACTATAAACTGGGCGTTCCCACTAGTAACAGCATGTCAACACCGAGGCATAGAATTGCTTTTGGGTAGCACGAGATAACGTGTGCTATAAGAATTAAAGTTATTTTGTTATTTTGAAGCCATTTGCAGGAAGTTCCAAAATAGGATTGCATTCTTACAGCTAATGAAACAGTGTTATGTAATTTTTGGCAACTCACAGAGGCGGCAAATAATTGTAGATACAAAAATAAACTAGAGTTCCAGCCGGACTGGTATCCACTGTTGGCGAAATGCGCTGCTGTGATTCCCTTTTAGAAGACCTAACTATTTGAAACTTTATTCAGTGCAACGCTTAATGTACGCAAGCGCACTTCACTAATTTGTTCTCTATAGTATATTACGAACATTTGTAATAAATAGAATGACAGAAAAAAAATGAAAACATCGTAGCTCTGTGATAGAGCCCCTGCTTGTCATGCAGACACCTGGGTTCGATCCACACTTGGACTCAGAAATTTTTATTATTTTTTTTATTTGAATCCTTCTCGATATTTGGGTCACGGACAAGATCCTGGTTTTTTCGCTAACAACGAACGACGCCAACGCCGACGCAGAAACTTTTGCGCAACGAGTTTTTTAACGCCATTGCTTTAAGAATTCTGCACTATAAGGAATAGGAGCATGCTACGATGCGATTGTATCATAGATCATTTGTGCGCCTAAATCTAACTACACAAATAAAATAAGTTGGGATACAAGCAGCGCGTGCAGTGGTGCTAGTATGAAAAGCGATAAAACTGGAGTGTGGGCAAACATATTTGATACGTTGCCTCAAAGCATAACAGAATTGGTAAAGAGTTCGCAGTTTCAAAGGTCCGTCTACCACTCTATCACTGAGTTAGTTCGCTGTTTCCAAATCACTCGGTCATATATATAGTAATAAAAAAGTAATCATTCACGTGTATCACTGTCCATTTTTGGAAACATCCGAAACGAATGAGCAATTCACTATTTCACTCTCCAATGGAATATTGTCGCGACGTGAAGACAGAGGTCGTATTTGAAGAAGCTGGGAAAGCAGCAGCGGGTCGGTCTTTTTATTTTACCGCGCACCAGAGAATTCTTCGTCTTTCTCGTGTTGCGTTCTGCATAAAAGCGTGCAGATGCACGTATGCACTGCTGCCTTCACTTTCTTGCAGGACGCACGCGACATTTGCTTCCCTCCTAAATGGCATCGTCCCGATGCGCGGCCAAGGCACTCTACTTATAAAAACGCACATATGCACCGGCACCCACAGGACAAACGAGAGTTAGCCGGACAAGTAGGATTTCATCCGAATGACATGCACGATATCGGGTGGGTGGTTTCGGTGACTGGAACTGCAATCGCTGTCGGGAATAACTTCGTAGTTGATGTCGTTCAATCGTCGGGTGACTCGATATGGGCCGAAGTATCGTCGTAATAGCTTTTCTGAAAGTCCGCGTCGACGTATTGGGGTCCAGACCCATACCTTGTCTCCTGGTGTGTAGGTTACCAATTTATGTCGTAGGTCGTACCGTTTCGCATCTTTGTATTGCTGGTGACAAATACGCACGTGGACTAGCTGTCGGCCTTCGGCGCGCTGACCAAATTCTTCGGCGTCAGCATGAGTGTCGTCACACTCGTGCAACAGCATAGCGTCCAACGTTGTAGTGACTTCGCGCTCGTTTAATAAACTAAACGACGTCATTCCGGTAGTTTCCACCGGGCGGTATTATAGGCGAAGGTCACGTAAGGCAAGATTTCATCCCATTTCTTGTGTTCTGTGTCGACGTACATGCAGAGCATGTCTGCGAGGGTCTTATTATGGCGCTCTCTTAGTCGGTTCGTTTGGGGATGGTACGCCGTTGTTCTTCGATGAGCTGTACCGCTGAGCCTGAGAACCGACTCGAAAAGTTCTGCCATGAATGCAGTTCTTCTATCCGTGATGAGAACTGTTGGAGCATCGAGCCAAAGGACGACGTTTTCTATGAAGAAATGAGCCTCTTCTGCTACCGTGGCCCTCGGCAAGGCTTTAGTTTCTGCGTAGCGAGACAAGTAATCGGTGGCGACAATGATCCATATGTTCCTTATGGTAGAAGTTGGGAATGGACCCAGGAAATCCATTCCGATTTGGGCGAATGGCTTTGCTGGTACTTGGACGGAATGTAATGAGCCTGCCGGCTTGCCGGGGGGTGCTTTGCGTCTTTGGCAGTAGGCACAAGTTTGGACGTGATGTTTTACAGCAGCAGGTATAGATAGGTTCAGCCAGTAGTAACTGTTTTGCAGTCGGGACAATGTTCGAGTGTAGCTGAGATGACCGGAGGTGACTTCATCATGGCAGGCTTCCAGATTTTTGTTTTTTTTTGCAGTGATGCAGGGACGATGAGCAAGTAAGGGTTGCCTGTGGGAGAAAAGTTTTTTCTTGTATAGGACATCGTTTCTTGAACAAAAATATGGCAATCCTCTGGCAAAACTAGCGGCACGTCTTCACGTCATCCTTCTAAGAAGTCGATAAGGGGAAGCAGGTCAGGGTCACTGCACTGCTCTTGTGAAATAGTGGCCGCGTTGATGACTCCCAAGAATGCGACATTCATGGACTCGTCATTATTAGCGGTAGGACCGATGGGTGACCGCGAGAGAGAGTCTGCGTCTGTGTGCTTCTTCCCTGATTTATAAATTATGGTCATACCAAACTCTCGAAGCCGAAGGCTCCAGCGTGCTAACCGGCCGGATGGGTCTTTCAAGTTAGTGAGCCAGCAAAGCGAGTGGTGATCGCTGACGACCTTGAATGAGCTGCCGTACAGATATGGTCAAAATTTGAGAGCTGCCCAGACCACGGCGAGGCACTCCTTCTCGGCAGTCGAGTAGTTCTCTTCCGTTCGAGAGAGAGCTCTTCTGGCATAGGCTATCACTTTCTCGGAGTTATCTTGCCATTGTATCAGTACGACTCCCAGGCATACATTGCTTGCGTCGGTGTGAACTGCTGTTGGCGCTTCCTGGTCAAAGTGCACCAGAACCGGAAGTGTTTGGAGGCGTTAGCGTAATTCGTTAAATGGAGTTTATTCCTTTTCGCCCCAAAGAAAGGGGGCATCCTCTCGTGTGAGCCGTGTCAAAGGCGCCGCAATAGACGAAAGTTGGCGATGAATCGTCGGTAATAAGCGCAGAGGCCTAAGAAGCGTCTCATTGCTGTTTTGACTTGCGGTGCGGGAAACTTTGCAATAGCACCGATTTCGCCCGGGTCAGGTCGAACACCTTCGTGGCTGACCACGTGGCCTAAGAAGCAAAGTTCGCTAAAACCAAAATGGCACTTCTCTGGTTTTAAAATCAAGCCATCCGAAAGTATAGCTTGTAGAACTGCGAATAAACGCTTAGCTGTTCCTCGAGTGTAGCTGAGAAGACAATAACGTCGTCTAGATAGACCAAGCATGTCTGCCATTTCAGTCCTGATGGCACAGTGTCCATTCAACGTTGAAAAGTGGCTGGCGCTGAGCATAACCCGAATGGGAGCACTTAAAATTCATAAAGACCGTCGGGCGTCACGAAGGCAGTTTTCTCAAGGTCTCCATCATCGACCTCTATTTGCCATAGCCACTTCACAGGTCCATCGATGAGAAATAGCGTACATGCCGCAGCCGATCAAGAGAGTCATTAACGCGTGGCAGTGGGTAGACGTCTTTCTTCGTGACTTGGTTTCACATGCGGTAATCTATATAGAAACGCAAGCTTCTGTCTTTCTTTTTAACCAATACCACGGGGGATGGCCAGGGACTTTTGGAAGGCTGTATTACGTCATCTTGGAGCATCTTCTGAACTTGCTTTTGGATCTTCTCGCATTCTTTCGGAGCCGCACGGTATGCGTTTCGCCAGATAGGTCTCGCATTTTGTTCAACAATGATTCGGTGCCGGGTCACTGGTTTTTGCTTGATCTTCAACGTGTACGGAAAACAATTTTGGAACTGGTGAATCACCTATAGTAGGCGCTGTTTATCCGAGGGTGACCGGGTCGAGCAAATGTCGACAGACAAAGTTGTCGAGGCTGGGATGGTCGCGTCGTCCGCTTGCAAAGCGCAGATATCTCTGGCTTGGTCCACATTGTCGTAGTAGGCAATTGCGGTGCACTTCTGAATGTGACGGTGCTCGTTGCTGAAGTTGGTGAGGAGCACTTCTGCCCGCCCATCAGTCAGTGCCAGAACGCCTCTCGCTATGGAAACACCTTGCGTAAGCAATGACGTGACTATTCGCTCCGCTATCACCTCGTTACGGCACGGCCGTTCACATAACACCGACACAAGGCGGAAAGATCTTGGCGGGAGCATCACATCATCAGCTACCCGTAAACGTTTCAGTTGTTCTTCAGTGGCTGGGTCGACGTTAGGATGGGCGGAAAAGGTGATGATACGCTCTGGAATGTTTATGACAGCACCGTACTCTCGCAGAAAATGCATACCCAAAATAAGCTCTTTAGAACAGTCCGGTAAAATCACAAAAGTGGCGACGAAGCTCGAATCACTGATTACGAGCCGCGCGGTGCATTTACCGGTTGGCGTCATTAGCTGTCCACCATGCAGCACTCCTTGTGCTCGGCCCACTCCACGGCATTTTGACCTTATTAAGGCGGTCGGCGAGCTCTTGTCACATAATAGAGAAGTCAGCACCAGTGGAAACCAGTGCTGTTACGTATTGTCCGTCTATAATAGCGCTAAGGTCGGCACGTACAAATTCATCAGCAATAGTACTCGTGGTTGTCGTCGTCTTCGTCATCACTGTCGTCATGTCGTCTTTGTGTAAAGTCAAGGGGGCCTTTTTGGCGTCTCGGCGATTGGTGACCTTGCCCCCGGAGGTCGCGACAGTTAGTTTCCCTGGCACGGGCTTGGGGGAGTGGTTTCTGATGGCTTCAGCGCAACTTTGTTGATTCGGAGAAGTGTGACCTCGTGCAGGTGAGGGAGACCGCCAGCGACGACGTGGGGAAGAAGCTTGGTTGGTCAGCTGGTAATCAGCACCATAGTCACGAGGGTCTTAAAAATAAAATGAAGCGGGACGAGAAGTTTCCAACCCGGGCTTTCGAAGATGGCAGTAGCGTGAGGTGTGGCCTGGTTCGCCGCAGTGGAAACAAAGGGGTCGACGGTTGGTGTGGCGTACCGGTGCCACAAGTTGGTGTGGCGTACTGGTGGTCGCCGCACAGGTTTCCACTGCCGCCAAGGCAAGGTAACAGTCCGTGGCTGAAAGGGCGCTTCTTCTGGGGCAGGCAGGTGACGGCAGACGGCATCAGCATAGGTCAACGGACATGGTACAGGTGGTGGCGCCGGTGATGGAAAGGCTTGCCGTAGTTCGTGGCGCACAATTTCCGCAACAGAAGCAACTGGAGGCTCAGTAGAAAGAAGGCCGAGGGCCCGCAGCTCTTCCCGCAGGATTTGCCTAATCATTTGCCGTAGAGAGCTTTCAAAAACGGCAGCGTTTTGAGTGGTGGCACCAATAGGCGTTTGGTCGGGCAGGCGGTCAAAGTGGCGGCATTGTTGCCGGAGCGCCCGCTCGATGACAGTCGCCTCTTTGATAAATTCATCCATTGTTGTTGGCGTATTTCGTACAAGGCCGGCAAAAAGCGGTTTATTAACTCCCAACATCAGGTGACAAACTTTCCTTGCCTCGGGCATGTCAGGGTCAGCGCGGCGAAATATACGGGCCATATCCTCTGCGAACATGGTGACGCTTCCGTTTGGCTTTTGCACGTGGGTTTCAATTATCTGTTGTGCGATATCCCGTCGGTCCGCACTCAGAAACGTCTTGAGAAGTTTTTGGCGGAAATTCTCCCAGGTTTGGAAAATAGGCTTCCTGTTTTCGTACTATGTGCGAGTGCTATTTTCCATTGCGAAGTAGGTACGTCCAAGTTTCTCTTGTGCGCTCCAGCGATTTACCACAGCGGTCCACTCAAACTGGTCGAGCCAGTCCTCAACATCATCATACGCTTCTCCACGGAAGACTTCGGGAACTCGAGGAGGCTCAAAAGTTACCTTGCAAGGAAGAGTCGTCTGGGCAGGAGGAAGATTCGCAGACGTTCAAGGGGCTGCCATGTTGGTAAGAGCCGATGCAGTCAGTTCCGGACTTAGGCATAGGCGCCGGCTGAATCGGTGTACTAGAGTCGTGTACGAGAGACTCCGGACTGGGTGTACGGTCCCGAACAACGCTTTCGTGCATCAGGTTGCAGGCCCTCGCACCTCTACCAGTGTCGCGACGTGAAGACAGAGGTCGTATTGGAAGAAGCTGAGAAAACAGCAGCGGGTCGGTCTTTTTATTAACCGCGCGCGCGAGAGAGTTCCTCGTCTTTCTCGTTGTTGTTTTCTGCATAAAAGCGTGCCCCGTATGCACTGTCGCCTTTGCCTTTCTCGCAGGACGCACGTGACAATACTCTTACTGAAACGTAACATGCGCGCGAAGCACCACAACCCATTTTACACACGAGTGACGCAGTTGGAGCGTAGAAACCGTCATGAAAGTTACGCTGAAAGCTTTGGCAGACGAAACAGCAATCGGAACTATATATACTATAACATATTCACCGAAAACAAACAAAAAAAAGTAATGACTTCGGTGCTGCTTAGCTTGGCTGATCTGAGGAGAAGCAGCGTGTTCACTGTGACGTGAGTGATGACTACATTTTTGGCGGTTTTGGTTGCTCTTTCTCTGGCTCATGCATGCGCGCGAACGACTCTGCCCATTATGCAATGACTGATCACAACATGTACATCATCTGTCTAATACACAAAGATGACTGTTCACCGAAGGCGATCACAGAGTTCAGAAGTTTCAAGGCATGCGCTGTGCGTGCTGCCCACTGATGATGAGTTCCTGCCTCTCCTTTCGGTACGCCGGTACAGCCGTCTGTGCGCTCAAGATCGGAGCTTGGGCGACGCACAGGTGGGTGAGCAACATCGACGCGTTTGATGTAAAAGGCCATGCATAGTGGGCAGCGCATGTTTGGAGGTGATGTGGCGCGGTGGTAGTGCGGGGGGAAAGAGGAGGTCATATAGGAAGAAATGCACAGCTATATATCATCTGCAACAAATCAGCTGTCAGGCTGGTGAACTCGGGATGTCTGTTCCTCCAGACGGCTTCTAGCGGGTCACTTGAAAGCCACCGCATTCTGGAAATGCGGGTGAACCGCCGCGCGGACATTAGGGGTGCGATCTCTCCCGTCATTACATCAGAAGCAGGGCACGTGGCCGGCCTCCACGCGCGAAATATTGCCGCCGGACGAGCCAGTAAGATCACCTCGGGAATACTGGCAACAAGAATGTATAAGCAGCTTTGTGGCAAGAACTGCGAGCAAATACGCCTTATAAAAGTCTCAATGGAACAGCAGTATCGTATTTCCTTTACTGAGTAGCCGACCAACCAGCGGAACGTCTTTGGGCCTTTGCGTTTTCCTCCGTTTTGAAAATGGCGCACCCACATAGTTTACTGCTAGGCCTTTAAAAGAGCGCACGGAAGAACTCGGAAGATTGTCGTGATTAACTCATCGGTTATGTTTAACAAATATGTTATCGCAGGAACAGCCGCCTTTTTATCCCAGGCCTTGTATGCATTTTGCCGCTTTATAATCACTTCGCAAGGCGAATGAAAACTCTCTCCGTCTTGACTGCATGCGTGTATAGAGCGACTTAGATGAACACGCGTGTATGGGTGAAGTGTGGTGCTGACCTTACCAGGCCTCTGCGCATAGATGGATTGTCCGGCTGGAGGAAAGCGGCTGTTCATCTGCGAGGCGGAGTGATGCATGCCGTCCTCGCAGCGAGCCATGCACTCGGCCGTGTTGGCCAGGTCCTTCATGTCGACTACTTCCTCCGAGTACGTGGAACGCAGCTCAGGTCTGCCGCCTGCAAGTACAGCCACACTTAGCGACGGCATCAGTCATTCGCTAATAGTTACATTCGCGGCGGCACTCCGATTTCAGTCCAGGTGCGAGTGACAAGTGTAGGCCTACTTAACCATGAAGCTGTTATCACAACTAGATGTGTTGGAGAATGTTGATTCGAAAACGTTCTTGTTAAACGAGCACTCTAAATGTGGAATAACGTTTAGTGCGAGAAACATTGGAGGTTGTAGAGCTCAGTGACACAGGCAGAGAATGTCGGATATTTGCTTCCATTATTCACTAAGCATGTTCCGAATCTGATATGGTTTTTATTACAATGTACAAAAATGAATTGCGCAGCATTTCATTGCCAAAAACTTCCAATACGTGCAGAAATACGTGGTTTGACCACAATTCTAAAAATTTTATATTATATTTTATATCATACAGATCAACTTATTGAACTTTAAATTCCACTATAATTTGAGAAATGTGTGGAACCTCTTATTCACCAATCAATCGTCCACACCAAACATTTATTGCACAGAATTGACCACCCTGAAACACCTGAACGTGACTCTAGATTCATAGATGAAAGGCATATAGATCCCCTCCTTCTAGAATTCCAACACCACGACACATGAAGACGCCAACTCCAGTTATTGTTAATGACATTAGACCGCAGACCAGTAAGTTGAAAGAAATTTTTGGTCTCTTGCCTTGGCTAACAAGATGTTTGCAGAAGTGTTCTTTTAAAGCATTGAAACATTTCGGCCGAGCTCTCTGTCTTCTAATGAATTCATTCTCTCTCTTGAAACATTTCTTGGAGAAAGAAGCACTCTTGGCCATTACTTGTGCATTGAGGCTGTGTTTTGTATATATATATATATATATATATATATATATATATATATATATATATATATATATATATATATATATATATATATATATATATATATGTATATGTATATATATATATATATATATATATATATATATATATCTATATATCTATATATATCTATATATATATATATATATATATATATATATATATATATATAGTAATGTTGTAAAAATGACGTTGAAGAACAACCGTTATATAGCATATATATAAGTGAAAGAAGTGTATACTTAAGGGCTCGTTTTCGCGTGTTTTACACAATGTTAATGAGATCTAACAGACAATAATGCCAAGGAATGTATAGGGTAAGTTATTAGACCCAATTGTAATGTAAATGTGAAGAAAGAAAAGTGGGTGAAAAGATAACTTGCCTTGAGCAGGAACCGAACCTGCGGCTTTCGAATAACGCGTTCGATGCTCTACCACTGAGCTACCACAGCGGCTATCCTCCCAGCCACTTTATTGGGTTTATAAGTGAATTTAAACGTGGGAGTGTCAGTCAGGGCCACCTGTAGCACTACCACGTTTAAATTCACTTATAAACACAATAAAGTGGCGGGGTGGGGGGGATAGCCACTGTAGTAGCTCAGTGGTAGAGCATCGAACGCGTGATTCGAAGGTCGTAGGTTTGGTTCCTGTTCACGGCAAGTTATCTTTTCACCCACTTTTCTTTCTTCACATTTACATTACAATTGGGTCTAATAACTTACCCTATACATTCCTTGGCATTATTGTCTGTTAAATCTCCCATATTTATATATATATATATATATATATATATATATATATATATATATATATATATATATATATATATATATATATATATATATATATATATATTGAAATACAACGGTGCAGCTGACGCTTTATTGAAGCAACAGCAAAATGGCGCCGATCATGAAGAGGAACGGGCCGAAGACTGATGATGGTTATTGACAGATGAGGAAGATGACGTACAATGAATTCTCACACTAATTTCCCCCGTCGACGGAAGCGGCCAGCCTGGCCGCGAATTACGCTGTGGAACGCATACAATAGGGCTTGAGACGCAAAACGTGCACAATCTCTGTCCCGCGGCAGCGTTGGTCAGTGGGGACATGAACAGGTGTGACACGGTAGTTCACCGGTGAGGTCTGTTTGATAACTTTGTAAGGGCCAAGATAGCGCGACTCAAACTTTTCGCATAAGCCAGGCGTTCGCGCAGGAGTCCACAGAAGTACATTGTCGCCAGGGCGGTAGAGAACGACGCGGTGAGTGGCATCCTAACGATGTTTGCGATCTTCTTGGCTAGCTTCGGTGTTTACGCGGGCAAGACGACGGCATCGAGCAACGCGGGACAGAAACTGGTCGCAAACGAATGGTGAAGAGTTGACGGGGCCAGAAAAGAATGAAACGTCGAGTGGTGATGTCGGTTGGCGTCCGTATACTAGGAAAAATGGAGAATAGCCTGTAGTTCGTTGAACTGACGTATTATATGCATACGTGACAAAGGGTAGTATGGCATCCCAATTGCGATGGTCCGGTCGGATATACATGGACAGCATGTCACACAGCGTGCGATGAAATCTTTCCGTTAAGCCATTGGTTTGCGGGTGATAGCTAGATGTTGTTTTATGAACTGTTTTTGATGCTTGAAGAACTTCATTGAGCGTGCTTGAAAGAAATGCCTTTCCCCGGTCGCTCAAAAGGACACGAGGGGCTCCATGACGTAAATAAATAGCGTTCAAGAAGAAAGTTGCTACTTCCGAAGCACTTCCTGAAGTGATTGAGGCCGTCTCAGCGTACCGGGTCAAGTGATCAACCGTGGTGACTATCCACCTCTTGCCGTCTGATGTAGTTGGGAGGGGCCCGAAGAGGTCAATTCCGACGACAGAGAACGGCTCTGATGGACAAGGAAGTGGTTGTGGGGTCCCGACTGGAGGAGTAGTGGGCCGCTTGCGGTGTTGGCAAAGTGCGCACGAGGCAATATATTTAGCTACTGTCGTGGAAAGACCTGGCCAGAAAAATCGACTGCGGATGCGCTCGTATGTTTTGTAGTAACCCAAGTGTCCTGACGTCGGGTCGTCGTGGGAAGCGCGCAGAACTTCAGTGCGTAGTGCTCGTGGTACGACGGGAACCCATCGGTGGCCTTCCGGGTGCAAAATGTATCGATATAGCACATCGTCCTCCAACTTGAATAGTCGGAGTTGTTTCCGGAGCCTGGCATTAGGGGAAGACGAAGCACCGGTAAGCCGACCAATGATGTCAGTGCAATAAGAATCGGCTCGCTGGTGAGTAGCAAGTGCTGACGGACGGGTGGATGAAGGTAGGGAAGAAATGGATGATATCGACGAGGCGTCCTCCGTATAGCCAATTTGACAAGGGGATGTGACGTGCACCGAAAACTGCGGCAAAGGGCATCGTGACAAAGCGTCGGCATCTTGATGTTGTCTTCCAGTCTTGTAGATGACGTCAAAGTCATAAGATTGTAATCGGAGAATCCAGCGGCCAAGTCGCCCCGACAAGTTTTTGATTGTGGACAACCAGCAAAGAGCATGGTGGTCTGTCACAACAGTAAAATGTCGACCATGTAGGTACGGACGAAATTTTTGGATGGACCAGACAACAGCCAAGCACTCTTGTTCGGTTATCGAGTACCTCTTCTCTGCAGTGGTCAGAGTGCGGCTTGCATACGCGACAACTTTCTCGCGAAAGGCATGGTCGCGCTGGAGCAGTACGGCGCCGATTCCTTGTCCACTCGCGTCAGTGTGTAATATCGTAGGTGCCTTGTCATCGAAATAACAAAGCACCGGTGGGGATGTCAGTGCCTGCTTGAGTTCTTGGAATGAGGCTTCGCATTGATCATTCCAATCGAAGGAACCGGTACTAGCAAGGAGCTCGTGGAGAGGAGCGGCAATAGTGGCAAAGTTGCGAATGAAGCGGCGAAAGTACGATGCGAGTCCAAGAAAACTGCGTAGTTCTTTGGAACGAAAGGGTCGCGGAAAGTTGAGGACTGCGGAAATTTTGTCCGGATCGGGCTGGATGCCATCTTTAGTAACGAGATGTCCTAGAACTTTTATAGCTGTGTTGCCAAAATGGCACTTCCTTGTGTTTAGTTGAAGTCCAGCGTTGGAGAGACATGTAAGCACTTGATCTAGGCGTTGCAGATGATCATCAAAAGTGGAAGAAAACACGACGATATCATCGAGGTAGCATAGACAAGTTTTCCACTTGAGGCCACGAACAACACTGTCGATCATCCTTTCAAATGTGGCGGGAGCATTACATAGACCGAATGGCATTACGTTAAACTCGTAAAGACCGTCCGGCGTAGAAAAGGCGGTCTTTTCTTTGTCTGCTTCGTCCATTGGTATTTGCCAATACCCGGACCGAAGGTCAAGGGTGGAGAAGTATTGGGCGCCTTGCAATGAGTCAAGTGCATCATCTATACGGGGCATCGGATATACATCCTTTCGGGTAATCTTGTTGAGCGCACGGTAATCAACACAAAATCGTACCGATCCATCCTTCTTTTGTACCAACACAACGGGTGATGACCAAGAACTGGTAGAGGGTCGTGTGATGTTTCTGTTTAGCATATCGGTCACGTTCTCCTCGATGATTTTGCGCTCGGCCAAGGAGACTCGGTAGGGACGACGGCGTACAACAGTCTGACCTTCAGTGTCGATGCGATGATGCGCAACTGTGGTCTGTCCTAGTGCCGAAGCATTGGCGTCGAAGGAGGCCTGGTGTTTCCTGAGCAAATTCAGCAACGCCTCACGCTGAGAAGCAGAAAGGTCAGGATTTATCCCGGGAGCAAAGGAGGAGGACGTAACAGACTGGGCCTGTTGTGGCTGAGCTGTCAAGGCGTCAAGAGAGACCAAAGAAACCGGTTGCGTATCCACATAACATGACACTGCAGAACCTTGGGGTAGGAGGACGGGCTCTGGGGTAGGGTTCAGGCCAATGATTATCGCTGCACTGTCTTTGAACCGCACCAGGCTGGAGGGGACTACAATGCCGCGAGCTAGACAGCTGCTGGAAGGGGTGATGAGGACGTCACCATTGGCAATATTCGGAGAAGTGATGGTGATGAGTTGCTCTTGACCCGGGAGTAGTATGTATTCGGAAGCTGTGAAGAAACGCAATGGTCTTTCGTCGATGCATTCGCTGCAGTGATCGGTCTCGGTGATTTCGACTACACGTTGACGGCAAGAAATTAATGCAGATGCTGATGAGAGAAAGTCCCAGCCTAAAATTAGTTCATGAGCACATGAAATTAAGACAGCGAAGGTGATGTGATGAAGAATACCATCAATGAAGACACGCGCTGTACATTGGGCCGATGGTCTAATTATTGCTCCATTGGCCCCAATCAAAGATGATCCAAGGTAGGGTGTCTTCACTTTCCGCAATCGAGAACACAAGTCGGCACGCATAACTGAAATAGTTGCTCCCGTGTCCGCCAAAGCCAACACCCGCACACCTTCCACAGTTACCAATAACATGTTTGACGGTCGTTCAGGAGGACTTGGGTCATTTCGCCGCGATGCAGTTTTCCCTCCAAAAACTGCACTGTTTAGTTTTCCGATCGCTGGGCAGTCAGTTGAGAGACAGGCCGAAGTGGTGAAACAGAGCGTCGGAGTGGCGAAGGGGAGCGTGGTCGGGATGCACGTGTATTGTTGGTCGTGTTGGAAATGCGCACAGGAGACGGTGATCGGTGGTTGGAAGGACTGTCGGCATAACGGTAGTAACCTCGAGCATATGTGTCGTCTCGTTCAAAAGCGGCATAACCACGACGTTCATCTTGCTGCCGACGTCGACAGACCCGGGAAATGTGTCCTCGAATTCCACAGTAGTAGCAAATAGGACGTGGGGCCCGCCAGGAAGAATGGTAGGTAGGGTTCGGTGGACGGGCGACTAGAGGTGCGAGATGTTCGTGGTCAGGTACAGGTGGTGGTGCTTGAGACGGCGAGGGTTGCATTGCAGCGATCTGTGCATACGAAGGGGGTTGGGCGCATGGTGGAGCACGGTGAATGCTTTGGAACGCTGACATTTCTTCCCTAATAATTCCACGCAGATCGCTAGAGGCGGGTTGAGCGGGAACGTTGTTAGAAGGAGGTAAAGTGTAGGCTTGCAATTCCTCACGAATTATGTCTCGAATGATGGATCGGAGCTCCATACTGTTTGCCAGGGGGTTCTCAGAGAGGTCGGGTCGTAGGCGGATTGACTGCAAGGTATCGAGCCGCTGGCATACCGAGACGACGTCGGAAACCGTCGAAGGGTTGTGTGCGACGAGGGCGTTGAAAGCGGTAGGTCCGATACCCTTCAGAAGGTGCCGGACACGATCACCTTCTGGCATGGTGTCGTCGATACGGCGGCAAAGTGCAAGCACATCCTCAATATAGGAAGTGTAGGACTCACCGCAATGTTGAACGCGTTCTGCCAGTTTCTTGCGAGCAACTTCTGAACAGACGGTCGGTGTACCGAAAATGCGTCGGAGCTGGTCTTTGAAGGAAGACCAATCGCGGAAGTCGCTCTCATGGTTCAGGAACCACGTCTTGGCAACCTGAGAGACGTAGAACTGGACGCGTGCTAATTTCGATGCCTCG
The DNA here is from genome assembly GCF_043290135.1 of Rhipicephalus microplus. NCBI lineage: Eukaryota > Metazoa > Arthropoda > Arachnida > Ixodida > Ixodidae > Rhipicephalus > Rhipicephalus microplus. The sequence continues at coordinate 167,063,655 of NC_134710.1, read as the reverse complement.
TTCCAGTTGTTGTAGACACCTACGCGGTCATAGTTGTCGAGCCAGTCTTCGACATCTTCGCCAGGCAGACCGGAGAAGATTGGAGGCTCCCGAGGGGGGTTGTTGACCGGGCTAGGGTTGGCGGCTGGTGGTTGCGCCGGCGAGTGGTTCGGTTGGGCTTGCTCTTGGGCCATGGTGCTCTGCTGGCGCAAGCGACGTCCCGAACGGAGCTCCAGGAGCTGGCTTTGGATGGAGAGAGGTCGAAGAGATCGGGAAGCACCTTCCACCACTTGAAATACAACGGTGCAGCTGACGCTTTATTGAAGCAACAGCAAAATGGCGCCGATCATGAAGAGGAACGGGCCGAAGACTGATGATGGTTATTGATAGATGAGGAAGATGACGTACAATGAATTCTCACAATATATATATATTACGTTCTGGCAGTTATGCTAATTTGTATATTGCATGCGCTGCGGATTTGTCATGCTTGGAAAATGAGACGCCATGTGCTTATTTTAGACACATCGAAGAGCTACAGAGTAGTCGGTGCCTTGTTTGTGCGCCAACATAACCTCAAGTAGTGTCAATAAAACCAAATTCGAAATTAAAGGGAGGGGGTTTCTCGGCATTTCCCTTTTGAGCTCTATATAATTTAAACAGCGTGGGCTGTTTGCTTTGTGTGTGCACATGTAGGACTTGGTAGAAATAAAGCTTGCTGTGATAGAAACATTAAGCGTTTTGAATAGCTTTCGTAGTACTTTGGTTGTCTATGGCGCCTTAGCTAACAATAGAATTTATGCTGATTTTCTCTTTCTTTGATGGGTGTTTCACGGAATCTTCGACATCAAATGACTTGGACATTTGGTATACGTGGAATAGTGAGTAGATCACGATCACACCTCGTAGTTTAAATAGGGGTTACATGCTGTACAAACGTAAACGTTTTCGATTGATTGCAGACATGGTAGAAAATTTCATCTTGATGTAATAACAATTGCGACGGAATGATTCGAGCAAAACTCAATGACCATTTATTTCGTATTTTTGCATACAGCAAATAATAATGTACTGAGATGCCCTGCAGTGTGTGCCTAGTAAAATCAACGTTTCAACACCGCTGGAACGAAGTTCCATCTGTAAACAACATATTTATAAATGCCGAGATTGACAGGGACTTTTTCCGTTATGAGGGAACCAATATAACTTTTCTACTACCACATATCAATATGAAAAATGACGCAAGCTCCCTTGCGGAGCTGTTGGACTTAGTCATTATTATTACTGAAGCACCAGATTCAACACAGTGCAGGCAATTTTGTACACGGCAAACTAAACACTCTCAGATAGTAGCACAATAAATGTTTTCATGAACAAGTTCAAGAGTTTATGAATGATTGACAAAGGTGCCATAGGTCAAAACGAAAGCTTTTCGGCAAAACAGAATGACAGGATTTTCGCGGTACACGTGGCTGGCTACAGCATGTAGTGAGAAAAGAGTCAATGCAAGTTTGGATCTGTTTTTTTAAAGCCCCAACCCACACATCATGCACGCAGATTAATAAATATGACCGAAAAATTATGCCAAGCGCACTCTTACTATAACAATTTTTTTTCGCACAGAAACGCACAAGCTACATGCACTCATTCACGCTGTTTACCGTTGTTCACCCTCAGGAACATTGCAATTATACTAGACACATGGTGATTGCGATTATTCTAATCGCAGACACTGTGATTTCGTGCCCGAAGCAGTTAAACGGTGATGCACTGAATATACTGTTAGCCATTATTTTTTTCTTTTGTTGGACTAGGACTGTTATTAAAGCACTGTTAATTTCTCCTGTGCTCGAAGGTATTTTAGTGAAGCACATTAAAAGCGACGCTGGTCTGTGAAGTCGTGGTGGCGACATTTGATTTAGACAAGAGTAGTGCTGCCTTCTGTATGCGTCATCCGCAAGGTGTGCTCAGGAAGAAATATAGACAGGGCTGATATAGTGGGGCAGCTACTAAAAGCAAAAGCCTATACATATGCGCTCACGTTGCCTAAGAGCCACTACGAGTTTATTTTTGCTTGCCCCGGGATAAGATCTTCATACATTTGACCTCCTATTTTCTAAATTCTTTCTTCCCACAGGCACTTCCTTGGGAAATACAGTGTAGTCAGCGCCGTTTAGTTGTAGTCAGTCTCCCGGATCACTTGAAACACTCAACGAACATGACCCACGTACGACCGCCTTCCCAGGCCCTCGCGCATATCCATATCATTCGTGAGTCGCTGAAGGTCCTACTTTGAGAGACGATATTAACCTGTACTGTGTTCCTGTTGTCTGTGCCCATGCAATCTTTGTTTAGTCTGGGCAATCTGCTCCCTTTCTCTGTGTCGTGAGATGTCAGATGGGTGACGTGTAATTATATCGTTTCGCTCTAAATCTTACGCGAAAACATGTTGAGTGGAGGTCATATTGAAGCATCGGTAACTCAAACAAGTCGATAGTTCAGTTTAGTAAAAGATAACCACATTCATAGATATAGGTGGGTGAATTCTGTGTCTACATTGTAAGAGTTCCACCAACTGAAGTTGACAGACGCATTGCGTGGACGTAATCGCACAGAACCTTGTCCGGCTTGAATGGGAGGAGAACACTACAGCGACATCCTACATAATGTATTGTACGAGAGGACATCTATAAACGTTAATAAACTTTACTGTATACCTACTGGACCTACTTGTATTTATATAATAAATATCAGAACGGCCGTTGTGTTTTTAAACACACTGAACGTGGAAATGATCTTTTACAAGCAGTGTTTCGATTCCTTTTCATTTTACACCGTAGCCTTTCATATGTGTGTCAGAAACGTCTGGTAAAAAAAACTGCGAAGATTATAAGCTGTAGGCGATAATTACACCTCAGTACACACTGACCAATACTCCAAAATTAACAGACGTTCTGAAATGGCATACCAAGCACAGCTTTCACTTCACGTGTTTGCTTAACACAATAATGAAAGAGATCACACTAGCGATAATAATTGATGGGGCTTACCGTGCCAAAACCAGAAATATAACAAACGAGAGGAGCTATTTTTTTGAACGAAAGTGTGCAATCGGAGTTGTAGAGAGGGCAATCTTCAAAAAGGGCACTGGGATATTGTGTAAGATACGCATTAGCCTGTGACCGCGTATTGAGAAACAGACGCAGTGTGACGAAAGCAGCGATTTAAGAAATGTTCATGTATGACCCGAAGATGCCAATGAACAACGTGTTCCAAGGAATCACGCCGAGGCAAGCTCGTGGTAGTTTGCCCCGCTGCGTAATGTGGGTACTTACGCATTCCGAATTCGGTAAAGAGCAACAGCGCTTTCAAAAAAAATCTAGACATTTTTTTATTAATAATGTATTCCGCTGGGCGTATCAAGGCAGTACCTTCAGGCTTGCAGCCGCACCGACCTTCTGCCCATTCGCCACACCTGGAGGCTTCTCAACTCGGGCATAAATTTCAGCACATAGATCTTCTGCACCAGATGATCATGTAAATGAGGCGAAAGCTAGAATACGTTATCGCGCGCTAAGTGTAAAAAAAAAAACGCAACAGACGGCTGAACGCCGTAATGGGTGGATTAAAAAATAAAAGAAACAAGACTAAAATACTGAAGATAACAGATTTTGTCACGAAAGTAAAGATATGCATTGAGTTTTTCTTTACAGAAAATTGAAAGTGGCGCCTATATAAGATGGAGAACACTGATTGTACTTTCGACTGGATGTATATTGCGGTGAGCAGCATCATTGGCATACTTCTAAACTTTTTTTAGTATATCTTGATGAGAGTGGCACTGCACGAAAACCTGTAACTCACCGAAGTGCGGCCTTTTTTAGAGGTTGTCAGGTCACTTCACGCACGACCTAAGGCGAGCTACTTTGGGATGTTCGGCGACTATCCTGTTTATTTGAGGACAAGAGCTGTGACCTTTAGATGAAGGGTGCGGATCAATATTGCTTACTTACTAACAGAATTATACAAATTGGTTTAAGTTTAAGGGTGTGTGAGTATACTATAACGTGGTGAAATCGAATCAAATAAAACTAATGAAAAATACTTGCTGCAAATACTGATCAAAATGTCTAACAATATCTTTTCTAAAATGAAAAAAATAAAGGGCTTCCACAGGATCAACTTGATAAAGAAAAATCAGGTCTGTATTGTTTTAGTTCTCGTTAGTATTGTGTCTAACAAATAAAACGAGCCCTTAAAGTTACACTTTATTTCATGTATGTAAAATGTTGTTTTCAATTACACGTTCTAATAATTGAGAAGCTTATAAACAATAGAATGATTTTAATTACCTGGAACAATTGTAAAGCTCATTAGTTACTAACATTCGTTATTACATATATGCCCAGCTTTGAATGCGCTGAAGGAGATAAGCACAAATCCTGAGCAGCGCACACTTTTCAAACAATGCAAACATGGTGAGGCTGGTCAAACAGAGAAACATAAAGTTCGGAATAAATATTTATATGAGTTTTATACACAGACACGAGCCATTATTATTGTATATGACTATAGCTTAGCAGCGGTAGAACAGCTGCACCGTTTGCGCCATTCTGCGCCAAAGTTGCTTATTTACAAAATGAACTCAAGCTTGCTTCCAGGACTGCTCCCCAACCCATGTACCCTGTTCCACCCCGGTTAGCGAAATGGTTTTACGCCCCATGCTGAGAAACCGCTCTGCGTAAGCAACAACTGCAAGTACTTCGCCGAAGAATCAATACATTACATTGATTGTACTGTCTCCTTCGGGATTCCGAAATTTATTGTTGCCCCTTATACATTTAAAAGAAATGTATGTTTGACAATTTCGGCTAATGTATGCTCGAACCAAACCTAAACCGAATAGCACAGATAATAGAACCTGCACTACAGATATTTCAATATTCGCATGCCATTAGTTCCGATAACTCTGCGGGAATACACGAGCTGTTGCCGTGCCCTGCTGCCTACGCGAGCTTGTCATTAACACAAAGGTGTAGTCACTGTAAGATAAACCCACAGTTAAGGAATGTTCGAAAGTTTCGAAGTCACAGCTGCAGTGCGTGGTCCGAGCTATCGTTCTGCATACTGGGACTCATATGAAAACCTCTCATTATTAAAACGTCTGTCATGTAGATTGCAGTACTGAATGCCTGGATTTCGCTGCGAAATGAGCCAATCCACATAACTGTGTGACACACTACTTGTTACTCACAGTGCGTTTTCAGACAATAGCGAGTCATAGAAATACGAGACCCGAACGAAGTTGCGGGATACAAAGCCGAATACTGATATATGGTTGACCCCCCCCCCCCCCCCCCCCGCTTTCCTCTTCATATTTTTCCATTTCACTCTCGTGGGCTCCTGCCAGCTGTGAAAATTCTGTCCAAATCTATGTTTTGCTCGTTGCTTCAAAGTTGCCTATCTTTTTCTACGCATGTAAATACGGTACAAAGCTCCTCTATTTCATATTCGCCAATGATAGGAGTACTTCTCGTCAGTTTCTATCAGCAAAACTAAAAAGTGGCAGAAAAGCTGCAGCCACGGCGCTACCAAGGTCGCAAAACTTCCCGAGGAAGTGCTCTTCCTAATATATGTAACACATCCTAAAAGATCAAATACCATAATAACTTATATTTAGCGCACACAGACACACGGACAAAAAGGGGAAACAACGCCAGCGCTGGTGTCTTTCCCGCTTTTTGTCAGTGTGTCTCTGTGCGCTAAAAATAAGTTAATATACATTCATACTAACTAGCTCGTCTTGCAATACTAATCCAGTTTGTGATACATCAAATCAATAAATCCCCGCGGCTCATAATCATCATCAAACATGCACGCACAGGCGTGGTGAACGAGTGAGGCCCGACTCGTTCATCAGCGCTTCTACGCACGCTTCGCACGAGTGATACATATAAGTCCGATAATTTGCCACTGAGCCGGCTGGTCGAGTGTATGCAGTGCCGCCGACTACCAAGACTAGTTTCCACATGCTGAATTCTGACACCGCTGTGAATGGTGAATGTAAAAGCGAGTGTAGTGTGTGGGTATGTGCGTTAAGCACACCCCGCATATTGCATGTACAAAAAGGAATAAAATATTCATGAAGAAGTATAAATTTACGTTGTCCTTGAGCACATAGTTAAACCTACGATGTGATTACCGCTGTGTAACCAGTTTCGTTGAACTTGTAGCGCTGCCATATTGTTTGTTGTGTATCTTTCATTTCTGTCATCTGAATTTTACTCCTCACATATTTTCTTTTAATAGATGAAAACTCGTGCAACGCTGTTTACAGTTGCAAAAGCTCAAATATAGAATACACAGAAGCGGGCCCCCAGGTAACCACAAAATGTACAGCAAGAGCTACGCGTGCTTGAAAATTTGTACGAACATGTATACCTGGTGAACAAAAACACAAATCACTGGAAATACGCATATGATGGCGACTACTCGCGTTCGAATAATAATAATTGCTAGGGTTCAACGTCCCAGAACCACGATATGATTGCGAGAGACGCCGTAGTGGAGGGCTCTGGAAATTCAGACCCCTGGTGTTCTTTAACTTGCGACTACATCTATAGGCACACAAGCCTCAAGCATTTTCGCCTAAATTGAAAATGTGGCCGCCACGGCAGGCATTCGATCCCGCGACCTGCGGGTCAGTAGCGGAGTGCCTTAGCCACTTGACCACCGTGGCGGGTTTCACATTCGAATGGAATGGCTGATGCGAAACTCGTCAGATTCAGCACTAAGTAAAAACGCTGAACTGTACGCAAATGTCTCTTTGCACGAGTCACCAGTCGCATCACAGTTTTCTAGAGTACAGGCTGTTCAACGTTTATCTGTGAACGTAAGGATTGTCTGTACATCATATACACCTCTGCACCATTCGTGAATACACGGCGCTTAAACATCTCACTATTTACACCGTGAACGTACAGCGATAGCCCGAATGCTTTTGCAAAGTGCTTGCTCATAGAATACCCTCTATGTGCTCAATCGCGAACCTATTTTTCGAGATAGCTTATGCTCGGTAACGAAGAAATGTGATCATGCCACATTAAATGGAGGTTCCTTTGATTTTCTCACAAACAGCAGTTTATCTAGTTTGATTTCATTTGTAGATTTTATGAACTTGATGCTATATTTAGGTCTTTTATGTAAGACACACTTGTCATAAAATGATATACGTATTTTACGCGACAATTCTTAGGGGGGTATCCCTCTCCAAATATTCATTTTGTATTCATATAGAGGGTGAACGGAAACCAACTCGCTATTGAGAATTCTTTAAAACTCTAGTAATAGTTAGCAAATTTTATGTGAACAAAACATTTTGTTTCTTAAGATACATGGGAGAACTTCATACATAATCATTCACGTCAATGAAAGGCCTAACTTCAACGAAAATTGTGGGTCGATGCGGTATTTAGGCACATTTGCCGGGAGGGTGTTAAGGGAGGGAGGGTTTCGAAGAGCGTGCTAAGAAAGTTTTCGCAAACGCAAAGTTTTTGCAGCAGTAAAATTGGTCAAATATTACAAAATTTATAAGCGGACACACACACACACACACACACACACACACACACACACACACACACACACACACACACACACACACACACACACACACACACACACACACACACACACACACACACACACACACACACACACACACACACACACACACACACACACACACACACACTAAAATAAAGGAGCAGTGGGGACGAAAAGAAACGCGAACAGAGCGCGCATCTGCATTCTCGGCAGTTTAGCACCTCTTTTCAACTGTTGTAGCGTGTATCGGGATAAAAATCCACTAGAGTAAACCGTGATGCAATGAGGAACCATTCAAGTACAATTTGTTTTTTTTTATTGCCACCATGGTCAGAGCGTGACGAAGACAACGCAGCGCGCTGTTCGCGTTTCATTCCCTGTGTACATGAAGTAGGCCGGATCCACGAAAAATAATTCTTTCGGGGCCGTCCTTTCCACAACAACACTAAGAGCCGACACGTTCACTCGTTTAACCAACGTGTTTGTTGCTTCACTAATGAATACCACGACTGAAGCGTAACATGCCAATTCCGGATTCGAAAATACGCTAATGCGTGATGTCCGCACTCATGACTACCGCGTGTGGTGAATCGTTTTAAACCATCGGCGTTAGATGGCGCCACACATCTGTGGCTGCGTTGCTCAAGCGTGCTTCCTATCATCCGCACATTTGCGATCAAGGTTGGGGAGATATCTTTTCTTACAAAACAAAAGCTATTAACAAACCAATGAATTCATCGGTGATATGTATGAATAGTTGATTATGCTGTCTTGTGTTAAAATAAAAATATTCCAGTGATCATAACGGACAGAAACATCTGTACAGAGTGGCCGAGCCAAATATAGCGAATCGCAGTCCTAGTAATTTTTCCATTTAGCAGTTTTTTGTTGCTAATGGTAGCAGTATCACTGATATTTTCACAGCAATTTCTAAATTTCATAACCTTTTCGCAAGAAAACCGGGGTTACTCTCAATTTACGCTATGATGAAGTTTTATCAGGTGCATTTGAGGCTCTCTCTCATGCAAGCTTCGTCGGTGTTATCGGCACATGTAGAAGTACGAATCTACAGTATGGAAGTTTGGTCTCTAAAAGTTTTTTTACCGGTGTTCTATGTGACATAAAGGCTTTTAAAGACATCTAGATTTGAGCCTATTTTGAAAGCGCAAACCTTATAGATCTCACGTTAACGTGATCATGAATGTAATTGCGCGAACGAGATGTGGCTTTACCACACAATATGATATGGCAAGGTGACATGACCCTTTAGAGCTCTGGCTTCATTTGTCAGTTTTATGCAGTAACTGAAGCCTCTGTGTACTGCGAGCCGCCACCAACGGCAGAAATATTGACTATCTGTCTCTATCCTACAGTTACAATACACCTAGTTCAGACAATGCAAGCGAATGTCAGGCATGTACACTAACTCTACTCATTTAATACTATGCTGGCATTGTAACCTCAAGGAAAAAAAAAGTTCAGCATTCATGAACTACGGTGTTATTTAGGAACAGTTATTCGATTACGTTATACCACTTCAAATTCACAATAAAACAGTCTTTTCGGTGTTGTGCCCCAGACAACTTTACGCCCATCAAGCGATTCCATCTTGCTTGTTGGTAAATTGGTAAATTTGGCCTCAGAAAGAGTGGATCACCTCAAAATATTAGTCGAGGAACGCCCCAAAAACTTGCATGATAACAGAACTAGAAGTCAACATAGCAAGTCTACACAGAGAAGTCAATGTTCCAAGAGCAGAAGAACAACACAAGCATGAGTGGGTAATGGCAACAGAAAAAACAACAACAGCTTTATATATGAACTACTGTTCACTAAATATGCTGGGCATCTTCAAGAAAAAAAATCTCATAGACCCAAAAGTGTAGCAAATTTATACCTTTCTGAAAAAACAATGCAAGAAAATTAAAAAAAAAAACACGTGTGGGCTAAGTCTACGTGTAAGTGCTGTAGGTGCGCGTGTATACACCAATATAGGCCTACTCGGTGGGTACATCTTCGTGGTTTATCTCGTGCAAAGATTTAGAAGTTAGACCTATGCAACTTATTTCAACACTACAAGCAACAACACGCTCGTCTATACTGAAAGCTCGGTTATGTCTAGGTGCTCAGCTGCTGACGAAATTTGCCGCCAAACTCAGTGATTATACGCGAGTGATAAGGCTCCTAGAAATTTACAGAGAAACTCACAACCGTTTATCAAATGCTTTGATAATTATGACGTGCTTTATATTAAAAAAGCACCAGCAGATACAAGGAACAACTATGGCTTTCTTGATTTCATTCTATCTTCGCAAAACGGCACTAACTGTACAAGACCCTGTCTTCCCCAAAGTATGGAAGACCCTGCCTTCCCCAAAGTCAAAAATAATGTTACAGCTTTATTATATTAGCGTATTTTGAAAGCGCATAATGTATAAATTGATCCTACTTGGCCTTTTGTGCACATAATGCGCGATGTACACGCTTGCACTTTCATCTCTAAATTACAGGCGTTATCGTATCAAGCATTTATTTAAACGCGGAATTATTGAAACATACTACTTTTTTTTTCTGCACTATACATGCAATAGGCACATACAATATAGTACTACGGAAATGTTCTCTTGAAGACGGCATGATTTTTGTATATCGTTCCCACAAGACTAATTTCTTAATATAGCAATGGCTAACAGTGATGTGTCACGGACCAGGTCCGAGAAACACACGCCTTGGCGTGGCTTATGGTTTCACCGTCTAGGTGATCTGACAGGAGATTAGGAATGAAATACGAAGGAAAAAGACTAGTCTTCCATCGCCATCTATCAGCATGTATAATTCGTGGGTGACGCGATAGAACGTTCACACGCCTTCTTTAGAGCAGCTGTGAACAGATAGAACAAATGAATTCAGTTATCTACGACAGAGAAAGCAAGATGGCATCCGGTTTCGAAGGAGAAGGAAAGCACGCGGTTGTCCACAGCAATAAATAAGAACAATTCGATCGTTCTCTTGAACAATATTACATTTTATAAATGAATATTTCATCAACTTTTTCTTGTGAGTGCTGCGTGTGCCGCTATAAAGTTACCATAATGCTAATCAAGACAGTGAGCGTAGCTCCGCCATTTTTCACGTATAGATATCGAAGTCTGAAAGAATCGGCCTCGAAGTTGCTTCAGTCGTGAATCCTCGTTTACACAATGGCAAACACGGCTCGGTGGATTTAGTTTCAATAACAGCATCGTTTTTCTTTCCATGACGGAACACCAGCAAATAGTCATTGTGTTGGAATCGATTAGAAATAGCCTTATACTTTAGACAACTAAGTGAACCCACGGAGGAAGGAAAAAGGTAAGGAGAGGGCATGCCCAGCCGGCGCAGGGCGTAAAAAATGTGGCGGAAATGACATCATGGCAGCCATATTCAGTAGGCGCAATGGCGGCGTTGTTATGGTTACGTGTTGCGCAGTGAAGCTGGTCTAGCAGTGAGCGGCCGCGGCTGGCGGCGGAATGTGTGCCTCCGCCGGTCTCGTGCTGAGCCGTGGCGGACAATATCTGTGCTCGGGGCCGCGTTATTGGTTACGCAGTGTTCGTCTGGCTGTTACATTACTCTTAGCAACGTTTACAAATCTCTTTGTCCATCACGGGTTTTCAACAGTGCGTAGAACAAGTGCATATCCATGTGTCGTGCGGCGGATGACGCGGATGAAGCAGTTAGTGTTCAGCGAAATGGCGTTGGGCACCATGACGAAGCTGAATGACGACGAACGCCTTGCAGGTCAGTGACGGTTGAGCAGTGCTCCTGCTTGTGACAACGGACGACGCTGTTGAGCCCAGCAAGACGCCGTGAGGACCATGTGCACACACGTAGTTTCGTGTTGTGTGTGTACAGTAACAACTTGCATGTGCGTATTGAAACACCTTTTCTGTTCCGCTTGGTACACTCTCCACCAGCATTGCATGTAATCTCAACGTAACAGCAACCACGTTCAACTGTCACTAGCACCGTGCTCAAAGTCACCACGGTCGCAGAATGCTGACGCAGGTGAGTTTCACGCGAAACACGGACACAGTGGCAGGACGCTGCGTCAGTCGCGTGGCGGAATGCAACAGTAGAAGGCGCACGACCGATCGTGTTGTCTGTACAGTTGCTCAATTATTGACGTGAAAGCACTCGCCGTTGTCGGTGCATCTAGCGCGCGTTCTTTCGTAGTTGCTTCGTTGTCAGCGAGCTGTTACTCTTTGTTATTACTCGGACGAAGCGATTTCGCTGAAGGTGTCCCGCTGGCTCTGGGTGATGAGCCCAGTTCCATTAGTTTCGGATCGTCACGACACACGCGCTGCGCAGCCCACGTGCTTTCCGAGCCGGAGAGGGAGTCGCGCCTTCTGCTTCGCATTCATATGTAAACAAGAGAGGAGAATTTGCCTACTCAATATGGCCGACTTCCGGCTTCATCGCGGCTTCACAACGAGTGACGTCAGGGCCTCTCCTTACCTTTTCCTTCCTCCGTGAAGTGAACCGTTTCAATTGCTGAAAGTAAGTGCCATGTTGGTGTAGGCACAAGTGTATGCGGGGGCTTTTGTGTGCTCCTCGTTTGCTTCTGTATCAAAGACAACAATTTGACTTTGCCGAAAGGACTTTATTAAGAATTCATTTTTTCCTTCCTGAACCTCATAGTTATTTCACAGTGCCTGAACTAATCAATAACCGAAATACAACCTAACCAACTGATTTTTTTAAATTACAACTAATGAAGAGACACGCATGTGCGTTCGGAACAAGAAGCTGCTACAGAAGCGACTATATATCCATTTTAAGTGTGAATACACTTTATAAGCGACCCCAAACCATCCACCGCCGTCGGCGGCGTCCGCAGTCTTCTCTCTATCTTTAAAAGAAAGAGGACTTGGCGGGCCGCAGCGCGACGCTCTACCGAATAAGCCACGGACGCGACGCTGATATCGGTGTCGCTCCTTCGCTCTCCTCGCTCGCTGCAGCTGCGCGCGCACCTCTCCCTCTCACGCGCCCGCCTTCTCTCTCAGTCTCCCGTCGAGAGCGGGTCGTGAGGGGGAGTAAAGTTAAAATCCGTTGGCATTCGCCAGTGAGTTAACGTAAACTCCCCCGTGTGATCAAATTGCGATTCCCAGGAACCATTACACCATAAAGGCACCATGGTGTGATTAATAAATATAATAGTGCGAAATAATAAATACCCCTCATAGCATCACCCCGTGTATTCGCACTTAACCATGTTCAGCCTCGGGGAAATGCTTGGGAATTTTTACCATTACTTTTAAGGCATTGTTGACCTACAGAGGATACAGACAGTATGAGCTTCTATTAAAATAGTGATGGAATTAATTTTAAAACGCGTGCTTATTGCTATCGCAGAGTTCATTTATCACGACGCAATTTTTATGTAAACATGATGTGAAAACGCGCTTCGTTGAATTTCGAAAATAGAAGCAATAGCTATATAGATATGTTTATTCCCACAGTACAACTCAACTATACCATAATCAGTAAAGCCGCTTAAGTTTAAAATATCTGAACTATTTTCTTGCCAACGAAACGAAAGACGTCAGCAAACACAACTGAATCATTATGTCATAAGTTTTCACATTGATCTGCTTGTCTTTTTTATGGTTGCTTTTCTGAGCCATAAGTGATTCTTACAGAATCTAATGATTGATTGATATGTGAGGTTTCACATCCCAAAATCACCATATGATTACGAGAGACGCTGTAGTCAAGGACTCCGGAAATTCCGACCACCTGGGTTTTTTTAACGTGCACCGACATATGAACACATGAGCCTGCAGCATTTTCACCTCCATCAAAAATGCAGCCGCCGCAGCTGGGATTCGATCCTGCGACCTGCGCGTCAGCAGCCGAGTACCTTAGTCACTATAGACTACCGTGATTAGGCAAGTCTTTCAGAGTCTTAAGTAGGAACATCTACCGGCAGATGGCCTGAAACAAAGAATAGTAAAAGAAGCTGGCGTCAACAGAATGTTTACCCCTCTTTTTATAATAATTTATATAAAAAGAGGGGTCAGCATTTCATGACGACAGCATTCTTTCACCTGGAAAAATCTGGTCACTTTAGACACCTCGCTTTTAAATGCGAGACACATAACGCGAGCAATTTTTGTTAAGCGAAACGAAAATTCGTCATTTGCGTGGTGTGCGATACGTGAGCCACGCGACAATGCCAAACACCCAGACATTTGTAGCCGAATAGCGCAGAAACATCTCGTGTTGTTATATGGTAGGTTCCATTGATTCCGTATAGCGAGATATTAGGTAGTTTTCTAATAGCGTACGCAAAGCTTTGCGTTTGCGTTGCTTATGCGTCGTACGCTCACCTCTTGCGGGCTCTCATTGAGTGACAACGCTAACGCTGCGCCCACAAACTTAGCGTACGCTGTTCGAGAACTCTATATTGCTATACGACCCTCCGTAGCGTGCAATGTGCGTCGCGGAACAAGTAAGGTTCACGTCAAGGCGAAAAAACAACGTTCAGTGCTCACAATGCCTGTCGGCACACAGGGACTCCCTGGAGCAGAGGATGCAGCCAACGACGATGACGATGAGTACCACGCAGCTGGAGACGAGGATGGGCACCAGAATCTCCAGGTCGGTCATGCTAGGCAGGGAGGAACGCTTGGGCTGAGACGAGGTGGCCTCCACCGAGGCCACGTCTGCAAAAGGGGTCAACCATGCATGTGTGAACGGTGACAACTGCCACTATAGTTGCGCTGTCACGTTCGTGGTGACACTGATGATTATTTGGGGTCTCGTGGCGGAAGGGATACATATGACGAAATAGTGCTAAGAGAGCACCGGTGAGAGTTCAGTGAAGTGATGCATGAGAAGTACTATTGCCCCACCAGGGCTGTTGAGCGGAAGGGCCCTTAACCCGCGCTATATAATAATAAGACGAATGGAGCAGCAGACTCTCACAAAATAGCGTGATATGAATTACAATGAGAACGTGCAGTGTTTGAACAAGACTTAAAAAGACTGCAACTGATCTTGTGGTGAATTATGGTTCGTCACCCGGAAACAATGTTAGATGCCACAGAATATGCTGCCTGTGGGCAAACGAAAAGCGATTATCCTCTAGGTGAGATGTGGAGGATGGTCAGTTGTCCGCCACATCTCTTAAAGCGAGGAATCGTGTGTCGAGACAGTGTACCTTACTGGCGGCAGCACAAGACGTTGTATCACGGAGTAGATCTACACTTACGCGCAGTGCCATTGGGAGTGGTGAACTCGTATTGGGCCTCGGTAGCACCCGCCGTGGAGCGGGCAACCACGTGAACGTGGTACGTGGCGCCAGGCGTCAGGTTACGCAGCAACAGCTGCGTCTGGTTGGCCGGCAACCCTTCGGCTACGGTGGACCAGGCCAGTGCTGAGCCCTGGCGCAGCTTCACCGTGAAGTCGAGCAGCTCACAGCCTCCACTCTTCCAGCTGCGCAAGCTCAGGCTGGCGTGCCGCTGGGAGGCCTGGATGAACTCCTCCTTGCTCGGGGACAGCGGTGCTGCATAGGTGCATACGAACATGACCCGCGCCATATAGTCGTGGAGCACCGTCAGTAGCCTAGAAGCTAGATTAGTTTGCGACTGTATCCAACTACTAACGTAGTTATCAAGGCAATATTCATCAGCCAGAAGATGGAACGATTGATTGATTGATATGTGGGGTTTAACGTCCCAAAACCACTATATGATTATGAGAGATGCCGTAGTGGAGGGCTCCGGAAATTTAGACCACCTGGGGTTCTTTAACGTGCACCCAAATCAGAAGATTGAACGTGATGCACGAAATAAAAAAGAATACGCTTACTTACTCAAATGCCTGCAGCGTTTTTCTGAATCGTTTTTCTTCAATACACCTTGCGGCAATCTCACAAGAGTACGAAAAATGGCTTTCGATGCCGAGTTTGAAAACGCCTTTTGATAAAAATTACTGGAATGGAAAGAAAACTAAGTCTGTGCAGAGTTTCAATGAAATGTTCGCAAGTGAGTGAGTGGGAAAATAATTGCTTGTAAGTAATGTCAGTCAGCAAGGAAATCGTGGATAATGGGCGTAATCCTACCGGCGCCACCGCGGGAAATTAAGAGAGTCTGAATAGTTTAGCTGATAGTTATGGGAATCAAGATAAAAAAAAGCGGTTGTTTAGCACGCAGGAGTTACAAAACTGACACATATTTTGCACTTGCTAATCACACTTGACCAAACCAAAAGAACAAGGGGAGGATGAAACGTTTCTTTGCGCGAAACAGCAAGAAAGCGTTCGTCAGCCGAAATGGGCGGCTATTTCAGTACAAAAGGCCGTTGTCTAATGCCACCGCCCGTGTCTGGTCCACCAGACTACAATAAATATGAGGGTAAACTTCATGCCCCATGTAGTCTGCCGCATCAAGCAGAGGAGCTCGTTTCGTTGCATCTTCTCAGGTGTTTTTGTTGTGTATGCCATGTTCACAAATAAGTGGTGCAACACGCTTTCTCTGCTTTCTCGACGGCAATTATTCAGTGATGACCTAGCTTTCGTTAAGACTGCACCGTAATTCTCAGTGTCAAGAATGCACTTTCATAACTGAGGCTTTCTGGTGTGTCATTTTACCTGGCCCGGAGCCACCGGGAGCCGGCCAATGCTGTGTTAATATTTACTCGTGCGTTTTCGATACGAAATCATTTCAGAGCGCAAATTACGTGCAATGAAAAAAGTTACACTCAGTGCCGTCAGAGCATTAGAAGTGTTACGAAATAGCAGAGCAGTGCGACCAGCTGTGTTTGGCGCACAAAAAAGTCTTTTTTTTTAAAATAGAACAAAAGGCGTCGGTGATACGTGAACGTACGTACAGGCATAATGATTCAAAAGTTTTTGTTTTCACTCTACAGAACTTTGTTTTATTTCTGAAATATGGTGATGCGTTGTTTTTCAGACATGACAAAATAACCTGTTTGCGAAGGAAGAATACTGACGAAAGTGATGCCTCTTGGCGAGATCAATCCCGGTCGCATAGCTCACTTAAATTTTATTGTTCTCGTAATTGAGAAAATCACAGTTTATTTCAGGAATAAAAAAGAGAATGAGGCAGTTTGTGTACTGTTAAGCAGTTTAGTGAGAGAGATAAAAAAAAACGAAGGAGAAAGGCAGGCAGATCAGAAAACTACGTTAAGCTAAGCTAAGTTTCTCAGTATCACTCTCGGTGAAATATTCCGACAGAGGCCTGAAAACCCAGCTTAAAAAGCTTAGCTTTGTTAGCACGACCAGTAAACCTCACGTAACAAATTAGCTCTTGTACTGGTGCGTAATAATAGCCACGTTTTGGCGTTACTCCTCTTTGACTTTTCTGACTTTTTTTCCTCCAGCAATTTTTCCTCATTAAATGTTAACAAGCTCACGCTGTCGAATAAACACTGAAATGCTTGCATAGAGAAAGACTGACGCATAATATGTTGCGCAAGAATAGTGCGTGAGCGGTACCTTAGGAGAAGCAGCCACGCAATACGAAAGCATAAATTTCAATCATTGTCGGAATTTAAGGGCTAAAATTACAGACTACGGCCATTCGGTTAATACTGAAACACTATAAGAAAGGCAGGAATTCTATTTATACATGTGTTTATGCATGCTTTATCACCTTTATGCACCATAGCCTCAAAATGGCACAAGACACAGAGTGTCCCAGGTAACTCTAGCCCAAATTTAAACACATACCGATGCACTCTGTGACGTACGACGCCACCAAACTCATGCTGGTGAAAACTGCGTGCAGTAGGTCGCACTATCTTTTGTTTTCTGCTTAACTGGCCAGTTATGAAAGATGAATTGACCATCGCTGCACATGTATTCGTGTAGCACTACAGTTTCGAGTAGGACAAATAACTTAACCATACGTGCGTTTAAGTCGCATTTCTCCCGATTCACATTTCACACGTCCACAAAAGCATTGTACACGTCAAGAAGAACCCCGGGTGCATGATCCGAAATCACACCGGTGTCCTTCCCTTCAACGGGTTTCCCACAGGCCGTGAAGTCCTTTGAAATGTTAATCTCGAAGTCTTTTATTTCTTTTCATCTCGCTTGTTCACAACATAAATAAGCTTTTTTTGTTATCTGCTCTCTCATATTGTCCCATTTTGCACTCTACTCATTACCGTGTGTCACAAACGAGTGATCATTAAAGCACTTGCCTCACTTTTTTAACGGCTACGTTAAAATCAGGTGCCGTTCGGACGCGACAGAAGCCGGCGTAACGAAGAAACAAGCATCAAAAGACGCCGCGCGCGCTCCTCCTTTCTTCGTTGAGCGGCCGCAGCCACCGCAGACGCCGACAATCTCCTCGGATCTAACAAGCAGCAAACTCTAAAAACATCTCGAAAGAAAGGGGTGTGGTGCTGCATAGCTGCGTCGCGGGATGCGAAACCTGCGAGAGGAATACCCCTTTCCACCAGCTTCAGCTCTGCGGCGCACCGACGAACAGCCGGAACTTCGAGAACCCAGGGTGATCGTATGTATATAAGCAAGCAGTGGATGGTGGCGATCAGGAGAAGAAGAGTGGGTTTTCCACCAGCAGACGAAGGCTTGTGCTACAGTGACAAAGCAGGAGATTAAGCTAGTGTTTTTCGCCCGTGGGCGAAGACGTCACCTGCAGTAGCAGCGCGTGAGTGGCCGATGTGTTGCCATCGAAGAAGTTTTGTTACTGAAGTGCGGTCTGTAGACGACGCAAGAGTTTTTTGGAAGAGATAGCTCGAACGCAGCGGGACGACAACCAGAGCTGGATTTTCTTGAAAGAGAAGCATTCAAGCTTTGTTCCAAGAACCTTGTACTGAATACGTTCGACGGACATTATAGTCATAAGTGTGCTTGGATCACGGAGTGAGAATTCTTCTTTCTCTTTGGCTTGGATAGTTAATGCATGATATTGTATTGTAGAGCACGAGCTGTTGTCTGCGCCCGTAGTTTTGAATTTATCGGAGTACCATGTGAGTTGTATGGTATTTGACAAGTGCCGAGTGTGTATTTTTGTGTGTTTGTTCGGCCGCATCTGAGAATATATATTTGGTTTTGTTATCAGCTCTCAACTCTGCCTCAATTTTTCGGACCACCAAAAGTACCAACACTAAATTGTCCGTGCTTTCATGGTGCATGTCGGGGGGCCGATACGTCAGCCCTTAGAATCAGCCCGGCAACTGCCTCCCTATTTACAGGACTAGTGACACCGTATAGGTGCTGTGGGCTGTGAAGGGTGGAGGGGCTCAGAAAAATAGAGAAGTCTGCATGAACCAGATTAAAGTAAAAAAAAAGGAAGAGGAGTACGGTATTCCGGTCCTCCGAAACGATTAAAGAGAAATCAGTGCAACGGCTAACGGAAGGAGCCTCGCAAATATACATCCCGGCTGCATCGATCACCGGTAACCACAGCGTTCCCTCTGATGTTGCTCGACCAAGCGTGCTCTTTCATCGCCGAGCGAAATTAAGGTGCGAATGCGTAGAATCAAATCACTGCGAGGTAAAGACCGGATGATTACTAGCCTAACTCTTCCATTTTTATTATTATACAGACATCGAAACCCCGTTTGCATGCACCCGCAAGAATAGCATACAGTTTTCTTCGCGTGTGCACTCCCTCTCTGCTTTTGTCTGTCATACGTTGACTTATGCTCGGCCGGCGGCAAATC
The DNA here is from genome assembly GCF_043290135.1 of Rhipicephalus microplus. Lineage (NCBI taxonomy): Eukaryota > Metazoa > Arthropoda > Arachnida > Ixodida > Ixodidae > Rhipicephalus > Rhipicephalus microplus. Next base: position 167,044,374 of record NC_134710.1, on the reverse strand, counting down.
TGTAGTGATCCAAGAATTAAAGTGCAAGTACTAATAAAACTTGGACGTAGTGTCAAGATTTGTTTTTCTTTATATAGCTGCCCGTCGTCCCCGAAGCGACGCGCGCGGCGAGGGAGCATCGACCCAAGCCGTCTAGATTGGTTGGCGCACACGGTGGCGAGTGACGTGCCGTATGCCGCCGCACTGGGACTCGCGGTGACTAGGTCCAGTGTTGGCTGTTGAGTGGAGTGTATGTGGCTGTCTGGGGCGAAGCGGGCAGAACAAGCGACACAAGTGCTGCCATCGCGTCTGCCTTCTTTACTCTATCCTTCCGGCATTGTATTATTGACTGCGCGTCGCTTTTCATCAGCCCGTTCCATTTGCGAGCCTTGCGCCACGTTTTTTTTTGTTACTCACTCATGGGTGCCCGCTTTTTCGGATGTTTCTCTCTTTGCTCTCTCTCTTTTTTTTCCTTACTCAAATGTCATCTGGAAGGTTGGCTGTCCCACGTTTGGATTTCTGTAAGGTCGCTAGGGAGATCTGGCGCGAGGACATCGTAACTCAAAAAAACGCACGCACTCGCCGAGAACCCGGAGCGTGCTTCTAGCCATTACTCACAGGAGGGCAAAAAAAAAAAAAGAAATGAAAGAAGAACCCGCGCAATTTAGTGCATTCAGTGAACGTTCCCAACTATATATGTTTACCTATTCTCAGAGGCTGCGTACGTATTTTTGTTGCTGTTATTTTGCTTCGTGTTGGCGCAAGCAAATAGTTTTAAACGTGCAGTCCTTGTGTCGTGTACGAATTATGCCTCCCCGACAAGAAAAATGCACTACTTGGATAAGACGAGCTTCGATTAGTGGTGAACGCGGCATCTGACTGAGTGCCCACTATCTAAGTGAGTTCCCGATGAAGCGCGCGGCTTAACTCCTGATTGAAATATTCCGGACAGCTGGCCACACTTCTAAGCCAGTTGGGTATACTGTAATTGTTAGAACTTCAAGCAGTCAGAAGAACACGAGAAAAAAAATAAGAAAAGGCTGAGATATTACGCAGAAAAGCGTGTGGTTGTGCTTCCTTGAATTAAGGTGAGCAGGCGACAAAATAAAAAGTTAATAAACTGAATATATTCGCGGATGCACAAACAGGACCACGCAATAGCACCGGCGCAAGTTGGTTGTTTTCGGAAAGCATGAGTCACAGTAAGATGGACTTTTAAAGTGATGAACAGGAAATGCCACTGAATTGAACGTTTCCACAAGTCAAGTCTATGTAGAGCTGAGCAGGGTGTTTCTCAAGACGAAATTTTATTCATAGAGACGTTGGCGACATATATCTTTCATTATTCATACAGCGCTCAGCTAACACATCAAAGAGGGAAATGTCTTGCGATTGTATCATTTCTATCATTATAGCTTCAGAATTACCTGCTACTGAAGTTTTCGGCCCCACATTTCCTCACAGAATACAGACTCAGAACTATACATTGTGGAGGCAGCCCATAATGACCTTAAGACTGACAGCGACATATAACACTTCGACATAGCAATGTGCAGCCTCTTGACGGCAACCGACATTATCTCCGACGAATTCGCAGATATGCAGAGCCGCAGAACATTCTATTTTTAATTTTAGACGCGGGATGTGAGCTTTCAAATTACGAATAGTCCAAGCATCACTATCTTTTTTCAAATGTATACTGTCCTAATCTTATACCACGTGTGTTTAAATATGTTAGTGGAGCAATACTGCAAATTCGTTTAATTTGCGTAGTGGATATATATATATATATATATATATATATATATATATATATATATATATATATATATATATATATATATATATATATATAACTTGACTCACATTCCTCTAGAAATCACGCTCTTCTATCATCGTATCGCTTCGGCATGCTTAATGTGCATGCTCTGTAAGCCGCTCGTGGACAGGAGGCCCAGCTGCGATGCTTCCACGGGCTCTGTATCTACGAGGCCCTTGCACCCTAAGGCCGTATCCTCCCTTGGTGCACACCTTACGTGCGCGTCACGCGCGCTCTGCAAGCGCGAGAGCAGCGTTGCGTACCGGCGCCATCAGTCTTTGCGCGGATGACGTCGCTGGGCTCGCTGCGGCCGAGCGAGTTGTGTGCCGTCATGTAGAACTGGTACGTGGTGCCGCACTCGAGATCTCGCACCGTGTACACCGGCTGCATCGTCGAAATGGGCGTCTCCTGCCAGTGGTCGGCCTCCTTGCGCTGGTGGAGCACATACTCTGCGCACAAAGTGTTCAGGAGGAAAACCACGTGAGAAGCGCGTGGTTGATTGATTGATCGGAAAGGTTGGACTGCTATATTGTACGTGCGCAGTCTCTCTACAACGAGAGACTGCTGGATGATGAAAGAATAATAACGTGAAAACACGTTACTGAGAAGAGGCCGTTGCTCCAATGGAAGTGGTGCGTGTGAATGAATGATAAAGCGAGATTATACTTTCCAGTTGACTGAATTTTGATTGAAGGTGAGAAACGGTCAATATTATAGGTACACGAATAGTTTCTCTCGCTGGTTTCTATTTTATCTTGCTGTTGATTAAGGCGTCATTGTAAGTGAATAGTGAGCCAGACTGTCAGTGAAGCGTGCAAGAACGAAAGAACTGTAACAGAATCGTTGCGTTATTCTACCGCATTTTTTATTTGAAGGTTGAAATAGTGACATGAATAGCTAATGCCAAATCGCAATATGATATGATAGCATGACACAACAGTGTTGGCATTTATATCTGATAAAATCCTGCACTTGAGCTTTTTGATATTCAACCCATTTTACTGCTCCGAGAAAGGTCATTTAGGATGTGCAGCATGCTAGCGTTTTGTCCATTTCCTGCACTGAGAAAACACAGTCGACTTGTCTGATCTTCTTCACTCTCTGTGACCCCAGTTGGGACTGTTGCTTCAAGCAAGCCTAGTTACTTACGGGGGAAATATTTTTCCTTTTAGCCTGAATTTCTCGCCTCGAATGCATCATCTTACTAAAGACTGAATTTCTCGCCTCGAATGCATCATCTTACTAAAGCTCAACAAACGGCTGCTTCATGTTGAGTATCTCGGACGCACAGCGGGTTTAAAAATGGCGTTTTCTATGTACGTCAGTCAGCCTTTTTATCCCTAGGGCACGTAAAACAAAGTTTTGGTACTTTATTTTTACTCAGTATGTGCCAGGCACTGCTGAAGGGTCTCCAATGACGCAACAATCAATTGTCATGCATTGAATGTGTCCTAAGTTGTCGTTAACAGCTGTCTAAATTAATTATGTAGATTGTAATAACTTAATTGGTAGAAATAAATGTATTTCACCAGTTCCTTTACATTCTCCATCATAATTTTCTTGTATGCTCCACAGCAAAGTAAAACAAAAAACTTTTAAATTGACCAGGAACCATTTTACTGGGTCCGAGGAGACTATAAAAGTGTGGCCGTGGCTGCTGTGGTCATGAAGAACACTCTAAAAAGTGAATTACGAAAAAGCCTTGACGTCCTTGGCGAAGATACGTCCGCTTGCTGAAACGTTGGCTCCACCGAAATTATGAGAATGAGCGGCTCAAATAGCCGTAAACCAGCTTCTATATTGACATTCATGTCCATGCATTCACAATTTAAATCTGAGTTGCGTTGTTAAGGGACCTTTAAGTGGTGCTGGAGTGCCCTGAGGAAAGCTCAAGAATGAGCCTTCATTTTGGCACCAATGAGACCTTTCTCATACCGACACCGCCCCCCCCCCTCCCTCTAGCCACACACCCATTACCATTACTGCGTAGAAATAATCTTTCCATTTTATGTTAAACCTGCCCATAGTGCTGCCAATCTAAAGATATTTCGTGCGTGCGTGTATGTGTGTGAAAAGTTTAAGAATACATGATACACTGAATACACTTCTCTTCTACTTACAAACACAGAAAAGAGACCGCGCTTGTGAGAGACCGCACTTTACGGTCAGTAGCCGAAACAAAAGATGTAAGATACTTAAGCTATCCATTGCATGAGAAGAAGCGCAGGATGGAAGAGAGAGGCTATAAATGGGGTCTTTGTTTTGAAGTAAACGATCCAAGGATCTGGGCTTTCAGGTGCCTGTAAATGCCAAAGCGCTTATAGTACTCTTATTTGCAGGGCCGGGTTGAACCTCACCTACATTATTATCATATACGATGTGTTTATGATCTGGGACATATACAGCCAACATTGCACCACTGTCGACAACGCAGAATGCCTCATCCTGCTAGACGACACCGAAACAAGAAAAAGAAAGGCAATAACGACAGACACCCTGCTGCTGACTCCCTTTGCAGCAGCGTGTGCCGTCCTGTTCGTGCATCGTTGTAGCAGAAGCCCACCATGGCTTGCCCGGACATTACCTGTGACGGGGTTCCCGAACGACGTCTTCAGCGACCAGCCCAACGTGACCGAGCTCGTAGACACTGAGACCACTTCGAGGGTGGGAGGGCTCGGTGGGACTGCAAAGTGGTTAAGTGAATCCGAGCGTCAAATGCGGCATTATGCATCACGCCAAAATAATCAGTTCAATACAATTCAATTTTTCAATTGCAGGCGTAAATACAGAAATACAGAAATGGACACAGTGATGGCAATTCAGCAAAACGCGTAATATTAGCAAATACCATGTTGCCTTCTTTTGTCGTGGAGGGCAAGTGTTTTTTTTTTGTTTAGCTGTGCTTTTTACCTTTAAAACGTTATTTAATGGAGCTAGTTGAACCATAGCTCGTTGTCCCATAGCACTTCGAGCAGAGGAACTTAAAAGACGAGAGAGAAAGGGACTTAAAACTGATTATTATTTCCGTCTACATGGCAACATAAGTAAGCAAACATACACACACACCAATAGATACCTATAATTGATTTACACATCGTCTCATTTCAATTAAATATATTGAAGCTTCCAGAGAGACACAACATTTATTTAAAAAAAACTACATTCGTTTGTGTTTGTGCGTGTTTGGCTGTTGATTTTGCTGCGTGCTATTTCACGCGATCTCTGATCCACGTGCCTAAGGATCACATGCGTGCTGTAAAACAAAGTCTTACAACCACACGAGCGGCAATAAATTGACAAACGCAAAGTAGTGCCCTTTAATTTATTGTTGTGCTGACGTAGCCTCTCGCAAAAGATATAATGGAAAGACTGGTGACTGCCTTAACTTAGAGGCTATGCCAGCACAACAGATTAAATGTTAGACATGCTTCACATTTGTCATCTCTGTTTTGATTGATATGTGGGGTTTAACGTCCCAAAACCACCATATGATTATGAGAGACGCCGCAGTGGAGGGCTCCGGAAATTTCGACCACCTGGGGTTCTTTAACGTGCACCCAAATCTGAGCACACAGGCCTACAACATTTCCGCCTCCATCGGAAAAGCAGCCGCCGCAGCCAGGATTCGATCCCGCGACCTGCGGGCCAGCAGCCGAGTACCTTAGCCACTAGACCACCGCGGCGGGGCTTCATCTCTGTTTCGCTGATAATGTTGGAAACCTTTGTTTCATAGCACGCATGTCATCTTTAGTCTCGTGGATCAAAGATCCCGTGAACACAAGAAGCTTTTCACATTAAAAAATCACGTTCTTTGCATTTACGCTCCATTCGTATATCTCCACAATTGTGAGTTCAGCCTCCTCGAAAAATGGGACAAATACCTGTAATGTGACATTGCGCGCGCAGCGGGATTGCTTAAATCCGGCGGTTGTTAGTTCATCGCCTGTCCTGTGTCGTCATTATTCTTGTTTCGACATCATTTGTCGCTGTTTTACAGCGAAAGCTGCTATTAGATCACAACAACAGGCATTATTGGGGCTGTTGTTGTCCGCCACCTCTACCGGTGTTTTTAACCATGTGCGGTATCGCTCGAAAAAAAAAAAAAACACCGCGAAGAAATTCTGGACAGAATAGGCTCCACTATAGGGTCCACTGTGCGACATTTTAGTACTCTATTACAGAGTATGCCAGTTGTTTTCACTCGCTTGCAATTACCCCTTACGCAGGCTTCATGTCGGCGGAAAGCTCTGAGCTGAATATATTTCTTGAGTGAGCCTAAGCGAGCTCCATTTTTTTTTTGCTGCCATATATGTTCCTACTACACAAACGCCATTATTATTTATGACGTGGTGGACACTTTGTAATTGTACTTATATTATTTGCCGAGAAATCACGCTAAAATATGTAAGACAGCGTGGTAGGAGAGTAAAATGACGGCCGGTCGTCACATAATGCGAATTGTGTATCCGTTCAACGCTTTCGACTCATTATATGGGTTCTGCCATAATTTTTTATCGTCAAAAGCCTCCGAATCAGCAAGGTGCACATGATGCCTAACAGATGTGTAAGAAAAGCTCGCATCTCCATAGAATACATCATCATCATCATCATCGTCATCATCATCGTGACTACGCTCACTGCGCAGGACAAAGGCCTCTCTCACATTCCGCCAGTCAACTCAGTCCTGTGCTTGCTGCTGCCGCATTATGCCCGCAAACTTCCTTATCGCCCCCTCCCCCTAACTTTTTGTCTCTCCCTCACCCGCTTGCCTTCTATGGGAATACAATCAGTTACCCTTAATGACCATACCGGTTATTTTGCCTACGTGCTACGTGCCTGGCTCGTGTCCATTTCTTCTTCCTAATTTAGACTATAATACCTTAACCTCAGTTTGTTCTCTGACCCACAGAGTGAAATAAAAAATAATGGCACCTTACTTTACAAAAACTATGATGATTTATGGCGTAGTGGGTGCTATGCAAGTGTACTTGTAGTAGTTACCCCAAGAGTGTGTAATAATTGTTGAAGTTTAACACCCCGAAACCACGATATGATTCTGAGAGACGCTGTAGTAGAGAACTCCGGAAATGTTGACCACCTGGTGTTTTTTCACGTTCACATATATATCCAGGCACACGAGTCTCAAGCATTTTGACGCATTAAAAAAAAAAAGGACTCCTCAAGCTTCGCTTTTAAGAGTTGAACGCAATATTTATATCCTGTCCTGAATGCGTACTTCAAATATTTAGTCCATGAAATGTTTTCGAACTTGCCATGCGGTCACTACGGGGCCTTAAGAGAATAGGAATAGGCGCACTAACGTGTGTGTGCTTTGCAGTGGGTGACCAGCTTTAAACTATGAAACCATTATGACAATCACATGTTCCGTCACACGATGGCATTTTATGCCTGTACTACACATTATTACTGAAATATTTCATGCTGTATTGTAAAGCAAACTACAAGATGCGTGTGTCTGCAAAGCGTATAAGTTTCTTTCCCTTCGAAGCAGAGAAAGTTATTTTCACTGAATTCGCAAGCAGAAGCGTGGCTGTGTGGTAGAAAACTCGCCTCCCCCGCAAGCGACCCGGGTTCGATCCCCCTTGGACCCAGAATTTCTTTATTTATTTGAATCTTTCTCAACTTTCGGGTAACGCACAAGATGAATTTTCGCTTACAACCAACGACACCGACGGCGTAATTTCTGCAGAACGAGCTATCGCGTTAATACGGCAGCCGCAGCCGGGAACCAGTACCGCAACCTGCGGGTGAGCAGTCTATTACCGTACCTACCAGGTAATGGTGTCGGGTTGAAACAGACTAGGCTGCTCCTCATACTGTCACTGCGTTGCACATTAGCGCAAGCCTGGCGTTAACTATTAGGTTATGGAAAAAAAAACGGTTCCGAGTAGCCGTCCTATACCCCAGCATCTAAAGGTAATGAATGAGGGGTTATTGCAATTAACCAAATATTAACGCATAGATTGTCGTGCCTGTACATCTACGCAGCGTTTTGTACATTGCACGAAGACGAGAGCAGTTTAATGAATATTGAATTTGCCTGCCTCTATAGCTAAATGCATCTTTGCCATCGAGCTTTGTTATACACAAGACGCGCACACGCACAGCAAGTTTTCTCGCTCTAGCTAATGATTCTTTCTGCACATTAGATGTTTCGAAAATCGCTGATCACGTTTTAATGTTTACCTATTAGGTTAACAGGGCTCCCACAGGCTGAGTATTTTACATTTTAGACGTCAGTTATCAATTGGCGTTCAATGTTCATGCCCACCTCCCGTCACAACACTTGATTTATTATTCTGCGCCATTACTACTGATTTTGCAGGCTGCTCACGTTAATATTTCGCCAGGAAGGACGTACCTAAGCGAAAATCGAACATTCATCTATGCTTGGGAAATCAATGTATCTGCCTGAGCCCACGATCAACAGGTTTTGTGCTGTATCGTGTACAAGGGCAGTTTGACTGTCGGCAGAATGAGGGGAGAAATATTTGCCCTCAAGTATTAACCCCGCAAAAAAGCCGGATACTTAAGATATCTCAAGCTCTCCTAGGGGAAGACATAAGCTGCACTTAGACGAAACGACAAGAAACAGAGGCTGCGTAATAATGAATGTGGCTCCTGCTTAGTGCTGGGTAAGTTATTAGACATGTATGGCGCATATAAAGATAAATAAACTATATAGGGACTAAACATACCATTCACACTCAGCACCACATGACAAAACGGTATGTTCTGACTAACTATACACGTAACTGAACAATCAGTTGGATAACGAACGGCTTTATTACAACTAACGTGCGTTTATGCTTAATGACGCGACGATGCGTACGTATACGTCATTTTAGTTATGCATTCACGGCAATGTCTCACACATATTTCGCTCACGATATGCATTTCTACAACAAATTCTATTTAGGTTATTCAGCGAAAGAGAGCACGGACCTTCAAATATACATGGGCTTGCAGTGTAACTGGGAACCAGCTGTTCTAGGTGAGCGGCTACGATGTCGCACTGTTGACCCCACGAACGGGCATGGACTTGAGTTCCGGCTTTGTGGCTGGCGGTGGTCTAGTCCGCAATGTCCTCTCTTCGACGACGGCTCGCCGACCAGGGACCTATCCCCGGACTTCTCTAATCTCTTACTTGTCCCTCAATCTTTACTTCTCTGTCTCTTAATCTCTCCTTATATCTTCCCTAGCGAACTATACGCCTGTGGTGGAGCACTTTGATGCAGACAATTATGGGGTTCACTTTGCTTTTCAGTTTTTTTCCTCTAAAAATCACCCCCCCCCCTCTCCTTAATTACATGATAACTTCAATTTCATGGGAAATATCTTCAAGAGTATTCGTGTACTATATATATATACATCTGAGTGCCCGGTAAATTAATCCAGAGCCATTCGCTACGTAGGTAGACAGAAACACTTTCACGCTCGGGGCAGCCCATGAAGTCTACTCGCGATTGGAAAGAACTACCGACTTAAGGTACTTCAACAATCGTTGCCTCCTGCGCCGTTGAGGAACATGTTCGTGACAGAAGAATAATGGCTAGAGAAAATGGTCTCGAGTACATTTCTTGTCTTTCCTTCCTTCTTCATATCACTCCTATTGCGTTTCTCACATTCATATAGGGTTTCAGGGCACATTAAGTTCAGGCATTCGTATACTAATTAGTCCAGTTTATCTAGTAGTCTAAATTGTTTGTTGGTGTCATATAGGAACAAACGGCTTGTTGAAGTCCTTTACAGAAGCAACTGACCTGGTTGTCTCAAGTCTATTTTCGAGCTTTTCGCAGGGTTTTAAATGAAATTCGAATAAAATATGTGGGTTGACTACTGAGTTTGTTAATTGACCAGTATACGCGAAATTTCGAAAATTAACACACAGCTTCGGCATAAAGATCCGCTCTTTGATACACGGGGAAACATGATCGAAGAGCACAGCAGTCGCGCGAGGCTTACTCACCATCGTCGAGGGTCTTCACGAGCACCTCGCGTGACATGGGGCCGGTGCCCTTGCCAGTAAAGGCCTGGATGGCCACACTATAGGACATAGACAGCCGCAGGTTGGTCAGGTGTATCTCCTGGCGCTGATGCGGGTTGTGCACCTCCACCGTCTTGTGGTAATGCTGCTCGTTCGAGCCGGCCGGCCGGTACGTGATGTAGTAGCCCTTGAGATGGCCGTTCCAGTCCTCCTCTTTAGGCGGCTGCGAACATTGTCACTCGCAAAATGCACCAACACAAAGAACGAATTGAAAATTTTGTTGTACCACGTGACGACCGCAAAGAATGACAAAGTCCTGCGAGAGATGCAAGGTAATGCTCACGTTCGCAGAAAAAAAAAAAACAATTGTTGGTACTTTTGCGTCACCGACAGCTTGCCTTACAAATGCCAGGCTTTGAAGCGCCAAGCGATAGGGCTTCCGCCGTGTATATTCAGAAGACAAAGGGTCAATGCCACCAATTCGCCAGAGCCTCATTGTCATGATATTGATCTTTGTGACAAATTGTCTCCACCGTTGTATTGAAAAAAGAAAGTCACACTGATTTGGTAAGTTTAGACAGGAAATCGGATGATATACCACAGAGAAAACGATGGCACCTCGTCTTCTTTCTCGAAGACTCTTGCTTACCGTACAGGTTTGGCAATGCAGGTATATATGACAGGTGACTCGAACTAAGAGACAAAGGAGCCAGAAAAAAAGTATAGGGGATCCTATTAGTAGTAATTCTAATGTAACTGTGAAGAAAGAAAAGTGGCCGAAAATATAACTTGCCGCTGGCAGAGTCCAAACCTTTGACCTTCGAATAACGCGTCCGTATCTCGACCAGCTCAGCTACCGCGGCGGTCATCTTTCCGTCCATTTTCCGGGGCATATATGCGCATTGAAACCTGGGAGTGTTAGCGCCGCTAGTAGCCATGACGACAAGTGTGAAACACTCTTCTTTTGCCTGTTGGCGCCACGTTGCTTGTGATATAATTACGCGCTGGCAGCTGCCGACCAAAAAACTTCTCGCATACTACCTGATGGCCACCGATGTAGCTCAGCTGTAAAGCATCAGACGCGTTATTTGAAGGTCGAAGGTTTGGTTCCTGCCAGCGGCAGCTTGTCTTTTCGTGCATTTTTATTTTACAATTACTTCTAATTACACACTCTATACTTCTTTTCTTGCATCATTGTCTGTTGGTTATCATTATTAGTTTGTCTAACAAAGAAAATCGAGTCCTTCATTTCAACTTCTTTAATTCATAAGGGCTACCCGAAGGCTGTATATTGCTTTTTCGTCCGCTTTAATTTGTTCTCATATAATGCATCATATTGACTGCACTACACTAAAAAAGTAGACATAATGTACCTTTACGACCCTTGGCTTCAACCTCTGTTGGTTTTTTAGGCAATGTCTAATGAAAAAATGCGGCCTTGATACATTTTCCTTCTTTCCTTTCTTGAGGGGAGGCATGGCTCAGGAATGCCTTGTAGTTAAATAGAAAAACAAAGATAGTAATGATTAAATTGAAGTTTGCATAACTAATACTAAACGTCATTAGCTAAACCAGCAAGTCAGAAACGATGCAAGACGAAAAAAGAGTGGACCTTGAAACTATACCTTAGTTGCCATTGGCGTTGTCAATTTAGACAGTGCCTGCTCTGAACTAATAACATTTCATTCACTACGTTGACGAAGTCTGTTAAAATTATTGTCATTAATAAAGATTACTGCATTGTATTCTAAAAAACCCAGCTGTTTATGCAAGCGTTGTACGAATGCCTCCTTTGCTTTACTGAAGCTTCCCAAAGACGTGAACATAACATGAAATTCGTTACGTGATGCTGCACCCACGGACTGAATTCAAGAAGAAAAGAAAATTGGTTCTTCTTTCATAGGCTAGTAGCCAACTGGTTCACGCGAAATCAATGAAATGAAAGTCTCAAAAGAATACTTGTTCACACCCTACTGACCTAATGCTGCTCTTTAACAAGTAATAACCCTCTAAACACGCATAATCTCAAATAAATAAATGTCACTTCAGTAAGATCACGCATCACGCGTTGTGATCACGTATCAGATTAATTGATTGATTTGTGAGGTCTAACGTCCTAAAACCACCATATGATTATGAGAGACGCCGTAGTGGAGGGCTCCGGAAATTTCGACCACCTGGGGTTCTTTAACGTGCACCTAAATCTGAACACACGGGCCTGCAGCATTTTCGCCTCCATCGAAAATGCAGCCGCCAAAGCCGGGATTCGATCCCGCGACCTGCGGGTTAGCAGCCGAGTACCTTAGCCACTAGACCACCGCGGCGGGGCGATCACGTATCAGAGATAAGACAAATAAAACCTTGGGTTCTAGCTTTTCTGTGACACGTAATCATCTCTTTAGAGCTTTGTTGTTATTGCGAGACATACAACGTGGGGCCAACATAATGAATATGATGTGAGTGACTTCTTTCAATAGAACGCTACAAAACTGTCTTCTGGAAACGTGGGGACAGGGGGTGGTACTTGTCAGCGGCATTCAGACGAAAAGCTAAATGCATCGGAAGTGCTTTCAATAAGGATCGAATAAAGTATGCCATTCGATAAAGTCACTTCCCATAGAAAGGGAAGCTGACGTCGTTAAAAGTTTTCATCCGCCGCCTTTTTTTAAAGTCCTTCGTAAACGCAGGGCTGAAGACAATAGTGCGCACAGTGAACTGCGGAAGGGAGTAGAGTGCAAGGCAAAAAGGACCAACAAACCAGTGCGGTATGAGAAGTCATGAACACGTCCGAGCGTTCAATAAATCGATAGCCGAGTGGTGGCTGGCTCGAAGCGAGGCTTGTTTCGTGGGAAGAGCGTGAGCACTCTGCTTTCGGGCACCGCGGATAACTCACAATGCACAACACAGACGCGGCGGCGTCGAGAGCACGCCACTGTAATGACAGTGCGCCGAGACCCGACACGTGCCCGGAGGGCTCCTCCCTCCCGTCCACCGCAAAACGTGGCAAACAAAGGGTCCGCACGTTTTAACTCGGCATTAAACAAATGTTGATACGACGCTGTCCTGACAGCGTGCAACGCGGCACGCCCCCTGTTTTAGCAGCCTCTTCATTTTGCCCGCTTCCTCTTCACCATGGCAAGAACCATGCCGTAGAAGAAAATCAGCAGTTGCCGAGGGCTTTGTATGCTGAACGCTCAATACATCGAACGTTGGTTATTAAACCTGATCATTTCTGTTTCACTGGGGAGTACTGTCCGAGTGGTCGTACCCACTTGAGGATGTAAACATTTGGCCAACGTGGTAAACCCTTCGAAAATGAAGCCGCATTCACGTAAGATGCTATGCTGTTGAGGCATTACATATGTGGCGTCGCACAAAAGGTAGTGCACGTATTGTCTGTTGTTGAGCATATTGGGAGGCATGGCTTTATTCGAGTCGAGCTCGAGCTCACATACGTTCACGGTGATATCTGATGAGGAAGTTGTGTCTAGATGACAAAGAAGAGCCAGCAACTGAGCTCACAATATTCATTTTTCTGGCGAGTTTAAGAAACCCTGCGCCTCCCATACATTCAATCTCAAGTAGGCATAGGAAAAAAAAAAAAAAACTAGACGACATGGATCAAAATTGCATAGTAGTTTACCAGGCGGTTGTGAAATATACATTAAAACAGGACGAACTATAATGTCAATAAGCACTGGGAATCATTCAGGAATAATATTTAGAAGTGTGCTATTTCTCACTTACAGAACCCAGTGCATCGTTTTCTAGACGTTTCTATTATTCGCAAGTTTCAACGATGCATGATAAAAGCAGTAAGTAGCTTGAATGTACGAGGCCGACCATCTCTGCCTCAGTGACTGCTTCAGAATTGTGCTCTGTGGACTGAACTAAAAGAGACACTCTACTTCGTAATATTTTGAGTGTTTTCACATCCTGAAAGTAACTAACACCACCCGTCGACCCGCTCAACTGAAATTATCAAGCCTAAAACTTCGCTATCATTGCCACGCAGTAAATCAGGTGAAGCAATCGCCGATCAGGTACGACAGGATAACATCACTTGTAGCATCATGGCACCACTGCCACAACTATTGCTACGGCGGGTCTACAAATCAACTGAAAGAGACAAAACTTTTTTTCACTGAACCTATAACACCAGCCGAATACACCAGGGAGGATCTGGTTTGAGCCAAAGGGATAATTTTTTTTACGAACGCGCTCATGAAGTAAGGATTAATTCACGGATTTACCATGACTCTTACTATTGCTGCTGATTGATTGATGATTGATTTGTGGGGTGTAACGTCCCAAAACCACGATATGTATGAGAGGTGCTGTAGTGGACGGCTCCGGAAATTTGGACCACCTGGGGTTTACTATTGCTGCTGCTGCCCGAACTAATAAACTGATAAAAATAGTAATAGTCCCTTATTTTTGTACCCCAGGAGCAAGCGCAGCTAATCAACAGGCTCGAGTGATATTTTTTTTCTTAAAAAGATCATGAACAATTTCTTCAAGCAATCATCAAATGGCCTCCCTATCAGAGCTTATAGTTGTCTCGAATCAGTTGGGGTGAAAACTTCTCGAATTCGCCAAGAATCTGTGGAACTACCAGGGACTCGTCCCGTGCTTCAAGAACTTTCTCTCTTCTCTCGTCCCCACAAACGCACTGGAAGCTGGGGAAAAGGTAGGGCAAAAAGAAGTTACCTCAGCACGCGTGATAACCTTGAGCACGCCTGATGAAACGCGATCGCCCTCTCCCCTTGTGATTCATCTGGCCACCTATGGAGTGCGGAGTCGGCACATGGTGGAGCCTCGTAGCAAGCAGCACGTTTGATCCGAACGCCGCTCTTGATTTATGTCGGCTACTGGCCAATGGCATGCTATCATCTGTTCTACGTGAAACAGCGGTCGCCGGCAGCTCCGGAGAGAATGAGCAGAGGCCTCCGTAATAAAAGAGGTCGTCTGAGAAAACGACTTGACGCTTCGCATCTATTCGCGTTTTCGGTCGCTTTCAACATTGCAGTATAGAAGCAGCACGTGTTTCCTTCCAAGAAATTTCCGGTGATTTCAATCATAACTCTCTAATACCGAAGCAGAAAGTTTGTTTTTTAGGTTGTGCGGAAATATTTTTTTTTTCGTTTTCATGTTAAAGGCCAGCGTTAACGGTAAGGACAAACTACGTATTGTGAATTTATGTGCATCTTAAAAGAAAATGTTTTTGAAACTTATGGCCAGATGCACGGAGAAAATTGTTGAAAATGAACGGGCCACTCGCTAAGACTTTTGTCCCCCGCCAATGCGACAGATACAACGTCACACAAAACCGGAAACCTACGACGGCCAGGGTTTATAAGCAGCAACATGCTCTATAGACGCTCCTTGAGGCGCTCGACTTCAGCATTTGGCTTACATGCTCATAGCAGTGTTTACTATTTACCGAAAGCATAAACTGGCGTACATGTGTCTTCCGTATATGTTATGTACTTACCTGCAATATAACTGGGTGATCCCACGAGAGATCGACACGGGTCCAAAAGTTGATATTTTAGATTTCATTGAGTATTTTATATTTCGTGCACCTTTCACAAGGTAGCCCGAAAGTCAACTTCGTTTTATGATTAACGGCATAACTTACGAGAAAAAAAGTATCAAACCTCACCAACATGAAGGCACCAATTTCGTCACCTGTCATTTTCGAAAATTGCAGATGCTATAAAAGACAAATACTTTTGTTTCAAAAAAGATATTTTTGACCTGAAATGAATGTCTAATGAAGACTGGTTTCATACGGTTTCAAGTTTGTAGACCTTAAGAAAATAGCTTTTAAAAATGTGTAATTTTGTGACAGTTTAAAATAAGTTACGTATTCCCCATTTTTTTTTCTCCGAAAGTAATGCAAGCAGCGTTTTCAAACTTGACACGTTTTAAGGATATAGTGTGTTCATGAGGTACATGAAGTTTTGCCGCCGTAGGAAAAATGTAAATTTTTGTATATTGCCTCAAAGTTCTGATATTGGCAAAAGTGTACTCCACTGAAATTTGAATAATAAAAAAAAACAATTTTCGATTTTTCTTAAAATCTCGTAAATAGACAACTGAAGGCCATCACACAGTAATATAGAAAAACATGTTGCATTATTTTGTTTTTAGCGACAATATTCGTGGTACAAATCAGAGCTTTTCGAGAATGCACTGATAAATTGAGAAATCTAGAAATCGGAACGGAAAAGCGCCAATAAGCTTTAAACGCGAGTAAACGCGACCGCATTTGGTGAAGAAAAGCTGTTTTAGCACATAGGAGTAACTATTTTGCATTCGCACTGTGGATACTTGTGCGCAAGTATCCACAGTGCGAATGCAAAACTGAAGTGTAATACGTTAAAATTAATTTCACAATGTTTTTGTCGATAAAATTACGGGGGGCGTAATCTTTGTCCCTACTTTGAACCACATGATCTAAAGCATTGCCTCCGAGATGCAGCGCACAGCAATTCCTCTGTAGAGTAGACGACGGATGACAACTTGCCCTAAAGCGTGTTCTTCAGTCTAATGCGGCAGTCTTAGTGCCCCAAATGATAAAAATTTGTTATTAATCTTTATGAACTTATTAAACATTCAATTTTCTTACCCAACGTGTTGCAAACACATGACCGTCACAGCAGCTCCATCTGTGTGTCAGTAATGAAGAGGCACCACATATTATAAGTCTCAGTGCTCTACGTATAAGAGTGAATTCAGATACTGTAGAATACCGTGTTCAAAATAGTTACTCCTATCTGCAAAATAGCCTTTATTCAGCAAATGCGGTCACGGTTACTCGCGTTTGATGCTTATTGCCGCTTTTCCGTTCCGATTTCTAGATTTCCCAACTTATCAGCGCATTCTTGAAAAGCTCTGATTTGTACCACGAATATTGTCGCTAAAAACGAAATAATGCAATATGTTTTTTCTATATTACTGTATGATGGCCTTCGATTGTCTATTTACGAGATTTTAAGAAAAATCG
Source organism: Rhipicephalus microplus (assembly GCF_043290135.1). Taxonomy (NCBI): domain Eukaryota; kingdom Metazoa; phylum Arthropoda; class Arachnida; order Ixodida; family Ixodidae; genus Rhipicephalus; species Rhipicephalus microplus. The sequence goes on along the minus strand of NC_134710.1, from coordinate 167,027,556 downwards.
AAGATGGGGTTTTTTATTATTCAAATTTCAGTGGAGTACACTTTTGCCGATATGAGAATATTGAGGCAATATATAAAAATTTGCATTTGCCCTACAGCAGCAATAATTTATGTACGTAATGAACGCACCATATCCTTAAAACGTGTCAAGTTTGAAAACGCTGCTTGCATTACTTTAGGAGAAAAAAAAAGGGAATACGTAACTTATTTTAAACTTTCGCAAAATTAGACATTTTTAAAAGCTATTTTCTTAAAGTCTGCAAACTTAAAACCGTATGAATTCATTCTTCATTAGACATGCATTTCAGGTAAAAAATATCTTCCTTGAAACAAAAATATTTGTCTTTTTATAGCATCTGCAATTTCCGAAAATGACAGGTGACCGAATTGGTGCCTCCGTGTTGGTGAGGTTTGATATTTTTTCTCTCGTAAGTTATGCCGTTAATCATAAAACGAAGTTGACTTTCGGGCTACTTTGCGAGAGATGCACGAAATATAAAATACTCAATGAAATCTAAAAAATCAACTTTTGGACCCGTGTGGATCTCTCGTGGAATCACCTAGTTATATTGCAGGTAAGTACATAACATATACGGAAGACACATGGACGCCAGTTTATGCTTTCGGTAGATAGTAAACACCCAGCTATAAATACCTCTCGTAGCGGTCGCTACCGTCCCCGCCAACTTTGTGTAAGTAAGCTTAAGAAAAAAAAAACTGGTTTGTTTGTCCGCTTTTTTATTTTCACCCTAACGTTGTCAAATGACGAGCGTTCCATGTCCACGCAATGCGCAGGATTAAATGTTTGAACAGCGGTAATTTGAAATTTGAAGTATTAACGACTGGGATTACAAAACATCTGGCCCCCTTCGGCCAACTTACGCTCGGCTGGCTAAAATCCGCGTCGCTACTATCGATCATGGCTGTTCAGTGTACAGTAATTAGCTCCTTCAATTAGGAGCGGAACCATCGGTGCGAGGCGTGCGAAAAGAAATATCATCGATTATTTCGCACTTCCAGCTATCGCAAGATGGTTTTACTTGAAGAGAAAAAAGAACGCACAATTTAGAAACGTTTTGATGGTTTGGTTCAGTCTTGTGAAATTAGTCGAAAAAAAACAACAACAACGGGATTGCCGTAGAAGTGCGAGTAAAGGGGAACAAGATACGTTCCGTTATAATCCCGATGCGATCGGTACACTCACTCGCAGCACTAACGCGTCTCCATGGTTACGAAATTCAAGCAATTTTTCACTGCTTTATTGTTCCGCGCGTGAGAGCTGCTGTCGCTAACTGTTGCAACGGACGGCTTCATTGGTTCGATGGGCGACGGCGTCACAGAACGGGTCTTTAAGCAGAGTTTATGAGCTGTCAAACGTGACAGGCGAAACAGATAGCTTTAAATGTTACGTCTGTTGTACGAAAGAAGAAAATTGGACGTTGATATATGGCGTCTTATATTGGTCTTTTATGTTTGAGGCAGGTTCGATTGCTAGTTTTTTAAATAATAAAAAAAAACGCAAGTGCTTTATTTAGATCGGAACTGTCTGCGTGGTTTTTCGACCACAGTCAGCACTTCTTCGTGCAAAGTTTCATTGAATGCTGCGCAAGGTCCTCAATCTATATACAGAGACAAAATAATTCAATGGTGACAGAGACGACGTAACCGTCTTCATTAAAATTTTGACGGCAACAGAGACTGAAAATGGCGGACTGAAATGGAGACTAAAATGTTGCATGCGGTGTGCGTATGAATGACGACATAACTATCACAACTGAACGCTCCCCCCCTCCCCTCACCGCAACGTAATTGGATGAATGAACAGGCAAATCATATACGGTTTTCTTCTTATCATCGCCCCGCCGCGGTGGTCTAGTGGCTAAGGCACTCGGCTGCTGACCCGCAGGGCGCGGGTTCAAATCCCGGCTGCGGCGGCTGCATTTCCGATGGAGGCGGAAATGTTGTAGGCGCGTGTGCTCAGATTTGGGTGCACGTTAAAGAACCCCAGGGGGTCTAAATTTCCGGAGCCCTCCACTACGGCGTCTCTCATAATCATATAGTGGTTTTGGGACGTTAAACCCCACATATCAATCAATCATTCTTCTTATTATTATTTTAGATCTTAACAACTGTTTCAAAAAACGCGATAGAGAAACATCTTTTTTTCGGTGAACACGGCAGCTGAATATCATGTTATATTCGTAGGCCTTCGGTATCACGCAATGACTGCAAGAGCGTACAAAACTGGGCAAGTTGGTTGAACTTGATGGTTTAAAATGCAGCGCAAAAATACCATACTCGAGATGAAGGAGGGCACAGAAGAAGCGCTGAACTTCAGTAGAGTATCATTTCGCTGCATTTTAAAACCTGGCACTCACTGGTTCCTCATTTTTACAGACATTATTTAAAAAATTAGAAAGCTTGGGGCGCAGTTTCCTGCGGAGAATCGTCGTAGGTTGTGAGAAAGGTTCAATGAAGTACGAAGACCGAAACAGTCCTTATTGGGTTAGATTGTTAAATTACAACGGATGAGTCCACACTTGCCAAGAGTCCCCAAAGATTAGTCAACAGTCAGCTAACACCAGCTTACAGTAGGCAGTGCGTCACATAAACTATACACTTTCTTCTTCAAAAACAATAATGTGATATTATATGTTTTGTACTGATCAAAGTTCGGCGTGATAGAGTGTGTTGTGCTTTAAAACACTAAATACTTTTGTTTCGCAATTTTAGCTTGGAAAATGTTCTACATACATACATACATACATACATACATACATACATACATACATACATACACACACACACACATACATACATACATACATACATACATACATACATACATACATACATACATACATACATACATACATACATACATACATACATACATACATACATACATACATACATACATACATACATACATACATTATTTTGACTTGAAAACTGCCTCTGAAAACCCACCTTACTGCGCATAGAATGCTTCGCATGATTATTACGTAGTTTTCTCTGGTGCCATAAAGAATTTTCCAACCAGCGCACATGTCCAGTGCCAAGATCTCTAGCTTTTTTTTTTGCCACCGTTTTTTCATAATTCATTTCGTGCGCCGGTGCGGTAGCGCCACCGCTCGGCTTGCCACTCGACTAGTGCGGAGAAAGCGGTTGCACCTTGCATCTTCTCGCAACCCCCCATAGGATCCCATACATTCTGAATCAAATATGCGCTAGCATTGTGAAAAAAAATGAACGAGTGCCATCTCTTCAAACTGTTTCCCATCAACAATAAGACTCTTAACGTTTCTAGCGCCTTCGCACACTCCACGTCTACTTCTATTTCTTGCGGTAACCATGAGAGCGCGCTCTCTGCAGTCGGCAGCAGCGCACCCAACAGGATCGGCTGGGCTCGTTTCTTTCATCGCGGTCGCGTCTTACTTGGTTGGATGTTTCAACGTTAAAATTGTGTAAAAGCCATGACAACACGTCGAACGATGCACCCCGATTCTGCTCAGCTGCTATCGCATGAACGGCAATTTTTCAGAAGCTTCAGACGTGCACTTTTGTTTATTAGTCACGGTGTAAGATGGTCTCCTACAAGACCGCGTTTTCCCCGGACAGTCAGCTGTGTGTATAGCTCCCAGCGTCGCGGCAATTTGAGGAAGAGAGGTGCTACATCGTGGGTACCGCTGGTACGATGGCATCATTTACGACGTTACTGTACGCGCACGATTGTGCTACAGTTGAAACATGACGCTTGGCCTTGCGCGTATACTTGACACCGGTGTGCGGTAACAAGTGTGCTGTTATTGTCGTTGCGTTGGTTAATATTGAATCGCAATTGGGATACTGTTTTTACAAATGCAAGTGAGGCTGTAAGTCGCCCTTCTACGTGTTCGCTTGTCCACAAATATTACTTTTAGAATCACACGTCTTGCGGATTTTCACGTACCAGAGGAGATTCTAGCATACGATGTATACATACTACATGCGTGACCATTTAATATTTAAATCTTGAGTAATGACACGCGTGCGAACCTCCTGTGTAAACCTCAGTTTTTTGTGGCTAATTTAAAATGCACAAGTGCCACTTGCATTTTGGTTGATATGTCAATAAAGAATTGTGGCTTCAATGGTGTTAATGGTTCAAATTTTCATGAATACGTGATTGTAATGCAGTTCGACGTTGCTCATTGATTTTCTGTTCGCGAAATAAAAAGATACTGTGAATGTTTTTCGGTATTTTGCTCTGACACTTTCACACATTATTATGCAGCTGTGCGATGCCTGTTACAACGCTAACTAGCTTTCAGTTTGTTGTTTTTATTGATGATTAGCTGGACGAAGTTCAAATTGTGCGTCTTTTGTGAGTTACCTGAGCATGCATGCAGCTATTATTTGCGTTGTTGTACTGTTCAGGGTGTTCAACGAAACAAGAAGATCTTATATGTTGCAACATCTTTTGTTTCGTTTGCGTTCGCTGGTCACGCAAATTCAATGCATGCACGTTAGAAACGCATCCATTATACCACGCTCACCCGTAACAAACATCATGGCTGTCTAGTGGAGCAGCGTCGGCAGTGAAATCATCAAAACAGAATATAAACTGAATAAAAAAGAGTGGTTAGTAGCGCGCACATCCGCTTTTAACCACCATTTGCTGTTGGTGGCGCCACCACTACCGCTCAAGTCAGCAACGCACGAGGCGGATACCATTCGTTATATTCGTGATAACTTTCGCTGGAAGGGGACCCGCCTGATGAAATCAGACATTTCGGTGAGTTGAGGAATACAATTTTATGCAAATAATAACGTCGGGGTATGTTTCATTGCGTTGTAGCTAATCACGGAAAAGAAAAAAAAATTCTACAAAAGGTACAGTCTGCCAAACAGTCTGTGACACAAAAAATTAAATTAGCCAAATCCGTTCGATGCATTGCCCCCTCTCTGAACTTCTATTGTTTGATTTCTCTCTTCAGTGTGTCCTTGTATGAGGCGAAAAAAGGGTGACGTATAGATCAGTCAGTGTTGACTCTATTTTTAAAAATACATCTGCTTGAAAAACGTGTGCTTGAAAACGCACAGTCTCCAAAGGAAGACATTTATTCGATTGACGGCTTGATAAGCACCAGTCGTGTTGTGTAAAGCAACTTCTGAGGACATCTTTTTTTCCGAATTTTGGCGTTCGGCTTCTTAGCTTCCTCTCTTGGCTCAAATTTATGGGCGAGAACATTTAAAAAAAATAATAGTAGACCAGACGCAGAACTGCTGCTGTCTTCATTAAAATTGGGCACGAGGCTCAGTAAACTAAATAGATGACAGAAGCTTGTGAGGAAGTACGACATTGTTGCAGTCGTAACTAACGATGAAAGAGAAAGGTTTATACAAATAAAAATAAAAATAAAAGTGTCGGGTAGGCAAGAACACTGCAGGAAGCCTATAATAAAATTTGATGATATCCAACAAGGTATACTTGCGCTTCCAGTGAAGTGATTGTATACGCAGGGGTTGCCAGAAAAGCTTTTAGAAACATTGATCGCGAAAACTAAATGCGTACAATGTCAGCTCCTAACTGTCCTCGTCTTCGTTAAGTTATCTACACTTTGAGCGACAGAATGGTCAGGATAATCTATATTTTCTTACGGTGCATTATATGGTCGTACCTAACTTACGTACGCGGTAACTATTGCTACTATGGCGATCAGCTCACGAGAATGTCGTGAATGTCGATCACTCGTACCGCTGAGGTCTCAATGCATGCGCTGCGTGCGCTGCATTCACACGCTACGTGGCCAGGTTTCAGATGATTTGGTCACGACTGACAGAAGACGTAACGACGCTGCAATCGTTCTGTCATCATATGCATTGTAAATAGACTCCCCTGATTCGTTCTTTTCTGGTCTTCGAACTAAGCGCGTGCAGCTATCACGAGAAACATCCGGAGGAGCGTTCGTGGAGCAAGTTGAAGAGGGGAAAAATCGAGATCTTGATTGCTAAATTGAAATCGTTTCACTGGTGATCTTAACGATGACAACACCATAATTGGTGCATCGATATCGGGAAAAAGTTAGCGAAAACAAATGCTGCGCACAGCTTAAGACCGTTATCCTCATCTAGATTTTTTTTCCTCGTGCTTTTCCAGCATGTTATAACGCTTGAAGCTAAGGACTACTTCAAACGAAGCTTTTTTTCTTTAATAACACAAAAAATGGTTCAATCTATTCATTTTGCCCCAAAAACCATTGTTTAGAAGCATTTACAGCGATATATTTATGCGCTGAAACTCCAGTATTCACGGTCTGCCACGGAGGTGTAGCGGCTACGAGGCTGTTGACCCGAAAGTGGCGGGCTCGATAGAGGTCGCGGTGGTCGCATTTCGGTGGAAACAAAATGGTGCCAGCCCGTGTATACTGTGCGACGTCAGTGCACTTCAATAAGCACCAGGTGATCGAAATGTTTGGAGACCTCCACTACGGTGTTCCTCGCAATCATATCTTGGCTTTAGGTCGCCAAGCATTACATATTATCATTACCAGTACACTTCATCCATTTTGTCTTGACTACTGAATGCCCACAGAAATGGCCACGTTACGTATTGGAAGTAATTTAGCGCAACTCGGTAATCCCCCGAAACATTCATACCCGCTTCCGTTCAAGATACACTCACCACGGACAGTGCTTACTATCGACTGTTTATTGTGCATGACTGACCGTTTCATATACGCACAGGATGATGCGCAAAAGCAATGAACCACGAAGATGCGCACGTGAAAAGATTTAACAAGCGATGCACAAGCCGGCCACAAACCAACCAAGTAAAAAAAGAAAAGAAAACCGATAAATTAACAATAAGGAGTACCATTTTGCCACGAGAAAAGATGCTTCCTTTCAATACAAAACCATCAAATGTTGGCGCTGGTCTATCTGTTTAACTTTTTTTCAGTTTTTCTTTGTTACTCTGATAGGTGATGACTGGTTCTTGCATCACGTGTTGAATTTTTGCACATGCGCATCTTTGTTGTTTATTACTGTTGCGCATCATCCATGCAATCCGTTTAAGATGGTCGGTCACGCGCGATATATAAACGGTTGGTTGTTAGAGCTGTGTGCAGTGTGCGTTTCTTGAGTGCAAACATGTGTGATTATGTGAGTGGTTTCGAGGGATCACTAAGTTCTGCTAAACTAGTTACAATATGGCAAGTTGTCAACTCGCCCATGATCAAGTTTCAACATGTTAGGTATTACTGCAATGTTTCCACATGAAAATTAAACAAAGAGCGATGCATCTACGTTGTAGCGCGCATACGCAAGGAACCAGCTTAACATACTGTGGCTGAAAGAGATATGTCTGATAGAAAAACACCAATTTTAACATTGTTTTTACAGCTAAAACTATCTAGGTGCCAAACTTATGCGACAGTGTGGAGTTTACAAAAAGGTATAGTTCATGTGAATGAAAAATAAACACATATATAAGAGCACTCACATAAAACTCACTGATAGTCTGGAGATCCCATTATTCCTGCGAAAAGAGAGTACGGCTGAGAAATCTCACCTCCCAAGATATCTTGATGGAGTTCGGACCGGTCGGGCGAGCTGTAATATTCAGCGGTGGGCTCGCAGGACCTACAACAAACATTTTTTTTTGTTTAATTTAATTTCAACATACAAACACATTTCTGCAGCCCAGTGTGAAAGAAGATGACCAAAAGGGCACAGTGAGAGCTATCACAAGCGCTAATTGAATAGCCCATGCAGCTCCTGAAGCAGTCATGTGATTCGAGAGATATAGGTAAGTTTTTTTATAATCAGTATTAAAATAAAAAGTGCCACTAAAAAGGAGAGACATGTAAAATATAAAGTGGCGACTGTAATATTATCGGTAGTCAGAAAACAAAGAAAGAACTGCAAATAACTCAGTTGTTACCCATGACCAAGGCTATTAGCACCGATCAGATGAAAAGCTTCCCGAAATGCATGCTGCAAATGCCAAGTGTTAAGCATAAAATATCGCAATTTGCTTAGCTGCGTTGTCCTTTGAAATTATATATATATATATATATATATATATATAGCCTTATAGCCTGATAGCCTGATTTGTTCAGTCTACCTCGATTCGATTTCGATGTGATTAATCCTCCCTTCAAACGAATGAGGTAATGTTAACTCCGGACGAGAAGCACAGTGCCATGTGAACAGTCATTAACAGGGAGGAGGAGCAAATAAGCGCTAAAGTGGAGCAGACGGCCTGGTCGTTACAGGTGCCACACTGCAACCCACAAGCTGGCCCGATAGAGCTCGCATAGCGCATTCGTTGACACGCATCGTGTGGTGTGGAACAAAACATTTACATAGTAGTACTGAGTACACCCTTGACTCAGATATCAGTCTTAGACAGAGCTGACTTATTGAACAGTGCTATCGTTATGCTGTTACAACATTGGCGTGCATGCGCAGCTCGCGCGTTGAAGGTTAGTCGACCTCCAGAGATGTGCCGTGTGTTTGGCTGCCAAAGAGACCAAACAAAACGAACACAACACAACGCTCCCTCAATACAGTTTAAACAAAGTTGAATTCACTTTATCGGTTATGCGAATGTTCTCACTTAATTTCGACGTATACAATCACCGTACACGGGTTCAGCCAAAAGACTTTTTCTTCCTGTCTTATTAATATATTTTTTTTAACAAAATCGGCCCAGTCTAAAAATTAAGGGAACTAATTTAGAAAAACTTACACGACTAGAAAACATGCTCAGAATGTCACCTGCCACAGTATGTAGCAGAAATGTGGCCAGAAAATGAAGTGCTGTTCCTTACAACGCTGTCTATTCACCGAGAACTTCATTTGACTTTTTTTTTCGAAAGTTTCTCCCTAAATTAACTTTTCCTCTCTTCAGGTTCGTAGGATAAAGCGTTAGGTAACATTACGATGTAGCGGAATATCGGACAGGATTCTAGCGCATCACCCAAAGAGCACGCTAAAAGCTTTCCTCTCGTGCGTTCATCGTCTCTTGCGCTGTTCTGTTGCACGCAACGTGAACCCAGAGAGGTTCGTTTCAGCGTGCCTCGGAGAACATATCTCTCTCTCCTCGCACGCCATCGAACAGCCAGCCGGCTTCGCTAGAAGAGCCTTAACGCGGCCACCTGGCGCTCGCAGCGCTTCCCCGCACTACGCACAGCTCGCGCTGGTGTTACCAAAAAGCAACCCCCGTTCCCCACTCATCCCGCGTGCGTACAGCAACCCGAGTCACTGAACCGGCACTCGGGATCTTCCTCTCACTGTTTAGTGCGGGCGCACAGCCAGTTACGCGAGCGTTGCACACCATGCGAGACGTCAAAGTAGGGAACATCGAAGGCGTGATGTGCTCAAGAAAAGAAAAAAAAGATAGGCTAGTTTTGGCGGGAAAACGAAGGGTGGCGGTACTTTGTATCGGGCAACAACATGATCGGCCGTACACGCTGATGCATGTATAAGTAGTGCATATCCATCACGTATGCGCATTTGATACGCCCGAGGCACGCCGTCGCGATCGAAGTCCTCGAGACAGGCGCCCGCCGGCGCCGACGACGTCGTCCCGCGCGATGACTCTCTCCACCCTGACGGAAGACAAGAGCGCGCTCTAGCGGATCGTAATTGGAAAAACGCGACGCGAGGGAAAGCGGCAGAGCCGGCGTTTCTTTCTTCAGGGCCGCCCGTGTTCTCGCCCGATAAGTTTTGTATCGCGTGTCTCCGCGTGCCACCTCCCTTTGCTCGCCGGCCGTCACTCGGCGTCCTACTCTTAATATTACATTCTTTTCCCTGCTCTGCTCATGATGCTTTCTCAAAACTACATCCGTCTTCCTTGTTCCTTTCATTCGAAGAAAAAAAGTCATTTTTTTTAGTTTGTTGCGTGGTTCGCACCAACGCCGTCCCATAAGCACAAAATTAGAGCGCTCTTTTATTTTTTTGTATACTCTTGAGGAGCGCAATGTACGATATTCCCACACGCCATCGAAATCTTCCGAGTCGGAATGACTTCGGCAGAAGCTTTTCGCATCGAAAATTCACTGGACCCATCACGCACCTGCAATTTCACAAGGGTCCGAATTTAAAAGAGAAAAGCAACAAAAATACCTTTGAAAAAACGGTTGAGAACTTATGTGGGTCCTCTGCCACTTCTTTGTATTATTTGATGACCGTCAGAAATTTTCAGAAGAAGAAAAAACCTCATTGAAATATGCTCATACACATACATGCGTTTTTGTAGTGCTTTCCTTTTTCACCGTCGCGTGAATATGGCAGTACTTCTATGGGCGGCTGCTCCAGTGTACGCGCCGAAAACATGGTTCCCATCGACGGTCCATGTTCCGAAGGCCTACCAGGCTCTTCTTTTTTTTAGTTTTTTGTTTACCCCAAAATTTTACTCGCATGCTGCCTACGCTATACATTTCACGCGCGCGCCGCCTTTCGCACACTACGCCTTCCGTCCTTGTGTTTTCTTTCTTTCCTTTTTGTATTCTCGCAGCTAGGTTGTTTGAGTGTACGTACGTTGTGAATCGATTGGCTGGCTCCAGGATGCCTTCCGCTTCGTTACATTCTCTCTCGGCCTACTACTCGGTATGATGGAGAACTTGCCAGCATTTCTCGCGGAAGGACGACGTGGGATATCGGCGGCGGGAGGAAGCGAATGTAACTGCGAGCTTCCGAAGTAGAGCGCAGTGGGGCGCGCCGAAAATGCCCCGGCGATGTGATACGGAAGAAGGAGAAGGGTCGTCGGGAGGAGGAGAGACGCCCGAGATGAAGCGTCCGGGAAAGAAGGATGCGTGCGGTGTAACTGCAGAGAGACGCCGTGCAGGCAGGCAGCGATACAGAGCGGTTCTCTTGGGTCCGCTGAAAGTATGGGTGCACACGAACCGTCCAAGAGTGAACGACGGCGTTCGATGGGGGAATAACCACAAAAAGAAAAGAATGGAAGAACAATAATATTAAAAACGAAGGAAGTGAAAATTTCAAGGGTGCTCACTTTAGATTAAGACGAAAGAGCGATAAGGTGCAGGGAAACAAAACTGTCGGCGAGTGGTGGGCGCCAGATGAAAAGAACGGGGGGCAGGCGCCCAGCGTCTTTTATTTTATTTCGCGTTCATGCGCCGTTCACAAAAAAAAAAAGAAGAGAGGACGGCATTAGGACGGAGAAGAGGCGGCCGCACGGCAACGATGCAAGACGAGAAAAACAAGGGCACGGCGTACAAATAGGATGAGGTGCGAAATGTCGCTGCAGAAGCTTGCTCATTTACTGGCGCACACACACGTGCACTCGACACCACGGACACAGAGAAAAAGCGGGTGTAAACAAAAGTAAGGAAGAGGCGGCGTCCTGTCGAGTAGCAAATAGCGTCCAACAGTGGAGAGAAGTAGGTATAATGTAGTGAAGACTGGAAAAAAAGGGAAAATACAGCAAGAGGCTTCATGGAGAGCGGACAAAGGGTAGCACGATGTAAAGGCGTTAGGAAGAGATAGAGAGGGGGAAAGAAGAGAGCTAGGACAAAAATAATAATGATAATAAAAGAATGACACTCAAAAATAAAAAAAAGCAGAGAGAAAAGGAGGCATAGCTGCGATTCAGAAAACAAAAGAGGACTCGTGAAGAGGTGAAACAAAAGATTTTTTTTTTCGCACACCCTCTCCGTCTTCGTTACCGAAGAAACCTTTTCTTTTTTCGCGTTACTTTTGTTGTCCGCGCGGGAGTTAGTTGGATGGAAGGTGTGCGCTTCGAGCGGATCGCCCGCACGAGGTAGAAAAAAAAAAAGGGGGGGGGGGGTGTTGATGGCAGCACTTCGTCGCCTCCGTGTTTTTTTTGTTTTTTTTTTTTGTCGAAAATCGGGGCCGCTCATTCTTGTCGCCGGCTTCTTCCGCAAGGATTCCTTCAAAGCGTTGGCGCTTCGTCTCGAATGACGCCGCCCGGAGCTTCCTTTTTTCGCTTCGACTCCTTGGGCGCTATCGCTCCGCCGCTGCTGCATTGTGCCCGCCGAGGCTTCTTTTCATTCATCCGCCTTTCTGAGTTTTGAGAAACGCAACAATGGGACAGCAGCAGCGACACGTGCGCCTCCTATTCTCGCATCACGCGCCGCCTTCGACGGCGCCAGGCAGGAGAGTTTAATCGACGAAAAGTCATTGTGCGACGCTTCGGAATTCGTTTTTTTTTGTCTCTGCAAGTGACGAAATGCCCCCGGCATGCCGCGAAAGAGCTTAATAAAGAAGCAGCCGAAATGAAAAGGCCTTGGCACCCGCCCCTTGTCTGAAATGCTCGAGCGGATTTGGCGCGAAAGAGGACCTGGACAGAGGAGAAAGAGTGGCCTGCGGTAAACTCCCACCCTGTCTTTAAAACGTGCCACCAAAGTAGTAAAGACGTCCCTTGGATAGGCAAGTGTACACTACCCCTGCGGGTCCCATTGAAGAGTGTACAATGCTTTAGGCGACAACGCGTTTTCAGAAAAAAGGTGTGTAGAGCCGCCACGCTAATTGAAACGCGAAAAACGAACAAACAGAAGAATGAAAAAGAGGCGTTCATGCGTCGAAACCGCACCGTCTTTGTTTTAGCGACACTCTCGGCATGGACCTCGCAAGCTGAGCCGAGGGCAACGTACACACTTATAGTTCTCGAAGCTTGGTGCCGATTGGCGTTCGCGGTTCATTGGTCCCTTTCGGCTGGAAGTCTTTATCAACCGGGCACCAGAAGTGGACTGCCATATAGATTTATATAGACGGTTAGAGCGACATTGCAAAGAGGCGCTGCCAGGTGCGTACTCACTGTGCTCCTCTGTGTTGGCAGTGACCCAGTTGCTGAAGCGGCCCCATCCGATGCCGTTCTCGGCTTTCACTCGCAGGCTGAAGACTCGGGCTGGACGTAGTGGGCCAATGGTTGCCGACGTGACTGAGCTGTTCGTAGTTATGTTGCGAAGCGCTGCCTCATCGTCTGCGTTATGGGAGAGAGAAGGGTGAGGGAAGAACGACAGGCAGCGGTTCGTTTTGTGGTTCATAGACTAAGTTGAATTGGTGGAATGGAACAACTCTGCGAAAAAAAAAACATTCAGGTTAAGCAGGAGAAATCGAAAACAAATTGAAATGGCCACCAATGGAGTAGAAGCAGTCATTCCTCAAAACAATCACCAAATAAAAATGATCGCTGCTGTTTTACGCGGCAGAACCAGGCAAGGAGCAGTGGGGACATCGGCCTAGTTTAGGCCACCTGGGGATATTCAACATGCACCTAAATCGAGCACACAGGTGTTCACTGCCTTTCACCTTCATCGAAATGCGACCGCCGTGGTCGGGCATCAAACTCCTGATTTCAACATAAGCAGGGCGACACCTGAGTGCTAAGTTACAACGGCGGGTATTACGAAAGAAAAAAATGAACAGCATGGTGAGCTAGCGCTCAACGTCGACCTCAATCATCTCACGGGAACTCACCGGAAGCCTTCATAAAAACTTTGTTTGGTTTACAACTAAATGCCTATGTACGTAATATTGAATGAATGAAGTTATGTTAACACAATGATTGATTGATGTGTGGGGTTTAACGTCCCGAAACCACCATATGATTATGAGAGACGTCGTAGTGGAGGGCTCCAGAAATTTCGACTACCTGGGGTTCCTTAACGTGCACCCAAATATGAGCACACGGGCCTACAACATTTCCACCTCCATCGAAAATGCAGCCGCCGCAGAAGGCATCCGATCCCGCAACTTGCGGTGCGGGTCAGCAGCCGAGTATCTTAGCCACACTAGACTACCGCGGCGGGGCGTTAACTCAACACACACACGCACACACACACACACACACACACACACACACACACACACACACACACACACACACACACACACACACACACACACACACACACACACACACACACACACACACACACACACACACACACACACACATATATATATATATATATATATATATATATATATATATATATATGCCCTCAATATTTCACATTTAGAGCTGTATCTCATTAAAGCAGTTCAGGCACTAACCATAAAAAAGAAGGTCTATCTACAGGCAAGAAAAATTCGAATAAAAAAATCACGAAAGACTTGAAAGCTGCAGCAATAGTGCCGGGAACATTTACGCCGTTTAGACGTGCTAAAAAAAAAAGGCCGATCCCACGTATCCTGGGAATAGATGTTATGCGAAGCATGCGTAGGCATGCTTCGCATAACATTTCCGTAATAATAATAACGATTTCCGTAATAATAATAAAAAAACAGCAGGCTCCGTTTCATGGAGGCTCTGTAAATTTATTTTCTATATTGCCACACACAGCCGCTTTCTCCGTGAAGATGCCTGGATAACACACAACATGCGGACGGCATCTTTCATCACACCGTGCCTAAAAAAATCCCATGTATATGCTAATAAATGGCTACGCGCGAACGAAAACCACAAAATGTTGCACGACGCCTCACCAACGCCGCTGAAAAGTCCAAAAGTGTCAAAGGAATTGCCTTCGGCTCACCGGATGCTAGCGCACCATGGGACAAAATACATCAGCAAGACGTTTTTTTTAAAGACGATAGTCTTTTTTGGGGTACCCGACGCAAAAGCCTTGGTTTGGCTGTACATTTTTCTGTTTGTCCGCCGTAACGATGCCACAAACGGCCCCAAACGGCCACCCCCATCTACAGCGCCCATCAATATTGCTCAAGTTTCAGCGTTCATACTTGTGCAATTGATCTGAGGCACCATAACAACATGCCAATGTTTCATGTGTGTGTCTTTATACTAGATAAGGCATACATAAGTAATTCTAAGGACCCTAGCGTTTATCACGCTGCGCTAACAATGCAACGCAATGCTCAAAAAGGCAAGTGTTTCCAAGGCTTTGCTAAGACGACGCGGTGGTGGCATGCACCTGCCCGTCGCTTTGCGTTCTACACCTTATTGCCTCCGAGACAGGCGCGTATGCCTTCTTTAGTTTTCGAAGATAACTGTCAGATAGCGCTTGTGTCTCACGTGCCTCGATGTGTTCGTTCGCCTTCGCTTCACGGATCAAGACACTTTAACGCAGCTTCTCCAGTTTACAATCCACCAATTTTCTCACGCAGAAAAATAAATAAACGTTTTGTTCACTCTCTGACGCAAGACTATCGTCTTTCGACGACTTTTGCAGTGAAAAATGCAGATACGGGGTCATTTTTTAATCTTTTACGGAATGAGCAGAGGATAGGAAACTTAGAGCGCTTACTTACGGTTTTTCCCGCCATTTGATTAAAAACGCTGCCCAACACTGCATGTATGGACGTGTCATTTATCTTCGTCGTCCGTTCGCATCATGCAATACCAAGTTTGGTATTTGTAAAGCTAGCGAAGCAGCCACTAGCGCATCATGAGCGTGGTAGGTGGTCATCTCCTTACATGACGTGCATCTTATGATTACCTTGTTTGCACCAGTCATATACCTCTGTAATTCATGCCTCAACATGGTGGACTAGTGGCTAAAGTACTCGGCTGCTGACCCGCAGGTCACAATATCGAATCCCGGCTGTAGCAGCTGCATTTTCGATGGAGGCGAAAATGCTGTAGGCCCGTGTGCTCAGATGTGGGTGCACGTTATAGGAACCTAGGTGGTCGAAATTTTTGGATACCTTCACTATGGCGGCTATCATAATTGTATGATGGTTTGGGGACGTTAAACCCCACATATATCAATCAATTTTCGTCATTTATTGACGTCCCGTAAAACCAAATTTGGCACATGTGAAGCTAGCGAAACGACCGCGAGCGCTAAAAAGCATATGGAATGTAATCATGACTTACATGACACACATATCATGATTTCCTCGTCACTTAAGTTCGCCATACAGTCATGTCATACTATACCGCTTTTGCAATATTTCATGTGAACGAAAGCGCCGCAAGAGCAGCAAGATCATGAAATGTAAATCATGACATGCATGGCATACGTGTCATTATTTTCATGTTGTGACTAGTCACTTATGCTAGTCATACACTCATGTTATGCCATGCCAACTTTGGTATCGATACCATTATCGAAACGGCCAGGAGAGCTAAATGTCATAGGCGGGTAGACAGACAGACAGACAGACAGACAGACAGACAGACAGACAGACAGACAGACAGACAGACATAGATAGATAGATAGATAGATAGATAGATAGATAGATAGATAGATAGATAGATAGATAGATAGATAGATAGATAGATACGCTGAAGTTGCCGAAGTTCGCTAATCGCATTTAAAAAAATTGGCCCCGTATTTGTATGTTACATTGCAAAAGACGAAAGACGATAGTCTTGCGTCTGCAGAAAGTGAACAAAACATTTATTTGATGTTCTGCGCAAGAAAATGGCTGAATGGTATTCTGGAGGCGCTGCGTTAGAGTGCATCGAACGTGCAGCGGTGCCGAACGAGCACATCAAGGGACGTCACACGTAAGGCATGAGCGCCAGCTGGCAGTTATCTTGGAAAACGAAGCGCGCGCGTGGCGTGCGCGCCTGTCTCGGAAGTGAGAAGGTGTAGAACGCAAGGCGACGGGTAGGTGCCGCCACCGTGTCGTCTTAGCAAAGCGTTGGAAAGAAACACTTGCCTTTTCGTGCAAGCATTGCATAGTCAGCGCAACGTGATAAACGCTATGGTCCTGAGAATTACTAATGTATGCTTTTTTTATATAAAGATATACTTACAAAATATGGACGTGTTGTTATGGTGCCTCTGATATGCGCAATAATTGCTTTTTAATTGAGAATCGCACAAGTATGAACGCTGAACCTTGAGCAATATTGGTGGGCGCTGCGGATGGGGTTGGCCGTTTGAGGTACCGGCCGGTCACTCCGGTACCTTTTAGGGTGCTGTTAATGGTGGACAAACAGACAGACAGACCGAATGTTTTGCTTCGAAGGTCCCCAAGAAAGACTATCGGCTTTAAAAAAGCCGCCCACGCTCGGCACCATTCTCGTTGCGATGCGCCGACGTGCGCTTATCTCCCATGCGTACTTTGCGCCGCGGATTGGGGGGCGGCAGGGGGTTAGATGCTTGTGCGTACGTGCTTATCCGTACGTGCTTAACCTTCGGCTTTGACCGGAGTTTTGTTGCCCAGCACACAAAGATCACTTCACTGGTTGGAGATCACTTCACTGGCTTGTGAAAAGAGGGTGCTTTTCAAACACAGAGAAGCAATAACTGGGACACTTGTTTGCACTCATCTGTACCTGTGAATACGTTTAGTGCGTCGTTTTTGTTTAAACAGCGCGTTACGTTTTGAGCGGTAAAAGTTGATAGTTCGCTTTCATCCCGTGTGTGTTGTTTACGTGCACCATGTGTTCATGAACAGATCGAGTGCTGTACGCTTCGATCTGATAGCCATTCTCAGCTTTACATTCTAAGTTGTTGCTATCGCATTCATTGCTTCGCCATTGCGGCGAAACTGACTTCTTTTATTGAACAAAAACTTGGGAAATGACGCTAAAGATATGTACAAGTGTTGTACACATAGACGTATGTTGAACAGTCGCATATATTTTATATAACCGGTTGCATAATGAAGGCAACAGTAACGTAGCTATTACCAACACTAAACGCGATAAGCTGATATGTAGTAGTTGTGCTTGCCAGGATGTAGCCCTGGCTAGCGACACGTGGACCAACGTTAATGGATGGTGCTTAAATATACAAGTGACGTTAACCCGTCATGTCGCCCGTATCACAGGGGTACGTATTGCGACACTCGTTTGTCAAGTTTTGTTATCTTCCCCCCCCCCCCCCCCCATTTACACGTAATAGCGCTGCCTTGCGCAAAGCATGCTGATCGACTAAGAACCACCGAAACAATCTTAGAACCTTTCGATGCGATTACACGCAGAGCTTAAACATCACAGATTGTTCTGAGAGATACGTAGCCGCTAGCGATAACGCTAAAACATTCCACAGAGCATTACAAATGCCGACGCGCATCACCGCTGGTTAGTTGATCGACGGCCGACGCTCTGTTTGCCGTTATCAGTGCCAGTGTGTATCGCTGTAATCTGACTTTCACCAGCCGCACGTTTGGACAAATAAAAAGAAATTTCATCTTGTACCTACAGTCTGCTCCCTTCATCCCCATCATGACTCCGTGATAATGTTTAAAATTTATAAAGTTAGATAGCCTGAATTGTAACCACAATTGCGTTTCATCAACATTATGCCAGCTTATATGGTCGTTTTCCCAAAGAGTTTCGTGGCCTCTCTGTGTTAGAATACTTGCATTGGCACGCACTGCACAGAATGCTTGGGTTCAATTTCAGTAGGGACCCCGATATTTATTCCTTGCATTCATCGGGTCAAAGCTGCCTACGACAGTGTTCTTAACGGTCTCACGTTTACATTACTAATGCCTGTTCTCATGCCTCCTGGATAGATATTTACTTTTAATCCCCTATGGAGCATACCCGCATATTGCAGCTCTTGGTTTACGAATATGAGCTACGCGTGTCTGGATAAGTGAGTTTGACGACGCGTTAAAAATAAACTTTTCACGTTATTCATCTCACGACCAGCCAGACATATTCTTCAGATCCTAGCTCTTACTCTCTCATACAAACTTTGCTCTACATAATGTTAAGGAGATATTAATGAGAAAACCTAGACGTAAGCGGCTAGACAGATAGATAGATAGGTAGATAGATGCGTAGATAGAAACGCTCAACGGGCCTGTAAGTTCGCTAAGAAATGCTTCGAAGTGAAAAAAAAAGAAACATCGTGACCTCAAAGAGGCAGAGCCAGAAATGGCTACGGAATGCTGATTGATTGACGTGTTGAGTTTAACTTCCCAAAACCACCATATGATTATGAGAGACGCCATAGTGGAGGGCTCCGGAAGTTTTGACCAACTGGGTTTCTTCAACGTGTTCCCAAATTTGAGCACACGGGCCTACTGCATTTTCGCCTCCAACGAAAATGCAGCCGCCGCGGCCGGGATTTGATTCCCGCGACCTGCGGGTCAGCAGCCGAGCATCTTACTCACAAAATCACGGCGGCAGGGGTGACTACAGAATGTTGGCGCGCAATGGTTTATGCTTTTGGCTACCGATTATTGGCGCACCATCCGGTCTTGATTCTTGCAGTCACCGCGGGAGCTTGGGAGCTTATATGAATGTTGCAGTTTTTGCTTTCAGCTGGAATGATCAGAATAATTCTGCAGCAAAACTAGAAGCGTTTTTTTCTTGTTTTGTTGTTGCGGCAGAGTGACTTGTTGAATGACAGGACGAAAGAAAAGGCATTTTGCTTTTGGAGGGCCTCGTTTCTTTTGTGAGGAACAGCAGCGCGTACTAACTTGTTGCGAGTGAGGTGGTGTGCCTCCTTCACGCGCACACACACACACACACACACACACACACACACACACACACACACACACACACACACACACACACACACACACACACACACACACATATATATATATATATATATATATATATATATATATATATATATATATATATATATATATATGGTACACGTACTAGAAAGCAAGTAATTCCTTTATCGGTTTCCATTTTGGACGTGCCATGGCCGAAACGTAAATGTTCTAAGAGTTGTATTTTGCTCTGTAAAAGTCAATTCGAGACGACTCAGGGCCAACTAGCCCAGCTACCAAGTTAGTCTCCTTAGTCCAGAAAACCAAGGTCATGGGAATGAATCAAGGCCGAAATGGACGCACTTTCGAAGATGGCGAACGTGCTTGAGGCCCGTTCGCTTGGATATCTGTGCTCGTTGAAGAACACTATCAGGTCAAAATTTCGGAGCCATTCATTACGGCACCTCTCATAACTATATTGTGGCTTAAGGGCGCTAAACTACGCCAACTATTAGTCCAGAAAGCAGTTGACCTTGACCATTCCTCTGGTCCGGTAGATCATATTGCGGGAAAAGTTTAAAAGCTGGAAATACCATTGTACTATAGCCCACTGCCTTATTCCTCGCCATGTTCCAAGCCATGGCGAGGAATAAGGCAGGGTCAACGCTTTTCTATTAACCTAGAAACACTGACAAGACGAAAAAGGTTAATATAAAACTCAAGCGGACACACTATTAAGCTCCCCTAAAGTGGTCATACCATCACACACTCATCGTTATTCACACTCACCGACACAATGCAAATTGGATGTTTACAGTGATGCTATTCCTTTCGGATAAAAAAAAATACCATGTAAAGGTAGGAGCTTTTGATCTAATTATATAACCTTTACTGGTTCCTTCTCGCACTTGCGTAACTGATTATGTAAATTTCAGGCGAAGCAGAGCAGAATAAAATCATAACAGAATGCTCCAACGTTAGGAGCCTCTATTCAGCGGTAGCCTTTTCTGCAATGCTGGAGCGCAAAACGTGAAAGCATCGCGTAGGTGGCCTGCACCACAGGGATCCGACAGTGACTGTTCGTCACAAACGGGAGGCAATCTTTACAGCAGAAGCGCAGGGCAAAAAACGCGAAGCAATGAATGCGATAGTAACAAATTAGAAGGTCACGCGAAGGATGGCAAGCAGATGGAAATGTGCCCCGCATTTCTCACGCTCAAATTACTATCGACACGTACTTACAGGTACAGATGAACGCTAATAATCATCTGAGTTGTTACTTCGCTATGTCTGAAAAGCACGTCCCTTTTGCAAACAGACTGTGCTACGAGTATGGTGACCATTGTACACCCGGTAACTACAACAGAATAGTTCCGCCCATAGCCCAAGGCGTACGATTGTCCCACCGCGAGATAAGCGCACGCTTGAGCGTCCCCTCTCCGCGGGGCAAAGTACGCGTGACAGATGAGAGTGCACGCCGCCGCGTCGTGACAATCTGGCGATGCGCGCTTATTGCGCCATCTATCTGGTAACCCTGAAAACACGGCAGTAGTTCGCCCGAGATGCACATCGCCAGCTGGACGTGGTAGATATAAAAAGCTTGCCGTTTGAATGTTGAAGGAGGTGCTCCTTCGTGGCTTAGTAGCTAACGCCTCGCACTCACAATTCAGAGGTCGGAGGCTCCATTCCACGCGCCGAAGTCTTTTTTTAGATTATTTTTTTTCTTCTTGCATTTTCATGTATGTACATACGTATACATATACGGTGAATGACGCCGGTGGCAAAACTCAGCCGAGAGTTTTCATATAATGACTATCGCATTAAAAGTTTGCCTTAGCTGATGGCTTACAAGTGTGCAGTCGATATTGACAACTGTCAAAGCCCCCCCGGTAGATACGCCTATTGTAAGGCACACGCATATGATTCTAACCGACAGACAAACCAAGCAAAGCCTATGAGAGACATGATTTGTTGATTTTCAGTGGCGCCACAATAATTACGATATAAATAAAGAAAAATCGATGTGACAAAAAACCACCCGTTTCGTCAGTGGGATCCAAATCCACAATCATCAGATATTACTTTGGAGCCTTAGGCAGCCTTAATTTAGTACTGCCCTAGAGCGTTTAAAGTTTAATGGGACCAAAACACAAATCTGGCCCTGTAATTAGCCAAAGGCATGACATTATTTATTTAGAGAAGGCAGGCGTTGAAAAGAGGGAAGAAACAAACAACAAATAACGCCAAAGAATTTCAAGTGTATCGTACATGCACGCTCATGACTTTTCATATGTGTTGGGGAATGCTATACTTTTCACTTTATGCAATTGTTTTGATAAAAGTTCCAATCAAAAACAAGAAAAAAAGAAAATTCTGTAAAACGAGAAGTATAAAAAGTAAGTGCATCTCCATGGTTTTTTTTGCAGAAATTATTGCAATTACAAATAGAAAGTGTGTTATTTAGCGAGCGCAAACGAAAACTCGGAAAGCAGAGAATAGGAAAAAAAGAAGTGATTGTTGGCGCAGAGCAGGATTCAGCATATGCTTAGACGTTTGTCAAGACAGTGCTGTTCCAGGAAAGCCGAAGCTATCAAGCAGGGCTTGAATTCCAAACTGAACATACGGACCATGCATTCCACTCATATTAATTAACAAGGGTGGCACAATCATTAACGACATCGCACACAGCAGCACTGAGGAGATTTCCTTATGGAATCAAAGTGCTTTGAAGATCACGGAGGAAAAGAAAACGAGCGACAGGAAAAGGGAGAAGAAAGAAAGCAAACAGAACACGTGGATGCAAAAGAAGCGAGGAATGCATTAAATTTATGAAAGGATGGGCATTATACCAGATTAAAACATAAATTGACGGGGTATGACGCTGCAATAAGGAACATTACATGAGCCTAAATAGTGCGTCATTAACAGAATCGGTGTTGCCGTAATTTCCTTGCACAGTTCGCCACTTACCCAGAAAATGACAAAAAAAAAGAGCGCAATGCATCGAAATTGCCTGGCCGCTGGCTCAAGCAAAATGAAGACAGAAATGCAGTTAAAGTAAACACTGAATCACAGGATAGAGAAACGTCTCTCCGATTAGCTTTTGCATTTGTATTTACTATGGCTGCTATTGTGTATGCACTGCGGAGAGCTACGTTCGTGCGCCTATAAAATGCTGATCTAAATAACATTATTAACATAACGATTGGAACATGCGCTCACTAAATGGTTGGTGCGTTTGGAACAGTGGAGTCTGGAAGGCGAGGCTTGTGCGAGTCACAGCTAGATGAGCGAATGCAGTAGCTACTCATCAAAGAGGAATTCCGTGACCCCAAGCACTAGATGTGTCGTGTCTCATGAGATATCTAATGGGAGACAATAAAGTCCCACTGAACTCATGTATTCTTTCAATACACTGACCGCATAATTCAAGCATGTCCTTCTTCGAATCCTTCAGCTCACTTGAACGTTCATGCACATATTGTGGCGGCCGTTCAGATACCATGTATCTTTTGCTACAGTCAGCACACGATGCACGACGGCCTCTTGGAGCACCTAACCACCATACTCTCACCCACAGCCATCGCCGAAGTGAACTCACTCAGTGCAGACAACGTCGAAGCCCACATCGACCTTAAAACAGCGCTCTCAGTTCGCCAGGTCAGCTCTGAAAAGTGGCATGCACCAATCAGAAATATCATGGGTATCAATACGGGCAAGGTCTGTACGCCCTCCCGAGTTGCCAGAGTTGGGTCTCTTCCTGGAATAGGCGTGACGTGTCCCAACGAGTTCAAATAAATGTCGACACCGTAGCTGGGCTCTGCGTTATCTCCGGCTATAGGAGCATCATTGACAGTAAGTAATCGTTTGAATATCTAAACCTACTAATCAGAGACTGACATTACTGATACTAGCTTACGGAAGAAGCATCATTGGCTTACGTACGCCAATAATCGGAGCAGATTTCCTTTTACAATTCATTTCATTGATCCCGTGATAGAAGGTCATGCATATTTAAGATTCAGAGACCTGCCTAGAGGTTCATGACGTGATATTGCACTTTTTAACATTGTTCTCTGCAAAGAATCACATCAGCATCTCGTAGCCAAGGGGGATATTCTTGGACAATTCAATGACTCATCAGCCTATTCTTTTAAAGACTGAGCCATAATGTGACAACCTCTGACAGTGCCTTTTCTCAGATCGTCACCGTATCACTCCTGCCCACTACTTCATTGCGTAAAGCTTAACCAACGTAGCATTTTGCCCCTATAGTCGTCCCCCCTTCACACGGTTTCTGCAGTCTCAAGTTCCTGGCTGCAGTATAGGGAATGTCATGCTCATAACAAGGTGACGGTATCAGGGCACTGTCTTCTGCTTAGCGCTAAGATTTACGATTGTACCTTATTCAGAAATATTCACCTTGTAAAGACCTCCCACCGTGTATGCAACTTTCTGCATCATGAGTTGCCAAAAATCACAATTAAAAGACCACTTCACATCTCTCAGTACCTGCTCCCCGCTTCCGCAACCTCACGCGTAGGGAAGCCAGTCAAGCCAAAGTTTGATCAATCTTCATGCCTTTCCTCTTCACCTCTCTCTCTCTCTTTGCACATGCTCTTCAGCATGTGAGACACGGCCAGAAGGCTTCACTTATGCGACAACCAAACGCTTCATGATCATACTCATTCTTTCGCATACACGGGCAATATCGTGGTTTTCAGAAACTCAGCAGTCGCCCACGAAATTCGTCTTATTCGTCTTCCCGCTTTACTGCGAAAACAAAAGCTCGCGGCGGCAGCTTTAAAAGCATGCTTGGTGTTTCCACATTAGCATTTCTCTGTTGTTGCAGAAGGCGATTAAATCTCTCTTCCCACGACTCGTTTTTGGAATTGGAAGCCATTTTACGGCTGACAAACACGATGACTGCAAGTGAGTTGCGGGAATTCGCACATTGGCCAACTGCTATATGTACGCCGACGGTCCACTTCTTCATGCACGACTACGAGTCTTGTTCATACTGGCTGGACACTAGATGCCTCTGCATATATGTTTTTGTTGTCAATGAAAGGACCATGTCATTGACTGTAGCGTAGTGGAGAAAACTATAGTGAATAAAGAGAAGAGGACTCTAATATTTTATAGTCAGTGCGATTGTAAGCAATAAATGAAACATTGTGCAGATTTGGCATATCATCGAATCCTGATGCAGGACAAAGTTACGGTTGCAAAAAACAAAACAGAAGTACAGCAGGAAATACAAGCTACAGACATATACATATAGCCTAAGCTTCGGGTGCTTACCTTTTGTCAATATACACTTGTATGAAACGAAGCAAGAGGATTAACGCTGAATAAGTTATTGCAAATATTGGTGATAGTTGGTCGTCAGATAGTTGTTAATGTTTGTAACTGATACGTCATCGCGTGAACGCGTCGTAATAGTGTACCTGATGCCTGGTCGGTGAGTTTCTTTGAAGCGACAAGTCTGAAGCGAGATGAGGTTAACTCGAGCGGAACGCAAGTAATTAATACACATACAAAAAATCAAGATTGATTCTCTCAGCGAACACAATTGTTTGTTTACTTCTTTTTTTTTAACTCCTACCACAACATCGTTTTTGTTCTCTTTTCACCACCCTCCTCGCTGCCATTGCGGCCGAAATTGGCTCGCTATGCTCGGTGGCTGCCTACTTAGCGCGCCGCGCTAACAGGCACGTTTCTTGTCGGCTTGCCGGCGTGGCGA
The DNA here is from genome assembly GCF_043290135.1 of Rhipicephalus microplus. Taxonomy (NCBI): domain Eukaryota; kingdom Metazoa; phylum Arthropoda; class Arachnida; order Ixodida; family Ixodidae; genus Rhipicephalus; species Rhipicephalus microplus. The sequence continues at coordinate 167,002,455 of NC_134710.1, read as the reverse complement.
GATGCGGCGGTTATTTCCACTCCTCACACCGCCTCCCCGACAGCCGTCCATAAACAATGATGTAGGCCGAACTACGATGAGAGCTGGGACGGAACGGACGCTGGGATGAGGAGGGGGTGTGTCGAGAGGTGGCGCGGGGGAGCCCGTGAATTTGTTGCTCCTCGTGGTGTACCCGCTGCTATGATTCATTATGTAGCGAAAGCTAATTTGAAGTAGCTGAGTGCCTTGGCGGCACCGTCCGCGTTTCCCATTACGCCGAATAAAACATGCATGCGTGGGAACCGACTCTGCGTTGTTAATATTCTGCTGCTATTTTCTGTCCTGTTTCCGTCCTCCCCTCACCTCTTGTTTTCTTGCCTGATGAAGGTCCTCTCTTCTCTCGTCTTTTATTGCGACTAAACAAGAATACCACGCTCATTAAAAAAAAGAAACAAAATAGACCAAATGTGACCGGGAATGGTTCCGGGCTTAGGAGCGTGTTTTAGGAGACAGTTCAAACGACGGGCTCTCATGAAATTCACAATATACCACGTCATTCGGCAGCATGCGGGTCGTTGTTGTACGGAGATGAGAGTATACTCGTTACACGCCGTTGACGGCGAAGACAGATGTGTCTGGACGTGGGCGCTCGCCGAGTCGTAAATATATAAGGGAAGCGGAGAAACCTAGCCGACAACGGTGGGTGCGGAAGACGAGAAAAAGAGGCAGGCTCGTGCGGAGCCACACACTGAGCGTGCGCGGAGTAATGCGTTAGTCGACAAGCAACGAATACTTGTGATCCTCTTAAGGTGTCTGCATGCTGAGCCGTAACACTTCGGTGAGTTTAAAAACACTATAAGGTGCTCCGCAATGACACGTACGTCATTTAAGAGAGACATCGCGCACTGAATCCGAATGAGCTCACCGACGCAATCAGCGAAGGAATGAATATCCTGTGTTTGCACGAGTACTATCGTGATGCTATCCTCACATAGTTCTGTCGATGAACACAAAACACCCCCCCCCCCCAAAAAAAAAAGCAGTGCTGTCTTGCAGCTTCTATAAACAAATTTTAGCATGCTCACTTGTCATCTACATGTATAGGTAAACGTTACACCTTAGCTTAAATCTTGGAGTATGTGCTAGGAACCAAGTGAGAACAATGAGGATTACGCTAATGTTTGCTGAAGTTTTTCTTCTGGCCCTTTTCCCTCATTTGCGTATATCGGAATGTAAACTGAAATAAAACGCTATTTGTAGATTTTAACTGAAGCTCATTTTTACGATATTAAAAAAAAACGAAAGTGAATGATACGACCAACATGCCGCTTGTGGGAAGAAGTCCACAACATTCGCATTTCGCATCTCTGCGATGCACCACCTGTCGCGCTACGGCGACGGCCAATCCCCAGTCCACTTTCTTGTGTAATTTATTCTTGGGGAACCCTGGGAGTATCAGCCAGCACTACTCGAGATGTACAGCCACCCATATATTTAACTAACGTGCGAAGCTGCGAATTTTCTGTGTCATCGCCGTATGAGAGAACGAAGTTGCAAAAATATTTGTGGGCGTGTGCTTTGTGGGCATGCACTAGACCTTACCATGTCTTGGAGCTTATTTCAGTCATGTCGCAAGACACACACTAAAAGTGCCAACCACGCACGCTAGTTAAAGAATTGGGGACTGTTTGTTAAAGAACACCACGTGGTCAATATTATCTTGAAGTGCACCACCAATAACAGAAGTAATATGGCGCCAACAAGATAAAGACAAGAAGTGACACGGATGAGCGCCTCACTTGCGTTTGTCTCATTGGCACCTTATACCTTCCGTTAACATCCACCAACTAGCCGAACAAGGAATTTTCGGGTGCTATGCATGATGGCCTTAGCTTCTTGGGCCCACTTGTTTGTTCTAAACTCGCACTACGGTGGTCATGACACGAAGACAGTGCGGAGCATGCGATATCAGAGTTGATAAAAAGGGCTACAAGAACCATCATTGCGTCATAACGCACGTGCGACATTTGGGGTGGTTTTCCAAGGAACACCGGGTGCGAAAGCATCAACGCCGCCACTCAATCAACATTTCAGCAGTGCAGCGGCGTCAGCGTGATGTTTGCGCTGTACTTTGGCCAATTATACTTTGGCCAATTGAATATCGCACCTCCCCAATAGAGAAACATACTTACGTAAAGAGCGTACACTCCTGTAGGGGCCCTGCGGCTGAGCTACTTCACTGCTTTGAGAGCCACGAGTGGTTGGTCAGAACCGTTAATGTCTTCAACATAAATAAAATAACAAAAAATTTCTTTCCGATGCTGGGGTTTGAATCCGTACCCTTATGCTCTGAAAGCGAGTGTCTTTACCAGTAGGCTACACACCCATGTTTCCGCAAAGTGAATAAATGTACAGGGCATCTAAACCACATGAGTTTGCACCCTTTGTGCAAAACAAATTCAGAAAGACAACACTTTCTAGTCACACTTTACTGATTTTTGTGACAAAATATCAAACGTCCTCCGCGGGACACGATGTAGAGCGGATACAAAAAGTTGCACAAATCCATAATATTTCTTCTTTGCAGAAATTTGATGTCAATCTTAGGTTTTTAATGTTCTTCCAATGTGCATATTACATGTGGTGAAAAAGGAGTAAAAGCGAGCATGCGTACGCAATCTAGCAGTTGGTCAGACCCTTTCTTGCTGGGCCACAAAAAGGCTCGAGTGGACACTCTTCACATAGTATCTTTCTCTATGCCTACCACAGGTGTGTTCATGACCATTTGTCCTCTTTCGGGCAAGTTCTTTCGTTCCATTTGTAGCATGGAAACTTCCGTTTTCGAAGGCAACAAGCGTGCAGACGCAGCACCCTTCTGCAGCTCGTTTCGTTTCTATTGAATATAACAGATAAAAAACGCCAGGCCTGCGCGGAAGGTGAAGCACAGTTACAGCGAAAGCTCGAAAAGTGGTCTTTCAGAGCTTTTTCTAAACACTCATTGGGTAACTGCTGCAAGCCCACTTGCTTGATGCCCACTACGACATTAATATTAAAAATTTTAGGGTAGTAGGCCAGCATTCGCATAGAGTATAGGGTAGTAGAGTAGGGCATAGAGTAGGGGCATTCGTATTTAGGATAGCAGGCCGTCATTATTTTGAGAAGCGTGGTATCCGCTAAACTATTGCGAGGAATTTTGTGCCGATCGTTCATGCAGTGGCTGAGAACAATGAGGAATTATGCCTGAAGTGGATATGCGCCACAGTTAATAGCTGAACAAAAACAAGTTTTTGTGATGGGTTGGAGCATTGGATGACCTACTGGTTAAGCTATTCGCATTGTGCGATGACTGCTTATTCTTTCACTGTTTTAAAACGCTTTTATAAGTCGTAGTAGCGCGATTGATTTTCTAACATCAAGCCTGCCTAAGGCAAGTTTGCCAACAAGTTCCAAGCACCGGCATGGCTCAATAATAGATTACTGGGCTGGCACCCAGTGGACCCGGGCTCGAGCCCCACTGTGTGATTAATACTGGCTTTTTTGTTTTTTAAATTCCCATGATGTGGTTACAGACACCGGTGGCAGTGGCGGCAGCGGTGGACAACTACGGCGCTGTGCGAGACCCGAGTTGTGATCTCATAACAGCGTTCGCTCTAATAAACGGACGAGTTACTGCAACTCACCTGACACATACGAAGATTATTTAGCAGTAACGAATCGGTAGAAACACTGTCTCCCGAAACAAGTAACTATTAACTTTTGTTGCCGCAAATGCCACCGTTGTAATTTGCTATATGGATGTGACAGTTACGCCGTAAGCGCAGTGAAATTGAATGCGAGACATTCTAGCCCCGTGTTTACACAACCATTAGTTCTTCGTCCGTGTGTGCATAGTCTATGCGATTAAGCTCAAAGTTGAATCATGCGGTAGCTTGCTGGCATTGATGCGTGGGCACTGCTCCTCGGCAAGGACAAACGTGGTGGAAGGAGCCGATCTTCGCCGCTGGCGTATGTCAAACTGATTGACGCGTTAATTCGGGTACAAGCTCGTTGATTCTGAGAAAGCCCGAGTTATACACGAGACTGTCATAGTGATGGTGTGGCTGTCAAGCATTTAATGCGGTGGAAGTGATAGCAGCACCTTGTTTGCATATAAAATAGTTTGGACGGATCGCACTGGTTGTGCAATGCTGGAGCCATAGAGGAGCTCAGTCTCGGTGAGCTTCGAATTGAAGAACACGCCAGTTCGATCTCAGTCATGAAGAAATTAATTATATATGTCTTAATTAACATGACAAAGGATATTTCTGCCCCCGCTGCTAATAATGACATTGTCACAACAATTCCCTCTGGTTTAATTAACAAGAACTTAATAAGCGTGTATTTTTTAAATATAACCATAACCACTACAATAATTTACGATTGGTTTTATTAGATTGGTTTTATTTAGCGTGGTCATAATTTGCGGTATGTTAATTATTATGATCTTAATTTGCTAGATTATACTTTTACACCTCGGTGGAATGTTGTTAGTGACTTATAACTTGATTAGCTTGGTAGCACAACATAGTTTAATTCGCTTCGTCATAGCATGTCTTGATCTATTCAGGTGGGTATACCACCCAGTCAATTGGCTAATCAACCGGGCGCACGTGCTCGGGAGCGAGAAGCGCACGGTGAAGATGGGAACGAAGAGGGTGCGTGCAGGCCGTGCAACGCGCTAGGCTATACAAGCCGACCATGATGGTTATACTCATGGGTTCGGCGTTGTTGTTATTGTTGTTGTTGTTGACACGTCTTTATTCACATCCTATGCCCCTGGAAGGCTGTGGTGAATGTAGGGGGAGAGGTGGCAATAAATAAAAGAAAAAAAGACGAAATCCAAAAGAAAAGGGGGGCACAAAAATGCACACCTCATGAGCGTCTTGAAAGTTTACGCTACTCCGGCCGCAGCACTGTAAGGAATTTGGCCGCAACTAATCTCAGATCCCTTTTCTAAAGAAAACTTAGTGCACACATTAAACACTTGATAAATTTAAACGGTGAGTATCTCAATAAGAGAATAGAACCACGAAAGCCTCAAATGCAAGCGCCAAAATAGAGCTAGCGGAGCTTTTGTAATTAACCAATAGGCGTAAAATAGCCGGAATCACAAGGTAAAGCATGGATAGTATTGAGGAGGCTGTAAAATGCGGCTGAAGCCTAAAAGCTGTGAAGCCAAACTTGTGCACACGCAAAATTCAGATGTATACATTAAGGGACCGGGAAGGCAATGCCAAAACAAATACGGATTGGATTGTTAAGGAATTAGAGGAGTTTTACAGAGAGCTGTAGAGAAGCCAAAACGACCAGGATGATATCGTGAGAAGCAATAATAACCCAGAGAAATTGAAGATCCTGACTGTAACGACCGGGGAAATAATGAAAGCCCTAGAAGGAATGCAAAGAGGCAAAGCCGCTGGCGAGGATGATGTAACAACGGATCTGCTTAAAAATGGTGGTTAAAAACTGGCCACCTTATATATGTGTCTCTTGACGGAAGGTGTGCCAAAATGTCGGAAGAACGCCAACACCACTTCAATTTACAAGAAAGGAGACGTCAAGGAATTGAAAAATTACAGGCCATTCAGCTTACTGTCCGTTCTCTAGAAACTATTTACAAAAATAACAGCTAATAGAAAAAAGGAACATTAGAGTTCAATCAAGCAAAGGACCAAGCATGATTTCGTACAGGCGACTCCAAAACGTAGACAAGGCGATGGTATAATGAAAATGACTTTAATAAGCAGTGGCTACGGTACCCAAACCGTCATGGAGCAAGTGCACCTAGAAACAACACTACGAAACCGCGTCCCGACTAACTCAACATGAAGCACAAGGCTGCCAGATAACGTGAGGTCTTACATCAGACTGCCCTTTAAAAAAATTGTCGATGGGCTTTTCTGATCACACCCCACCCTGTTTTTTTTTTCATGTGCCATAGTCTAGCAGAAACCAAAACACCAATATCTTCCCAGAATGCTGGAACAATGTGGTCCTTCTTCTTAAAACTCATCTTTGTCTGAGGCTTGGTCTTTCTGCGTGCCTTAATGTTGTCCCGAAGTTTCTCCTGGCGCTCCATCTGACGTTGTTCCACTTGCTCAGTGATCGCCCATTTTGCGCTGGTCTGCTGCCTCTTATCGCACCGTTTCAGCGATGTCTTCATAAAAATATGGGCACCTCTGACCTTGATCTCTTCTTTCTTGTCCAGAGCCCCGTGATATTTCCGCTTCTTCTGAGCCTCTTCCGCGCAGCTGTCACAGTAAAAGGCAGCTGCCTCCTGGGATGTCTTTTTCGCCTTCCTGTAGCGCGCAGCAGCTAGGCTTCCTTGACTCGGCTTGGGTAGCTTATTCTGGGTTGGCTTAGCAGCTGGCTTAGTGGCTTGTTTCTTGGCCTTGCGCTCACCACCTGCTGGTCCGTTATCTCTTAGAGCCTCAATATTACAGCTGAAATGCCGTCGGGGCTCAGCCAGAAATCTAACACGTTTTATTACGGCTGAGTGCATGCTTCCAGTGGCTTCCTTTTGTTTCTTCGTTTTCAATTCACTGGCTTGCGGTGGCTGGTTAACTATCTGACAATGTTCTGGGTCCAGCCGTTCCGTATTGACGCTTGAGTCGTTGTTGTTGTTATTGTTGTTCTCCTATTGTTAGTGGCGCATACCCACTGTGGGGGATTGGCCACGGATCAAGTGGTTTTAAAATTTACTGTTCAGATTTGGAATGATGGAGTTTTAACAGATAGATTACCGATAGCCTAGGAAAGTGTGGTGCCTAATGTAATGCACACAAATATTTACATAAACGAATTTATTCTTAGAATAGAGCAATAATCTGATTTTATACGTATATAATTAGTGGACATGTTAGGATAATGAAACTGGTTAATTAGTCAACCTATTAGTTTCATCAATATAGTCCCGGACGGCCGCACATACTGTCGCATTAGAGAAACCAGAAAAGGAAGCTCCGAAAGACAAAATGACAGACAGAGATAAGTCCATACCAATACCACGTAAAGGTATTTATAATAGGGTTTTTCGTAATGTGTTAAACCGCCTGCAGGTCAAAAAGAAATGGTCTATTGTTTCCAGATCATCACAGAATGCTTGAGTCCTTAGCATGAAGCTCTTGACATTGCATTTGAATGAAATCGTAATCCTCCTTGCTTGATCTATGCAGGCGACCTATGTATTATGATAAATCTGGCGAAATTTCAGTGCAGTGGTCAGTACCTTTCTAAAGCACCAAATCATTGTCATCAGCGGTGGAGACGTCTACATGCTGGTGCAATGCGTGTCGAACTGCACTGTCTTCTTGTGTTAACTGAGGACTCGCATGAGCATCACGTAGCTGCAGCCATGGCAATTCCAATGTGGTATCATTCGAGTAAAGTTGCGCCGAGTTTGGTTCATGTAGCATCACATTAGATAACCCTTCATTTGATTCTAGAAATAACCATGTGGGCTGGGGTTTTTGTGGCAACGGCAAAAACGGCGAACCGGCTGTAGAAGACATCGTCTGTGTAAAAAAGGCGTAGAGCTATTGGGCAGCACAACAGAATTGGAGATCCGTGGTAGCACCTTTTCCAGGTATCGCATGACAATACCCGTGCCAGGATAGTGGATTTCTGTTGGATGAGGCGGTCAGACAAGGAGCTCAGCGCGGGCGGCCTCAAACCAGTTCTCTTTTAAAGGCAAGGAGTTTTAAAGGCAAGGTATTAAAGGCAAGAAGTTTCTAGCCAAAACGAGAACTTCAAGTATTGCCGAAATAGGCCCCACAGCGATACGAGTACATAATGTAAAGCAGCTGGCATAATGGTACCGCCACCTACAACATATGTGAGAGGTTTGGTGCGTGGTAGCAGGTTGGCAGATCTAATGACGTGTAGCGATACTACGGTGTGCTTTGAACCAAAGTCCGGAAATGCGTCTGCAATGCCGATAAGTGGAATGTCTGCTTGAATCACAGCTCATTGCACAAGAGACCCTTCGAGTGGTTTTGAATGTTGAAGGCACGCCAGGGAGGAAAAACTTGTTTGCTGGCTGGGAAGCAGGGCACTGGTTCCGGAACGGGGGCACTTCGATGCAAGATGATCCGGTTGGGGACAGTTGTAACATATTGCCTTGCTTATATCTACCCCTGGGCGATAATCAGGTGCGCCACTTCGGGAACTAATTGCAAGATAACGAGTGTCTTGTTGATACAGGGGTAACGACGAATTTTGATGTGGTGCTGATGAAACAGGCGGATTTGTGAAGAAGCCCTGTCATTCCCAGAACCAATCTGCAGCGCAGGCGAAGGAGGCACACGTAACGTTGACGATGTGGCTGCAATGGGCAGCTGACTTGAAAAAACAAAGGCATGCTTTATAGTTCGGTCGAGTTAGGTCATGGTGGCAATAAATGCGCTCACGGTTGGTTGTCGTTGTGCAGCGATAGTTGTTGCCAACTGTGTGTCGCGCACACCCTGTACGGCATATTCAATGCTCTGATGATCTGTCAGTTGCGCGGGACATCTTGAAATTACGTGCAGTTTCGCCAAAGAGTAGTCAACGAGGCTCTCACTGGGTGACTGGATGCGTCTGGTGATTATGGGCTGCCACTGCAAGAGCGTAAAGTTGTCCCTAAACTGGCTCTCGAAGGCGGTCTTGAAATTTTCCCACGTGTCAAAATAGTTTCCTGCCACGCTCTTCCAGTCTGCAGAAGATCCACGGAGCTTGCCAAGTGCTACGGCAAAGAGAGTAGATGGTGTCCATGACGCCAATACTTGGGTATGCTCGAGCTCTTCAAGCCACAGGTGTGCTGAAATGCTACCGTCACCTATAAAGGTTGGCAGTGAAGCCGAGGGATCAGGCAATGTAGTAACTTGGACTAAAATATTATCAATCAGGTAATAGAGAAATGTGCGTAATACAGGCAACCCTTATATATAGCCTTCATAGATTATACGAGAGGGTGTTTGACTCAGTCGAGGGGTGAGCAGTAATGCAGGCACTACAGAATCAGGGAATTGACGAACCCTATATGAACACAGTGGCAAAAATCTACAGCGGATCCACAGCCACCATAGTTGTCCAGAAAAAAAAGCAACAGAATCCCAATAAAGAAGGGTGTAAGACAGAGAGCCACGATCTCTCTAATGCTACTTACCATGTGCAGGGAACAAACCAGGATTAAGGATATCACAGTTGAAACCAAGAAGAAGAAATAGACATGGGCCAGGCACGTAGCACGTATGCAGGCTAAACGGTGGTCATTAAGAGTAACTAAGCATGTATAACTAAGCATCCTATTTAGTATGACTTGTTTTTCAGTAGCTTTGTGTATTCTAACTTGCTGTATAACTTGTTCGCTTTTTTCGCTATGCTCCCTTTTTGTGCCCCTCCTGCTTGGTCTACAGACTGCAGTATGTAATAAATAAATAAATAAAATAAATAACTGTCTGAATTCCCAGAGAAAGCAAATGCACGAAGGGAAGACAGAAAGTTAGGTAGGCCGATGAGATTAAAAAGTTCGCAGGTATAATGTGGCAACGGAAAGCACATGACCGGGTTGATTGGCGGATCATGGGAGAGACCTGTAATGACGATAATGATGATGATGATGATGATGATTTAATGGTGATAATGATGATGATGATGATGATGACCTCTGACAATATCCTTAGTAAACGTTTCTCACACTTTTCTTGCTTGAATGCACTTCTGTGCTCAGCGGAATGACAAGCAAACGAAAGATGGCTCTCGTTTGAAGACACCACCCAAATTTGTTGACCGCCCTTGAAATTACGCCACGTTCCATTGTAACCAATGGAACGCAGTGCGTGCTGAGGGATATACTTGACCTTTTTGTACTGTTAGCTCTTTGAAAAGGGATGTGGCGAGAGGTCGGAAAGGTTCTTAGTTTCGCAAAGCTCGGGACTCATCCTGCACTGCACCCCTGCTCTGCCATTTTAAAGCACCCCTAACAGCGGAAGATTTGGTTGCGTGTTTTTTTTTTCAGTAATCTGTAGCCTTGCGTCTGGTAATTCCGAAATTACATCGTCGATGTTTTAACGCACCCTATAATATTGCTAGCGGAGTTTATTCAGAACGATTTTAAGCCAGTTCGAAACGCCCGCATAAATACCATAAAAAACTAGCACCCCACAGCGGAGCAGCGCCTGAGATGACGTGCGCTTAAGACAAGCTCAAGCTTCGGTAATGCTGAAAAGCACAGTTTTGAGATAGGGGGACCAGCGGGCGTTTAAGAATGAAAGAATGTGGGTACTTCGAGCTTGTTCCCATCAGAAAAAAGTAACAGCATTCCTTGCGTAAGCAGGCTAAACCACTTTTAGAGCAGCCCGAGAACAGAGTGAGAGGGGTGATGAATAGTCGTCGCCGGGTGCCAGTCGGGGTATCTAGCGCGGCCTGCAAATGTTGTTGACTTCTGCAATGTCATGAGAGAGCCCCTGCCTATGTGAACTCAGAGCAAATGTCGATTGCATCTGAATACCTGGACGAGCACGAACCCTCACTTTAAAACCAAATTCAAAATATCTTCTAGGCAACGTTTGCCGCTAATAACTGGTCAGAGGTGGCCGCGCATGCAGGAATATCAAACAACACAAGCGTCTACAGTTTCCGAATTTGGTGTGAAGGGTCCTTCAAAACGGTGACTTTGATGGGTCAACACAACTTAATTTAAACATACAGATGTAATAATAAAAGGAAAAAACGTTTATCCTGCATTAAGAAGCATCTCTAAATGCAACGTACATTTGAACCTCATTGTTAACCAGTAAGAAAAGGGAGAGGGTAACGGATTTTGGTTGGAATGACTAGTAACACAGTGACAGGAGCGTTACTGTGCTTCGAGCACCCATAATGTTGCGTGATACTACTACTACTGCTGCTACTGATATTAAAAGTAATAATAATAATAATAATAATAATAATAATAATAATAATAATAATAATAGGAAAGAAAATGTGGGGACATTGAACGCAAAAGCGAGTGAGTGCTCAACGACTGATATATCTATACGGCTCTCTCCCGTGTCAAACGGTGGCTATGCACTCGAGAGAGGCAAGCAAGCGTTATTTCACGCAGAGCAATACGTTAAGACACCGTTCTCGACGACCAGTGTCCCAGAATACTGACCTTTTTCGACGAGAGACGAGTGGCCACTTCGCCTGTATACCACAGTCAAGAGCATCTTTCCCCGAAAGAAGATTATGGTGTTATTCTGACCGGAGAGGATGCAGACTGCAGGGTTCTCGCTTATTGCAGTTGATAGCACAGGGCACACATTTCATTTCGCAACACGTGGGTGCCCGCCACGTGATGAGATGCTCTTGCAGAGTGTGAAACTGGCCGCGCGACCAGTGGCTCGCGTGATGCATGTCCAGAGGTATGTTATTACTTGATTGATGCGCAACTTTGCGAAACGAAGCTTCAGAGCTACCACCTCAACGTGAGCAAACACGTAACAATCTGGCTTGTTCTCATTTGACGAGTGTAATATTCACCAATCGTGAATCATAGCACACTTACCTGAACCAGCTTCACGGAACTGTACGAGATAGCGGGTGATGGCGCTGTTTCCCCGGAAGGGCTCCCCCCACATCAGGAACAGGCTGCTCCCGGTTGCATTGGCTACTGTGACGTTTAGCGGTGGTCCGGGAACCTCTGCACAGACAGCGAGTGCAAACGTTACAACCATGACACCAAACTTTGTTGCCGGGAATTACTGAACGAACAAACGCGCTACGCCTATGTAGTGGGGTATAGTATATGTTCAAGAAAGTGAGGACAATATGCGATATTGGGCGTCTTCCTCTCATTTTGTAGCACCATTGTACGTTTGCAACGTTGAAAATTACAGTTTTTAGAGTCTATTATTGACTAGTAGCTCCATATATAGTTTGTGGTATGATAGTAACAAGGTGTCTATGCTTCTTAAAATGAAAATTATTTTCGGGCTTCTGGATGCAGTCTACACAGGATGGGCGAATATTGCTAATATTTAGATACTCTAGGCAGGAAAAACGAAGAGAAGCAAAGAAAACTAAGAGGTACTATAAATAGCAACAACATGGCTTTAAAGTGGCCTCAGAGTAATTAGCAGTACATAAAAATGTATTTATTGACACTTAAGACTTCCTTCGAAATAAAAGTTCGATAGCGAATATGAATAAAATCAAACTAATCTTTTCTTTTTTGTGTGCCATAAAATTCTGAAGATAAATAGCTTCAAGTTCCTCTAAGTTTTATTCGTCGAAATCAATTCTCGCACACAATGACGATACATGCATGATGAACAGTTACCAGCTGCGAAAATGACAAGTGACGAGCAAATTGAAATAAAATACATGTATACTACAGAGGCAGCTGACTTGTTAGAAACACCTTGACCATTGCCACAGGAAATTCGTTAAATACTACCTTAAGTCCTTTGTTAAAGCAATGAGACAATGTGGTCTGAAGTTATAAGCATCATCAGTATTGAAATTCTTTCCGCGGCTGTGAACCCAACGAAAAGTTTTGGAGCCAATCTAAGCGAGGGTGTGCCGTCGAGACGGGCTGATTATCTTTCTGTGAAGCGTGAACAAAGGTGTCTCAGGACTGGTTCAGCGCTATAAAAACACACGAGCAAGGAAAGGTCATTTTGAACTCGACTCTGTATCAAAGAGGATTGAAAAAAAAAATTGCTGAAGTGGCAGTCGTTGCCTAGGAGTGAAGCCATGCCTCTGGCAAGATGGCGGCTGCGGCGGCCATCTTACTAGAGGCATGATAAAGTATCACCGTTTAGTGATTAAGAACGAAGCGTATCCCTCGCATGCCCAACGAGTGTAATGTGGAAACTTTTTTTTAGGTAACATAGTGCTCCGAATGCGTCTTAGTGTTACTAGTTTTCCTTAGTGAGCCTCTAATCGGAGGCAAAGATCTTGGGAAATTCAGTCAGCCATTCTCGTTTCTGTGTGTTATTTCGCCGGGAACAACTATCTTTTAACATAGAACTAACGTAGAATTTACACTAACATAACAAAGCCACTTGATCTGTATGCGGGCACTACCAGAAAAGAGCATGTTTCCACCATCTTGGCAGTGACAAAGGAGGCTTCACTTCTGTTGACAAGGCATCATGGGAAGTTCCACTCCAGCATTTTTTTTTAATCCTTCTCGCTCTGTGCAAGGCTTCCCTGGCAAAGAAGGAGGCAACTGGGACATTTTTGAGGCCACCGTGGATATGGAGAGACATGAACCAGCGTGGTATTTATGGTCTGGGCTGGAAGCTAAAACAAGAACTGGTTGCTGTTGCACCTTTCGAGGAGAAGTGAAGTCCCGGAAATTTGCAGTTGCTAAGCAATAACTTCTAGCGAATGACAAGAGATTAGTCAACCACTCCTCATTCCCTTCTCCATAGCATCAGATAAATTAAGCGACTCGTTTGAATGAGCTGTCAGGCCACTACATTGTCCTACTCGAAGGCAAACATGCAAGTTTGGCACGTGTACCGGGAGCCGGGCTTTTCGAACATCACTCTATACTTGCCGAGATACTTCTTGGAACTCCGATCATCTAGCATCATAGGCCGTGTGCAAAATGTTGGTGTGGGGGCAAAACGTGGGGGTTGTGCGTTCGTGACCATATTTGAGCATTGTTTAGAATGTGCCCGCTCCACGTGCACTGTGTGGTGTCTTTCCTCGTCTTCGTGGGTGGACCACCGAGGCTGTCGAGCGCCGTATTGGCTGAAGCTCGGGACAATGCACCCAAGGTTTGCCAACGTGGCGTCATATAAGCGGACCACCTTTTGTACATGTTCCTCAATTCTTTGGTTCAGTCCTGCATTTTTGCAGCGAGCTCATTTTACTTGATCCCTTAATCACCTCCTTTCCACTTCTCACTTAATAACCATGTAAATGAATCTTCGTCATTCACGAGCACATCATCTGACTTGTTGGATGATTGGTGCTATGACGGGGACCTGCTACCAGATTGAGACCCGCGGGACCGGAGTGGCACCCAAGCCAGACGACGCTATTACGTTATGTTTAGTGCACTAAAAGAAGTTTTTCTATGTGAAGGATCACGAAAGCTTAATTAAGGTTTACTGTTAATAGAATAGCTAGATATAAATTAAATACCACTTTTAGGGCTGATTATGAGAGGGAGAAAGTATGCGCTCAGGACTGTCGTTTTTTGTGTTGAAGGCTAATTGAAAACGAAAAGTTTTTTTGTCATTCTTCGCATACTGATAGGAATTTCGTGAAATAAAGATCACTATGTAGAAATAGAGAAGCACGCATGCACTCATATGTGAAGGACCTATGGTGACGCGTCGGTGACACATATTCCTATTTTCTGTATTGACATTGGTAAAAAAAACTGGACGTCGCGTTCACTACCCTGCTGCACCGTTAATTCAGGCGACTACAGCAGCCATGCACTCTGTTGTCGCGATGCAGACGAACGAAATATATGAACGACTGAAAGGGGGCCTCCTTGGTAGCAACAGTGTGTGTTTACATTATTCTGCAGCTTACGTGTCAACAATGTGACGCATAGTGATATTTATATCTCATGGGTGAACATGAACTCACGTTTTCACAGGTTTTTTGACAAAGCCAATAACAGCGTTTCGGTAGGATCGAGAGGAAATCGTATTCTGCATTCTAAGTGAAGGCATGCGGCATGTTTGTGAACATACAAAAAAAAAGTACCGCGTCTTCGGCGCGCAGGCGTATGGCCAGTATAGAAACACGCACTGCACTTCCTACAATTATTTATAGCGCTGCTTCGGCTCGTGGCCGCAGTACTCAGTGTATTCAAGCTTCATTCCATGCACAAGAAACTGTCAAGAATAGATAAAATCATGAGCGTCTGCCGAACAAGCAGGTGTGATACAGGCAAAGGTCGGTCTCCCATAGCAGGTCTATATACGATATGAATAGACAGCAAAGCCTGGAAAAGCTGTGTAGCGAAACTGATTTATTAAGAACGATAGTCCTTCTTGGGGACCTTCGACACAAAAATTTTTGTCTGTCTGCCTGTCTTTCTATACATTTGTCTGTTTGTCCACCCTTAATGGTACCCTAAACGTTCTTAATGTGACCGAACGATACTATAAGCGGCTGACCTCATCCGCAGCACCCACCAATATTGCTCAAGGTTCAGCGTTCATACTTGTGCGACTGTCAATTAAAAAGCAATTATTGGGCATATCTGATGCGCCATAACAACACGTCTATATTCTGCATGTGTGTCTCTTACTACAGAAAAGACGTACATAAGTAATTATCAGGACCATAGCGTTTATCACGTTGCGCGGACCATGCAATGCTTGCACCAAAAGGCAAGTGTTTCCAACTCTTTGCTAAGACGACACGGTGGTGGCACCTACGCGTCGCCTTGCGTCCTACACCTTATCACCTCCGAGACGGGCGCGCAGGGCGCACGCGCTTCGTTTTCCAAGATAACTGCCAGATAGCGCTCATGCCTCACGTGTGACGTGACTTGATGCGCTCGTTCGCCCCCGCTGCACGCTCGAGGCACTCTGACGCAGCGCCTCCAGAATACCATTCACTGATTTTTCTTGCGCAGAACATTAAACGTTTTGTTCACTCTCTCCAGACGCAAGACTGTCATCTTTCAACGACATTTGCGGCGTAACATGCAGCTACGGGGTCAATGTTTTTGTCCGATAGAATCTGCAACTTACGCGAACTATATCACGTTATGAATTAGTGGCCCTACAATCGTTAAACTACGAGCCACATACCAAGCGGGACTGGCAGAACGGTGGAATATATGAAAGATGCCGGCTTAGAGACTTGCCTCTAAGTTGGCAGTTGTTCCTTATTGTCCCTGAAAGAAAGCCCACCATGCCTGAAGCATTATGGAACTTCTGATTTTTTTTTCACCACGGGTAAAGCAACATTGATACACTGGTATAATCGTTCACAACCGCATTGTGTGTCAGAGTGGTGGGTACATGATTTTGCTTTCTGCTATGGAGTATGTGATAGCTCGATGCTGCGGCAGCGATCAGTCAACTTACTGCATCAAGCAACAATGTTTTGCACGGTACCTTTTTTTTTCTTGACCTTTGAAGAATGTTTTTCCTTGACTAAAGCCTCAGCCAGGTAAATATTATCAAGTTTTTTTTAAGCTATGCCAGTTATGCTAGAGCTCGCATGATGAAACGCTTTACTTTTCAATGCCAGACAACTACCTTTCGGTCCACAAGCTGATTAAAGGGCTTTACACATCATATGTTGTTCACGTCGGGCCCACGAAGGCAGGAAGCTTATTGAGTGACTACACAGAAGACCGAATGGGAGCATGGGGAAAACATTTACCTTTTTTTTGCAATTTTACAGGTCGGTCGAGTCGGATTATTGATTGCGAAAGCAGTCGTCCTCGGCTACTTGAAAACATAGGTTGATATTTCCGTGATGTTTCCAAAATAGATGAAGAAAATGAACTATATAATATTAGGTAAAAAGTGAGTTGATCATGTGAAGGTATACTTTAGAACTCGCATTCAAGGACACATGCACTTAAAACTGATATAGTTCTTCATGAATGAAAAAAGCGATATTTCTTGGTTGAAACAATCGATATCAATTTTGAATCACATCGCTCAATATTTAAGAACAATATTTTGCTCAAAGAAAAAAATCTAACCCGTCATAAATTTGCGGAAGCAAGCCACGCGTTTAACACTCGTGGCACACACGTGCCGCTGCCTTTGGGGGTCGCCGTTGGCGGTGTTCTCATGTTAAACTATGGACAGTTTGTGCGCGCCCTGCGCGTGAAAAGGCAAAGAGCCACGGCAAGCGAGCAGCGTGCTTGAGCGCAAGAACAACGAAGCCAAATGGATTCACCATCACTCTTAATCGGCTCTGCTGGGTGAGGGCACCGTTCCAGGTTCAGCTTCCGTCGTGCGGTGCCTCACGCACACATGTAAGCATGCGGACTGAGGATTTGTGTGCATAATACAGCTGGCGCATACAAGCTGACAGGAACGGGTACTTAACGTCAGGCTCTGACATTTTCATATAGTTTACGAGAAACCGCCACTTCTTCATTAGTCTCTCATGTGCACCATGAAAGTGCGGAATCTTCAACGCCACTACCACGTGACATTTCTCGTGGCAGCAGCCCTTTAATAGGCCTGGGGCTGAAGTACATCTGCCAGGGTTCTCGTTAAGATGCGCAGCAGTATAGTCCCGCGCGCTGCACGCTTTAACCATTGGCCTAAATTACCTTGAACAAGGAGACGCATGCTGGTCTCGTCGGATCCGTAGTGGTTCTTGGCAAAGCAGCTGTAGATGCCAGAATCCTCGACTGTCTCCGTGGACACGATGAGGGTCGAAGACACACTTGACAAGGACTGGTTCGCCACTGTCGACACTCTGTAAGGAGGAGAGAAGACGAATGCTCTAGCATATGCGACGTCATATTCAGTAATTATTTGGTAGCATATATTTATTTAATAAATAAATATATGCTACTAAATAATTACTGAATATACATCTTCTTTAGAGCTTTTGTGAGAGGCGCTGAAGTTTTTGCTCGTAGACCAAAAACCGCCAGTCTTTTACAATGTATGAAAACGCACGTGGCAGCCCGTAATAGTCCGTAAGTATTGCGCGAATTACTTGATCTTTTCTAATGTTTATCTCATGGGTTCTGGAATTGAGTTCCGCGGAACCCAGGTTTTTTTTTTATTGGCATCGGTGTGCCCTCCGACATAAAGTAAATAAAAAGGAAAGCTTTATTTTCTGTATGAAGGAGTGGTCGATACAGTGGACCATACGTGCAGCGCACCAAGTCAGGTGGTCGGCCATGGTGATGGTGAAGGCCGCGTAGGGGGTGAGTGCGAGTTTGGTGAAGACCAAATGGATGATCGAGCGTTGCCTCTATGACTGGGGTAACGCAGAATGGGCATGTCGTAGGGGGAGGTTGTGCACCAGATATCCATGTAGCCCTGATTGCAGGAGTCAAGGCGGCGCCCACACGAATCCTCCTGAGCGCGACCTCCTCTCGGCGAGTTAAGCCACTGGGAAGGTATGATCCACGCGGAGAAATATGAGTGCACGCGTGGAGCGCCGGAGGGATTCTTTGTGCAGAAGCAAGCTGTCCTTCGGGGACAAGTAAAGTAGAGGCTCAGGGTGTTCAGTAGAGGCTCAGACTCAGGGTATCTATCTATCTATCTATCTATCTATCTATCTATCTATCTATCTATCTATCTATCTATCTATCTATCTATCTATCTATCTATCTATCTATCTATCTATCTATCTATCTATCTATCTATCTATCTATCTATCTATCTATCTATCTATCTATCTATCTATCTATCTATCTATCTATCTATCTATCTATCTATCTATCTATCTATCCGCTTACGTCTGGGTGCTTTCATGATCAACGCCCTAACATGGCGTGAAGGAAAATTATTAAGGTAGGGTAAGAGGGTTTGATGAATAAGGCGTGCTGGTCTAGACATGAATGAGGTCACATTACCGTCCCGTACTTTGTGAAACACTTTTCGCCAGACAGTGGCACATACCCATGCTCGGGTATGTGCCACAGGTGATTGACACTTATTATCTACCTAGGAACGTCGAGAACACACATGGGTAATTTTAAAGCGTAAGCGTTAAAAGCTCGCATGGGCAGCGTTGACCGTACGAATGCAAATAATAAGTGTCAGGGTTCCAGCTGTAATCGAATCCCAGCACTCTGAGGGGCAATTAAGTATTCCATAATACAGAGCCACGCCAGGTCTCGGAGCTGCTTTTGAAATAGAACCTTACGTTTGTGAAGCGTCCATTGGGGATGCAGTGATGGCTATACAATTTTGTAATTGTTACATATGCTGTCCAACAATAAATGCCGTCACATCGGGTTACGTCACTGGTAGTTAGGTGCCATCCGCTGAAGTTAATTTATGTAGCAGTGTCCAGTAGTTAGGTGCCATCCGCTGAAGTTAATTTATGTAGCAGTGTCCAGGGCTACCATGTTCGCGAGTACCAGCGCTTGATATAAGCGATCGCTTCTGGTGTTGCTAATACTCATGTTCCGGTAGGCATCATTGTGCAAGTGCAAAAAAACTTGTTTTGAAAACATCTACCACTTTTATAAATAAGTATGTGCGTGCAACATGTTACATATATTTAGCCTCATACCATAGCGCGTAGCTCGTTAAAAAAAATAACGCGGTCACTTTCCCCTCGCATGCTTCACATATTGTCGATTCCGAAGGTACGTGGGATCTGCTGAGTTTAATTTTTTCTGTGTGGATGCCACTGAAGAATTTCTTCACTACTACAAAGTTTGCGTATCGATTTTGCCAACACAATGTGCCGTCGGGATGGGCGTTTTCCGCGTAGGTAGTCTATACGGATGCGCGTGGGCGCACGCGCCTCGATTTTTAGGGGCCAGAATGGTGCGAACCAAGTGACATCTGGTGTCAAAAACGTGGAAAGTCCTCCCACCCCCACAAACACAAGAGAGAGAGAGAGAGAAAAAAAGGTGCCAACTCAGGCCTTCGCGATTGCCTACCTACTGTCTCGCGACGGGCAGTTTCGGAGGCCAAGGGCCATCACTTTCGATTTCGAGGATTTCCAGTGAAGGTACTGCTCGGAGCTAAAAAAGACTGATTACTGTAAATATCTTGACAGGAATGGTTTTTTTTAAAATAGCGTAGATAATTGAATCTCATATTTTGTATAACGGCACATTGAGAGAAACAGTTCCGCCACATGCCCCAGAGTCAGAAGCCATCTCATCATTATTGCTAAGGCCTGTACATTTGCAGAAATATTTCTCGTTAAATGAGCATTCTGGGCAAGATCTTTATAAGGGTAAGAATTTGTGTGTGATGGATGCGTTCAAGATAAAAAAAAAAACCTGTTGTGGTTTTCTGCACCAAACAGACATTGATTAAAATTTGTCATTGTGGGGTAATGGCAGGGGTGACGTTCGTTACATTATTTCGGTAATATTAACGGTAGCAAGTTACTTTGTTTTGTAGGGAACGTAGGGTGATAACGCGTTATTTTTTTGTTAGAAGAAAAAGTAACGTACTAAGTTACTTTTTTTTCAGTAAAGCATACAACAGGGGCTTTAGTTTGTATGATCAGCAGTTTCTATGCAGAGTTTGCAAAACGGCTTCTCTTTCACTCGGGCTTAAATCAAAGGTAATTTGTTGTATAACATAACGCTGTGATTGCAAAAAAAAAAAATATTCGCCTAACGTTGAAGTACATGGAATGATAGTGTTCTGCATGTAATTTTATTGCATAGTTAGGCAAAACGCCAGTGACCTCAATGCCACAGATACTAATCTGGGTGCACACAAACGTAAAGGCAGATGTTGTATGCGGTGGTTTCATTTCGCTTCTTAGGTGATAACCCTTTTTTTTTCACACTGACCAAAGCAGACAAAAACTTCGAGTACCATGCAAACCACAACATGACGGAAGCAATGAACCAATATACGGAGCTGCCCTAAATGTGACTCATCCGAAGAATGGTGAAGGCAAGGTGGGAATGGGAGAAGGCGCATGAACGCCACGGTCCGTAAGCAGTAAGAAGGGGACCACAGGAACCCCGCGGTGCAGGTGAGCTGTCAGCGCCGCGAACCCAGGCGTGCGCGAAGAGGTCGGGAAGCCAGGAAACGTGAAAAGAAGGAGCTCGCGGAACCTACCAACAGCCAAAGTGAGGAGAGAGAGGAAGCTGTGAGAGCCCGGCGGCTGAAGCAGAGAGCTTAGAGAATAAGGGGCGATGTGTCCGCTGCGCGCGACAGCTCGCCGTGGCTTGACTAATTCAATCGCCTCGCATCTCTCGGTCGCTTCCCCGCGATACAGCGGCAGCAGCAGCAGCCGGGAGATGCACGGGCGGCCGAGCGACGGCGTCCATTAGCCGATATAGGCCTACGGCGGTGTCGACCGACCTAGCACGCGTTCGCCAGGAGCAGCCGATCTAGGAAGCAGCAGAGAAAAACCGACAGTGAGCGACGACGGGCCTGAGGGAGGGAGTGTCACAGAAAGCTCAACTGCGGCTTCGCCTTAAAGCGTCCCCCCGGCGTTATGAAGTTTTAACGAGAGCCCCCCCCCCCTCTCTCTCTCTCTGTATATATATATATATATATATATATATATATATATATATATATATATATATATATATATATATATATATATATATATATATATATATATATATATATATATATATATATATATATATATATATATGTATGTGTGTGTGTGTGTGTGTGTGTGTGCCTATCTATCTATCTATCTACCTATCTATCTATCTATTTTAAAGGTACTACTAGGAACATACAAGCCAACTCAACCGAACGTTATGCCATACTCACTCGAATAATAACCTAAGAAGAGCTGTTTGTGACGCTTCATTGCCTTTGACAGTTCAATAATAAGTGTAGCCAATACGAACAATACAAATGTTATGGCGAGAAGGGTCTCTCCGCACGCAAACCATCGATTTACAAAGTCCTCGTCGGCGAGTATACCACTCACGAGAATAAAACAGCTGCTGACACCTTGCCTGCTATTGTGTTGCATAACACAACAGAGGCTGCGGGTACTGCGGAGTGATAGAGGGGACTTAGTAGTGATCTATAGTGAGTTTCAGTAACATCTTTAGATAATTCCTTTAACTCATTCTGCGTTATCAGGCACTGATAAAGGTGGGACAGCGTATTGTAACATTTCAACAGCACATCCCAAAGAAGATAAAATATGGGGTAGTCGGCTAGCTTTAGAAAGCTCAGGAATTGTTGCTATTAACACTCAAGGCAGGCGACGACGTTTAAAAGTGCCTGCCTTTACGATATTGTTTTGGCTATTCATTGATGATTATTATTGAACGTGGAAGAATTGACGGCTTGCGTAAAGCAATTGCGGTAGATTTTTTCTGCCCTGTAATTAGAATGTCGTTGCCCTACTACTGTGCCGATTACTAAGTAATTTCAAGGTGTTTACAGGTAAGCTTTTCCTTAGTCGAGGCGAATGGTTAATGTGCCCGAGTTGGTTATATAATGGTGGTGGCACTGCAATGCAGTCTGGATATTACAGAGCAGCTTTTGAAGTCAAGTAAAGTTTTTTGCCACATAGATACAAAACATGTTTAAACAGAAAGGATGGTGAGGTAAAAGCTGCATATAGGCAGCTTGGCTTGTTCCATCTCACCGAACAATAACAGCAGCAGTAACATTAACAAGAGTTCTCCCTTGTCGCAACAATAAAATAGGAGTACACAAAGCAAATTGATATAAAATTGAGTAAGAAACACACATTCTCAATAAACACCGAAACTAGGTTGGTATTCGTTAAATATAGTTGACACAATGTCATTTTAGAGAGATGACGTATGTTGTCATGGTATAGTTTATATTTGTTTAATGTTAAAGGAATACAGTTGGAGAGTGTTTCAAAATCGTAGTTTGCGCGTGGTCGTGGAAACGCCCCATGTTTGGTGTGTCGGTTTAAACGAGATGATTGGTTGATTGACAAGTTGGTGATGTTCTTGATATGAGTACTGTTTTTAGTCGTTTTATGTTTAAAAGAACTGATAAGCTGATACTCATAAAAGTGGTCAACCCTGATAAATTTGAATTTCAAAAAAAAAAAAAGATCATGCTTATGTTTATTGCAAGGCTCGCTTCTGCAGAGTGACTAGATTATCTAATGAATGTTTTTTGCTGTTTGACCAAATGAGGTGGCAATGTGCACATGTGAAGCAATAGTGCATTATATATCATGAGTTTCTGTTGTATTGGTAGCTGTTCCTGGCTTCTGCGCAACATAGCTTTGGAAAGCTTAGATATTAAGTTACTTGCATGGCAGTCCGAATTTACTAGTTAATGAAAAATAACATCAAACGTTTTAGCCGACGCAGAAAATATTGATATTGAGTCATTTAGCGTAAGAGTCTTTGTGATATTGCAAGGCGCGGATTTCGCTCTAAAAAGCACTGTTTTTGATTTAGAGCAATTGAGCTGAAGTGAATTTTTTTACCAACGAATTATATATTTTCTTAGTACTTCATTTACCAAATGTATAAGCTTGTCATCCTTTCATCCTAAAACGAAGAAAGTGGTATCATCCGCGTAAATAATATAGGTAATTGAATCATCAACATTCGCAATATCATTTCGTATGTATAACAAAGAAAGGTGGGCCCAGTATGTTCTCCTGAGGCACACCCTGCCTAGTAGGTTTTAACGAAGAGTAATGTCTACTGATTATTACGCATTGTTTCCTTTTTGTTATGTAACTTCTAATTAAATCTGAAACAATCCTGCAAAACAGAGTTCGAACGCAGAGTTCGAACGGGATGAGTACCGTCCGCATCCAAACGAAGGAGGCTGAAGAGGAGACAAGTGGATGAAACATAGCTTAGCCGGGCATAGTGAAGTATAGCAAGGCGGTGGGAAATTAAAGTGAGAGTGACATTGGGGGGTGAGGGTAAAGTCTAGCATAACCACCTATAGCATAACATAGCAGGCAGGGCGACAGGAAAATGAGAATGAGGAGGAGTGACGTGAGGAGAAGGGAGATGTAAACGAGGAGGGGAGAGGGCAAAACACTGCGTATCCATGTAGAGTACAGTATAGAAAGAAGGCGTGGATGGAAATTGAGAATGAGGAGGAGGGTAAGCAGGAGTGGGGAAGGTGAAACATAACGTAGCCAATCTAAGGAATATTATAGCAAGGGGGTGCTGAAGAGAAGTGAGGGTAGTGATGGTAGGAGAATGTACACGAGGAGGTAGGGCACAGCACTGAATAGCGGATGTGATTTGGAGGTTGGAGACATGCGGATGGTGAAGCGGAGAGGAAGATAGTCCTTCACAAAACTGTGTCCATATTCCCCTAGCTTTGCATATCTTTGCGTTTCGTCGCTGACGCTTCCTCTCAGCTCCGCACACACCCTGGCCTTTAAAATGTGGAGTTTGTTGAGGCCACCCATAAACTTTTTTGGACATTCAGAGAGAAATGCAGAATGTGGAAGAGTATTTTGTGGGTTGCAGGCGGGTCTAGCATTGCAAGATATTTGCCCCTTTAAACTTGTGTTACAACATGATTTTCAAAAGCGAAACGTGGGTATACGAACAAGACGGCTCGCGCAGTATGGCGCAGTAGTTCACATACCGGTAGCCCGCGAGATATTTCTTGGGCCACCAATTCAATCAGACAGTAGCTGTCGCGTCTAATCTTGAAAATGGTAAACGTTACAAAACTCGCATGTGATTGGTCATAAGCGATGTTCATATTGGGGCGTTGTGTGTCGGTGTGGGTGGCCGAGCAGAGTACCGTAATGCAGAATGGAACCTAGAGTAACGGAACACTGTTTCACTCTTCGTGGTCGTATTTTCTAACTTATCAAGAAGATATTCGCCGTTCTGACCCACGTTGCGGCTAGCTTTGCTGATAGGTACACAAGAGGTTAGCTTGTAAGAGTAACATAAAAAATTATCGGCACATCCCTATCCCTTTGACCAGTTAATTGCATGAGTGGTGAATGGGGGGGGCTGCGTTGTTTGGGCAGAAAAGGAGAACATTGATCAGGTGGCCGCTTACTTCGCGTTGACGCGTTAGTCAGTAACAAACTGCTTCGCTCGATGGAGCGGCCTTATTACCACAAGCCAGCGTTTGGTTGAGTTAAGGCAGATCAGATCCTAAACAAGTTAGCTGCAAGCCTTGCTTAGTATAAGATTTCTATTTTCTGCACTCTTATTCATTGCTTCTATCGCATACTGCCGTCTAAACTTCTGATAAAATACAATTTAAAAAAAGAAAGGTCAGAAATCGCCTGAAAGCGAAGTCAAAGCAAACGACAAGAACCACCAGACAGAGTGTGTCAAAGAGACATTGTTCGAGATGGTACTACTGGTTGTTGTCTAGTTGTTTGCTTAACCCAGCCGCAGATAAATTCTCGCGCATTGATCACACCTCGCTTGTCAGGAGGGGACATAAAGCAACGCACAGCGTGCAACAACGCTCTTCTTTACGCTTTTTGGATTGGAAGTGAAGCGAGCAGAGAAAAGGAAAGAAAGATACGAGAAGCTCTCAAAGCCGCCGGTTATATCACGCCATTATTGTGCACCGGTGCTGATCGAGTTCGTGAAACTTCGCAAAACATTTCCAGTGGTACAATGATAGAAGGATAAATAAATAAGGCAAGAAACGTAGACGAAAGGGCAGAAATGTCAGGAGTGGTTCGAATGCAAAGTGGTTAAAATGAATTCGGTTCTATTTGCGCAACACCGAGGAAACCGAATGCATGGTTGAAAAAAAGAAGAGACAGAAGAAAAAGAAAGAAGAAGAACTTACACCCAAGCAATAGCAGCGCTTCGTTCGGCGGACAAAGCAGAAGTGCGTGCATCAGTCATGTGGACGATTGATTCGCGGCGAGGCGCTCGACGCCTGCACGCGGCACTCGGAAAAAGGCTGGGGGGCGTCGCGAACTGCGAGTTTTTGCATCGCCACTCTGAACGCGACGGCTGCAGCCCGGAGTATTCAGAAAAGCAGAGGAAAAGTTGACAGCATACTTGCGAAACAGAATATATATGCATACGGCTATCAGCATCCTAGCCTTCTAAATGAAAAAAAAACCGCAATATATATATATATATATATATATATATATATATAATGAGATCTAACAGACAGTAAAGCCAAGGAATGTACAGGGGAAGTTATTAGAACCAATGGAATGTAAATAAGAAGAAAGAAAAGTGGATGAAAAAATAACCAGCCGTGAGCAGGAATCGAACCTACGATGTTTGAATAACGCGTTCGATGCTCTAACCATTGAGCTACCACAGCGGCCTTCCCGCGATCCACTTTTTTGAGTTTATATGTGAATTTAGACGTAGGAGTGACAGTCAGCGCCATCTATAAGCCAAGCGAGATTCCTGCGCACGGCTGGTTATTTTTTCATCCACTTTTCTTTCTTCTTATTTACATTCCATTGGTTCTACTAACTTCCCCTGTACGTTTCTTGGCATTACTGTCTGTTAGATCTCATTAATATTGTGTTAAAACAGGAAAAAACGAGCCCCTAGGTAGACACTTCTTCCCCTTATTTCATCAAACGAGGGTCTCGTACTGGCAGACTTGGTGTCATTAGGTTGTATACGAGGGACTATTAATCAGCTGCCCGCTCATAATAAGTTCACGTGCTACGTGACGCCAAACATGCGCATAAAAGAGTGTTTTCACACTCGTCGCTTGGCTTATAGATGGCGCTGACTGTCACTCCTACTTCTAAATTCCCATATAAACCCAATAATGTGGATGGAGGGAAGGCCGCTGTGGTAGCTCAGTGGTTAGAGCATCGAACGCGTTATTCGAAGGTCGTAGGTTCAATTCCTACTCACGGCTGGTCATTTTTTCATCCCCTTTTCTTTCTTCTTATTTACATTCCATTGGTTCTAATAACTTCCCCTGTACATTCCTTGGCATTAATGTCTGTTAGATCTCATTAATATTGTGTTAAAACACGGAAAAACGAGCCCTTAGGTATACACTTCTTTCCCTTACTTCATTAAACGAGGGTCTCGTACTGGCAGACTTGGTGTCATTAGGTTGTATACGAGGGACTATTAATCAGCTGCCCGCTCATAATAAGTTCACGTGCTACGTGACGCCAAACATGCGCATAAAAGAGTGTTTTCACACTCGTCGCTTGGCTTATAGATGGCGCTGACTGTCACTCCTACTTCTGAATTCACATATAAGCCAAAAAAAGTGGATGAAGGGAAGGCCGCTGTGGTAGCTCAGTGGTTAGAGCATCGAACGCGTTATTCGAAGGTCGTAGGTTCAATTCCTACTCACGGCTGGTCATTTTTTCATCCCCTTTTCTTTCTTCTTATTTACATTCCATTGGTTCTAATAACTTCCCCTGTACATTCCTTGGCATTAATGTCTGTTAGATCTCATTAATATTGTGTTAAAACACGGAAAAACGAGCCCTTAGGTATACACTTCTTTCCCTTACTTCATTAAACGAGGGTCTCGTACTGGCAGACTTGGTGTCATTAGGTTGTATACGAGGGACTATTAATCAGCTGCCCGCTCATAAGAAGTTCACGTGCTACGTGACGCCAAACATGCGCATAAAAGAGTGTTTTCACACTCGTCGCTTGGCTTATAGATGGCGCTGACTGTCACTCCTACTTCTAAATTCCCATATAAGCCCAATAATGTGGATGGAGGGACGGCCGCTGTGGTAGCTCAGTGGTTAGAGCATCGAACGCGTTATTCGAAGGTCGTAGGTTCGATTCCTGCTCACGGTTGGTTATTTTTCATCCACTTTTCTTTCTTCTTATTTACATTCCATTGGTTCTAATAACTTCCCCTGTACATTCCTTGGTATTACTGTCTGTTAGATCTCATTACTATTGTGTTAAAACACGGAAAAACGAGCCCTTAGGTATACACTTCTTTCCCTTACTTCATTGAACGAGGGTCTCGTACTGGCAGACTTGGTGTCATTTGGTTGTATACGAGGGACTATTAATCAGCTGCCCGCTCATAAGAAGTTCACGTGCTACGTGACGCCAAACATGCGCATAAAAGAGTGTTTTCACACTCGTCGCTTGGCTTATAGATGGCGCTGACTGTCACTCCTACTTCTAAATTCCCATATAAACCCAATAATGTGGATGGAGGGACGGCCGCTGTGGTAGCTCAGTGGTTAGAGCATCGAACGCGTTATTCGAAGGTCGTAGGTTCGATTCCTGCTCACGGTTGGTTATTTTTCATCCACTTTTCTTTCTTCTTATTTACATTCCATTGGTTCTAATAACTTCCCTTGTACATTCCTTGGTATTACTGTCTGTTAGATCTCATTACTATTGTGTTAAAACACGGAAAAACGAGCCCTTAGGTATACACTTCTTTCCCTTACTTCATTGAACGAGGGTCTCGTACTGGCAGACTTGGTGTCATTTGGTTGTATACGAGGGACTATTAATCAGCTGCCCGCTCATAAGAAGTTCACGTGCTACGTGACGCCAAACATGCGCATAAAAGAGTGTTTTCACACTCGTCGCTTGGCTTATAGATGGCGCTGACTGTCACTCCTACTTCTAAATTCCCATATAAACCCAAAAATGTGGATGGAGGGACGGCCACTGTGGTAGCTCAGTGGTTAGAGCATCGAACGCGTTATTCGAAGGTCGTAGGTTCGATTCCTGCTCACGGCTGGTTATTTTTCATCCACTTTTCTTTCTTCTTATTTACATTCCATTGGTTCTAATAACTTCCCCTGTACATTCCTTTGCATTACTGTCTGTTAGATCTCATTAATATTGTGTTGAAAGACGGAAAAACGAGCCCTTAGGTATACACTTCTTTCCCTTATTTTATATATATATATATATATATATATATATATATATATATATATATATATATATATATATATATATATATATATATATATATATATACAGTGTGTGTGTGTGTGTGTGGAGAGGGAGTGAGATATAGAAATAAGGTGGATACTCAGTGCAACAGTGCCGGGCTGTTATGCCAGCGAGTCCTCGTCAAACGACCGTGCCTCTGAAAAAGGCAATCTGGGTCAAGGCCAGCCCGCCGTCTGCCCGACGCGAACATCTCAACGGCGTGAACACGCGCGGCGCCTCTCTCGCCCACGTGCATTGAGTCATCGGCGCACGTGACAGCGAGCCGGCGTTCTCGTGCCTGGTGGTCTGACGCATGGCGCGGCGACCCCCCATTGGCGGAATCTGCTCAGACGACCCGCGGCGCTTCTGATTGGACACTTTGGTTGGACCCGGTGCAAATAAAAGAAGCCCTGCGGCGCGTCGCGATCGGCAGTCCTAGAGAGAGGAGTCCCCATGTCGGAGAGCCGACATGTGTGTGAGTCAGCGGTCTTAGGCGAAAGACTGACCTATGTGTTAGAGAGAAGAGCTCGGCTCTTCGAGTCTCTGTCGGCCCCAGTGCCGAAATTGTAACGCCTCTGTAAATATGCTGTACATAAACCTTGTTTAACTCACCGTCGTCTCGTCCGCTCGTCTTATCAGCTCTGCGCAGAAGCAGTCGCGAGCTGATAAACATACGCTACCAAACGGCTGGTGACCTTCCCGGCGGAGTTGAAAAGCAGTGGCGCCTCCGGAGCCGTGTTGGCGTCGCCGTCTTTCTCAACAGTGGTGGCTTCGGCGGGATAGGCCCGTCGTTTCTCAACAGTGGAGGTCAGCGGCGGGATAGGCCCGGCGCTACGCAACAGTGGTTGGCAGCTGCGGGATCGGCCGGCGTCAGCGACATCGATGCGGTGAGTGCCTGATGTTTTCCCCTCAGTTCACCAGACTACTCTAGCTCAGGTTGTAGTAGTTTAGAGAAGGGCTGTGTGAAGCATTAGAGTGAGCTTTGATCGTTTCAAGCAAAGTCGAAGTGCTTTGAAACCAAAGTTAATGCGGAGGGGGTAAACACGGGAGAGTGAAAAGTTGCTTGCGCGTCTTGCTAGTTGACTTATAGTGGGTACGGCAAGTAAATTGTTAACAGGGGAAACAGCAAGAGGCTAGTGTGAACGATGGAGAACCTTAAAGTGAAGGAACTCATCGAAATTTGTGAGGAACTCGGCATTACTTTGGGCCGTGCGAAACGAAAGCAAGCGATCCTTGAGATCATGAAGGATGAGGGAGTGTCGGCTGAGGAAGTCGATGAGGCCTGGGTGGATATCAAAGCACGCCGTGAGGAGGCTGAAAGGCGAGAAGTAGAAGCTCGCGAACGTGAAGAAAGGCGCGAAGCTCGCGAACGTGAAGAAAGGCGAGAAGCTCGCGAGGAGGCCGAGAGACAGGAGCGCCTCGAGATGAAACGAATAGAATTGGCAATCCTACAGTGTTCGCAGGCGCCTAGCGTAGCTTCTCCGACGAGTCAGGTCAGCGGTTTTAGAATTCGGGACCAACTGCCACCGTTCGTAGTAGGCGAGGACATGGCGAAGTACCTCGTCAAGTTTGAACACGTCTGTGAGCGAAACGCTTTGGAGCGGTCTCTTTGGGCGCAGAACCTGTTAGCTCTTCTTCCCGGCGAAGTGTCCGACGCATTAACTTGCTTGTCTAGGGAAGCGTTTGAGAGCTATGACGAGGTTAAGGAAGTGCTCTTGAGACGGTACAAGTTGTCACCCGAGGCTTTCAGGCAAAGGTTCCGGTATGCTGAAAAGGGGAATGAGTCACACGTTGACTTCGCGTTTCGTCTTAAAGCCGATTTAATTGAATGGCTCAAGGGCGAAGGTGTTTATGATGATCGCGATAAAGTGGTGGAATGCGTTGCATTGGAGCAATTCTACCGCTGCATCGAGGATAATGTCAGACTTTGGCTGCAGGACAGACTTGGGGAAGTACAGTTAAATAAGGCAGCTGAGTTAGCTGAGGAGTATTATACTCGCCGAAAGTTGCATAGCAGGGCAGTGCGCGTTGAAAAGGATGAGAGAAAAGAGAGCTTTTCAAGGAAACCTGATCAACGGAAACCCGTTCCGCACCGTAATTTCAAAAAGGACCCATCTCTTACTAAGGACAGTGTAGGGGAAGGGCAAGCAGAAGCGGAGAGATCGAGTGAGGTTTCTACCACACAGGCATTTGAATCGGACAACAAACGGAAGCCGCTAATCTGCTACAACTGTAAAAAGGAAGGGCACATCGCGAGAAACTGTCAGGAAAAATTTGCCTTCGCAACGATCCGAGAATCAGAAAAAAACATTCGGTTGTTGGAGCCGTATCTCCAAGAAATTAGGGTCAACGAGAAAACGTGCCGAGCACTTAGAGACTCAGCGGCAACCATGGACGTTGTCCATCCTTCATTGGTGTCTCCGGATGACTTCACAGGAGAATGCGCGTGGATTAGGCAAGTCGCCGAGGTGCAGAGTGTTCGCTTACCAATCGCCACGGTTGTCATTGAAGGCCCGTTCGGTAAGCTTTGCACCGAAGCAGCTGTGTCTGCCGCGCTAAATGATCGTTTTCCTTATCTCTTCTCCAACAACTCAGAGCAGCTTCTCAGAGAGCAGGGTAAATCGTTCTTCCCCAACTTAGCGTGCATGGCTCTCACGCGATCGCAAGCGCGAAAGCTTTCGCGGAAGCTTGACTTGGTTCCATGCGGTGAACTCTCAAGTGACCTTGTCGGCGGGTCGACGGAACCCCAGAAAGGAAATTTTCCGCATGAGTCATGTGAGCAGTCACGCGAGCGGCCCGTCGCGGGAACGGCCGGCGCGGTATGCGCTGGGGGAGACGACGTGGCGCCATTGAGTCAGAGCGAGAGGGTTGCAACGCTCTCGCCTGTAGCGGAAAGTTGGAGCGAGCTGCCGAGAGTTGATCGAGAGACGCTCATTGGAGAGCAACGTGAGGATTTCTCGATTGAAGCGCTAGTGGAGAGCCAAATTGAAGCGCGAGTGGAAAGCCAGAAAAACGCGGCAAAAGTGCTGTCGAAGGAGCACTACGAGGAATCGGTGAAGAAGCGTGCTTTTGAAGTAGGGAGTCAGGTAATGCTACTGCAGCCATCCAAAAGGAACAAGCTTGAGGTTGATTGGGAAGGGCCCGCCAAAGTATTATCGAAGCCTTGCGATACAACTTATGAAGTGAAATTAGGAAGGCGGCCGGACAAAATTTACAACTTGATGAAACCATGCGTTCAACATCAAGCGGTCGTAAATCTGTTGTTGAATGCTTCAGAGGAAGAGGAAGCAGAAATTTTGAGTTCTAGTGAGGTAATCGAAGGGGGATCGAAAGTAATCCGGGAGCAGATAAACCTAGAGCCTAGCTTAAGTGAAGAAGGACCTGAGAAAGAGGACCTGAGAAAGATTGTTTCCGAGTTTGGGTATGTGTTGTCGGACCGTCCCGGAGACACGACGGTGATCGAACACGATATCGAGCTAAGCGGTGAGGAGTCAATCAGTAGCAAGCCGTATCGTTGTTCCCCTGTGCAACGTCGAAAGTGTGAGCCGCTCTTGGTGCCGCATAGGTATCGTCGCCTAAAAGTGGCCGGTTACTGAAGTGGAGCATGTTGCTCCACAGCGCAACTTTGACGTTCGCTAAAGAAAAAAAAAAAGGGAAGGTAAACGTTAATGCAGGTGCATTGAGCAGTGCGTTTAGTTAGTACCTTCTCAACCTTTCGGTTTCTGGCTGGCGATTCGGGGCAAAATTTTGACCTCATCACGACCTGGCCTGAGCGCTCTCGTTCAGAGTGATCTCAAGGGGCCAACTTTATGTGGTATTCTAATCCGTTACGTTGTTGTACGTGAAAAAAAAAATTGAGTTGTCATTTTAGGGGTCTTTTGTCCCACATGTGCCTCTTGATGTAGAGGGAACAAAATTCCGATAGACACGTAGATAGGTATATGTTGTACTATACTTTGTCTGGTGTTCTGTCGGGTGACCGAGGGCACTTGCTTGTGTCGTGTGTTGTCTGTTGTCGAACCGTTCTTAGCAAGTTGCAGAACCATCGACAAGTGCTGAACCCGAAGATGGTCAGAAGAGACGAGTGAAGCTGGTCAGCAAGTTGTGGCGACAAGCCAGTGGAGCTGGGATCCGTCGTCAAAAATGGATGTGTTCCCGGACCAGTCTGGAGCTGTATTCTCCCCATGGCCCTGGAGGCGAACCTGGAGGGACCAGGCGAACGAGCGCACCTGACATCCGAGCCCCGTGGAAGCAGCTCGTCTTTCCGGTGCATTGTCTGGCGGCGGGGGTGCTGTTATGCCAGCGAGTCCTCGTCAAACGACCGTGCCTCTGAAAAAGGCAATCTGGGTCAAGGCCAGCCCGCCGTCTGCCCGACGCGAACATCTCAACGGCGTGAACACGCGCGGCGCCTCTCTCGCCCACGTGCATTGAGTCATCGGCGCACGTGACAGCGAGCCGGCGTTCTCGTGCCTGGTGGTCTGACGCATGGCGCGGCGACCCCCCATTGGCGGAATCTGCTCAGACGACCCGCGGCGCTTCTGATTGGACACTTTGGTTGGACCCGGTGCAAATAAAAGAAGCCCTGCGGCGCGTCGCGATCGGCAGTCCTAGAGAGAGGAGTCCCCATGTCGGAGAGCCGACATGTGTGTGAGTCAGCGGTCTTAGGCGAAAGACTGACCTATGTGTTAGAGAGAAGAGCTCGGCTCTTCGAGTCTCTGTCGGCCCCAGTGCCGAAATTGTAACGCCTCTGTAAATATGCTGTACATAAACCTTGTTTAACTCACCGTCGTCTCGTCCGCTCGTCTTATCAGCTCTGCGCAGAAGCAGTCGCGAGCTGATAAACATACGCTACCAAACGGCTGGTGACCTTCCCGGCGGAGTTGAAAAGCAGTGGCGCCTCCGGAGCCGTGTTGGCGTCGCCGTCTTTCTCAACAGTGGTGGCTTCGGCGGGATAGGCCCGTCGTTTCTCAACAGGGCACAAAAACTGCCTAAAAGCACGCTACGAGAGAAGTCTATAGACAGATGGTGTATGTAGGCTGCAGATACTGCGTCGGAGGCGCTCTAATGAGAACGACAAATTCGCTACGCACACGAAGATGTCATACTGGATACAGTGCATTGTTATCAAGTGTCGAACAGGAAGTCAGGAAGGTGTATTTTGTCTTCAAAGCGGAGAAGATATGCAGTGCACATGACGTCATCAGTGGAGTGAACGAGTGGGTTGTCAGGTTAGGACGATCGCTTACTACCTCGCTTTTGAACGAGCAGATTGAGTCGGTAATCCTAAAGCTAAGGTTCATTCAGATAAGAAAAAAGAAACGAACAAAGAAGTTTGCGTAACAAACATTGGATTTTGATACTTCAACAATATGACGGTACTCCGGAGCTATAAAAAAGAAAAAAAAAACACATCGCGGTGATTCCTAACACTATTTTAACTGAGGCTTACCTAATTTAAGTGTTAATACTACCATCGCGGTATGTAATGTAAGCCACGACATCGTCTTCTGCAGGACGACGCCATATCTGCCGAGTCATCTCAACTAGAGGCAGCATGCCTTCGTAGCTTTGAAATAAAAAGAAATCAAATGTGTTCTCTCTGAAGCATTGAAACAATCCTGTATATGATGTTCAGAAACAGTCACTGTAGTCTGTTCTAGAGCACCGTGACAATAGACGAATGCCTGTTGGATGCATTTTTGAGAGGACATCGCCGCTGAATACCACCAAGGAACTCCTTAATGCTCTAAGAAGAACTAATTTGGACAAGCTACTGTGACATTACTGTGACAAGCTACTGTGACAAGCTACTGTAATTTGGACAAGCTACTGATATCTCGTACCACGCGAGCCTGATGGACATGAAGTTGACTGCATGTTTGTGCGCGTGCTTTGTTATGTGTTATTTTTACTTCTCTTTCCAGTCTTTTCTTCATCTTTTGCACAGAGGTAAATTGCTATTAAAATTATTCTCTTGAGAAGAGCCATGGGTGCATGAAGGGAGGCCGAATAACGGAGCTGCCTTCGATGTTTTTGTACACGGAGCGAAATAGTGCTACATGTTTTTGGGGCTAACAAACAACCACTGATAGTTATTCATGCATAACAATGAAATATTGCACGCACGCACGCACACACACACGCCCCCCCCCACACACACGCACACACACACACACGCACGCACGCACACACACACACGCCCACACGCACACGCACACACATCAACACACAACACACAACACACACACACACGTATGCACGCACACACACACACACACACACAAACACACACACACGCACACACACGCACACACACAAACACACACGCACGCACGCACACACACACACACACACACACACACGCACACACACACTCTCGCACGCACGCACGCACACACACACACACACACATCAACACACAACACATAACACACACACACACGCATGCACGCACGCACACACACACACACACACAGACACACGCGCACGCACGCACACACGCACACACGCACACTCACGCACACACACGCACACGCACACACACGCACACACACACACGCACACACACACACACACAAACACACACACACACACACACACACACACACACACACACACACACACACACACACACACACGCGCGCGCGCGCAGTGTTGCGATGCAAATAGAAGACTTGGACAAAGATTACTGGATTACACAAAAAAGAAACCAAACGGGTGTAAGTCGGAGCATATGGGAGGATCGCGAAACGAGCCTCGTCAGCAGGAAATATGCGACACATGCGCTCCTTCCGAGTGCAGTCTTCGGTGCCGCACCTCTAATCTGCATCGAAACCAGCGTGCTTGCTCCAGCACGCTTTCTGCCGGGAAGGCAGACGCCTTCTTTGCTGCGCTCACCGGGAATCGAATAGGGTTAGGGGGCGATGCCTACAACCTGGCGAAAATGTAGATTGCGATACGTTTCTATATAGCGCGGCTGCGCGAAACATGAGAGTGGTCGTAGAGCAATGTACGAAGGAAAAACGTTTACCGAAGCCCATTTTATTCTTCTCTTTTTTTTTTGTTTCGCTTTCCAGAAGTACGCTTGCAAATGGGAGGCCGGAAAAATGTTAAGCAAGCGCAGTGGGTATTGCTAGCGAGAAGTACGATAGGTCGAGCACTAGAAGTAAAGCGCTAAAGGGTCGGAGAAGAGGAAAGAGGGTGCAAAACAAAGGGAGGAGAAACGAACATCGAGAAGCGCGCAACAAGGAGCGAACAAAGAGCCTTCCGATAAACGACCAGATCCTCGGACGTCGTTCGGTAAAGAGGTCACGTGGGAATAGAGAAGGTGGTAGAGGAGGGCCACCCCAGCCCGTTTCTCCCGATGAGAATGATTGTCGGCAGACAGAGGTCGAGGCCCGAGGTGACCCTTCCTCCCCTTCTCACAACACCATCCCAACCCACCCCGGCAATTGACGAGGCTGATCGGATGAATGAATGAAAGGAGAGAAAACTGACCGGGACGCAAAAAGCTCCGCCGCGAGCCCGCCGCCAACGAAAGTTGAACCAATATTTTCTCTATTTTCGCTCACAGAAACGAAGAAAAAGAAAAAAAAAAACAAAGCGACAGCCATGTTATCGACCTCCACGGCTGTACGCTGTTTTGACGATGTAGTACATGCTATACATGTCCGACTCTTTCGCAATGTGTTCATTGCCTGTGAGC
This sequence comes from Rhipicephalus microplus, assembly GCF_043290135.1. Lineage (NCBI taxonomy): Eukaryota > Metazoa > Arthropoda > Arachnida > Ixodida > Ixodidae > Rhipicephalus > Rhipicephalus microplus. The sequence goes on along the minus strand of NC_134710.1, from coordinate 166,966,300 downwards.
TTCATACGTGATACAAAAGAACACTTGGACACATATTTGCAGATAACCTGAATAAGTGCTTTAGATCACTGAATCACTGGCTGGAGTTTGTCCAACTTACCAGCCCAGGTCATTCACGAAAGCATCGGGTGTACACAATCATGCAACACTGTCAATCGTAAACGTATTGAACTTATTATTGACACGTAGTATTTTCTTGGTACAAGAATTTACACTATACACGAGCAACTTCAGCCATGTTTACTGAATTCCGCTGTCGGGTATTTGTCCCAAACTTCTGTTCACATACAGTTGGCCTGGCACCCCGCCGACGCTGTGCTAACCTTGTCATGATGATAAGATGACCAAATACTTCTTACCATGTTGCCGTTTCTCATAATTAAAAAGAAATACTGCTTTATATGGGTTTTGTTGAACGGAAAGATGCATGAAGAGCCAAATTTGACAGGACAACTTAAACAACGACCAAATCATACGATGCACCAACTAGCCGCACCGTACGTAGCTCTGAAAGTCATTTCCTCACGAAAGGCGAAGCCTAGTTACCAGTTTCATTGTATGAAGAATTAGTACACAAAGTAAAATGCACGGTTTGATTGGCCGGATATAGCAAAGTGCACACTCGTTCGCTGATGATTTAACAATAATGGTGTCACGCGCATAATGACCACTGTCACTCGCTGCCACAATGCTGGCGAGATGTACCGCACAGAAAGAGGTGGTAAAACGCTCATATATGTTTCCCAAACAGGGGTAACCCGACCACATACAATACGGCCAAGGCGAGACACCTATAGCACGACGCGAGCCTTTATTTTTGATCGCCCCAGGCCTCCTACAAGATAGGGGGTACGAACAGCCTGTATATGCTCAGCAATGCGGAGCACACATGACCACGCTGATTAGAAAAAAACGCATTGTAACCCCCTGCCGCGCGCGACCATCTCTTCTCCGCAACACATCCCAATCACCCACCTCTAAGATGACTGCGAACACGAAGTCCTCATTTTGAGCGTTGCGCTCGGTGATATTTGCACGTTTACTATATCTATAACATCACTACGTGGTGACACTGAGTGTGAATTTCCCCCTAGAATGCCTTTGTAATTGATATGGCTACAGGATATTTCTGAAAAATCAGCTCATATAATTGGGCTGGACATTTCCATTTCAGGTAGTCCATCCTTGCAAGCCTCCTTTCTAGGGAAATGTCAGTTGGACGAGAGTGAAGATGTTGCAAAATTTCTATTATTTATTAGTGGAATTGTGAAACCTTCATGTTATTTTAAGACAGAAGCCTTAGATGCCTGATCAAGCAGGAAATGTGATTGCGTCAGCGTAGTCGGCACGAATCGTAGAAAAAAACCAAACAAATAAAAAAATACAATGATAAAACGCTGACCGCTCGCCTCGCATATGCCACACAAGGTGCCTAACGTCCACTAAAATAGTACAAAGTGTAGTAAGAAGAGAATGAGTCAAGGCCATTGAAAATAAAAGAATTGAGCCTCATCCAGAAGTAATACGTCCCAATTCAAAGTGGTTGAAACTGAAATGAGAGTGGCTGAGAGTAATTGAAAATGATGTCAATATATTGGAAACGTTGATATAGTGAGCACGAAATGAATTTCCTGTTTGAGTCCTTTAATTATGGGACAAACACCCAGTGGCGTTTTACTTTTCATTAGGTCTAACCATGTGTCGCGGTGTGCGTCTCTCTTGTTTATAGTGTTCGCTTTCTGGCGTAAGTGGTGAATGGTCAGAGGGATATACGCAGAGACAAACTGAATGGAATTAATGTTACAGTTAAAGTGCATAAATAGAAACACAGCCTGCCGTGACAGGATAGATAGGATAGAAATAAACTTGATCATATGCACCAGTTTTAGGCATACATTACTTCTCTAATGGCGCCAGTAAATGCCTTGTTAACCGTAGGCTCCAAACGTTCCGTTTGCTTATCTCTTATTGTATTCAGAGACACCATTGTCTCTGATGCAAACTTAATGATAACTAACACACAAAACTGGGAAGGAAAGTATAGGGCATGTAAGTATTAGTAATTGTAATGTATATGTGAAAAAAAGTCACAGCACTGCCGCAAAGGCGACGCAAAAACGCCATATTAATAAACTGGAAGGTCACGCGAAGAATGCCAAGCAGATCAAAACGTGCCCCGCGTTTCTCACGAACAAATGACGCACGAAACGTTTTCACAGGTACAGATGAAAGCGAATAAACGCCTCAGTTGTAACTTCGCTGTGTCTGAAAAGCGTGTCTTTTCGCAAACGGAGACTGTGCAGCGAGTGCAGTGACCTTTGTGTGCGCGGTAACTACAACAGAATCTTTCCGGGGACCGCACAAGGTGTATACGATTCTTCCCATAGCGAGATAACGCGTGCACGCTTGAGTGTTTTCCCAGCCCCCCTCTACGCGGGGCAAAGTACGCGTGGGACGAGAGCGCACGCCGCCGCGTCGTGCTGATCTGGCGACACGTGCTCATTGCGCCATCTTGCTGGTAATGCTGAAAACACGACAGTTCCCCCGAGATGGCCATTGGCAGCGGTAAGTGGTGGATATCAATAGCTTGCCGTTTCAACATTGAAAGAGGTGCTCCTTTGTGGCTCAGGGGCTAACGCCTCTCACTCACGAGCAAGGGGTCGGACGTTAGATACCGCGCAGTGGAGTATTTTATCTTCAATATATTTTTTTTGCTTTTTCATATATATTTATACGTATACATATATGGCTAATGACGTCGACGCTGGCGGCAAAATACAGCCGAGAGTGTCCATATATTTGCTACCGCAATAAAAAGTGGGTGGAAAGATAGCTTTCCGCTGGCAGGGAACCAGCGTGCGAGATTCGAATAACGGGCTCGATGAGCCAGCCAGCCAACTGAGCCACCAAAGCGGCTATCCTGCCGTCCACTTTATAGGGTCTACATGTGCATTTAAATATATGAGCGCCAGTCAGCGCCACCAGTAGCCGTGACGGTGAGTGTGGAACACTTTTTCTGCCTACTGGGGTCACGTGGCACATTATCTTATTATGGGCTCGCAGCTCACCAATAACCCCTCACATACTACCTGAAAGCACGAAGTCTGTCAGAGCGGGACCCACACTATGAATGAAGGATAGAAGGGGAAACTTTAAGGGCTCATTTTTTCTGTGTTATCACGCAATAATAATCAAAACTAACAGACAATACTGCAAATGTAAGTGTAGAAGGTATTATTAGTAGTAAAAGTAATGTAAACGTGAAGAAAAGTGGACGTTGTCGCAGGTTCGAATCCTGCCTGTGTCAAGTTATCTATTTTCGTCTACTTTTCTTTCTTCCGATTTACCTTACATTTACAACTAATAATACCCCTATACTTGCCTTGGCAGTGTTGTTTCTTAGTTTTCATTGATATTGTGTCTCACAAAGAAAAGCGATCGCTTAAAGTTTCCTTTTCTTTTGTTTATTTTCTCTGGTGGTAGTATCCACCGTTGGCGTTGTATATGCGGCTGTGCTTCATAAGACCAAAAGCCACCGCATCGAACCGTTTTACCGCGCATGATGAAGGTCACTTCTTTAAATGCTGAATGATGTGATTGAGACCTTTCACAACGCAGTATCTCGACGCTCATGCACTGTCCGTAGCTATATAGCCAAATGGGGTGACCGTACGTAAGTCATCTCGTAGCATTCCATTTTCTTCGAGTCTGTATCACGTATCCGGAGTGTTCAATTTCCTGCTTTTAGTTCCTTGGAGAAGATTACGTTGCCAGCCTGACCCCATTCAAATAAACTTATGTGCTGTTATTTCATCATTTTCTTTCGCACGAACAGACCTAGATGCAAGCTTTGCGGTACTCTTTAAAAGTAACATGAGTAGGGGGAAATATGCTCTCGTAGAGTGATGGCGTAGTTAAGTAATAAACTTCGAAAGAAAAGCTCTTCTGTGTGAATCGTTACTGTAGCTGTTTCTATAGGCTGGTGAAAGATAAATCAGTGTTGGTTAACAATAGGCAATTATTGAGAAAACTCTCGTTTGTTTTTGCAGTACAGTAATTGAAGCTAGCGGTAACAAAGGCAGCAAGTAGAAGGTGAAGGAAATATTGTTTGTTTATAGTTGTCAAGACCAACGGTTGCCATAGCGTGCGACCGATTTCGCAGCAGAGATGCCCCCTTGCTCCATTCAAACGCTTTTATTGTTTCTGCCAGTGGGCATTCTGCTTTCACGCACTCAGAAGCGTGAAGAACGAAGGAAACGTGATGAGAAAAACATCTCCGGTTTTGCCTGTTGCGAACGATAACGAGCTTTGGGCAGGTCGATGAATATTGATTAAGTGCGCGACGACCATCGAATATTCACCGGGCACCACGCACCAATGCGCGGTGATGCGGTGGGGACATTCCTTGCTCGTTATTTCGAGACGTACTGTTACATTTTCTAAGAAGGCACAGCAAAAAAAAAAAAAAAGATGCCCTTACCATCCGGCGTTCGTTATTGTTTTCTTGTTGTAGTAAACGTGAGGATCGCTAAGATTCAAAAATAAACAGCTACATGTGCAGTACATGATAAATAGCAGTCGCGTGATGAATTTGTGGCTGCCGTAGGAGGAAATAAAAAAAAAGTGAGAAAGCAAAACGAAATAAAAGCAAACTGCTACAGCCCGACTCATAACCAAATGGGTGGTGTCTCGTATCCCGATCGGGAACCAAGACCGGCGTGCATTCATAACTCTTTCATAAAATTTTCAGCCCACATAGCCCTGAGCCGCATGCACGCCATGAAATAGCTCGCCATCGTATCCGATTCTTAAATCACCGTTCAAATATACGGAAGTAGCAACGTGAAAAAGTCGACCCGCCGTGCCTTCAACGGAAGGCAACGCCACCACCTCTTCGATAGTTGGCATTGGTAAAATTTTTTTTTGCCCCCCTTCCCACTTGTTTTGCAGCTTTGTTGTTGATCGAAAATAACTTTCAAGTTCTGCCGAAGGACGCAACCCGGGAGGAGATAGGAAGAGTGCTCACGAACAGCAATAACGCTACATTCTGCTTCTTTGTTGGTCGCTAGTTTGAGCATGCGCGATTATTCGTCCATAATTTTTCTTTCGATACTTTTTTTTAAGGAGAAACGACTTTTAGGGAGAGCTCGACATTTTGAAAATCGCTCTAAGCTGAAACGAATGAGACATTTCAACTTCCTTCGGACAGTGCCTCGATGAAAACGAATGGCTGTGCTTTTGCGCAGTTTTTGCTGCGATACTGCGACGGCACGTGTACATGTAATTTTGTTCTAAACCTATATAAATTGCAGCTTCATTATAAAGTGGAAATACTTCTGATAAAAGTAGGAAAGAAAAACATACGTTTACGCTTGAGGAGTAAGGTGTAATATATATGAGGCTGCCGTCGTCTTTATGATGTTTGGACGGAACATAATAATATGCATGTAAGTTGAAGAACGGAGGTGGAACGGTGAAGTATTGATGTTCAGTAAGGCTTTGGGTGAGTTGGGAACCTTTATAGTTGCTGTTTCTCTAGATATAGCTTAGTACAAACGTATTATCGCGTTTAAGACTTGGAAATGCAAAGGGAAGCGAATTAGTTGCAAGCTGACCACAAGACACGTTATCTTTTTGACAATTTACTACCAGTTTAAGCCAGACAACCAGCGTGAGTTGCGGTTCACGAAAATCACTACTAATTATCTTCTACTAATCAAATAATTTAATTAATAAATAAAACCTAATAAATAATTCTGTTACATTCCTTTCAGTCAAGGTGTGTACAAACGTACAGGCCAATTTTTATGGCACGTCGCGCCCCGGTAATCATTTATTTTATTATACTGCGTATTGCTGCAGAAGATCACTTTGCTTGAAACACTACAATGTTCGACGATTGTTCGACGTGATGCGTTCCAGGACCAAAATAAAAAGTATTTTTTTTTCGCCTGAAACAAATATAAGAAAAAACAAACTGGGCATGTACTTCAGGCCTGAGAGCGGATACTGTTTATGCTACTACTGAAGCTGACCGGTGGCAGAATGTTACACACTCATTAACTTTAGTGGTTAAAACCCGCACAAAACAATGCTTTCCTTTATTTTCTTACTTGAAATGTAACACTAAGCGCGTTGGAATTACGCCGTGCGAATTTGACGCATTTCTGGCAGCGCACCAGAATTCGTGACTGAAGGGGATATATCGAAAATTCGGAATTCTAAGTAGCCGCCCAGAATGAGGTCACAGAGTTTAAGTGGGGAAAACTTGTAGTTGGATTCGCTATACGTGCCTAAGTTAAGAGGATTTTTCAAACGATTTCGATCAAGCCATCACTGTGGATTGTGTGAACGCAAGATGATTTGGGTCCCCCGCCGCGGTGGTGTAGTGGCTATTGGGCGTGAGGCCCCACCACTGGAGGCGCGGGCACTGCAATTGCTGTGACGTGCATGGTTGGATTGCGTGATCTCACCTTGCTCTGGTGAAAGAAAGCTGGTGGCTGGATGCTTTGTTTTTACCGTGGCTTGGTATAACTGTGAGTTCAAGCGGACGAATGAACAGAAAGGAAGAGAGAAATACACCGTGACTTTGCGGTGTATTAGTTTTTGAACAACGTTGCTTTGCTCTGGCTTCATGTGTGTGAACTTACTACACAATCCGGAAAGCTGCAGTAAAATTTATCGGCGGCGTGTCGCAGTGCGCTACGTACGTGAGGGCACTGTCACGGCTGCTGGCTGTGCCACTGTCACTTCTCTCTTTCTCTGTTGTGGTCGTTATTTTGAGCCTATCTGGTTAAATTGAGCACCGACCATGAATTTTCATATAAGCGCAGAACGTTTCCGTTTCTACACGGGAGCCTCATTCAGAAAAAAAAAAGAAACAGCTCAAGGATAGATATTTTTTTTTAAATAGGACGTAGGTGTGTACATGTGAGGGAAGTTGCCGTCATTACATTCAAGAATGTGCACCGTTGTATGTATTGTCAAAGAGTCAAGATACATCCCGGAAGTGCAGTTTTTTTTCTTTATTTTCGTTAACTTTACCCTATTCCCGTCTATTCTGTGGTCAGTTGCTTTTGAGTGTTTGACCAGCGCGTTCGATGAAACCTTCTTTTTGGTACAACATACAGGTGCTGCTCCAGTCTTTATCAGAGCTTACTTCTCTCGCCAAGGTAACCTAACTGCAGTCTGTGGCACTCCCACCCTCCTCCCTGGTTGTCCGTCTCTGTGTGTGTACCAGACCACACAGGTTGCCATCCACCAGTAGCATAGCCAGGGGGTGGCACACCAAGCACGCCCCCCACCCCCCTTAATTTTTTCTCATGGTATATAGCGCTGGAAATTACGGTCTACCTCATCTGTTTGCCCGGGCACTATTCTAACCAAAGTGGCGCCACCCCCCCACCTCCCCCTCCCCCCCACGTTCTGCCAACGCCCCTGCCGTCTGCGACTTCAGCTCACAGTGTTCCTTGCTTATAGATTACGTCTGTAGAATGGGCCCATAGCCACCGTCACTTTCTCTGAATGCCGTTTTCATCTACAGGTGAAAACGGGGTCAGCTTCAAAAAGTGATTCATCTCCTAAGAGCTGCCGCGGAATATCACAAGCTTATGATGAAGCTGTAAAAAACAAAAAAAAAACTGCACATTGGCAGTTTCCCTGAAACATGAAACTGCCGTTTAGATCACGGTACGCGAGACCTCGCAGCGTGCTCAACGTACAACCCCAGATATTATTAGTGTATTCATCAGAGCCCCACCGCGGCGGTCCAGTGGCTAAGGTACTCGGCTTCTGACCCGCAGGTCGCGGGATCGAATCCCGGCAGCAGCGGCTGCATTTTTGATGGAGGCGAAAATGCTGTGGGTCCGTGTGCTCAGATTTGGGTGCACGTTAAGGAACCCCAGGTGGTCGAAATTTCCGGAGCCCTCCACTATAGCGTCTCGCATAATCAGAAGGTGTTTTTGGACGTTAAACCCCGCATATCAATCAGCAAGATGACTTGGACACCATATGTACACTCAGCTTTGGCGCCAAACCCATGAAAGTAAGATGGCTTGGTTCTCACGATGATTTATGACATTAGGAATAAATGTATATTTTAGATAATTTTATAAATGTATATTTAAAATAATTTTATGTCATCTGGGGCAGTCTACGTGAACTTCGCGATAAGCATTCTCATTCTTTCCATAATGGTATTAGAACAGAGACAAAATGTGAAAGGGTATACATCTGTCTTTTCCCAACACGTCTCGCGCAATATGACAGCACAAATCTCGTGTGCAGATATATTGCACATACATCAAGGTGTTAGGTATAGGAATACCTATCAAAAACGCCTATTAAATACGCCAGCCATTTTTATATGATCAAAACACATTAAGAAGATTGGCAATGTTGTTAGAGCGTTATTTTGTGTTCCGTGTGTGTACTTATCTGTTTCTGCTCTGCATGCTAAAAGAATTGGACTGTAAAATACCAACTATAGAGATGCCCTACTTTGTTAAGGTATATTTATGACCATAGGTGTGCGTCGGAAGATGAGGGCAAGGCGAGAGGCAGGGTGTGGTCGCCCATCTAAAAATCATAAGGGGGGCGCCAATTCTGCCACATATCTTCACTCAGTTGGACCTTTTTCATCGTTTTTAATGCACCGGAATATGAATACGCACGGTCTATTGGCGACTACCAAGGACCAGTGATGTTGCATTCAAAGAACTGTTTACTGCCAACCTTTCACTCAGACAGCTAGAAACCAATAGCCGCCCTTTGTGAGAAGCGATTGCATCAATTTAATGTTTTCCATTGATTGCGGAACTTGTGCGACCGACGAAAGGAGAAGGGGGTTACGTTCTAACTTGCTCCCACCCCAGAATGTAGAAAATTGCGTGCACCCTCGTTGATAAGAATGTCTCTTTGAACAGCAGGTGTTTTTCTTCCCCAAATAGCCTTTAAGGGGTTTTGTTTTTTATTTACTTTAACACCATTAAAAAACTAAGGGTGTTATGGGTTATCGAAACACCTGTGTGGTGAAGTTGTTGGGTGTTAGGCAAGTTTAGATTAAACAACCTGTTCCTCCTAGGGCTACCTACAAGAAAACCATAAGTTTACGATTATTCTATTAATGTTTGAAGTTTATTTACACGGAACAGGGATGTCTTCACTGGCGCTTCACGGTGGCTTAAGACACCATATATACCAAATATTCGCTGCAAGGCTGTGTGGAGCGAGTTTTATTCAGTCATCAAATAAACGACAAGAGAGAGAAGAAGAAGAAGGTGGGGTTTTTAACCAGATATTGGCATCCTATTTGCTACCCAGCACTGAGGATGGGGAAATAGGCACAAGAAAGAGGGAGTTGAGGGTGAAAAAAAGAAGGAAAAATGCATGTGTACTCAGGCAAAAACACTAAACACTCTCAGGAAAGGCGTCTTGCTACAACCGCTAAGAAATCAAATAATATAAGATTTGGGTATAAAGAAAAGGATTCCATAGTCAGAGACCAAATCCAGACTTCCTACAGTAGTGAATAAAGAAAAAAAAAGCCCATTGACGTCACATGTAATTGCATGTTCTTTGAATTGTGTTCTTGTGATTTTTGAATGATAAGGGTGTTTGGGCCATCGACAACATCCAATGATAAGGGCGCATGTTATGCCATTGGGCTATGCAGCGTGAGCACTTCGTTCATGAGGTATTTTGCAATGTGGTATGTTTGGTATATCGTTGGGCGCTTACGTGCGCCTTCTATGCTGTTGTCATCTGTAATTACATATTCCCTGACTGGTAGACTGTATTTTCACGGTTATTCTGTGATATGAATGTTTAGGCTATTCACAACACCTCATGATAAGGGTGTGATGCATTGGCAATATATCATGGTGTGGCTGGGTTGATCCATAAAAATACCGTTTCACTAAGGTGTAAGGGTGTCACTTATAAGCATGGTAAACCCTATTTAAGGTTGTAAACTGAGTTACTTGTAACTATTGGTCCTACACGAAAGCAAGGCTGGTGCGGCCAGCAGTGCTGGTGTAAAAAAGACCCCCTTCTCTTCCCGTGACCCCCTTCCGTTCACGTGGAAAGTAACGTGATCGTGTAATACTCGTAGATACGTCTACAGTACAGTTAGAACACACCCGATATGGCAACACAACCACAACGTGCTAACAATTCGTTAATAATACCACAGCGTCTCCCCCCCCCCCTCCTTGTAGTTTGTGCGATGCTAACCCCAATCTAGAGCAGCTACAAGCCCGCATCAGCCCCGGCAAAATAGCACGTTTCGACACAGTGCTCACTTTCTAGAATCATTTAAGCACTTTCTAGAATCGTTTAAGATATAAGCACGTGCTGAAAGCACCGTGAAGATATTCGATGCGACATTTTCCGTTATGTTGAGCTTGTCGCTATTCTGAGTCTCTATCCTGTCTGACACTCACGACCTGCAGGCAAATGTGGCCCACGACCAACGAGAGAAAGATAGGGAAAAACAGACTTTGCGTGCGCTGGGATTCAAGCAGGACTCCTTCGATCGCGAATCAATCAGGCGGGCTACAAACCTAGCGGGTGTCGCCATCTTCTCCCTTTCCTTCCGTCATTGCAATGCCGCCATATCGACGCAGCTGGTTCCCAGGGGTGAATGGAGAGTTGCTCGTGTATAGATTTAGGAGACAGAACGGCCGGCCCCACGCTGCACAGATGGCGCGTCGATAGAGCAAGCACTTGTACCTGTGGCATGTACATTCTTCTTGCGGGAGTAGGAAATACTTCGACGCGCTGTTTATACGGCTTCTACCTGGCACATACGGACGTTATATTAGGCACCCCGTGCTTTTGCTTGTGACTTGTGCCAGCACATTGCTACGTGGCTTGATCTGGACTAATACGTTGGCAGTGTCCAACGTGCTTCGTAAAAAAAAAAAGAAGCATTCTTTTTGTTTTCCAGGAACTGTAAGCTCGCTTCGTCTTTAGATACAGCGTGCACGTTTCTTTTACTTTTCCGCATTGATAAAACGAATGAAATGAAAAAAAAAGTAGGAATAGAATTAACGCAGCATCACGTTTTCGAGGCTCGAACTAATCAATTTTTACCCCTCAAACGCATATCTTTGGTTTCTCTCTGCGATTGTTCTCTGTGTTCGCATGCATGGACAGGTCGAATTAACTTGACCGGCTCACAAATTTTTGTATAAATTTATCACACGGTTCATGTAGGATAGCTAACGAAATACTTCCTAGCCTTCTGCCCTATTCTCCTCTCTATAAAGTTCGTCTAATTCCGTAACCGCCGAACACGAGAAGTGCAAGCGGAGTCACTTAGCACTAAAGCAGATTGCCGTTAAGTCAGCCGTGGTGAATTCGGCCCTTCGGTCAATTTGAAAACCATGAAAAAAATGCATATATGCACTATGAGAAGGAAAACATGACTAGTTTGATTATTAGCATTTACTTCGTCCTTCATCGGTGCGCTATTAGACGAACTTTAGAGAGAGAAGAGAGACGGAATAACAGGGAACGCTGGAAACTGTTTCGCCTTGCTCATCTAGATGAATCGAGCGACAAGGTTAGACAAGAGTCTAAAAAGCCCACAATATATTCAAAATTAAATTGGCAAGTAATAGGCACGTGAAAAACAACAATAAAAATAATGGCATATCCGCGGAGTGAATTAAGATGACTGGGGTGAAGCAGTCGTCTGTCCTTCCGTGTTCGTCTATCTATCTATCTATCTATCTATCTATCTATCTATCTATCTATCTATCTATCTATCTATCTATCTATCTATCTATCTATCTATCTATCTATCTATCTATCTATCTATCTATCTATCTATCTATCTATCTATCTATCTATCTATCTATCTATCTATCTATCTATCTATCTATCTATCTATCTATCTATCTATCTATCTATCTATCTATCTATCTATCTATCTATCTATCTATCTATCTATCTATCTATCTATCTATCTATCTATCTGTCTGTCTGTCTGTCTGTCTGTCTGTCTGTCTGTCTGTCTGTCTGTCTGTCTGTCTGTCTGTCTGTCTGTCTGTCTGTCTATCTATCTATCTATCTATCTATCTATCTATCTATCTATCTATCTATCTATCTATCTATCTATCTGTCTGTCTGTCTGTCTGTCTGTCTGTCTGTCTGTCTGTCTGTCTGTCTGTCTGTCTGTCTGTCCGTCCGTCCGTCCGTCTGTCTGTCTGTCTGTCTGTCTGTCTGTCTGTCTGTATGTCTGTCTGTCTGTCTGTCTGTGGATATGCTGTGCTGGGTTTGCAGGAAGAATGGACTGTGCTAGACCATAAGGAGCTTTGCCCCTAAAAACGAAGACACCGAAATGCATAGTACGGTTCACCGTTTGTTCGATTACTTCGTAAGTGTGTCGTTACGAGGACATGTAGCATTGATTCAACCGAACTATTCCTATACATAAATGCGAGATCACCTAAATACACCTAAATGCGAGATCTACTCAGTAAAAAATATGAAAGAGATGTCACGTACGTTAAGCAGGAATTGATTCTTTTTGGATGAGAAACCGATAACCCAAACTTATAATTTCATGCGTGAAGAATACATTTTTTTTCGATACAGCACACAGGACGGCTTCGCTGCCGTTACGTGTGAGCTATGTGTGCGCACACTTCGGGCACGGAAATACACAGAGAAAGATAGAGTGGAGATAACAGGATGCCAGTTTTTGGTTACTGCCACATACTGGAGTGTGGAAATAGATGTTGGAATCACAATATAATAGAAAGGGGCAAGCGCGACGTACTTGTACTTGGTTTTTTCCGGAACCCTGTCGTTGTTCTTCGACCAGGTTATCGCGATGGGCAGGTCTCCGATGGCCGTGCACTGCAGTCGGGCCTTCTCACCTCTCTTGACGGCATGTGCTCGAAACTTGACGTCGAATTTCGGGGGACCTGAAATACAAGCAGAGAGAGCTCAGCACCGCGCAGCCTCGCAAAATATGTCTAATTTCGTAACGTCTCCAGAGAACTAAAGCGTGCCACACAGTCACGCATATTGTGTGACAACAACCATGCCTTCTGCGAAAAGGCAGCCGACTGTACTATTTCGAGTAGTTGGGTGGCCTGGCGTATAAGAAATGACACTTTGCAATAACGTAGTGGCTACAGGCGAATGCTTTATTATAAGCAGGGAAATTTGACGTTGCGAAGGATGTCGACAGACTTCACAGTAGTTCATCATGTTCACTTTCATTTCTCTCAGAGGCCGTACACTGTAAAGACACTCTGCGAAATAATATGCTTATAGTTCATACGTATGGTGTCACGATAAAAATAATGAACTTGAACTTCCAGCGCGCATACGAAAACAAGAGATTAAGGAGTGAGTGCGTTGGCTAAAAAACAAAACAACACGAATCGAAAATTTTGTCCCGTCATGTACTTCGTGGGGTAACTTTTCTTGCTACACCTTAAGCCCCGTTGCCTGCAGCCTCACACTGTTGCCGCAACACCTTTAGACAGTTACTCATGCCGGGGGGGGGGGGGGGAGCAAAATATAATATGATTGATATCGCACAGGAAAAACAAAACAAAAGGAAAAGGTGGCTATCGAAAGACAAAACGGAATACTGCTAATTGAGTTTCTGCTGAGATTACACAGCCTGCCTCTTTCTATGAATGATGCATAATGTTAGGAGTAAAGGGGAAGTCAGTTACGGTTCGGCACTGGTCACTTCGTCGTCAAGCGCGCAACAGAAAGCATTGGAAGTTCTGTTATTAGATCAATTTTTGGATTACCGAGCTTGAGCTATCGCGAACCTTTATTTCGAGAAAGGAAGCTAGTTGTGCGATCAATTTGCTTAGAGAACTTCAAACGAAGCACGCCTTTTGCAGATGCCGTCTTGACTGTTCAATAATTGCGACTGATTCGACGTCTTTTGAAGCCTCTTCGTGGCGGGGTTCGCAACGTGCTCCTTTTAACTTTTCGGTGAGATTTTCAATTAACAATCACAGCTTTACTCGTATACAACACCCAAAGGTAAATGCGAAAAGAATGACGCAGGCAATACAAGCCCCGTTTCGCAACTACGCAACACTCCTGCCACCGCAAGCATGAGCGTTGCAAAACATCGACATTTCTAGGAGAAGAACGCAAAATACGATGGGAAATACCACGGCCACGAGAGATTTTCGGTGCCGCTGCTTTTATCATTTGCCGGCGTTCAGATGCCACGTAGTACATTACGCAATTATTTGATGTCCGAAGAAAATGAGGCTGGGCTAGCGTGCTGTTGTGGTCGCATTCGCAGCTTCACTGCAACAGCGAGAGTTCATTTCAGCCTTTGAATTTTTAGTTCATTGAAGTGTTTTTTCTTTAATCTACCACAGATTGCCCCACCGAGCAGGGGCCTCGTCAAAATTCGATTCGGACTGTGCGCTGAGCTGCAAAAACTGACCCAATCGGTATGTGGCACGTAACACACAAGGCAACAGGTGTTCTGGATTTCTGAGTTTTCTTTTTAACTCCGAGACGAGAACTTGGCGCAGCCCCAGCTATAAAAATTTGCAGCACTAATGCACAGATTGTGACACCTGAAAGAAACTTTGCTACACTGTACACTGCTTTATTTACACCTGGGTAGCGTCGTTTCAACCACATGTGTGGTATACGACTGAAGTTGAGCATCTACGTTTTGAAAGGAATTCCGCCTTCCCACCCACTGTTTTTCTTTTGCTGGGTTCAACGATAAAATTGGGTGAGGAGACGAGATCGAAAACGAAAAGTGGATTTCTCCTTCTCGTTCATCTCTCGTCGGCTTTTTAAAAATTTTTATCATTCTTTCTAGAACGCGTTAGTGCGCGTTTGATACTTGCATGCTCACTCATGGCTTCACCCACGGGGTGCACAGCATGTCGATTCAACGGCACTGACTTTCGCATGTCTCACATTTTCTGCTTTTATTTTTGTTCTTTTTTTTTGCTGCAGCAAGAGCGTTGCTATTTTCTGTGGAGCGTGCCACTGATGAATATGGAAACACAGAATGCGTAGGTGGCAGCGTTCTCTTAGAAACAGCCAACAAGTTTTCGAACACGGATGAAGCCTTTCATCTCTCCGACGCAGCATTTCGCTCATACCGGTTCAAAAAAAAAAAAAAACTCGGCAATTGCATTTTTTTTTCAAAATGGCTTACAGTAAACGTCAAGTACGTGCCAAACTGATCCAAACAGATCGCACAGATTTCAGCGAAATTCTTGCTTTTAGCCAAACGCATCTAGAGGAGCTTTTGTAAGGGGACAAAAACCAACATGTTTCAAATGTAGTGTGTGTGTGAGTCCGAAAATCTTCTACTTGTGTCAAAAGTGTTCAAAAGCGAGTAAAAAGAATAAGACTACTAGATTTTAAATTTTTTCCAGAAATTTGAACATATTGCTAATATACGTGTGTACCTCAATCATAACGATTACCTACTTAACTGGTGTTTACAAGCTTTTCTAAATCCACTACGGTGGTCTGTGGTGCTTGGCTGCAGACTCTCAGGTCGCGGGATTGAATAGATAGAGGTGAAAAGGCTGCAGGCCCGTGTACTTCGATTTTGAACCCCAGGTGGTTGAAATTTCTGGAGCCTTCCACTACGGTATCTCTCACAATGATATCATGGTTTAGTGTCAATGAACATCCAAAGTGATTATTATTAAGCTTTTCTAGACAAAGCAAAATTTTTTGTTCTTCACCTGTGTAAAGCGAAAGTGCTTAAAAATATCCTTTTCTACAAGTGCGAGTACCAAAAATGAGAATAATGTATGGCCCTCAACGTTTCAAAACTACCATATGATTACAACAGATGCCGTACAGGAGGGCTCCGGAAGTTTCCGCCTCCATGGTTTCTATAACGTGCACATAAATCTTAACGGATACGCCTACAGAATTTTCCCCTCCATCGAAACAGCAGCCATCGCAGCTGGTGTTCCATCCGGCGACCTTCGGGTTAGCAGGCGAGTGCCGTAAATACTAGACCCCCACGGCGGGGCACGAGTATCGAAAATAATAGCAAAGATAAAAAAGTACAGACAATTACGCCGGGGCTCAACGGAGAAACGGGGGCTTATCGGATGCGCTCAAAAATACAAATTTCCTCCACGATGTACGGAAACGAAGAGAACAGTGCCCTTGGCTGTCCATGAGTTGAATTGCTTTAACTTGGGAGGCCGGAGAGAACAATATATGTCCTATGTGATCACGTACGCATGTAAAAAAAAGAAGCATTATAAAATTATCGACCATCTCCCCGAATGAAACCCTGATGGCATGCGAAGCAGCAGCGGTGCACACGGCGTTGACCCGGCTGAAACAGGCGTCGACGCGGGTGCCGAAAGAACGGTTTGAAGCGAAACTCGGTGTAGCGTTCACTCGAGGAAACATTTGTTTGAAACGCAAAGACACGACATGCGTGTTGGGTTTCCTGTAAGTTTCATCGCAGAAATACTGTTTTCTCGATGTGCGCTGGAACGTTGTGAGCGTAGGAGAGGGTGAATCGAGAAAGAAGACACGTGGCGAGCGGCGACAGGCTAGGGAGATAGTGACATCAACGCGCGCGCACGGCGAGGAAAGGCGTGACCTACTTGGCACCGCCACAACACCTGCGGCCAGGGGAGCGTAATGGAGACGGAGTTACAGCGTTACACAGGCTAGTCAAAGAGCTGCTTCGCATCTAAGGCCGCGTTCACACTGAGCATTCCGGCCGCCGAAAGTGCTCCGAATCCGGTTCGGCGGCGGCGAGATCCGCCGAAAGGGCCCTCTCCGAGCCGATCGCTCTCGGACCGATTTTTGCGGCGTCTGCCGCCGAATCGGTCACCGAGGACCAATAGGAGCGCTAGTCAAGGAATCTTGAAAAACGGCAGCCAAGCACTACTCACTTGTGTCGCAGTGCACGTAACTGAATGTTGTAACCAACGGGAGTTTAAGCTACTCTGTGCCTACTTCGGTTCCGTATTTTGTGGAAGAGGTGACCGAGCTTGCTGTTGGCGTGACCGAGCTTGTTGCGGTCTTGCAGAGCAAAACGAACCCACCAACGCCGTTGGCGTCGGTGGTTTTTCCTGCTCTTCGAGCATTACAGGACAGCCACTTGCCAGCATAGTATGCAGCACTGTCTTTTCTTGATTCCTGCGTACGAGAATCATCGAAGTATACATCACCGGATAGCGTAGTGGCGTTTGCGAACCGCGACAACCACCGGGTGACAGCGCATTCATCCCGCATTCGCCCCGTGATAGATGGCATATTCGGCGGCACGGGGCGCGTCCAGTGCGAACGACGCTGCGTTTCGGCGGCGGGGGAATTTCGGTCGCTGTATAAAGCGGATGTTTCAGTTTGAACTAGGCTTAAACGAGGAAACCGAAGTATACGCTAGCCTTGCAATAAACCTTCAGAATTAGCCAAGCTTGCCTATCTTAGGGGCTTAACGTAGCGTCTTTGAATAAAAATAGGTATTTCCTTAAGCGCTACAGTCTGTAGAGGGTACCACAGTTAGTCACAGACCATATCAAAACTCCAGCGCCAGGAACTAACCCACAAACCTGGTTGTTGCATTCGCGTTAGAAGCGCGTACCTTTCGTCGTTTGTACTCGGCTTGCGCCACGCCTGTCAAACCCGGCCTGGCGGTGGCTGCGCGGACTGTGTCTGTGTGCGTGACTTGGTGGCGGCTGTTACTCGGTGCATGCGCGGTTATAAGAGGTTAAACAAGTGGTGCGCACTTGTAACTTGGTTATTGGTAGTCAACGGCGTGCAGGGCTTTTTGCAGGCGCCCGATGTTTTACCTCGAACATTAAAGAGCTTCGCCTTGAGCGTTAGTTAGTGAACAATAGTTGCGTTAGAAACAAGGGAGACAGTAGATGATATTTAAAAAAATATTTCGCACACGATGTCCGTGCGAATGCATCGACCTTGGTATGACGGCTACAGTAGAATATATAGGGAAATGTGATTTCTTCATGCTATCTTATTATCTTGGAAGATTAAGGGAAGTCCTAAGCGATGGCCAACATTTTAAGAGGAAGATTTCAAACCCCAAGGAGAGCATACTTTGCCAGAGGAGTGAGTGGTCCTTTCCCCTTCATTTCCTTCTCATTTCGTGTTCGGCAAAGTCCTTTGTTAGTCCGGCTAATAGGTGGACTAATTTGGCGCTTTGCTTTCGCTTCGTAGTTCTGGAGAACGTGCGCTGGAGGCACGACGAACAAAGCTACCAGTCGTTTTAATTAAGGTTCGATCGCCCACACCAAGCGCTTGTTTCAAACGCTGTCCCATTAGTATCAGACGACCCCCCTTCCTTTCCACGCGCCTCCCGAGCAGCACGTGCCGCGGGTACCAGCCCTGAATGCACCGAGGACGTTTCTGCCAAGATCAGGCTGTGTATGCGCTCAATGGGGGAAGACACTGTGCATACAAGACTTTCTCAACGTTCGCGGCATCGACAGCCGTAGGAAGATGATGCCGACTGATCAATATGATAAAGCCACGCTATTTGTGCTGATTTATTAGGGCATATTGGTGCAAGCAACTATTGAAAAATAACTTAATCGACAATATCACGTCGCGCCCAAGCCAAACGAAGTACACTTCTTTGTCCCAGATGACATGCGATTGGCTCAAAACATTTAGCCCACTTGAAATCTGGTTCCAAACCGAAGAAAAATATAAGGAAAATCACTTAGAATAAACTAGAAGCATACATATGGTTGCGAGAGGAAACGACAAAAGCGGTCGAGACGTAGCGAATGGTTGTTTACTTTCAGTTCCAGCAGCCAACAACTTATTCTCAGCCTCGACTGCCACTAGCGCGTAACATTACCTTCTCCCCACGAAAAAGAAAAAAAGATTAGGCTCGATGCCGTAGCTTGAAACGAAAATTAAAGCTTAGTCGAAAAAGTTAGTGGCGGCTTGAATAGTAAAGGACAATATAAAGAAACAAAAAAAGAGACTCAATTGACTTGACTATAGCCATGGCACAACAAAGTTTATAGCTTGCAGTCGGTGCGTGTCCACATCAGAAGAACGTGGTGGACGAGAGGGGTGCGATGTCTCCACTGCCACAACTTCGTAATTGACTTCGCCAATGGGATGTAGAACACGGTCTAGGGTCCAAAATACTGGCACAACAATTTTTATGAGCGGCCGCGTCACCGAATAGGCACCCAGATCTAGACTAGGTCACCCGCCTTATAGGCCACCGCGCTGCGATGGCTGTTCGTGCTGCATCGTGATGCAAACTTCGTGCTGCATCGGCGCGCTGAACGAAGAAGTTTGTGTATCCGAAAAGCTGGTGGCAGATGGAGTTGGCAGGAGCGTTACATCAAGCATTGTGGTGACATCGCGGCCGTAAGCGAGGCTGAAGAGTGCAAATCCGGTGGTTTTCTGGAGAGCCGTGTTGTAGGCAATTGTTAAGTATGAGAGGACTTCGTCCCAATTCATGTGATCTGAGGCTATGTACATCGATAGCGTATTTGCAATCGTTTTGTTGAGGCGCTCACACTCTAAGCCAAAACGGAGCAACAGGGGTATAGGGGTTGCTCCTTTCAGGGAGCAATTGCATTGCCACTCCCATTACTCTCCTAAAAGGAGTAACTGCAGAGGGAGGAACCGTTGCTCTCCTTTCAGTTCCTCCTTCGGGGGATGAACAGTTACTCCCTCCAGTTCCTCCCTGCAGACCAACAGTTACTCCCACCAGTTGCTCCCTGCCGACCAACCATTACTCCCACCAGTTGCTCTTCTAAGAGCAACAGTTACTCTTTACCGTTCCTCCCACGTGTTCGCAGTTACTCTCTGAAAACCAACTGCACATGCTTCCAGTTACTCCTTGGGGAAATGAGTATTTATCTCGAGTATGCTTGTCACACGCTTAACACATGGCGAGAGCTCCTTGGAAGAGCACTGCTTGGGTGCTTCTAACACAAAAAGTGGACAATATTGAAAGGAAAATAAATGCTTTATTGTTCTTTTTATGAGGCGACGTCTAAAAGTAGACTTCGACACACCACAGCCAGCACTAAACAAACACAATACATCAAAGGTTTTCTGCGTCATCCGTGGAAAAACAATCTTGAATTTCTAGCATAGGGCAGTCTGTGTCATCATTGGTGAGAGAAGGGCAACTTCTCCAATTCTGAAGAACTCAAGTTTCGCAGCTGGTGTTTCCATCAGGCTAGCGCAGCGGAACGTCACCGCAGGCATATGTGAAGCATCTCATTGCTGCAAGAAAAAAAATAGAAGTGTGAGGTTAAACATGCCAGAATCAATTCATAACAATGAGTCACACACACTGCAGCAGCGCTTACATTCTAGGATGTCTACTGCAAAACGAAATGTGAAAAAAAGGAAGGTTCGGCCAAACGTTACTTGGCAAGCCATATAAATGCTGATGTGATAGACGCTCTTCACATGATGTCTCAGACAGCAATATTCTGGAAGAAAATGTGCAGCACCTCAACAAGGCATATTTGTAGCAGTTAAAGATACCCTTAGGTTCAGCTAACTTGTTTCCTATACACAGCTGAGTGACATTTCTATGAGCCCATTCACCAATGGGCATTCTAAGTGTGGTCATGTGTGTGGCAAATAACACGTACTGTCCGCTCATGTTAAAATACTTATTTAGCTCGTGCACATAGATGCTCTCGATTCTACTGTTCTATCATACGCTGCTGCGTCTTGAATTGTGCAATACCTGTAGGCACAAGCCAAGCAGGCAAAGCCTGCTTGAAAGCAACCATTTGCAGAGGCTACATGATAATCTTCAGTATATTTCTTTGTACCTGACGCAAACGGCTGGACAAAACTATAGACAAAAAATGTAGACCGTGCTACCTTGAAAAAATGCTTTAAATTTAGTAAACTAGGGTGCATTTGTTCACTCGGTTGTCGAGGAAGCAATATATCTTAAGGCATGCACAGATATTCTGATTCTTTGTTTGACAGTGTCACAGATAGGTTGCCAATACATATATATTTGAGAGCAACAAGATGTGATGCTTCTATTAGTTCAACGTCTTGTTGGTTCACAGCCAAACAGGTTACTGCTTGTTAGACAAATTGGAATAAGCACACCGTGGTTTCAAAAAAAAAAAAAGCATTATTAGAAGTTAGCTCCCGGTGTGAATGTCTGCCTATTTATTTTGTACTGCCTTCTACATGTGCCACAAAGACATTTGTTGAGGATGTGCTACCAGTCAAGCCAAGATTGCATACTTGGTGAATGTGATGGAAATACAAACATTAGAAACACTGCCACCTCTAGTAAGAGCATAACACTTCAGTATCTTGGACTAGCAAAGAGGTGCACAAGAAAGTTAAGCCCACTCTTGCGGAACTTTGAACGCGAATATTTCAGAGTGGGGGAGGTCAACATGCTGTGGCACTTTTAAACCCTCGAAACATCTGCAGAAAACAGGGTAAAGGCAAGTCAAGAAACGCTGTTATGAAGGCCTGCGCATGGACAGCTTTGTGAATCTAGGCCCAAGTGTTATGCTTTGTGCAAGCCAAAACCCATGTAAATAGGGAAAGCATACTTTTAGGAGTACCAGCGTAAACAAATCTTGGCAGTTGGCTTTTTAGTACAAACAGCAGTCCCTGCAATGAAAACATAAACATTTTATCTTAACGGTAACAGTGTGAGCACACACACGGGCCAGCGGAGCCATGTCGAATTGTCAGTGCCAGTGTAACCATGTGGCATGATGAACCTATCTCTGGCCAACACATGCACAGTTTGCCCCTAAAAAGCGATGCTTTCATATACGTAGTACAAAAAGTCTGCACTTACCAAAATTCACTTGCTTTCTGTACTTTAGCATCGTTGGGAGTATCTGCAGTATAACCAAATTTGTGTCATATCCCTGAAAAAAAAGTAAAAGACATGCATCAAATATTGTTTCATTTGGTAGCAGTGAAGTCAGGTTAAGAACAGCCAAGTGGGAATCAGCCTAATTATGTGCATGCGGCAAATCCCAAACGGTGTTATTGAGGTTGTCGAAATTTTCGTCGATTGGTATTAACGTCGATATGTGACTTCAATGGCATGCCAAGTTTTCACAGCGCATAAAGATTTCATGATGCAGAATAATGACAACGCTAACGAGAACATACAGCATTTATGATTGTCTTTTACAATATTCAGTTTTGCTAAGGTTTTGCATCTCTAAAGAAATCTGAAAGATTTGGGTCATTCCTCCTCCAATTGTTCTGTCAATATGTAAACTGCTCGCTTGATGGTGCGCTTATAAAATAGTACGTTCAGCGCAGAGGTGAAGCAAGTGACGCAGTGATGTGGGCAGATTTTTTTTTTTTTTTTTTTTAGGCGTGCGGGGAGGGGGGGGGGGGGGGTCCGCTTATCTGAATAGGCCGGGCAAGCGAATATGGTCGTCAATTTGGGCTCCCTACGCCCGGCCTAAAAAAATTCTGTGCGCAACCGCCTGGCTATGCCAGTGAAGTGATGCGACAATGATTTGTTCACTTACTGATTTACATACACTTTACAGCTCTAAAAAATGCGGCCCAAGGCCCCAACACTCAGCCGTTAACATTACATAAAGCCAATGGTAGAAAAGTGCCAGTATGAATGCAGCTACAACCCCGCCCCAATGTTTTTTCAAGCGAGGTAGTGTTGCGGAAATAAACTTTTAACTGCAAAAGTACACTGGCACTGCAGTGGTGACAGGGGAAGCAAGAGGGTATGCAGGCGGTAATAGAGGTAATTTAGTCCGATACGGCAAGCAATGGATACGGCGAATAAGAGCAAATCATTTCTCTTTCAATAGCGCAACCACTCAACAATGTATTGTAAGAGCATTAAATCTTGCTGGAAATGCCACTCACCTGCACGCTGATGCATGCACAGTCCTTTGTCCGACGAGCGAACAGGCTTGCAGATAGCTGAAGACGTGTTTACGATGTGTTTCTTCCACCCGGCAGCAAAATCCACAACTACTTCGCGCTCCATAAAGATAAATATACACTAACCTTCATCACGAATAAGTAGAAACGCAAATCTGCGACACACACACACGATCAAAACATAGCTCACAAGCCCGCACGTCCATGTGCTCGCCGACTACAGACCAAATGAATATGAGTAGTGCGAACGCGAACCTAGTTGCGCCGAAAAAAAAAAAACGTCGAGCAGTGGCAGCACAGGCGTCAGCGCAATGATTTCAGTGTGTTCTCCTAATACAATTATAAAAAAAAAACTGAGGTACACTAAAACACATAAATAAACATAAAAAGTTGAGTATAATTTTTATTCAGTGCTAGTCAACATAAACACTGAATAAAAATTACTTTGTAACTTACATCGTTTGCTACGCTAGCGCCACATTTGTCGTGCGGGCGCAGATGGCGCAGATTTGTCATTCTGCCCTCAAACTACACGGTGAAGCGTGCTACTAAGTGTATGGCTGATGAGAAGCGCGTCTGGGTGTGCTTTTTTTTTTTTTCTTCTCCGATATATCTGGGCGGGGGGGGAGGGGGGGGGGGGGCTCCTTATGCACGTGTTTCGGTGCTTGATCGACTTTGACGCCCTTACTTCGCGGACGAACGGCGTGTCTAGGCTATTTTTATTGTTGTTTTGCACGTGTTTCGGCGTTCGGTCCGCTTTGACGTGCCAACTCTCCATTCTGCTGCTGCGTGTGTTAGGTATTTGCCGTACTGTATTCTCAGGCCTTCTGTGTTCAGCCAGCGCTGCTATCTTATTATCTACGGATGCTAAAATAAATCACTGTTTTGGTTTGGTGAAGTTTGGCACACAGAACAAACAATAATCTGGCCCATGAATATCAATGTGGGCGGCATGCATATTTGTGTGCGGTGTCCTGCCGGGGAGTAACCGTTGCGTGACGAGAGCATTTACAGCGGTTCCTCCTTCCGTTGCTCCCTTACAAACTTAAGATGAATACAGTTGCTCCCCCATTCTCGAACAAGTCGGCCATCTTGTTCCGCTTGGTCTTTTCTGAGAGTAACAGTCGGTCTGAAGGAGTAAAAACAGCCGTTGCTCCCATTTCGGCCATTTTTGGCTTAGAGTGCATTTAACCCATTGGTCTGCGGGTGGTATGCTGTTGCTGTTTGGTGTGTGGTACCACTCAGCTGCAAGATATCACGGAGAAACTGTGCCGTGAAGGCTGTACTACGGTCTGTGATGGCAACAGCTGGGGCACTATAGTGGTGAACGATGTTTTTGACGAAGACGTTGACCACTATTAAAACAGTACCTCGCTGAACGGCTTGGGTTTCGCACAATCCATAGTCAAATGATCGGTAGCGACAACAACCCAATGGTTGTTAGCAGTAGACTTTGGAAATGGCCTGAGTGAATCCATGTTGATCTGTTCGAAAGGTGCGTGCGGAGGTCTGACAGGCTGCAGGAGGAGACCGGCTGGTTTCACAGAAAGAACCTTGCGGCGTTGGCAAGCATTACAAGTTTTGACGTACTGATCCATGGTTTTTGCGAGTTTTCGCCAATAGTACTTGTGTTTGATTCTCACCAAAGTGCGTGTGAAGGCAAAATGCCCAGACGATGTCTAGTAGTGACATGCACGTAAAACGTTGTCACGAAAGGGAGCAGGAACTACTAGCAGGTAAACAGTTGCGTAGAATGAAAGTTGCGCTTGTAGAGGACGTCTTCGCGTAGACTGAAAGATGACAAGGTACGCGCCAACTGACGAGGAGGTTGTGGGCGACGTCTTTTGAGGTATTTGATTATTGGTCCCAGTTCCGGGTCTTGTTGTTGATGTTGGGCGACATTGGAAGAGGCTAGACTGGAAAGGAAACTGCAGTCTTCGTCAAAGTCCTTTCGAGCGATCTAGACGGGGGCATGAGAAAGGCAGTCGGCGTTGACGTGTTTCTGGCCCGACCGGTACACGATTGTCAAGTCAAATTTCTGCACCCTTAGGTTCCGTCTTGCAAGAAGACCCGAAGGATGCTTGAAATTCGCCAACCAGCAGACAGAGTGGTGATCACTTACGATTCAGAAGGGCCGTCCATACAAGAAGAACGGCTATTTGGGCTAGTTGGTTGGAATTCATGGTAATGAGGGCTACAGTCCTTATTACCGTCCATACTAGTATGGCCTGAACTTCGTGATCGCATATAAAATGGCCAGACATTTCTTTTATGTTGTTGAATAGTTGTCGGAAGAAGACAACGCGCAGCTAGCATAGACGATAACGCGTCCAACGCCATCTTGAAGTTGCACGAGAATGGCTCCGAGACTAAGGTTGCTAGCATCAGTGTGCACTACCGTATACGCTTCTGTGTCAAAGTGACCAAGGATTGGGGGGTTTTGAAGACATTGCTGAAGCTCACGGAAAGCGTCAGTTTGTGCCAAGCCCCAGGTAAAGGCGATGTCGTTGTTCAGTTGTTGCAAAGGTTCTGTGATTTTAGAAAATTTCGGCACAAAACAACGGTAATACGCACAAAAGCCGGAAAATTGGGGCACATCTTGCTTTGTCTTCGGCATCGGGAACAAAGCAACTGCCGTGGCGTTTTCGGGGTCAGGACGCACACCTCTACTGCTCATAACATGGCCCAAGAATTTCAGCTCGTCGTATCTCAAGTGACACTTTTCCGACTTCAGGAATAGACCGGCAGTACGAATGACCTGAAGTACAGCCTGAATCCACTCGATGTGCTCTTCAAGCGCTGGAAAAAACAGCTACGTTGTCTATGTACACTAAACACGAATGCCACTTCAGGTCAGCTAACACTGTGTCCATCATTCGCTGGAACGTAGCTGAGCGGAACATAACTCAAAATGGAGGACTTTGAATTCGTAAAGGCCTTCAGGGGTTACAAACGCCGTTTTTGTCTTGGTCCCGTTCGTCAACGTCAATCAGCCAGTACCCGCTACAAAGATCCATCGAAGAAAAGCATGTCATCTAAAAATTGATTAATTTGTGAGGTTTAACGTCCCAAAACCACCATATGATTATGAGAGACGCCGTAGTGGAGGGCTCCAGAGATTTTGACCACCTGGGGTTCTTTAATGTGCACCCAAATATGAGCACACGGGCCTACGACATTTCCGCCTACATCCAAAACGCAGCTGCTGCAGCTGGGATTTGAACCCGCAACATGCGGGTCAGCAGCCGAGTACCTTAGCCACTAGACCACTGCGGCAGGGCGTCATCTAAAAAAAAGTCATCGATACGGAAAAAAAGAATAAACGTCTTTCTGATCAATGGACTTCAGCTTGCAGTAATCCACACAGAATCAGAGCGAGCAATTTTTTTAACCAGTACAAGAGGTGACGCCCATGGACTGGTTGAAGGTTGAATGACGTCGTCATCGATCATTTGTTTGACTTGATGACGAATAGCATGCTGTTCTTTCTGAGGTACGCGGTAAGCGTGTTGACGCACCGGTTAAACTGTTGGCTCAGTGATGCTTCTGTGTTTGGTTAGTGGATTCCGCCGGACTTTCGATTTAGTTGCAAAACAGTCGTTAAAAGATGACAGCAAGCTGAGGAGTTTCTGCCGCTTGAGTTGCTCCAACTCTTGATTAACGTTGACGTGTTTCGTCAAAGCTTCATCCCAGCTTTGATCTGTAGAGTGCGTCGTAAGCAAAGCGCAGGTGTTCAAACCGTCGAAGGTTTTCCGTTGGGCTATGGTAGTGCGCCTCGCCAAATGCTTGTATTCACCACTGAAGTTGGTCACTAAGATCGTTGTCCACCCATTTCGGAGCTCTACGATACCACGAGCTATGGCGACCTCGCGACCCAGTAGTAAGGCGTCATTACCTCTGGCGATGCCTGTGCCTGTTTGTTCCTGTGGGCACTGAACAAGGATGAAGAGATTGCTACGAGGCGGCAACGTTACACAGCCGTCGACAATGCGTAACGCCACACGCCGATGTTCGTTCGCATCATCCGAATCAGTATGAACACAGCGAACGTTACAAATAAATCTCGTTCGCAGATTAATGAACGCTACATACTCATGAAGAAAATTCATACCGAAAATAAGTAGTCGGGAACATTTGGGAAGCCCGAGGAAAGATGCTAGAAAGGCCGACGCACAGATTTCAAGTCTTGCACCGGCTGATTGCTGGCACGAGGTGTCCTCCATCAGTGATCAGTTGTGGCCCGTCATATCATATCAGCGCCTTGCGTAGCTCGGTGACCAATGCCGCACTCATCACCGAGTAATCAGCTCCTGTATCGACGAGTGTGGTTACTGGATGACAGTCAATGAAAACGGTCATAGCAGCGGACGTTCTTTTAGCGGTTATGGAAGAAGGCGTCAGCAATACGTCATTAGGGGGTGGTATCGGAGGTTATTTGTCAGTTCGCATTACACCAGCCTCCGTCACAGAGATCACCGTTCTCAGTTTCCCTGTCGTGGACTTGAGCCACTGACACCAGTGGACTCAAAGGCTGCTCGGACGTGGTGGCTTGGCGATGGGGGCTGACGGGTTGATGGTGACCATGACCGTAGCTGTGGGCGAGGAGGAAGATGACTGCTTCATAAGTACCGTTCAATTTCGTACGGGTGCTCACCATAGTGTGGAAAAGGGACCTTCGGGTGGAATCCGCGCAGTCCTATTCTTCGGTAGTCGCACTCATGGTACACGTATCCGGCTTCGCCACAGTGGTAGCACAAAGGTCGATTGTCAGGTCCACGCCATAGGGTGGACTTCCGGGGATTAGAGCAATATTTGGTCTGCAAAGCTGGGCGGTGAATTGGGCTTGGGAAACGTCGTAAAGTCTCAGCAGGCGGATGCGAGAAACGTACCGTCGACGGTGTAGAAAATCGCAGGGCATTCGCGTGAGATAGCGTGGGAGGCTCGGCTCGGGTTGTGGTGAGGGAGCAATGATTTGCCTGATTATATCCCGAATGAGGTCAGTGATCGCTGTGATGCTCGGAGGCGCCGCTGTATGACACTTCTGAAGCCCCTCTCAGACAACCTGCCGTATAAGCTCTGTAAGGGTCTCTGTCATAACGTTGAGGCAAAAGCGAGCACGCAGCAGAGAGGGCAGTCAGTCGCTCCTACTGGGATAACGCTGCCGAAGCATGCGCTCCATAATTGTCTTCTCACGGATGAACTCAGAGACCGTTGTTGGCTGTGCACAAGGCCCGCGAAAAGCCGCTCCCTTACGCCACGCATGAGCGGTCGTACTTTTTTGGCCTCTAGCATTGCGGGTCAGCTCGTCGGAACAGTCGTGACATGTCTTCAACAAATAGGACGACACTGTCGTTCGACATTTGAAATCGTGCAGAGAGTGCCTACTCAGCTCTTTCTTTCCACTCGGGGTTGCTCAAGGTCTCACGGAATAGCAGATGAAACTCCGTCTAACTGGTGAACGAAGCCTCGTGGTTCTCGTATCACACTCCAGCCGCATCAAGAAGGGAGGTATAGCCATTTTTTGTTTACTTACGGCAATTGTCCCAGTCATTCATAGCCGCCACCCGTTCAAAGGGGTCCAACCAGTCTTTTACATCCTCACCGGGATCGCCCTGGAAAGGGTTAGGCGTGCGAGGCGTATTGACGACGCACGATACGACAGCGGATGTGTCATAGACATGCTCAGTTTGGGTTGTGGTCGTGGAAAACGTTTTTCTTCAAGAATGTGCCAGGGACCATATTGGGGTGGTAGACCTTTGAGGTGACGGCTGCTTCGATAGATTTCAGCAGAACCTGGTGTAGTTGCGTCGGTTCTTTCCAGTCCAGGACCAGCAGGAATAGGATGTCGGACTACCCAGCACTTCCACCAGTTTGTCGCGAGAGGAAACGACAAAAGGGTCGAGAGGTAGCAAGTGATTGTTTACTTTCAGTCCTTGTTCTTGTTCTTGTTGCCTTTCACTTGTGGCTCATACCCACTGAGGGGGATCGGCCACAGTGAATATGCGGTTGTAAAGAAAAACGTTGTTGGCTGCTGGGACTGAAAGTCCCAGCAGCCAACAACGTTTTTCTTTACAGCCTCGACTTCCACTAGCACGTGGAAATATTGATGTGGCCTTCAATACAGGAAACGACAGTGTATAGGAAAGTTTTACAAGGTATCGGGAATCGCAAACCACTGGAAGGTCATAGGAGTTGACCCCGCATGGACTTGCCCGAGCTGAGATATACGTTGTATGGCCCTGATGTTACGACAGGCACGCATTTCTGCAGAGTTAAAAGAAACAGTAATCACGCCATCGCGCCAGTCGAACTTGTAATCGTAGGCGCAGGTCCAGCGACCTGCGCCTACGATTACAAATCCCATGAGTTCTGTTCTTGGTCACGCCTCTTTGTCCCTTAACAACCGATACTCTATGCACACTGGTTGTAACAGGTACGCACTTGTCAGTGGTCTCTGCTTGTGAATCTCACATTCAACTGACTATATGCTACACAGTTCACCTCTGTAAGCCACATTGCAGTGTTTTCTTGACACTACGCTTATCGTTATTTTTGTTTTATTACTCATTAAAGATGTCCCAGCTTGTCCTGAAGGAACGAAACAGGAGAGATGAAAAACGCAGGAATGTTGAACAGTTCAGAAAAAGAAGTGTGCTACCCTACACTGGATAAGAGGATGAGGCAGTTGAAAGTTACAAGTGTAACAAAAAACATAGATGCGTGGGAACATATATACGATGTTTTTATATAATATGTAAGGAGATGCTGGCGCACAAGCAAGGCACCTGCTACTCCTTAGCCCTTCAATGAATATTGCACACACATCTTATAGAAAAATTAAAGAGCAGTAGATGGAAAATAGAACGCACGAAGTCATTGTCAGTGTTGTGCGATATATGACATCACTATTAGTGTACAGCTGCTCATTCAAGTCTGTTACACTTAAAACTTATAACAATGGCTTCACCCTCATCGCACGCGATATACTTTCTGGACATGCCCTCATGGTTTATAGCAGCACCGTTCTGTGATCAAGGCGAAGTGCTGCGATTGCTAGCGATCATCTCTGACATTTAGAGAAGACGGAGAAGACGAACTGTGAGCTGCCACAGTTGTCAAGAAAAGTGAGCACATCCTGCTCTTTTATAGCCAAATGTGACACCTGTATGTGTGTACTGGCAGAATGCACCGACTGTACGATTTTCTTACAAATATGTAGTATGCCACTTGACGTTTAAGTCAGGAGACTGTTTCGTACACGGACAAACTTTTTTGTTCGGAGAAAAATGACATTGTCCTATTCGGAGTTTGCAGTGGATGCTTAACTTTCGCAAACATGGTTTGATATACAGTATCTATACAGTCTCGATAGGTAGGAAAAAATGTCGAATTTTTTTCTGCTGACCCATAATCGTACCTACTTGTCTTCAGCATTGATATCAGCCTTACGTGAATTAACGTTTACACTCCCGTCTACTCAGACGTATTCTAAAGTAGTATCAAGTATCTTTCATACATCATTTTATTATTTATTGATCAGAGGCGTCAATTACGTACGGGGGGTACTTTGACCTCCCCCCGCCAATTCTTCTATGAATTTGTTTGATGAATATATCCTATGTTGTCATCTCTTTCAAGAAAAATATATTTACTCGTTCGCAACCACTCATAACTCGCATTACAATGTATTATATCAAAAGGCGCGAAAAGTTCACCGATTACGTGAGATATTAGTGTTAAAGAGCATGACACCAAGGCAAGCCGATTCTAGGCTAACGGACTCGTGAGTCTACTCACTCTGATTCACTCCGACTCAGATCGAGCCGTGAGTGTGAGTCTGAGTGAGCTCGGGTGAGTACTGTCTGGGTGAGGTTGGGTCCGAGCAATTCCGGTTAAAGAAAACTTTCATGAGTGTGAGTCTGAAGTGAGTCCTGGTCAGGAAAAGTTTGGGGAGTCTGAATCTGAGTCCAAAGCACAAGATATAATTTTTATGACTGAATGATCACCACAATTTTTGCTGACATATGCTTGGGGCTATACAGAACCACATGGTCACACTTTTCCGCCATGAAGTTCGCTTTTATAGAAACAGAAAGCCTTGACGATGGCTTACTACTACTCTTTAAAAGCTTTGTTTCAGCCCAGTTGAACAAAGCCAGTCTGTTCGCGGAGATGCTCTCAGAACTGACTAAAGAAGGGGTAGCAAAAATCAGTGACTGAGTGCTCAAAATCTTTTCTTTTACCGAAAACAGTCTTTAATTGGTCCGTCTTCTTCAGTGAGTTCACTGAGAAGTTCGCGGTCACACACACAAAAAAAAACTACACACATCCTTACGAATCCCATTTGCTTAAAAAGACCGAAAACCAACTTTTATGGCACCTGTTTTCAATGGAAGGAAGAAGTTTGCGAAGAGTCTAACGTGCACGCTTGCGTCAGCTCTAGTGTTTTCCTAACTTTACTAGTATTTTGTTGTAGAATGTCAATGTGCGCACCTTTTCCGCACACCCTTTTCACGCACTTTTTCCGCAAAGTTCTGAGGACCACGCAAATACCATTTTTTACCACAGTGAGTAATTTTTGATCATTTTACAAACATCTGTGTGCCTCCGTCAGGCCTATAGGCCTAGCTCATCTGGGCCACCAAACTGGCCTCTGGTGTGCCTCGGCACCACTCATCTCTTAGCATGATGGAGTGTCAGGTAGAGGGCTAAAGTATTTCTCCGGAAGAAGTCCCTCATGACCAGAACTGGCAAACTGCGGATGCCAGAGAAGCTGATGCCAAATCGCGGACAGCTCACCCTAACACAGCGGCAACATTTTTAGAGAACTGTAGCCAAACGCCCAGAGGTCCAACGCTGAAGTCCAAGATTATCAAGGCAAGCCGAATGCCAGTTCTTCCCAAAGAAGCCATCAATATCGTCATTAGGCCAAGAGGTGGGCTTAATATCTCGTAAATTAGAACTGCTGCCGTGGCTGACGCTATACTTGCAACCGCAGGTATAAGCGAGGACAAGCTCTCACAGGGCACTCTGTGCCCGAATTTCCAGCAAAACACCATGGTGGACAGCATTACAAGACGGGGAAATGCCGAAAGATACAGCTGCATCAGGCGAATCTGTATCTCGGGCAAGATCTACGTACTCGGCGCCTACGAGACTGCCCCGCGCTCGACGTGCAAGGGGGTCATACGTGGCATGTTGTACGTCTACCTCGCGACGCTCGATGGCAGGATCGTAAACAAGAACAATCCTCTCACGCTGGCAGCTAAGATAATAGCTCAGACCGAGACTGTCATCACCACCTTTGATGGACACCAGGTACCAATTTTTGTTGGGTACGGAACGATTCTGATGAAATGTTCTTTATACCGAAAGCAAGTGGACGTATGCCATGCATGTGGAAGACTCAGGCATCATGCCGATGTCTGTCCAACACCAAGCGACGTCGTCTGTTGGGGATGTGGCATTCCGAACCTCGATAAGCAGTATCAGTGCATCCCAAAATGCAAGTTCTGTGGTGGTCGGCACCGTACTGCCAGTAAAGAATCTGCACATTGATTCAAGACTCCATTCATCGTTCAGCGACGACGCTTCGAGCGTGCCAAACAACAAGAGCAGTTCTTCATCGTTGATGATTCGATCTTATGATTCGCAGGCCCTATCTAGATGACGACCTAGGGGAAAAAAGACTCTCACGCTCGATATGTCGCTCCATGAGCCGACGGGGCCCCAGAAGCTGCTCTGCCCCAAAGTCACTACCCACAACACCTTCTCCAGCGCGCTCCTAATCCAGCGGCCGCTCGTCATACCGCACGTAGAACTAATCGTCTAGTAGAGCGAGACCCAGAGCCTCTCCGGGTGGTAAAGGAAAAGCCCTCTCAAACTTGTGCCGATAGGGCTCGAGGCACCCAAGCTCAGGTGTACAACTGACTTGATCCCAGATGAGGCGATGACAAAACAGCCCATAAACAAGTATTCGACAGCCATGGTCAACCCGGTTCCCCTCAGTTTCCAGACTATGAAGGGCGCGACATGCCATCGATGGACAAGGACTTCACTGTAGCTGAGAAAAAACAGGTTTTCGCATCCATCCACAGGAGATCTACCCCTGGACCCGATAGAATAACCAACGAAATGCTCAAGCACTTCGACGATGAATCCATCAATTTTCTTACAGATAAAAAAAAACGAAATCTGGCACAGCGGTGTCATTCCTAAGAGCCGAAAGGCAGCCGGTGCAGTAGTGATACCACAGCTGGGTAAGGCGCCAAGCATCGAGATTCCAGGCCAATCTCACTGACGTCGTGCGTCGGGAAGGTGAGTGAGCACGTCATGCTCAACCGCCTCACTGTACACCTCGAGTGCAACGAATGCTACACGGACAATATGATTGGCTTTCAGTTGAATTTCTCGACTCAGGAAACCATGAACCAGATAAAGCACCACGTCATTGACTCCGGCTCCACTGACACTAAGGCAATTTTCGGCTTGGACTTAGAAAAAGCTTTTGACAATGTATGACACTTCTTTAGTCTGAAAAGCTTGGCTGAGTTTCAGGCCGGAAAACAGGCGTACAATGCTGTGCGCTTTTTTATATCTTCGAGGTCCACAAGACTCAAGATTGACAGGATTTTTATGCACGAAATTACTCTTGGGTCGAAGGAGACACCTCAGGGGGTGGGGATATCCCCGACGCTCTTCAATATTTGCATGATCGACCTGTCGCGAGCATTGAAGAAGATACCGCACATCAACCACACAATCTATGCCAAAGACATCACCATCTGGTGCCACAGCAAATGTGAGGGTCAGATCGAAAGTGCTTTGCAAGAGGCTATCGAAGTGGCTGATGGGCCAGATAAAACACAAGCGCTGGGTTGGCCAGATAAAAAAGTTTACATATGCCGTTTGTTACATATACGCTTCTTTCGTTTCCGGCAATGCGCCGTTTAAATTAGACTGCTTGGCTCTGGTTTCTTCTGGTGGCCGTCCTCACAATTGAATGAATATGGTAGACACGCGCTATTTGGTTTAGAGACGAGTCCGACAGCACTAGACAGGAGAGTGACAGCAGAACGTACTTTGCTCTCCTGACCGCTTGGATACAACGCCGCCTCCTCATCTTACGTCCTCCGTTTCCTCTATACGTCCCCCTTTTTCCTGCATATTATTGCACTTGAATACGCAGAAGTATGGCTAGCGCCCTTTGGTTTTGTCACGGTGATGCACGTGCGCACCGCCTCTACCAGCCGCCACTTTCGTCTGCGAGATGCTGAGAAGTGAGCACTTTGGCCACCAGGACGGTCATGGAAAGTCAAGCGCTGATTTCCTATAGGCCTGCAGAATCCTTTAGTTTTGATTCCATCATTACAAAACAGCGAAACACCTGTGTGAAGAGAATTGAATTTATGCGAAACCCTTTAGTTTTTAAAAATTGTAGTAGAGCATACTATGTACCATTTAAGACCCTTCTGCAAAATTTATTCCAACATCCTGAAGAACAGCTTACGTACCAGGAGTTTTTTTTCTTGAAGATGCTTTTTATGTGTTGACAACTGAAATTTCGCAAGTGTGCATGTAATAACTCATGAAATTGAATAATACATTTATTCTGTTTCTCCTTTATTCCTAACGCATAGATGTTGGTACACAAATTTTATTCCGAATCGCTGTGTTCTATTAATTACTTGTGTTCGAATGGCCTTGCATTAATAATATATACTGCACTTGACTTCGCCTAATCATAAGTATTCTGGGGAATAAATTGCTCACAACACTTTCTTTATTTCTTTATATGCAAACCAGAAAAGCAGCAGGCTTTCGTAGCATTATTGTTCTTCGACGAAGAATATTTTTCCTACAGATCATGCTCACATAAAGTGATAGCAACATTTACATCAATTGTATCCTCACACACACTGTGTAGGGTTGGTAGTTATAATATAGCGTAACGTAGGCAGGCAGCTAAACCAAACCCTGATTGAATGATAAGTGTAGTTTAACGTCTGAAACCACTATATGATTATGAGAGAACCCAGGTGGTCGAAATTTCTGGAGTCCTCCACTACGGCGTCTCCTATTGTGGTTTTGGGACGTTAAACCCCACATATTATTCAATGATTATGAGAGAGCCGTAGTGGAGGGCTCCAGAAATTTTGACCTACTGGAATTCTTTTACGACCACCTAAATCTGAGCACACGGGCCTACAACATTTTCGCATCCATCGCAAATACAGTTGCCACAGCCGTGATTCGATCTCGCCATGTGCGAATTAGCAGTCGAGCACCTTAGCCACTAGACCGCCATGGCGGGGCATCTAAACCAATTAAAGGCATTGAAATGCAAATAAAGTAAAGGCATTGAAACCAAATAAAGTAAAGGCATTGAAATGCCAAAGCCGTAGCCTTTACTGCAGCATTTTTTATGGTTTTGCAGGTTTTTTTATTGGTGTTATTTTGCCCAGTCTGATAGCACGGCTGTTTTCAGAGTCACCTAAAAAGCCTAAATTACATTTTGAAGACCACTTCTTTCATGAATGGCTTACTACCTGGCTATCTAGTGACATGCTTTTATGTCGACCTTAGTTAACGTCACCCATATGCCTAGCATAACTAAGTCGACATGACACTGAAGTCGCGAAAGTCATAGTAAGCAATAAATTTTCTCATATGTGTGGCGTATGTCTGAACTTACATCTCAGGAGTTATTGTTTTGTATAATATGATGATAACAACTAATGAGTGTTTTCGTGGAGCACAAATATCAGCATGTTTCACGAAAACACAACTGCGCAACAATGCAGTAATACAGCTGTTTTCAATGTTCTTATCATATTATACTGAGAAATAATTCCTGAGCCGTCCATTGATGTTTGCTAGAAATATATAAGAAAATGGATTGCTCACTTTTCTCAGTTATCTACATACCTGTTTACTTATGCCCAGAAAGATGCGTGACGCTATCCATGATGTGCACAAATTCCATTCTATAGTACTGAATGATTGGAATACTGCAGCATACACGATCCAGTGACGAATTACTGAAACACCACTTAGATGCATACCTGATGTTTTATCTGACGCACGCTGCACCTTTAGGCAAGCAGAATTATTTGCAAAGAAAGTTCTGCTTAATAGCTGGAACTCATATCGAACCACATTAGGAGTATAGCGATGGCCTTTCGGTAGGTTAGGATCTGGAAACCGTAAATGACCAAATCAAAGCCATCATAATGTACTCCTTCATACACAAACAGTGACTACGACGTTGGCCCATTCGATGAGTGCATATGTAATGTGGCGCAGCGCATACGCTTCTTCGTTATACTTGACAGAATATTCAATGGCACGACACTAGGTAGCTCGGAATGAGTGATAATACCCTGCGAAGTCTGAGCACTCGAAACGAGTAAATGAAAAGATTGGTGACCTAAGTGGGCCTCAGTGATAATTCAAGGCTCGCAACGTAGCGACGCGAGTCTTGCACCGCCCCAGAAAGTTTCCCCGAGCTGTATAAGTACGAAGGGACGTGTCATTACTCAGTCATCACCCTCTATAGCGATACACCATGAATCACCCCGACGGCGTTGTTGCCACGCTTTCAGGTCTTCACGTAGTTCTATGCATTTCCGTCATCGCTCGCGGTAATCAGTCATTCTCGCTCTAGAATTTTCATGGCTAGGATGTCATTTTTGTGGAACGAAATGGAACAGAAAGCTCGTCAAACGAGAGTGCGAAGGCAAACGATGAAAAAACAAATAAAGGATTTTTGAAACAACTTGCCACTCTTACAGCCAATGGGTGCCCCACATTGGCGTAGCAGCTACTCCACTAAGCCTTAGGCTAGAGTATACTTCCCGATTGTGGCAGCCGCACCACTTCGGGGGTGAAATGTAATACTAAGGAATGTAGGTTTATGTGGAAGGTAAGCAAGAACAGCTGATCAAAATTAGTAAGAAGTTACATCCTGTGGTGTTCCTCATAAATGTATACTGCAGCTCTGGCACGTAAAACCTCAGAGTTTGATTTTAGAATTTATCAAGCGTCAAAACATGGCCTTGCGAAAACGTTGAAACTTGGTAATCTACCATTAAAATATTGACCACATTATGTATATACTATAATACTAACGGGGAGATTATTTAGTGAAAAAAACATAGCTGATTTTCCTAATAGCAATCGGTATAACATGAAAGTGAAACGTGTCTTTACAGAAGTAGTTGAGCGTTTATAGGGCCTAGTTTCAGCAGCAGCAGCAAAGTGCAAAGTCACGTTGGGAACGGCAAGCAGCTCAAAACTTGCAGCGTACACCTCAAGCAGAAAGCTTGAGGGACCCTGGGTCTTTGTCAAGCTGCTGCAAGAGAGTTTTGCCTAGGTGTCCCTCCGGATTGTTTTTCTGGTAATTGAATTGAATTGAATTGAATAATAAAGCATGCGCGAAAGTAGCACACAAGACCAGTGCAGACTAACAACTGTCACAATTCCTCCTGCATCGTGAGTCAGCAGAACGGCGCTTTCGTAAATGTGGGCGTGGCCACGTGCGAAGTCACCTTCGTCCTCTCCCGAGTCAGGACGAAGTCACCTTCGTCCTCTCCCGAGTCAGGACGAAGTCACCTTCGTCCTCTCCCGAGTCAGAAGCGCGCGCGCTGGAGAGACCACGCTCCGTGGGACCGGACTTTGTGGAGGCGGCGACCTTGAAAACACGTCGAACGCGAGACCGTCGCGCCATCTCGCCACTGATAACAACAACGTGCTAAAGTTTCGAAGCTCTAGCTAAGGACTGCTAAACGATGTATGGTGTATATAAATGACTTCCCGTTAGCTTTTCGAACGACGTACGTTTCGTGGCGCAGTAGTTCGCGCAACGCGCTCAGAATCGGGAAGTCGCTGGATCCATTCCACGCATGTTTTCCGATTTCTGTATTAATATATACATATACTTTTCCACAGCACTTCCGTGACGAAGGTACGTTAGCAAAGCTGTGGTGGATGCCGGCATAAAACACTTTCGCGTAAAAAATATTTGAGAAAATAAGAATCAGCTGGGTGTATACAGCAGATTTTCCCGAAATTCAAAAACATTGACAGGAAATTCACCAAAGTTCCTAACGCGACAACTGTGCAAACTCTGCAGGTAAGTAGTATCAACATAAAGGGCTGAAATTCGGAGGATAACACCGACACCCGAGAGAAAGTAAGAACCATGCGGCATGCCTAATTTAACGAGAAATGCTAGGAGTAACATTTTAGAATCTACTGAGAGATTTGGTCCATAACGGGGGGCGCAATGGATCAGAGAACAAACAAGAAGTTTATAAAAATTTTAGTTCGTTCATCCTAACTCATCCTGCGCAACAAGTAAAACCGTCTGAGAATCACTCTGTGGCGCTTGTGTTCATGTCTGGTTTTAAATGTGTGTCAGGTTGCGCAGGTGATTCTTTTTGGGTCCACACATAAGTGCCGGTGATATTAAAGGTTAGATTTGGCAAAAAAAACAAGCATAAGCCTGAACGAGCCGTGTAATACGTACAATCTACAACCAGTGGTCTGTTAAGGCAACGGAATGGACAACAAAGAATGTGAAGCGCAACTGCGGGTGGCTGGGCGGAATGATAAAATTAAGTAGGTGGGAAGAATAAAATTTAACCAGCTTGCGCAATACTAGCTAAAGTGGGGTTGATTATGAGAGACATTTGTTCGTTATGCAGTCGACATCAAATAAACTGAGGATGACGATAGTGAAACGCGAAGGAAGTAAGAAAGCAACCCAATGTGTCCCATTTTTTTCTATATCCGAGGCGCTGGCGTGACGTTCTGAGTATTGAAAAAAGTCAACATTAAATCTTGCATCACAATGTTAATAATGCCTAACGAAAAATATTTAGATGTTTTTTAAGAATTACTAAACGTTTTCGTCTCCATCCATGCTTCAAAGCGCGACGAAGCAATATATGCTTCTTAGCAGTCGTTCGTAAACGTCCACCGTCAAAGTCGCTAAAAAGGTTGAGGTGTAAGTCGTCGACCAGCATTGATTTTATGCTAATCAACTATGTGACCTCATAATATGCTCAAACGAGCAATGTCTTGAGTTCTGCTGCATTTTAAAAAGTTTGCTTTGATGAATTGTGGCACAAAGCGCCTTAGCTACATCACTTCTGTGTGTTGGGCAGCATAAAATAACGGCGTATTATTTGAAAAAATAGAAAAATAGAAACCTGGCACTAGTGGTGCCAAATCTAAAAAAAAGTGCGAAGCTGGTGGCCCTCCCAGAGTCTCTTTCTACTTATTTCTCTCTTCTCTTTCTTTCTCCTACTCTATGGTTTTTGTATCTTTTTATACTTGTTTCTTTCTATTTCCTTTTTTCCATCTTTTCTTTCTCAACTTCACTTTTTCTATCTTTATTTCTCGTTTATCTTTCGTTCCCACTCTTTGTTTCTTATTTTACTTTCTGTTTATCTTTTGCATTCTGGTTTTTTTATTTTTCTCTGCCTTTCTGTCTCTGTATGTCTTCATTGCCTTTATTTCTTTTTCTTTCCATCGCAGTCTTTCTGTCTCTCTCCCCTTTTCTTCATGTCTCCATATTTTCTCTTGCTGGTTCTATCTCTTTCTCTCTCCCTCTTTATTTCATGTGTTTCACTTTCTCTACTTTGCTGAAAAAAGTTCTCGTTTAGCACTCACACCTGCTGTATTCGGTAGTGTAGCTTGTCAAATTCCTGTGGCTCATACCCACCTGAGAAATTTTGGACAACGAAGCACAAGTTACCGATAGTTTGAACATCTCTGTAAAGCTGGGGGAAATGTTCTAAAGAGCGCTATCGTAACCAAGGTATGGAATTCAAGACGCATAATTCAATCACCATCAGCATTAACCTGTCTATAACGTAAGTCCAAACACACAGTCCAATGCAAGAGTAGTTATCAGCGCAGGACAAAAGTATCGCTTGTTTCTTAAATGGTCAAAATTCATGACTTATAAACAGCCTCAGGTAGTGTTAGCAGGCCTGTAGCGAAGAGTTTTTCTGTGGAGAAGGACTAGGGATAGATGCCCCCTTCCCAATTACACGCCCGAGCGTGCTTCTATGCTGTACGTTACTCGATGTAAATGGTCCACGTATTTGGGTACACTATATATATAGGCTACTGAATATCATGATGAGAGAGATTGAACTCCAAATGTGCTGCATCGTCGTTGGTTTCGTTTTTTGATATTGTTGATTTCGCATTCTGTTTTGTTTGTTGCGTACCTGTGCTTGTAGCTACGTGAAATTAACCGTTTTTTCTTCTTCATGCCCTAAGTAGCAGACTGCAACGTCGCTTGTATACATTGCAAAAAAAACGAAAGTTGTATATTAAGCACATGGTCACGTAGTACATATTGTCAGACACTAAGAAGCTCGAGATTCATCACGGGACATCAGCGGCGTTCTTTCACGGACATATCAGAGCACAGGAATCATCTCTTTGCCCGCAGTGGCTGTGCGCCCGTCTGCGTTAAAAGAAAGCTCGCTTGCGGTAGTTTAATTCTCACAATGAAAATTGCTGCCTGGACATCCTGGCGGCGTCGTAAACTATTGCTGTGTCACTCAACGTCGCAACCACTTTGAGGTGTGCTGAACGAGATGCCATATTAATATTTTTTTTCTAGAGTGCTGTTCGCCCCTTCGAAACGACATGAGCACATGTGCAACAGAACTTATTACGTTGATTTTATTGTGATAATGTTTCTGAGCATGCTAATTTCTGGTTTGCAGTCAATTGGGTGTATGCCTAAAACTTATTGTTGTGGAAGATCTTTGCCTAAGTGCAAATCACATGTTGCTCAATTGTTTTGCTTCTTGGACTTTATTCTCTGTAGTGGCGTACGTAGAGCTGAAGGCTAGTAGCAGATCGTCTTGGTGTTTGTTGTAAAAATTGTGTACAACGTCGGATGGTTAGTTGGAAACCAGAATCTATTCTACACTATGACCTTTCCTAAGAGTTAGTATGAGGCAACCATTGGCGGCATGTTGTGTGTAGCGCAGCTAATGCAGCTGCTGCAGAGCGGAGAGTTCTTGATCCGTCAGCTAACTACGCCGATCGGTTCCGCGAAGGCAAACGCGAAAGACCCGCGCACGGAGAAAAAAAAAAAACAAAGGAGACTCCTTCGTTCACACGGTTCACACCTGTGCTCATGTCGTTTCGAAGGGGCGATCAGCGCTCTAGTAAAAATATTTTTATAGCATCTTGTTCTGCGCACCTCGAGGCAGTTGTGACGTTGAGTGACACAGCAATAGCTTACGAAGGCAGCAGGATGTCCTGCCAGCAGTTTTCATTGTGAGAATTGAACTACCGCAAGTGAGCTTTCTTTAAACGCAGACGGGCGCACAGCCACTGCGAGGAAAGAGATGGTTCCTGTGCTCTGATCTGTCCGTGAAAAAATGCCGCTGATGTCGCGTGTGGATTCTCGAGCTTCCTTAGTGTCTGACAATATGTACTACGTGACCATGTGCTTACAATACAACTTTAGTTTTTTGCAATGTATTTGCATTACAAGCGATGTTGCAGTCTGCCACTTGGTGCATAAGGAACAAAAAAAAAAAACGGTTGATTCTACCATGAAGGTTCGATATTATGTCTTCTGGGGGGGAGGTGCGCCCCGACAAGTGACGCCGATCGCCATCATATTAGAAAACGAAAGACTCGGAAGCAGACGACTAAGTGCGCTTCGTAGTTCCGCCCTCGCAGTGGCCTTTGGAGACTGTGACATGCTTTTATAAAGCAGTTAAATATTTTACAAGGCTATGATGGCTTCGGGCGTCGCTTATGGGTGCACAAACCGTATCAAGAAGACGCCTGGGATCATTTTTAACGTGTAAGTATTGTCGCCTCGTTTGCTGATGATCGCCTGTTTTTCGCGTGTTCTGTTAAATTAGAAACAATATCATAGGCGCACATACGTGTAATGCATGTGTATAGCTGTATGGAGGGTAACTTGAAGCTTTAAATGCTCGCTGACACGACGTTGTCCATGAGCTTTAAGTTTATGGACGAAACACTTGTGGTCTATGGCTGCACGTATCAAACATTGGAACGAGTAGGACGTCTGAATGCCCTTCAAATTTCAAGTTTTCTGGTGTTGTCTTACAAGGCAAGACTGACGGCGTGCGTGCATTTTTTTTTGGTGCGTGAATTTTGAATTTGGTGCATGTTTATCGAGGAATTCGTAAACGTAGAGAATAATTCTATGCCGTGATTATCCGTGTTAAAGGTTTCCGAAAGACAGTGCGCTGCGTTCTGCCTGGGAACGTGCTGTTCGAAGAAATAGTTAGAGGGCTACGGACGGTGATGGTGACCACCTCTGTTCTCTTCACTTCGAAGAATGCTGCTTCAACAGAACAGGGCAGACACCCATACTGTGGCCTGGCAGTGCACCTTCGATTTTTCCTGCTTTCTGAGCACATCTGCAAAAACCTGTTAGTTTCGACCTCTTTGACGTAGCTTCAATGGAATGTTGTCACAAAAACAAGCAATTGCGTCTAAAGCAAGATGAGACACCGTTGAAATTTGTTTTATCTTGCCGACGAAACCGAAACCAAAACGCCGATAGATGAAGTTGCCAAAATCAGTGGGTAGCGTTACATCAAACATCGAGCTACCTCGTTTCTAGGCTCTGAATGCTGCGCTTGCCATGACAACACACGTAACCAACGGAGATTGATAAATAATATGCATAACTAACGCCACTGAAATCATTCTTACAAACGGTTCATTTGGGGTACGTTTCCTGGAGTTTGTTGGTTGCACGCGACATCGGTACTTCAGTTTTGGTACCACCTGTAAACTGGTTAGAATTCAATAACTGTAGAAAAATTACTGGTGACTCCCAGTTCACTTAATTAACTCTATTTTTCTAACTTTAGCTTTAATTATCTCAACTTCCTTATATATATATATATTCTTTTCTGCCCAAGGACACACAAGAACATAAATGAAAGAGGAGAGCAAATGTCGCGTTCCCTTTGATCTTGAGTACCTACAGGCGCATTTCTTAAAACAAGCAATATATACTACAACCCTCTTGTATCACAATAGTGTGCCAGCAAGCTCAATATGCGAAGCATCCCTCGACAACAGATTGATCTGGGAGCGTGTAGCTGACAATGGGTGCATAAAATAATTTATTTCATAAACAAGAAGAGGCATTCATTCGTTGGTTTAACCGAAAAGGGGTTTCCATCTCATACTTTTGTTATTGTGGAACTGTAAACCTACGCACAAAACGCACGTATTCCATTGCGGTCTATAGCAGTCCCGCTCTGTTTTTCTTCTAGCAATATGGCCGCCGTCGGCTTCACTTGCTCCCGTTGGCGGTGGCCGGTACTGCAACTCCAGAGGTTCTAAAAACCTTCTTGGATTCTACGTAGCTACAAGCACAGGTACCCAACAAACAAAACAGAGTGCGAAATCAACAATATCAAAAAACGAAACCAACGAGGATGCGGCATATTTGGAGTTCAATCTCTCCCTTCATGAGATTCAGTAGCCTGTAGTGTACCCAG
Organism: Rhipicephalus microplus; assembly: GCF_043290135.1. Classification (NCBI taxonomy): domain Eukaryota; kingdom Metazoa; phylum Arthropoda; class Arachnida; order Ixodida; family Ixodidae; genus Rhipicephalus; species Rhipicephalus microplus. Next base: position 166,922,897 of record NC_134710.1, on the reverse strand, counting down.
GACCATCGAGTAACGTAAAGCATAGAAGCACGCCCGGGCGTGTAATCAGGGAGGGGGGTGGATGTCCCTAGTTCTTCCCCACAGAAAAACTCCTCGCTACAGACCTGCGAACACTACGTCAGACTGTATATAAGTCATGATTTTTGATCGTTAAAGCGACAAGTGATACTTCTGTCCTGCACTGTGAACTACGCTTGCATTGAACTGTGCGTTTGGACTTACGTTATAGACAGGTTAGGCTGATGGTGATTGAATTATGCGTCTTGACTTCCATACCTTCGTTACGATAGTGCTCTTTAGAACATTTTCCACCATCTTTACAGCGAACATGTTCAAGGTCAAGGCCGTCAAGGTCGCTCCCGTTTGGGACTAAAAGGGAAAAGCTTACTCTGGCGCGCGTCTTGCAAGGATCACGTCAAGCGCGCTCGTCTGAGTTTAAGTCATTGTTGGCACGCACGTGTGCCATTGAGAATGCCGCAGGGACGCGACCACTGGGCTGACCGAGGCATGGCATGGAGACGAGCTTATCCTTCCCCGCTATACGTCATTACCGAGTGTAGTTCCCATGGCGGGGCGCCTCGCTGTCACATGCACACCTGGTCAGCGCACAGAGCCTGACGTTGCACTTTCCGCGCTTACGGAGGCTTCTACGAAGCGACGTTTAATGAGAAAGCTGATGGAGCTCGAGCGTGAGAACGGCTATACCGACGGAGGTCGACCAATGCACGGCCTGGCATGGGGGAGAGTGTGATACGCGGAGAACCTATCCCCTCTCGTGTTGTATTTCGTAACGTGATTTTTACCAATGCAGCGCCTGTCATGAAAGTGTTTTTGCGATTGGTTGTGGCGATGCGAGCCTACGCGTGTGATAGGTTTGTGTGGAGACCCTTTGTTCAACCAAGGGTTGAGAACAGGGCGTATGAATCTGAAAAGGGAAGAGCGGAGGTGCGGGCTTGGTCCCGGGCAGACGCCTGAGTGCAGCATTAAAGCGTCTCTTCACCGGACTGCGGCTCTTCCTTCGCGCTGCCACAGAGCACTCGAGTTATCGAGGGGCACCCACACCAAACCTCAACAACTTCCCTACTTAGCTAGTGTAGAAGCTAGTCGAGGAGCAGAAATTAAACTCCAAGCAACCAACGCTGTGTTGAACAAAATGCGGTGCGAACGTCACGAACAACAAGGAATCGGAACAGCATGTCATTCCGAACTGATACACTGTGTCAACAGAGTATGAGCCATGCTTTTTTTTTGAGGAAATGGTGTTTTTACTATGGTAGTGCTTCGCATAGCCTGTGAAGCCCTAAGCCCTAATAGTTGCAACAAGCTGTCTAGCCAGTATATAGAACATAACCGCAGTTCGTCATGCTATATAATTTAAAACCTCCGATTTCGTGAAGAGTGACCTGCACCTCTACGTAATTGCACACGTTGTACGGGCGTTTAGAAGTATGACACCAAATGTCACGTAACGTTTGTTTTTGTGACGAAAGGGCACTTCACAGCTATTCACCACTTACAAGGGCTCAGTCACAATTCATCACAGCCGTCGACCTCTTATTGTCAAAGGAATTACGTGTGCAGCTACATTTTTTTCACACATTGTGCTACAGCTACGTAGTATCGGACCTGGTGCCGTGGCGTACAAATCACACAGAGCGTGTAATTTTTCAAGCTGTTTACCCACTATAATGAGCTATGTGACAGTTTATCATCTCAATTCTCGTCGTAGAGTCGCGTGTTCAACTACGCAGTTGCCCCTGTCTTGCAGTCGGTCAAGTTGCACCGGATGTAATATTATGTTAACTGCGTAACGTGTCGATACTTCAGCGCTGTACACCCCATAGGAAGAGTTAAGCCGCAGTTCAGCACCGTCATGGTGTGGCCGTAGCCTTTTTTCATATTTCGACAGGCATTGGAGCTTTCACATCCACGTCAGCAGTGCGCAAACTGCCATGACTTGTTAGCCACGATATGGCTTGCTTGTAAACAACGACATGTCCGTAGTGTCACGTGGCTAGTTCTTAGAAACATACTTTTCGGATCACAAAGCAAATCTGAATATTTCTATAACTGTGGGAACAGTAAACCACTGTTTTCTATGCTCAGTAGCTGGAGCAAACATCCTCAGGCAGTTTACGACGGGCTCCTAAAAAGCCACTCCTCCAGCATACGGTGTCACTGTCCAGCGTATTTTACGCAGGCCTGGTCATTTCATTGCGATAGCAAATATATGACACTTTCACGTGGTTTTTGCCGCCGGCGTCTGCTTCATGCACCGCATATATATATATATATATATATATATATATATATATATATATATATATATATATATATATATATATATATATATATATATATATATATATATATATATATATATATATATATATATATATGAAAACTCAAGACAGCCACTCGCGCTCATAGCGCTCGGCGCCCAGCTTGTCGCACAATGCGCCGAAGCGCGCTCATCTCCCACGCGTACTTTGCCCCGCCATTGGGGGGGAGGGAGGGGTTAGATGCTTGTGCGCGCGCGTTTATTCTTTGGTGGGGCGAATCGCGCGCTTTCGACTTTGATCGGAACGATTGCGCTTAGTTGCCGGGCGTGCCAAAATCACTTCGCTCGCTGGACAGGCACCGTTTTCGAAAAAAGTGCGCTTTTCAAACACAGCGAAGTAACAACTGGGTCACAATTAGTTTGCACTCATCTGTACGTGTGATCACGTGTGGAGCGGCGTTTTTGTTTTAAACAGTGCGTTAAGTGTCGAGCGGCAAACATTGTTAGTTCGCTCTCATCCGGCGTGTGTTGTTTTTGTGCGTCATATGCGCGTGCGCAGCCCGCTGCACGTTTCGATCTGTTTGCCGTTCTCAGCGTTACAGTCGAAGTTGTTGCTATCGTATTCGTTGCTTGGCCCATGCGGAAAAACTGTGACTTTTTTGTTTTTGCCTTTAAAACAGCTGTAGCCGTATTATTTTGTATGCATTCACGTTGAAAACTTGCCGTGTTCGTAATTAGTTAGATATCAAGGATAAAATCACTATGTAGAAATCGATGCAGTCGACTTTGGCTCTATACTAATTTGTCAATAACCGTTCAGTCTGCAAGTGATGCGAAGAATGATGCAAGTGATGCATGTGATGCAAGTGATGCAAGTGATGCGAAATCTCCTCCCCTATAGTACAGCTCATCGCTTGTTCAGTTCTGAAGCAAATTAGCCACTTCATTTCTTTTTAATATTTACCCAAATATGAAAGTATCTTCACTACAGTGTTTCAATAAAAAATGTTACTCGCGTCTTAAGTACAGGTTATAACACAGCCAAACAATGTACAGAGCAAGTTTCTAATTTGGAGAAGTGTTGACTCCTTCAATAGCTCTGAAAGAAAAAACTGCTTACACGTGTCAATAAAAAATTTCAGCACACAAAATCCCCTCCCCCCCAAAAAAAAATCTTGTACACTTTCCAGCAGTGCCCTATGCTACCGACGTGTTTGCATGCTTTACTTACTTCACCAGATAGTATTTTATTGGAAATTTCACTAGGATCGTTGCCATTGTGACCGAATGACTAGTTCTAAAAACCACCAATCAGCAGGCTTCCATACCCTCTAAACCAATCGGCATCTCATGCTCAGAAAGTATACACGCTATTGATGTTACGCCCTAGGCCAATACTTAATCATTGACGTTGGAGGTTACATCAAACAATAAACATAAAATATGCACACCGAGAAAACAGGAATACACCAGAGGCCTTAAAAGGTCACGCACGTAGACGCGCTCAAAAACTGCCGACTGGAAAAGCTGTTCTCACTTGTTATGGTGCCCCCGAGTAGCATTCCGAGACTTGAAGCCCATCGGCTGCATCGACTAAACTGTGAGTTGCTTTCAGCATCTGCTCTTCGGAGCGACCCAAATGCCGTGGCTGAATGCTACCCGAGGGCGCCGTATATTCCTTGCAGCTAGGCCAATTCTCTCGCTCTGTGATATCCTGAAACATTTAGAAGGCCTATTCCGTTACAACCAACTACTACAATAATATTAAAAAAGAAGATTGTAGAAGCGGCAGTGAAACCCACGTGAACCAAAATGTTCAAACTTGCCGCGTTGTCAAGCAAGAACTTTGAAAACCTTCCGTTAAGCGCTCGTAAGACCTAAAACCTGGGTCGTGTAAAGTAAATGGTTATTAATTAAAAAGCTCATTGACTGTGTCCTTTGAGTTTACCCTCCAATTAGCAGACGTGCTAAGGTTGGTGAAAATCAACGTGTCGTGAGGTCAGCATAGTAGTTTAATGCAGAAGGGTAGACAGGCGCGCAGAATCAGTCTGTTTGGCAGCGCAGAGAAACAACACAAATATATTGATGCGATACACAAACAAGCTCTTGTTCGTGTCTCACTATACCCTGCTTTTTCTTTTTTTGTGCACTGCCAAAAGGGTTACAATAATATTATAAGGACTTATTACGTATGACGAAAGTGAATACGTTAGGTAGTGGAGAAAAAGAAAGGAGGGAACAGAGCGAAAATGTTCTCACATTAGTGAAGCTTTCACGGTACGTCTGAAATTTCGCAATACACTCAACTCACTATAACTGCGCTTCAAACGTTGCGACGCATGTGCAGTTAAGCTATAGCAACGGCAATTTATGTGCATTGAATCAACCTAAACGTGCCTCAAGTGGGAATCGAAAGGATGTCGTCAAATAACTTTTACAAGAATGAAGTCTTCGTCGCCCTGCAAATTTGCACATGTATTACGCAACACTTGTTACTCTGTGAAGCCGAGAGAAGACGTCGGCTGCGTTTGGATGTGCACTTTTAAAGCCATGCTTTAGCTTCATATGACTGGAATAAAAGTGAATCCGGTGGTCATATATATAAGGAAAAAACAATCATCGTGTTGCATAAATTGGAAGAGCTCCCCTACACACCACTGGCCCACCAAATATGAACAATGCTACACGCGGGCGGCCAACACCAATTAAGATTTCTCGACAGATGTAAGCAATAACTGAGAAAGACTTCAACGAACCAGGAGGGGGGATAAGCCATAAAAATTGTGGTAGCTTGTTTCAGCTTCGCTGAACAGCTATTCGTACGGAGTACTTGGGTGGAATATTTTTTTCACCGTACACAGCTGTGGCCACACGCTCTTGCGATGGTCAATTTGATCACGACGAGTTTTGCGTCGTCACTGCCTTTTGAGGCGACCTGTAGCGTAAATTGCCAAGACTTTGGCCTGAATAATATGCTTATAAATATGTTTGTCCCAATTCTTCTTGGAATAGTGAAATAGTGAATGCTTGCACGTTGTGTTTGGTGCCCGTTTAGCAGAAAGTCTTGAGATCGAGAATCATCGTTGAAGTAACAATGGAAAAAAGATGTCCCTTTCAGAAGTCGCGCCATGAAGAGGCGTCCTGTAACAATATATCATGCGGGCCTCTTCGCTTTCTAAGCCCAACGGTTTCAAACTTGCTAGCCTTGCGATTTTCACTAGCAGAGCCAAAGAGAAAATTGTTTGTATTCAATGTAGCACGGTGGTTTCAAGCTGCATCGAATTCGTTATCTACTGACAACCCTTCTAGATAAACGTCCCACATACATAATTCACCCTTGAGGAATTTAATTGCCGTAATTATATATTCGCTTGTTCATTTTCACCCAACCAGTTAAGGAGTGTAATTCCTTGGATGAACTTATTTTTGTTCTTACTCAACTGGTGAAAAAAAACTGCTGATCGGAGGCATATATCATGTCGTGAATCGCGTTCTTTTCTCCTTCGTATGGGCACAGCGAACCACAACAAAGACACACAAAACACACACACACAGCGCTATGTGTGTGAGTCTCTTTTGTGCCCTTGTCGTGGTGTGCCGTACCCATATGAATGACGACATTCAACCACCTAGCCCAGTAACGTGCCTAAGCAAACTTCTTTTCTGGCTGTTTTGCACCCTGTTGTTCCTATCCTCCGCTATATAAAGATTTGTCTATTTTGATTGGATCGGTGGAAATGTATTCACTCCAATCCCATCAATCATACCAATGAGGGAACGACTGCATTGCAAAGTGAATAATAAAAAACACAACCAATAATTAAAAAAAGAAAGAAAAGCCTTCTGTGATTTGAGTACATTTCACTTTGAGTACATTTGAGTACATTTCAGTACATTTGAGAAAACCTGATGCTCAGACCTCCTTTACAGGCTCTATGTGTCAAAGAAAACTTAGATGAGCTAAAGCAGCCACCTAACTTGTTTCCTGGAAAAACCAGCACGAATGTTCCGCCAACTGTGTATTCCAGTGTATTTGACAGATAAATGTCTTGTCTCTGTTTCACTGTTTTTTTTTGCAGTCAACTTACATTTGATTTGCATACTATGAACCGATTTTCAAATGCACCTTTTTGCACTCTCTTTATAAATTCTCTCCATCAAGTAGGCAGAAGCAAAGGCAGTGCATGGTCTTTGCATAAAGGATATATATATATATATATATATATATATATATATATATATATATATATATATATATATATACTTTTGGAGGAATAGGAAAACGACAGATTGCGAGACTCATCTACATTTGAAAACCTCCTTCGCTCAGAGCTGGTTGCTTGAGTGTCTCGTTCTCGAAGCGTTTGACTGGAAGTGGCGAGCGCAACGTTGGCGGCTTTGTAGGAAGAAAAACAGATCGACCGTCGCGGCGTGCTTCGAATAACTTGAATGTCAGCGGCCACCCTCCGGCACAGGTGATGAGCGGAGTTCGCTGAATCCTTACGCCGACTTTTGCTAGAGATTTCCGGAGATACTTGACAATGGTGAACACTAACGAAATGATCATGCCTGTCGAACCACTTTCCTTCTGTGCTCAACGTGAACCTGCCCAAACACAGGGGAAATGTAAACTACCCATGTGATGACCCAAACCAGAATTCTTCGGAGGCAAGCTCTGATTGCGAATCGCAACAGCCACGTCTTGTTTCCGTGACGCAGGCACGTACTATGGTATTTACACGGCCTTTCAAGAAATATTCAGAAAGAGAGTTGCGCAGTGAAGTTTGCAGCGAAATATCATGCCTTCATAACAAAAAGAACGCGTAAAAGTGTGCTGAATCATTACAAATTTATATGCCAAGTTGGGTTTTCTTTATTGCCGATTCTAGTAGAAAGAATGCTTGTTTAGATGTTCTATTACTCGCTTAAATTTGAACTCTTTAGACGAAGGCGAACTAGGCAGTTGAAAATACTTGCGAAGTCTTACGTTAGGATGATGACCGACCTGTTTAGTCTGCCTATTTATTGAGTGGACTTGGATCACACTCCAGCCTCGCCGCGGTAGTCTAGTGGCTAAGGTACTCGGCTGCTCACCCGCAGGTCGCGGGATCGAATCCCGGCTGCGGGGGCTGCATTTCCGATACAGGCGGAAATGTCAGTAGGCCCGTGTGCTCAGATTTGGGTGCACGTTAAAGAACCCCAGGTGGTCAAAATTTCCTGAGCCCTCCACTACGGCGTCTCTCATAATCATATGGTGGTTTCGGGCAGTTAAACCCCACATATCAATCATCATCATTGCATCACGCTCCATAGAGAGTAGCGGATTTCGCCCAATTTTTTTGGCACATACCTGGAGGGGTTTTTCTGTGGAGTAGGCAATTGTGTACTATTAGTAACCGCTAGTCAAGTTACGATATGTTCATTTATGCTTCTCGTTACCCTCAGGGTGGAAGTCAACTGATTCACCCAGTTCACCCACCACCTTTTGCCGCGAGTCTGTTTGTTTGTTTGTTTCCTGTCGACTCTGGCACATAACCACTCTGGAGTGTTGTCCGAGTCTGTGTGGCTATGGTCGCTTTCTTTTGTTATTTCAAAGGTAAAGGCCGTCCATCATGATGGTGATTTTCTGTTGAGTAGTGAGCTGTTTGTGGAGCAACTAATGATCTATTTGTATATAGCTTCACAGTAATAACTGAGAAACTTGAATAGACAGTAAGAAACAATTCTATGGTTTACTGAGGTAAACCTATTGAACCATGATACCTGAAGCACTTGAATGGCGGACTTGTGAACCTCAGAAAAGACCAAAACGAAGACGACAAAAAGCTCTTTGTGCCACTGCACCATGTTTCCCAAAACTATATCTTCCAAATGTCGCTTCAGTGAAGCCCCTCCAGCATTTCACGTTACTTCCGGAGTATTTTGTTGTTGTGTTGAGCATTCCGGTTTATTAAAATCAATCTCATTATAATAACATTTTAAAATCATTGCAATTTCTACAATATCAATAACTTGGGTGACGGTCTGACAGTACTGATGAGCGCGTTACACCCTTTAATTCTATGGAACATATTGGCGGGGAACCTAAAACCAGCAAACGTGCTTCAATATGCATGATAAAGAGACCTTCAGTCGTGCAGAAAGTGGGATCACATCTTAGTAAATATTAAAAGACCAAGAAATATGGTGACAGATTCCAGACTCTATTTCGCGCGGTGAGCAAGATTTATATTTTTATTCAATCGTGGTTAAAAACAACAAAAACTTGTGGAGCGCAACGTAGCGCGAGAGCCTTGAAGCTGAATTACGGAATATGAAGTCGATCACTTTATTGTACGTAGTCGCTTAATCCTATCATGTCGTGCGCACAAGTCCTCAAAAGTAGAGTACGCATACTGTTATTCAGCCTCGCTCAATTTTCTGCTGCTTACGACGTATAAGGAGTTGTATGGTGGGAAGCGGCTGGGGCGGCCACCAGTGGACTTAAGGATAAAGAAAAAAAAAGTACAGTTAAAAAATGTACAGGTCGAAGCAGAGCGATCGCTGGTCGATCTCACGATTTGTTCTAGTTTATTGTGGTTGAAATGCCGCACGTTTCCTCGAGGAAACGACTCCAGGAAAATTCGACACATTCGTATGTCGTCGAGCTCTGCAGAATCTGGAAAGAGCTCCCGTAGCGCAAGCATGCCTTGTCCACAATTCTCGACAGACCTGACCGAGTTGAGCGTAGAAATCACACTCGTCATGAATGACCAAACTTCAGAGAGAGGAACTCACGTTAGAAGCGACAAATGGCACCCCCCGCCACGCCCCACCCTATTGAATAACGGACTAGTCGTCGCTCGTATACGCGGCTTCCCGGATGACTAGGTCCTGGCGCCGCATCCGTTTACACGCAGTATTCAGTTCTCATACAGCCACGCCGTGGTGGTGTAGTGGCTAAGGTACTCGACTACTGACCCGCAGGTTGCGAGAGCACATCCCGTCTTTGGTGGCTGCATTTTTGATGGCGGAGAAAATGCTATAAGCCCATGTGCTCAGATTTGGGTGCACGGTAAAGAACCCCAGGTGGTCTAAATTTCCGGAGCCCTCCACTACGGCGTGCCATTTCAACAAGATATATTAATGGCTCTCTTAATCTTATCCCTAGTTTGGTTTGAACTCGGCTATGGTAAGTGGTGAACCATCTTGGATTTCCATGCCGGTAACTGCCTGTGATGCTTCAATGGAAGCTCAGAACTCCGTGTTTAGCAGGGATCGATATTACTGTCAACGACGCCGATTTTTAGAGGCGAAGCACCTTAGAGCCCAGGTTCTTTCATTGTCCGGCAGAACACATGTAAGCACAGAACATGCGCTGTTACTTTCTTTGCTTTAAATTGAAGGTACCGACTATACGTCCACCGTATGTCTGTCATGGCACAGCTGATGCAAGTTACTCATTATACACCCCCCGTAGCTTTTATGAAGTAGCGAAGTATCTACGTGCCGCTATGCCATTCGTTATTCTGCTGATTAGCGAGGTGCTCGCTACAAATCTGTAAGACATTATCCGCACTTTGTTTAGACTGAAGCTCATGACAATGAAGAATGAACGTTTGACTACAGTTGCACCTGTAACCTCTATTAGCACTTAAAAAATAATAAATCTATTCTGTGTGATCCACCAGACTTTTGGCCGATCACCCTGAGTGAATGGGTGCCAATCATGCAAGTAGCATCAACACCACAACCACCACTTCCACCACACAATTTTTTTCTGCCAACGTGAATGTGCTCTCCCCCATGAAAAGCAACGCCGGTACAAAAACAAGCGTACCCGGAGGCGAGCATTCGGGAAGCAGGGGCAAAGTGGCAACGCCGACAGCAAGCTGCTACTCTGGATGTCATAGCGTGGCTTGCGGCGGCACAACGTCTACGCAGACAGCAAGCTACCCCGGAGTCGAGAGCTCGGGAGTAGCGACGAATCACTCCGGGGCTCCGGTTCATGAGCATCTGGCGTCAACGTACAGTCGCGCGCGACATGAAGGTTATCGCGCGAGCGCCTATTAAGAACTACAACAGCGCCACGTCCCAGAATATTTCGAGGAGAGGGTGGGGTCACGCAAGTTTCAGTCACTCTCTCGGCTGTTCCTCAAGCTGCGATCACTCCCGTCTTAGGAAGCTGATTAAACGAAGCAGTGTGAAGCTTCAGCTTTAACGCATCTTCCCAAGCAATTTTGCAATCACCAGCGGAAATAAGAGCGCACGAAAAATACACTTCGTCGCAACAAATGGAAGTCTCAAAATAGCGAAAAAGGGTGTACATTTGAATGTAGGGGCGATAGTAGTAGCATAAAACAGCCAATGATGGAGAGGAGAATGCGCGATCTATAGTTATATAACGTGTCGCTAGGCCCCTGGGACGTTAGCCAAGTCGAAGCTCGTGCGATAACCTTCATATTGCGCGTGAATGTACGGCAACGAAATCAAAGGCACGAGATGAACGTCCCAAATCACGTTCAGAAAACGGTGCAATACAATCCTAGAAACATACCCGATGACGCAGCCATCGACGTGCACACAAAACGAAAGCTGATAAGCAAGCCCTCGTACATACAAGTCCACCCTATTGTCACAAAACGAGCGCTCAAAAAGGGCGCGCCGCCAAATTCTCGCGTCGAAACGCCGGAGTGACGCCGCGAGGTCAACGATAAAAAAAGAGAAAAGAAAAAAAAAACATTCAAAGACTCCCGGGCGCGCGACTCTCCCTCTCGGAAGCGTGGGCTCGCCGACGAACCTCCTCACCCTACATCGGCGGCCGAGCAAGCACTCGAAATTTCTAGAAGGAAAGAGGCGTGGTAATGCCGGGTTGAGTCATCCGACGCGGACGGCCCTCGTATCGTCTCGACCTTTCCCCCAGCCTTCGCTGCGCATCGCGCCGACGAAATGAAGAGAACTTTCTGGAATCTCGCGCGGAAGGTATTTAATCGAGCAGCCGAGACGAGAGATCAGGAGAAGACAGAAGTTAGCGCCAGAGCGCGAAGGGATTCCGCCGTGTAGTCGGCGAAGGTTTTGTCCGTAGAGACAAAGCAGGAAAAGAAGATGATTTCCACCTGAGGGGTGACGACTCGAGCTACAGCAAGAGTGTGTGTTTACCGCTATCGAGCGAAAACGCGTGGCAACAGCTGCGTGTGGGAAGCCGACGTGTTTCCGGCGAAGTTTGAAGCTTGGAGAGTGGCCAATTGAAGACGCGAGGTTTCCTGGAAGAGAAACTTCGGGGAGCAGCGGAACGACAACAACGCTGGACTTTGAGTGAGTGATTCTCGGAAGAGTATCATCCAGACTTTTGTTCCAAGAACTTTGGACTGGATAGGTTTTCTATCTCTTTAGTCTTCAAGTGTCTTGGTTGTTCAATGCACGCGACTGCATTGTAGTGCGTATTGTTGCCTGTGTCCGTTGTTTCGAGTGTGGCTGATTGTACTGTGTAGTACATTGTTTGATTGGTGACATATTGTATGCAACTATTGTGGAGTGTGCATTCTTGTGTATTGTTTTTGATCTGCCATTATTGAGAATATAATTTTGTTTTGGTTATCAACTCTCGGCTCTGACTTGTTCTTTGGGCCACAGCCGGCGTCCGCTGGCGCGCCAAAAAGGACCATTTCTAAATTGCCCACGCTTTCGTGGTGCGGTTCGGGGGGCCGATACTTCGGTCCTTGGAATTAGCCCGGCGATCGCCTCCCTAATTAACGGGACCTGTGTGACAATTAATCTGGCGTCCGCGACAGGACCTTTTGGTGCACAGTGTGTCCAAAGTATTGAGAAAGAGCCTCGAGTTGTCGATAGTGCTATAGCAACGATTTTGTGTGTTGCTCGGTGTTCTCGTTAATGAGTGCAGGAGAGTGTTCCGATAGGCTGATTTAGGCAAATACTTTTTGCACACGGCCAGACTTTATCTACAAGACACCATGGATCTCGAAAAGTGAGTAGCTCTTAGTGAGAAGATGGGTCTTTCTGGCGCCGAACTACGGAAGTGGGTAAGCCAGAAGGAGAAAGAGGTGGTGGAGAGAGAGAGGTTGGCAGCTGAGAGGGCCAAAGAAGAAAAGGCAGCTGAGCTGGAAAAAGAAAGGTGGGCGGTCGAAAGAGCCAAAGCAGAAAAAGAAGCTGAGCTGGAGAGAGAGAGAGTTTGGCAGCTGAGAGAGCCAAGGAAGAAAAAGCAGCTGAGTTGGAACGAGAGAGGTTGGCAGCTGAAAGGGCCAAGAAAGAAAAAGCAGCTGAGATGGAGAGGGAGAAGTTGGCAGCCGAAAGGGCGAGAGAAGAAAGAGAAGCGAGGGAGCGACAGCTGAAAGAAGAAAGAGAAGCGGAGATGGCTGAAAGAGAACGGCAGCGGCAGCACGAGATGGAACTCGAGCGGCTCCGTTTGCAGCAGCGAAGTTAAACTCCGGTCCAAGCTAGAGTTGAAAGCAGCGAACGGGAAGATCATGGCTTCCGCTTGAGCCCAAGCAAGCTGCTCGTAGCGTTTGATGAAAGGAAGGACGACCTTGACGCGTACCTTCACAGATTTGAGACGATTGCGAGGAGCCAGAATTGGCCGGAACATCAATGGGCAACTGCTTTGAGTACTTGCTTGAGTGGTGAAGCGCTCAGTGTGTACGGTAGGCTGATGCCGACTGATGCAGCCAACTATGCAAAGGTGAAAGCTGCTTTGCTGAAGCGATTTAGATTTACCGTGGAAGAATTCTGGGACAGATTTCGGACAGGAAAGCCAGCTGATGGTGAGGCGGCTACGCAGTACGCTGCCCGACTTAGCCATTATTTCGACAGATGGATGGAACTTTCAGGGACAGCGCAGAAGTACGATGAGCTTAGAGGGCTCCTAATAAGAGAACAATTTCTTACTAGTTGCCACCCAAGCCTGTCGCTGTACTTGAAAGAGAGGAAGGCTGAGTCACTTGAAGGAATGCTTGAATAGGCTGATCAATTCCTGGAAGCGCAAGGTGGAACCAATTTGGCCAAGGTCAAGAAGGAGTGTCCCGAAGATTCGAAAAATTCGGCACCCGAACAAAAGAAGCGTGCACCGGAGAGTGTTCCGCGATGTTTTCTGTGTAACCGAGTGGGACATCGCGCGAGCAACTGTCGTACTAACTTTACGAGCCCTACGGTAGTAAAATGTTTTAAGTGTGGACAGACTGGGCACAAAGCAGACGCATGTCAAAATGGAGAGAGTCAAACTCACCAGGTATCCTGTGTGCAAGCGGCACCGAAATCCGGTAATAATGCCGTCACAGATGGATTCGTAGAGTTGAAAAATGGGGAGAAAATTCGTATTGTGGGTGCTGTAATGGCAAAACAGCCAACCGGTGTTACGAAGGGAATGCCAACGCTGCCTGGAAAAGTAGCGGACAAAAAGGTTACGGTGTTAAGAGACACCGGTAGCTCCACGGTTATCGTGCGGAGAAATTTGGTACGGGAAAGTGAGTTAACAGGCAAAACGAAACCGGTTTGCCTAATTGACCGTATGGTTCGGATGCTTCCCGAAGCAGAAATTGAGGTTGAAACCCTGTACTTCAGCGGGAAGGTTACCGCTTTATGCATGACGACCCCCCTGTACGACCTTGTCATCGGAAACATCGACGGGGCGCGAGGGCCGAATGATCCAGAACGTTTCGGAGAAGACCCTAAAATATAGCCCTCGCCAACCCAGCGACTGCGAGATACAGTGGAGGAGCAGCCCGTGATGGATCTCACTAGGGCCCAAGGTGAAGCCGCGGCGCAAGAGACAGTGAATGAGAAGATGATCGTGTTGAATGAGTTCACGGGCCGGGCCGCTGGACTTACGTTGGCACGACCTCAACCGACCGACAGTGTAAAGGTGACGGAGTTGGCCAGCCAGGCCAAATGTTGGGACGTGAACAAGCGGGTGAATAACCGAGCAGGATCGGTTGAGCGTCATGACCCGTTAGCAGTGTCAGAAGTGACAACGATGGCTGAGACGCCGCCTCAGATACCGTCGTTGGAAGCGGCTCGCCGGAACAAAACGAGCAAAAACAATAGGAAGAGATCGAGCGAGCACCGCAAGAAAGGACGCAAGCGCAGCTCGAAATACACAGGATAAGTGCTGAGGTCGAACCGGAATGTGTTTGACAGTGCTATATGTTAAGTTAATGTGGTTGTTGTCCGGTGTCACGAATGTATGTCGAGCGAGTCAAAATGTTTGTTACGGTGTTGTGATGTATAGTATTGTATATTTGTTGTAATGAGAGAACTTTGGACATTTGTATTGTTTGGAATATGTGATGGAGTGTTGCATTCATGTACCTGTGGCTATATTTCATGTGTTGTGGAATTGAATTACAATGTACAATTGTATTGAGTGATCTTCTGTGAATGTAAAGTGTCATGAGCGACGAATTGTACAGTCTGTAAGAGTGTGTGGTGACTGTTCGCGCTCGTTTGTGTAGTTTTGAATATTATGAGATAATATTCTTAAAGTGGGAGGCAATGTCACAAACGAGCGCTCAAAAAAGGGCGCGCCGCCAAATTCGCGCGTCGAAACGCCGGAGTGACGCCGCGAGGTCAACGATAAAAAAAAGAAAGGAAAACAAACATTCAAAGACTCCCGGGCGCGCGACTCTCTCCCTCGAAAGCGTGGGCTCGCCAACGAAGCTCCTCACCCCACATCGGCGGCCGAGCAAGCACTCGAAATTTCTAGAAGGAAAGAGGCGTGGTAATGCCGGGTTGAGTCATCCGACGCGGACGGCCCTCGTATCGTCTAGACCTTTCCCACAGCCTTCGCTGCGCATCGCGCCGACGAAATGATGAGAACTTTCTGGAATCTCGCGCGGAAGGTATTTAATCGAGCAGCCGAGACGAGAGATCAGGAGAAGACGGAATTTAGCGCCAGAGCGCGAAGGGATTCCGCCGTGTAGTCGGCGAAGGTTTTGTCCGTAGAGACAAAGCAGGAGAAGAAGATGATTTCCACCTGAGGGGTGACGACTTGAGCTACAGGCAAGAGTGTGTGTTTACCGCTATCGAGCGAAGTTGCGTGGCAGCAGCTGCGTGTGGGAAGCCAACGTGTTTCCGGCGAAGTTTGAAGCTTGGAGAGTGGCCAATTGAAGACGCGAGGTTTCCTGGAAGAAGAACTTCGGCGAGGTTTCCTGGAAGAGAAACTTTGGGGAGCAGCGGAACGACAACAACGCTGGACTTTGAGTGAATGATTCTCGGAAGAGTATCATCGAGACTTTTGTTCCAAGAACTTTGGACTGGATAGGTTTTCTATCTCTTTAGTCTTCAAGTGTCTTGGTTGTTCAATGCATGCGACTGCATTGTAGTGCGTATTGTTGCCTGTGTCCGTTGTTTCGAGTGTGGCTGATTGTACTGTGTAGTACGTTGTTTGATTGGTGACATATTGTATGCAACTACTGTGAAGTGTGCATTCTTGTGTATTGTTTTCGATCTGCCATTATTGAGAATATAATTTTGTTTTGGTTATCAGGTCTCGGCTCTGACTTGTTCTTTGGGCCACAGCCAGCGTCCGCTGGCGCGCCAAAAAGGACCACTTCTAAATTGTCCACGCTTTCGTGGTGCGGTTCGGGGAAGCCGATACTTCGGTCCTTGGAATTAGCCCGGCGATCGCCTCCCTAATTAACGGGACCTGTGTGACACCTATCAAGAAACGAAATGTTCACGCATGCTTTGAGTACCTACAAAACTCACCCCTCGACAAGTACCTAAATATGACGAACACGTACATAAAGTTCGTCTTTGCCGTGTAACGGACACTGCGTTCTTTTACTGTTCTTAAATAAATTTAATTCTGATTTAAAGGTTACGCTATGCTTTTTCGACCAATTCCACAGAGCTGGTATGTGCCATAATACAGAAGAAACTAACAAACCAAGCTCCTACATCATGGCTGTGACACCAGATTAGTCAGCTGATAAATAAATGTTTGTTTTGAGCCTTCTGTTTCCACAGGATTTCAGACTAGATTCCATCGAAGAACCATTGGTTCTACATTTTCCGGATCAGAAAGCAGTAATAATGAAGGCAAAATGGAATGCACAACGGAAGGCAAAACGGTGGAAACTACATCACCTTGGGTTAACTTGGCAGAGACATGCTGAACTTCGACGGAAAGTTTCTGCCGCTCATTGATGCAAACTGCGAGAACGCTGGTTATGCGGCAAAGACTCAAGTAATCACAGCGAAACTGAAAGTTCTGAATTGAAATATCTGGAGTAACAGAAAACAACCGAGCCCTACGTGAGCAAGCGTCTCTCATACGTTTAGCAGTGGCTTGCGTGACAAACTCGTGAAGTGCCAATTCCGGAGCTAATCTAGATGTCCGCGCTTCAGCAGTGCTGTTGATTCAGATAAAGCGGCTTTAGGATGTTATTTAAACTGCTTTCGGGACGAGATACCAGTGTAGAGGCATAAAAGACGAACGCAGAATAACAACCGCTTTATTGAAATCACATATGCTTCTCTTTTGAAACCACACATGTGCGGAAATGCACCCATGACCGCGTGATGAGAGCACCCTACAGCCCCACCAAGACTACTATCTACACATGAAAATCAAGCTCTTTCCTTGAAAAATACACAGATGCATCACTGACGCGCTTATCTGGGTCATGTGTGTCTAGCTATTTATGAGGCTTCTAGTATTCTACGTGCCCTATGGCTTTTCGCTCAGTCCAACACCATTTACCTTGTCAAAACCTTCGTGCTGATAAGAATGAGCTTGGAAAATTTTTAACCAACGGCTGTGAGCTTGAACTGACGTTTCGACAACTGGAATAACCTTCTTTAGGGCTAGAACTTCAAGGCTAGAGAGATGGGCTTGCACTTCTTCGCACATCTGCTCCATTGAACAGGCAGGTGCTTCTATCTCTAATATCCTAGTGAATTAGAATGTTAGCGCAGTTTAAGTTAACCTAATATGTCTTACTAACACGGCCCCCAACATGCATTTTTCAAATTATTACCGAGGATGACGCTTGTAAAAACTATTACCAAGATGACATTTGCAAAAAAGACTCAAGTTGCGTTCCGTTTTGAGAACTGGCATATCGCTTTTCGAATTCATCAAGAATAAAACGTTTTTAACCGCTACAAAGTGATTCAAACAAAGTGTTTCACATTCCCTTTAATATCTTAAGCACCTGTTCAGAAGCACTACTGCGGGCACGCGTTCGTATTGCTGAACAAATTCCTCGAAGTTTGCGAAGGGGCCACTGCATGTCCGCATTATAACTTTCTGTACCTTCTTCAAGAAATGAGAACGTGCATGAGCATACGAAATTGACGCTACCAGCTTGTCACTACAGATATTTTGTAAGTAATTTGCAGTTGAAGGTAACCACTTGTCCTTAAGTGTCTATCTCTTTCAGTTGGCGTCGTTCGCGCTAACCGCCGCAATGAATCGAATCATACTCAGCCAACCTTCTCTAGAAGTTTACGCTATTGATAACAGAGCGCACACTTTAGATGGCAAGAGCAAGTATATTACATTGCCAAGGCTCGTGACCTCAGACGGAGTATACGTATATCGTTCCTTCAGCATATTTATTGAATATTGTAAACATGAGGCGGGGGCAAGCTATATTTATAGCTTTTTGAAAATTCTTTGGTTAAACGCAATGCTGACGCGTTACTATTTTTTTTAAAAAGTCCCTACTACTTGCTACTTTTGGTGAGTGATACCAGTAAAGAAAGTAGAAGATACACAGAAGAAGCTTTTCTTGTACGAGCACAATATGGCCCGTGCAATCTCTGTCAGCCATCCAGGATAACCTGTAATCTATAGGCTGCTAACATATTCAACTGATCTCTTTAACGGTGCCTTTGTATTCTTCGTTTGTTTTGCTGCTCTCGTGTTTGCTTGATCCATCATTTTTGTGGCGATGGTTCTCACTAATGTCATTTTATTGCATGCACAATTTCTTCATGAATATGCCCTCCAACTAAGATGATATTCAAAATAGACATCATTAGCAACAAATAAATGAAATTATTGAGTAAAGAATTAGTCATGACTTCACTATTATAATTATGAATAATACATAACCTCAGCAAATCGCGAAAAAGTGCACTCATGCCCCCCTCCCCTCCCCCTCCATTGTTTATCAGCCTACGGCAGTGCAGCTTTGCGTACTATGCATACATGGACTGTGTAATAAAAAGACACACACCTCAGTGTTCTCTCCGCGTTACACAACATTCTACAGTGATTCTACCTACCACTTTCGTACTTCGAAGAATAATCAATATTTAAATATTCACTGTTATGTTCTTTCATTATGAGCCGTAATCTGTTATTAAAACAGAGCGTATTAGTGAAAAAAACACACACACACACGTGAAAAAACTAAACAGTGCGATATTTTTATCGATTTTGCTGGTTCCTGCTGACCATTTCATTTACTCGCCTCGGTGGAGCCAACAAGAAGACAGCTGCAGCGAGGGAACGAAAGAAAGTGCGAGGCATAATGGCAGCCATACGGAACACGAAGCATGAAGGCAAAGTATATATGACAGGCAAGGCGCGCGGACCAGCAGAACTATAGTGCGCGAGAAAGTCAGTGCCGTGCAGTGGGGAGTGTCATTCACATTCAAATGAATTCAAAGTTTCTCGTTTCGCTGCCGCCATCAAGTCGGTCCGAATAAGCTCGAACACCGAAGCGTGGCAGCCTACTTCTCCTTTTCCGAAAGCTCGGCGAATTGGAAGGGTACCAGGAGCGACAGCAGCACAAGAGAGACCGAGGAAGCTGAAGCAACGTTTGCAGGTCTGAAACGCGAGAGGAGCGGTTAGACCCACTCTAGATCTGGTGTAAGGTCGAATCGGTGGGCTTACTCGTCACGCTGCAGCCTGGATTTTCGAAATTCAAATCGTGATCGCCCGCTGCTAGGCTCTTCGTGGCGCGCAGCACAGCTGGGGCACAGCTCTGAGTATCGAGCCGAACCGAGAATTCGCAGAAAGCAGGCGAGGTGTGTTCTCTGAGAGGATGCTCCAAGTGGCACTATAGCCGGAGCCACGTGACCGGTTGCAGGCACAAGCGGATTTCTCAGTGCTCGAGAGCTGTAAAACACCTAGTGGCGTCGAGAGCGAGTGACTCGTGGTGAACGTCGTATAAGCTCTGCAAATTGCATACTTTCTGCTTTGAGCACTAAGGACTACCATCAAGCATCACTGAGTGCTTTAACGAGCTCGAACTGAGCAAGAACAGATATGCACAACGTATATACGCGTACAAACGCAAGAAAAAATATTGGCAGCGTAGGGGCATGCTGCACCATTGCAAGATTTGTGAAAGCTGGTTTGTCCTAAGGTATATGTAATAGGTCGCCCTTTGATTTTCACGAACAGATGGTCAAAAGTTGTGTTTTCGTTCTGGACATTGACGCTGCGCCATTTTTAGGCGCTTGGAACGTGGAGTTCATAGTTAGTTCATAGGTTGAGATGCTAGCTGGCGTGCACATAAATTGAACAAGGAACCAAACTCAAGAAGTGTCTGTAGAACTGGATGACTGCCTTCGCAGTAAACATATGCCCAGAATAGCTTGCCGAACTCACTCACGTATCTATGTAATAAGGCACCCACCGACACTTTAGTGGGTTCGGCCTAAAGTAATTCTCGTGAGCTTATTTGTCGAAAGGTACCCGACTGGGTTATGGCTTGGTTAACCCGAGTGAGCCATTCCAACTATAAGTTTGGTGAGCCTGTGAGCCTCACTGCTTACTAATTTGGTGAGTGTGAATGCGCGTCAAGCCTGGATGAGAAATCTATCTCGTGAGGTTTGCCAATTTGTCTGTATTTTGCTTATTTCGATATTCCAGAAGTACCGGCGATGAGGCTATGCGTAGATCACACGAATACCTAAAAAGGTCATATTTTCACCCTAAAGGCGAAGCACGGATCAAGACAGCTATAAGTATGTAGTTTTGTTAGGTTTACAAAATGCAATAAAGATTCGCGTACTAATTGAATTACGAGTGCAATTTTATGTTTGTAAAAATATATATTGCCTTCGTTACTGACGAGAGTTTTCGATCTTCCATCGCCCCCTTCAGAACATCGAGGTAAGCCGGTGCTGGAGCAGTTCTTTCTTGAACCGTTGTTCGATCGGAAGAAGTCGAAGTAGATCTGGCGCGCACACTTTGGTGCCAAAAAAGAAGAAACAGCAACAGCTAAAGAGGGAACACCACGGAACGCAGCGTGTCTGGGCAACCAAGTCTCCTCTGACACCCACGTTGGCTGCATAAACTCTGATCCAAGGACATATATGCAGAATAACTATTGGGGAGTAGGCCCTCTTTGGTGGCCGGAATTGTCTGAGAAAAGCTTTCATTTCTATATAACATTCACTAGGAAACTCGAAGCGAAATATTACAGCCACCGTTGCCGCGATGTACTGTATAAAAATTCATGAGCGATATTATCCTTAAACCTCCTATATATAACTGGCGCGGAAAAAACGATATGAATATGGAATGGGAGGGGGGGTGGGGCAAAAGGTTGGGAATTGAAAGGAATGTGTGGGCCATAGCGTTATATATATAACTGTCTGTTGATGTCAACTAATTGTCTGTAAGATTTTACAATATATATATATATATATATATATATATATATATATATATATATATATATATATATATAGGGTGTGTGTGTTTTGAACCAATACAGTTTATAAAAAAGAAAGATTGACGATTGATATGTGGGATTTGATGTCCCAAAACCACCATATGATTATGAGACACGCCATAGTAGAGGGCTTCGGAAATTTCAACCACCTGGGGTTCTTTAACGTGCACCCAAATCTGAGCACACGGGCCTGAAGCATTTTTGCCACCACCGAAAAAGCAACCGCCGCCGTCGGGATTCGATCTCGCGACCTGCGGGTCAACAGCCGAGTACCTTAGTCACTAGACCACCGCGGCAGGCCTTTGTAAAAAGAAAAAAAGCTATGAGGGTTGCTTTGCTGCCATGTTCACACGTGAACTCCATGTCGTGGCAGAACTATTTTGCCGCAGTTAGCACGACACTGTTGTGACTAATTAAAAATATTAGTACATTAACTTTTTTCCGGGCAAGAGTTCCGGGCAGGAGTTCATATTAAAATTTTGTAGTGCATGCACTTTTATGGCATACCTATTTTATAAAAATAGCAAAATCTTCTCGTAGTTTAGGATATTCAACAGTGAACTTGATGGGCAAAATGGAAACTGGGGCGTGATTTGTGATGTGGCTTCTTGTAGAATATCCACTTCAACCTGCACTGATTGGCTGTAGCTTGGCAAACATCGTGGTGCCTCTTTTCGACCTTTCTTCGCAACGTCATTTTAACGTCACGAAGCTGTCGCAACTGTAAACACAAATGAGAAGGACGGAATGCTGTCGCAACGAATGCTGTCCCCAGAGATCCGCTTTTGAACGCACATCTATGAGGCATGCATGCATGAACTACTCTAATCACGTTAGCCCTTGAATTTTGTTTGATGAGATCACCCGCCTAACATACCGGCGATAAGCTTGGCACGCATTCCCTTCTTCGTTGTCAAACACCTGAACTCGTTCATAGGTGAGTTAAGACTTGTCAACTTTATTTAAGTGTTCTGTTGCTGTCCATTTCGTCCACGTTCTTGCTATTTACGCTGGGAATGAGATGGCGGGTTTGGCGCGTCGACGCAGTACGCCGTCATGACTCACCGTTTTTTCGCGTAACTGAAGGCGCTACTAGCGGACACCTGAAGAATTGCCCCCAAACGCGACAGAAGCGACCGTTCTGTTACGTCAGATCGGAACTATTCATCGCATGTGAGTGACAAAGTTTGAATTACGGCCGGTGCTCCGTGGCCATATACTTTCGTGAAAAGCGGCAAGTCATCTATCGCCTTATTTTTGCGCGTACTGTTTCGTGGTTATCTCTTACCTCTTTCTCTCGAACTGCGCACCGGGAAACTGGAATAGCAATTTTATTTTGTCTATGATTTCGTATGTGGAGTGTAACGTCCCAAAACCACCATATGATTATGAGAGACGCCGCAGTAGAGGGCTCCAAAAATTTCGACCACCTGAGGTTCTTTAACGTGCGCCCAAATCTGAGCACACGGGCCTACAACATTTCCGCCTCCATCGGAAATGCAGCCGCCGCAGCCGAATTCAAGCCTGCGACCAATATATATATATATATATATATATATATATATATATATATATATATATATATATATATATATATATATATATATATATATATATATATATATATATATATATATATATATATATATATATATATATATATATATATATATATATATATATATATATATACGCCTGCGTTGGGCCGAGGTTCCCCGCTGCATCGTTTTTCATTGAGCAGCTATAGTACTTTGCAATGGAAGACTTTGATGAGATTATATAGTGCATGGGAAGATGTTGGGCGTATAGGCATCCACCTTACACCTGACAATCATCACAGCCCACGCAACCGTCTGTTAATACTGCATCTTGGGCAGCACCGACAATCAACAATCCATAAAGGGCGCCTGATAATCGATCAATTTGCTACGCCTGCTGCACCCCGCACACGTCACCCGCTCTTGCCGCTGGCTGTGCCTTCGCCTCCGAACCTTCGGTGACTGTGTCCGGTCGTTGGAATCCGGAATCCAGTCCATCCCACAATACGTCACTGGCTCATCACCGCGCGATGCCCCTATATACTAACCATTCTGTCTTCCCGCCGAAGCGCTCATCATCTCGTCGGCGGCAATCACGGTGCATCACAGGGCCCCATGCGTCACCGGCCTGGACCCTCCAACCAGAAAAACTAACCATCGCCGTTCACGAGGCCAAAACTGCGCCATCTTCGAAATGTCCAAGCCCTCAATTCTACCGTGCTAACGTGGTTGCCATAACTGTTGAAGGCATTTGTACTTGTGCACTTGTGGACAACGGCGCAACCATTTGTCATAGCTGCTAATCCTTGCTGTTCATTACAAAAGGTAACGACACCGCGTTCGGGACTGTCACTACACACCGCTAGCGCGAGGCAAGTGGCGCCTCTCGCAGCCTGCACTGCAAGATTGCTCAGTGAAGGCAATCCGTACGTCGTTGCGTTTGTCTTATCTGCCTGTTCGCATGACGTCATTCTCGAGAGGGATTTTTTGTCCCGCCATAAGGCCGTGATCAAATGTGCACGCGCCAAAGTAGAGTTTTTGCCATTGTGTGACATTCAATTTCTTCACGCTCTTCATCAGATGTGTAAGTTGTTCGTTCGTGAGGATACCGACATTCCGCCTGACACTTTCGCACTTGTCCCCGTTTCCTGCAACACCCACACAACGCTACGGTCTTTTTAACGCCGCCCGACGCCTTCACGAGCCGTATCTATAGAGCTCTGCCGCTACATTTCGCAACGATTGACATTACCGCCGGCAGCAGCAATATATTCATCTTCGATGCGCTCTCCCTATACCTGTCACGTTGCTTGCAGGTGAATGTCTTGGCCGCGTGGAAGATATCGACCCTTCGTCTCTAGCTGACGTCCCAGATGGTAAATGCGACTAACCACACACCCTGTTGGCACTGGTGAAGTCGTCTAGGGATGTTTTCCAACACCATTGCCGATGCCATCACCTCCTCCAAACGTACTTCTTCTGTACGTGTTCCGGAATTCTTTCTATGTGTTGCCACCTAAACTGGGCCGCAAATAGCAAATGCAACGTAACGTTGACACCGGCCGGTATACACCTGCCGCTGCGTCAAATACCATATCGCGTCTCCACTGATGAGCGCTGCCTCATTAATGGCCAATTGCAACGAAATTTGGCACACTGCAAAAAGTCAATGTATAGGTAGTCTAGCTAGAAGTAGTGCTGCCTGCCAGGTGTCGCCTTCTAAACACAAGCACTCACCTTAAAAAAAGCTTGCAAACGACGGTGTTTTTGAGACCAAAACTAGAAAAAACGACGCCATTACGGCTGATAGGAAGTGACGTGATCGACAGAAAGATTATCTTCTCCACACTCCTCGAGCATGCACATCGTGGACGCGCCCCTTAGTGTGTGTGTTTTTTCTATGTTAATTCAAGAAAGCTGCGTGAACATGCCTCTTATCGAACGCTGGTCCGGGCTTCCCACAGGTGGGCTTACAGTATCTCTCAATGCCCATTATCACCAATTGACCTGTTCCAGAAGGAAACACCGGCCCATCACTGCGTTCTGTGCACCTCCCCGGGTTTCTCTCCTGCGCAACGCCGCGATGAGCGCCAGCGTCAACGTCACCGCCAGTGTAAGCGTTAGCGCCCCCTGCTTCACATCTTTAGCGGCAGATGATGTACTTTTTTCAGTTACTCTGTAATTAGTTTCTTCAGCCTGCGACAAGCGTAGGCAACAACACATTGTGAATAGCCGGGCTTTCGCTAAGCGAAGACAGCGCCAAGCTCCAAGCCGCTGGCGTCTGTGTGTACTTAGGTGAGAGCCATAAAATCGAAACAGCGAAGAATGGGTAGGCAGTTGAGCAGGCGGCACAGTGTGGTGAAGGCGACGTCCCATGCAAGGGACCACAAGATGAGGTTCACGTAACCGCGGAGAAGCTGGATTAACGGTGACAAGGTGGACGCAAGATTGCAAACAAACACCATAAATACGAGCATAGGCCTCCAAAACTTGAAAGTTCCTTCATGGTAGTGCGCTCGGCAAATTCCAGGACTGCACGAAGTTTTGCAGGGCCAGGTAATACAACGTGTTTAGACAAGATGTGCCTTAAGATGACGAGCTCCCGGGTATTGAAGCGGTGTTTCTCGAGGCTAAGTTGAAAGCCTCTGTTGGTCCGACAAGTCGAAACGTGCCTGAAACGAAAAAGGTCCGTGGAGAAATCATGCGAGAAATCCACGACATCGTCGAGGTTTTCTCGACGAGAAACAGATATAAGAAAAACATGTTTAATTGAGGCCACAGAGTGGCCTCAATTATATATGTGCCTTTAAACCATAAGTCGTTCTAACGTAGCAAGTGCTTTGCGAAGCCCAAAGGGCATGACGTTAAAATCGTATATAGTCCGTCAGGTGTAATAAACGTAGTCTTCTGGCGATCGGCTTCAGCCATTGGAACTTGCCAGTAGCCAGACCGCAAGTCCACTGACGAGAAGGTTTCTGCTCTGTGAAGGGTGCCATTGGTGTCATCAGTGCGTGGCAATGGATAGACGTCCTTGTGGGTTATCATATTCAAATGATGGTAGTCCACGCAAAACATGATAGATTCGTTTTTGTTACGCATCTGGACGACAGGAGACGCCTAGGGTTTGTGAGATAGTCGAATAACGTCTTTATAAAGCACATCTGCAACATTATATATATATATATATATATATATATATATATATATATATATATAATATTTATGTGTTCGTGTGTGTGTGTGCGTGTGTGCGTCCATGTGTGTGTGTGCTACGATAACGACAGGAAAAAATCTTGCAGTCGCGTGTTTAATTTATAATTGGTGCTCTCATTGCCAGCAAGCTGACGACGCGGAGCTCTAGCGGTGTGCCCAGGCAAATTAGACTGAACCGGATATGACGATTACTACAGAACGTCGCTGCGTCGCTCCTTGTTAGCAATCCTCCCTGCAGCTGTATCGCTCTTTCCTGCTTTGAAGCCACTTTTAACGCAGTCTGTTTGAAACGCGTCTGTGCGTTTGTGCTGCCTTGGCACCACCTAAAGGTAGCGTGTTTGAAACACGTTCGTGCTGCATTGAAGTCGATGGCAAGTCAAGTCAAGCAGCGTTTCTGAATACTGGGGTCCGACCCGGCACTATCGGAGTCTTCTATAGAAGACTCCGATTGGACACAAATACCCGTGGTCTGCTTTTAGTTAACACGCACGCTGCTAATTTTTATTGTTCAACAACACATAGGAGAAATCTCCCACTGGCACTACCAGGAGGTCAAGATCGAGTTCCTATATACACGGGGTGGCCAGTGAACGGCTGTGCAGCGTGAGCAGTCGGTTTTTCTCAATAACTGGCCAGCAGACGCTGCCTGCGTCAGCGTCGCAAGACGAGAGAGGCAGGCGTAGGAGAAGATAGAAGAAGAGGGGACGCACGTGCGCAATGGGGTACGCCGCCGGGAGGAATGCCTAGCGAATAGAGAGAGGGGAGCAAGCGTAGGTTAGCAGACGCTTCCCTTGTCGGCGTTGCGAGGCGTGAGAGTGGAGAGCGTAGAAGAGGAAAGAGAGGTGGAGTCGACGTGCATGCACACTAAGAGTTATCACGCCACACAATGGACTCAGCTCGACCCTAGGTGCTTTGCATATAAGTGTTTGGCTCTGGTGTGGGCACTTGGAAAGTTCTGGTCGTACTTTTATGACCACCCATTTGATCCAGCAACCGATCACCACGCTCCTTGCTAGCTCGCCATGTTGAAAGACCCTTCTGGCCACCCAGCGCGATGGGCACTCCGAATCCAGGAGTACGACATTCGCGTCTTCAATGCTGTGGACAAAAGCACTTTGACACTTACGCCTTTTTCCACTCTCCTTTATCTCTAGATCCGGTGTACGGAACCACTTGCGTCCATCTTTTGTCATCTCTTGATCTTGACTCCATTGCCACAGAACAAATGGCGTCATTCATTGGCGGATTCGGGGTGACCCACGAACTCTGCGCTGGAGCACTCCACTCTGACGAAGGGAAACAGAAGAAAATCTACCAATGAAACAAACGCGTTCCCTCTGGAGCAAATGGAAGGGTCAGAATGGAACGCGATGTGCGCGTCTCTCTTCTTGCTTGAGTGGACATGCTGGGTACAGCGACGCTACGCTGGCAAAACGTGAGCTCCGACCCAAGACATAACCGACGCAAGGAGGTTCTATAGAACCTTTGGAGTGTCAATCGCGGCCACCACCAATGGGAGCAAGTGAAGCCGCCGGTGGCCATATTAGTAGTGGAAAAACAGGATGGAACCTCCAAAGACCGCAATGGAATATGCGCGTTGCGCGTGTCGGTTTTGCAGTTACACGGTAAAAAAATCAGATGGAAATCTCTTTTAGGTTACACCAATGAATGAATGCCTCTTCTTGTTCATGAAACAAACTATTTTATGCAACCATTGTCAGCTGCACGCTTTCAGATCAGTCTGTTGTCGAGGGATGCTTCGCATATCGAGCTTGTTGGTGCACTATTGCGGTACAAAAGGGTTGTAGTATATGTTGGGTGTTTAATTAAATGTGCCTGCAGATACTCGAGATCAAGGGGAACACGACATTTGTTCGCCTCTTTCATATATGTCCTTGTGTGCGTGTCGGCAGATTACCAGAAAATATGTAAGGAAGTTGAGATAATTAAAGCTAAATCTAGAAAGGAAAGGTAGATAAGTAAACTGGGAGTCACCAGCAATCTATCTAGAGTTATCGAATTCTAACCAATTCACAGGCGGAACCAAAACCGAAGCACCGATGTTGCGTGTAACCGACAAACTCCAGGAGACGTACCCCAAATGAAGCGTTTATAAGAACGATTGCAGCGGCGTTAGTTCTGCATAATATTTATGAACTTCCTTTGGCGACGTGTGTTGTCATGGCAAGCGCAGCCTTCAGAGCCTAGAAACGAGGTATCTCGATATTTGATCTAACGCCGCTCAGTCATTTTGGCAACTTCGTCGTTAGCTATGGCGTCACATGCATGGCATCACCAGCTATGACGTCACGTGCACTTTATTTTTTGTTCCGCCGGAAGTGTTCCTTCCTCAAAGAAATGGCGCTAAGCCCATGAGCTGCTGATCAGCCACAATTTTCTGAACGTATGGTTTTCTGTGAAGCCATCGCTACCAGTTGTATCTACCTTGGTGCTGCTATGACTGCCAACGACGTAAATCAACATCTTTACGTGTGGTCGGCGCATTGCAGCCGCTCCCATACCCTGCCAAGCCATTTTATCGCGTCAGTATTGACCTTTATGGGCCCCTATCAATGACACCAGATGGCAATCGGCAAATTATTTTGGCTGTCGAACTCCTGACACGCTATGCCGAAACTTCCGTTTTCCCGAGCGCTATATACCACTCGAGATGTCGTCTCTTTCATTTTCCGTTGCTTTATCCTCTGACATGGCACACCTCGTGAGCCCCTTAAGAGGCACCGCTTTTCCCTCCATGGTTGTCGAAGCTATGCTCTTGGAATGCGGCGTAATTCATAGGAAAACCGCAGGATACGACGCTCAGGCTAACGGGTCGACAAAATGGTTCAGTCGCACTCTGGGTAATATGCTATCGGTGTACGTGGCATCTTACTCACGCAACTGGGACCACGTCCTCCCTGATGTAACATTCGCACATAATACCACGATAGAAAGTACCGGAGTTTCAAATTCTTTCTGTTTTGTGAATGCGGGCCTTCACATACTATCGACAGACTACTTTCCTACCGTCATTATACTTCCGAGTGTCCACCTGTCTCTCAAGCTGCTTGACAAACCGACGAATGACGCCAGCTCGCTAACACGTTTACCCCGCAAAAAAACACCAATGTCAGAACGAAAACCACAGCACCTTATTTCCAGATCCTAGCTATGCCCCAGGGTTTCTCGTAAGGCTGTCTGTTCTTTGCCAAACTCCGGGACGTTCCTTCAAGATCGCTTCAAGATAAGAGGGGCCTTACACCGTCATGGAGAAAACCTCTCCAGTTTTTTTCTTATCGCGCCAGTTTCTCGACATGTGCCGGCGTGAACATAACATTGTCCATGTTTCCCACCTCAAACCATACAATGAACCTCGGCCTGAAACTTCTTAGGTCACCAGGATGGCCCCCTTTTCTGCGGGGCGATTGTGAACTGAGAAGAGGCACCACCATTCAGCAGCGTCGCCAACGCTCGGCTCACTCGGCTCACTCGGCTCACTCGGCTCGTGTTTTCGAACCGTTGCTGTGCCTCTGGACGGTTTTTCTCGCTGACTCACTGCCGACAGCCATTAGGTCCCTGAACAACCAATAAACCTCTTCTTCGGCACTTAGAAACGTAAATGCTGTCAGATTCAACATGCGCGCCACTTCATCCTCAAGGGTGAATGAATGCACACAAGTGTGAGCCAACTGGTGTGCCCTTCAGACTTACTTCATGAGCTAGACGGCCGGTGACCCCGCCTTCGGAGAGCTTTGCTAAGTGCACGACCGGAACTATTTTTTTAGTTGCGGAGACTATCGGCTGCCGCGCTTTGGTTGTTTGGGCAGGTATTCATTGAATTTCTGATCCGACTACAGTTGGCCTACGCTATAATGTCGGCCTTGTTTTTTCAATATAATACAGCGTGCTTCTCTGGATACCGTACACAGCCATGCTAAGCACACCTCTCGCTGAGCAGTGCTGCGTACGGTATCGTAAGTACGCCGAGATTTTTCTGTAGGGGAAATTGGTACGCGTATACATTAGGGTAATAGCTTGCAGCGCGTAACAATTGAGGCCGTGGATACAGAACTTTGTCGAGTGGAGTTACATTTCCAGAGTAAAAAGTGATTTTAATTCCTCAATGGTAATTTCGTCAGAAGCTCCACGAATTGCGCTTATTTTGATTTTTTACTCGTACACACAGTAATGTTTTTCGGCTGTCGTGGTATTACTGTAAAGTAAAGAGCAAGTGTCCTGTCTTGAAGATGAGCAGATGAGACGTACATTTCTTGTTCTCAGAGCCGTAAATAACAAATGCGGCGTAGAAGATACAGTGTTGACAAATAGATTGAAATGGCGCTAAAATGCTTTCAGTTTAGGTGGCCGTACATAGACTGCACGACTCCAGTGCGCCCTTATAGCGGTGCAAAGAGGATAAGAACGAAATAGTGTGGGAGTAAAGCCTATATTTTACAAACACATATTTGAATGGCCAGCTTCTGCTGACGACAGCTTTGTCCTGGGTTCTTCAATATTTTTAAAAACCGCTGACTCAGTCATATATCCCCCTCGTAACGAGCGATGAAAAAATAAACCTACTGGCCGCATCTGACACCCACGTGCATGCTGTTGATTGATGATCAGCTAGCCTTGCTTCGATGCGATGAATCATATGAAAACCAAGTGCGCAAAGAGCACGGTCATGTACCGGCGCCGTTTAAGGCCGTCAGGAAAATCAAACAGCCATTATATGAACATGATTACCACAGTACCAGAGTATCATCATTTTTTCCCGAAGAGCCCTTGTTTTGAGGATTGTGAATATGTGTTTAGTAGGGGCAGCGTGAAATGTTAACTCAGATTCAATAAGTCACCCCTCAACCTTAATTTACGAAAATGTTACTGTAAAGATGCAATCAATCTTGCACGAGAAATCGATACTGAGGAAACGCGAGGCGCGTGCATGCAACAGAAACAGAACAGCGGATGTAAATAGTAAGACAGCTTCTTCTTCTTCTCGGTTAATATTCCGAAACGCCTAAAAACGACAGAACTCTGTGCGCTCTGCCCTGCAGGCTGGAAGTTTCACTGAGGACTTTTGCGCAGCTCACAAATTTCATCCCATTATATGCCGGAAGAATTGGGGATTTCAACAATAGGTATAATAAATTAAAAAAAAAGAAACTGAGTAGGCAAGCTAAGGCGACACCCTTGTGCTGATTGATATGTGGGGTTTAACGTCCCAAAACCACCATATGATTATGAGAGACGCCGTAGTGGAGGGCTCCGGAAATTTTGACCACCTGGGGTTCTTTAACGTGCGCCCAAATCTGAGCACACGGGCCTACAACGTTTCCGCCTCCATCGGAAACGCAGCCGCCGCAGCCGGGATTTGATCCCGCTACCTGCGGGTCAGCAGCCGAGTACCTTAGCCACTAGACCACCGCGGCGGGGCGACACCCTTGTGCTGTAGACGTGTAATGAGACATGAAGGATGTGGTAGTCGTCCTACTTAAATCGATAAGAGTAGTTATATTCGCGACTGAAGTCGACAGGTGCTAAGGAAGCGCTGAGAGATGAGCCTTGTACTAGAAACACTTGACGTTATTGTTGAATGACTGCTTTATGAGCAAGGATCTATATAAAAATACAGGCCTATACATGCACCACCGCTCAACATGAGCGTTACCTTTCCATAGAAAGACGAAACACCTCTTAGCCAAACTAGTGGCAGTGAACACTTTCTCGGCCTGTCTTCGAAAAATAACGCACAAAAGAGATTCATCTGGTGCCTCGAGTTCGGTATGAAGTTACTTATTTCCAACGAGAGAGAGAGAAAGAGAAATAAAAAAATCGACAATTCAAGCCACTTCTCGAACACGTGAGGCGTAGCAGAAGAAGGAAAACGACTCTTCGCCATGAAGTGTTCGGGTGCATACATCACTGGTCATTCTTCATTCAGCCAAGAAGGCGAAACACTGGGAACACTTACGAAAACGAGACGGCAGAAACACGAGAAAGCGACTCCCGCCGCTCTGTCTCCGTGGCGCACAATTGATTCTCGACAGCTCGGGGCTCTCGGAAAGGGACGGGCCGACCTTAACGCTGTACAAAGGGGGCATCATGTCCCGACGGAAAGGAGCACTTTGAAGCAAGCTTCCCTTTTTTCCCGCGCTTCCCTCGTTCTTGTCTCCCCAGGTCGTTTAGAATCTTCTCCTCCTCCGCTGCTTTTCTCTTGTGCGCGGGCGCGCCACCGCCCAAGGAAGAGAGCGCACGAAGTAACAAGACTCTGTCGAGGCGCGCAACGAATGCGAACGATTAATTTCCGTTAGCATTTAATGAAGGGCCTTCGAGAGAACCGATGGACCAGTCTCCGAGGGGATCCGCAGGCGAGCCATTCAACGTACGCGGAAGGACAAACGCGAGCGGCGAGGCGACACAAAGATTGCCGTTGTTGCCGCCGAAAAGAAACCGACTGTGGAGACCTAAGCGAACCTGCAGAGGGAAAGGAAAATGAAATGTACCGATTTGCAGGAGCTTAAGATGTCCGAGAGAAAGAAGCAAAACTACAGTCCCACGGTACACATTAGCGCTGAATAAGTTAATGAAGAGTTATGTCACTTACGATCAAGTTTGCAACAATGAGAGAGAATTGTCGCAAGAAAACAGCTAGCGCTATCAGTTGTATCTTTAACTTCAATTTCCCCAGAGGACAGTAAAGAGAAACAAAGTAAACTTAAAGAAACTGAAAAAAAAAAACTGCGTCAATGAAATCGATGAAAAAGCTTGTCGAGCCTAATGAGGCATCACTATACTGTTTCACAATCACAAAACATTTTCAATATCGTAGAAAAAATAAGAAAAACTGGCTCATTGGCATTTTGCGCAGAATTAGTACAGGGGCGCGTAGTATGCACCCTGAGTATTGGAAACCCATGCGTATTTGAACATTCGTATTAGGTTCGAAATTTCGGCTCTTCTCACACTACCCAAACAAATAAACTAAATTGCTAGCTAGCTATTCTGCCGATTTCGCATAACGCATTCACTCTGTCAAACAAAATTAACTGACGAATGGTGAGATGTTACAATAATATTCTTTTTCATTTAGCACAGTTACATTATCAAAGGCTCAATCTATGAAAATTGTGACTAAAACATGTTGATAATCTAAAGAAATATAATAAAAATCGGGGCAGATCACAGGCAGCCCTTGGATTGACGTTATGCGAAGCATGCGGAGGGAAGGTGTCCGTGTTGTAATTTTTTATTAAGTGAAACATCATGAAACGACGCTAAATATATGTACAAATGTTGCAGGTGCAGACATATGTTGAACAGTCAGATGTTAATATGACCTGTTGTTTGCACATGTGCAACAATGTTAACAGAAACATGAGTATTAGCAACACCAGAAGAGATAACCTGATATAAAGCGCTGGTGCCCGCGAGGATGGCAGTCCTGGACAATGCTACCTAGATCAACTTCAGCGGACGGCACCTGACTACAATTGATGTTAAGTCAACGTGACCGCAGTATTGATTGATTGATTGATTGATTTATATGTGGGGTATGACGTCCCTAAACCACCATATAATTATCAGAGCTGCCGTAGTGGATGGCTCCGGAAGTTTGGACCACCTCGGGTTCTTTAACGTGCACCCAAATCTGAATATACGGGTCTACAACTTTCCGCCTCAATCGGAAATGCAGCTGCCGCAATCGGGATTCAATCCCGAGACCTGCGGGTGAGCAGCCGAGTACCTTAGCCACTAGACCATCACGGTGGGGCGTGACCGCAGTATCATAAGAGTATATGTGTAATGTTTATAAAATTTGATACTCAGCACTGGAGCCACAGTTGAAGTTTGACGAGCATTAAGGTCTATTCAAAAAAGTAGCTACGAAACCTGGCGTGGCTCTGTGGTAGACTACTTTATTGCCACACACAGTGCTGAGGTTTGATTCGTGCTGGGACCCTGACATAATTGCTTTGCATTCGTCGGGTAAACGCTGCTGATGTCAGCTTTTGCTTAATGCGCATGCGTTAAAATTACCCATGAATATTCTCGGCATTCCTGGGTAAATACTATAGTGTCAATCACCTGTGGCACATTGATTGATTGATTTGTGGGGTTTAACGTCCCAAAACCACCATATGATTATGAGAGACGCCGTAGTGGAGGGCTCCGGAAATTTTGACCACCTGGGGTTCTTTAACGTGCACCCAAATCTGAGTACACGGGCCTACAACATTTCCACCTCCATCGGAAATGCAGCCGCCACAGCCGGGATTCGATCCCGCAACCAGCGGGTCAGCAGCCGAGTACCTTAGCCACTAGGCCACCGTGGCGGGGCACCTGTGGCACATACAAGCACACCAGAGCCGCCCACGGTTATGTGTCTGTATTTAGCGCAAAGCGTTTGTTTGATGACGTGCGCTTCGACGACGTGCACGACGGGATTGTGGCATTATTGATGTCTTGACCAGCGCGTCATATTTGTCAAACCATCTTACCCTCCCATACTTAACTCGATTCGCTCCAAGCTAAGAGGTGATCACGAGAGCACCACGACGTAAGTGGCTAGATAGATAGATAGATAGATAGATAGATAGATAGATAGATAGATAGATAGATAGATAGATAGATAGATAGATAGATAGATAGATAGATATGGAGATGTACGCCAAAAGTACTTGCAGGACGCAAAGAAATGCTCCGCATTTAATACAATATACACTTCGAACAAAATCGTTTCCGAGCCATACGATAGTGATTATAATGAAATACAAAATCTGAAGCAATGGCGCTTCAAGTGAAAGGAAGGCTAACAAGTGGGGCTAGCTTATTACGCAACTGCATAGCACTGGACATTTGCGCACTTTCGGCCGATTGAAGGACCTGCATAACAAAATAAGTCATCTACGTCGAGAAGGGCAGAGGTCGATTAAGTGCGTAGCTTCAACAGCGAACGAACAAACTGCAGAGACATTGAGTCGCTATATTAACGTCGCCCGAATATTTGAGCTAATGACGCATGGTCCCAGTGCTCGGGTTTGTATTAGCTCTCCTGACTTTCCTGCTGATAATGTCTTAAACAGCTTTTTTAGCCTCGGTTTATTCCCGCATATCTTTGGCCAGGAAAAATCCTGTAGAGTCAGGGAAAATTGATGAAACGAGGAACAGGTCGAAGACTTTGGCTTTGAAAGTAGATAGATACATAAACATTCTGTTGCCTTCGTCCAAGAACATGGCTACAGGTCGGGAAACTATATGGTTGACTGTACACAGACGGCAGTAATAACCAAATTTTAAGTGACACTGTACGTCTGTTAGCGTTAGAGCAGCCCGAGCATCCAGACCAGCGACGTAGCAGGTACAAAATATCTATAGCTTGACAACGTAGCAGATTGTGTGGTTGGCTCGAGCGTAATCAAAGTGCTTATCCCCGGAAAAGCTTTTGATTAATAAACAATAAAAAAAAGACTTATAAAAAGGAAAAGACTGCCAAGGCTGCACGGAACGCAAAGCACTGTCACAGTGAAAGCTGGAAGAGCGGCCTCTGAGAGCCTTTTTTAAAACACTTTTTAGATAACTATCTCGCACAGTTGCAGGGTATCCACTACTCCATTAATCATCCTGTGGTACGCAGGCATTCACTACGCCATCTTTCGTTACTCTTCGGAGAAACGTGGTACTAGCTGCACACTTGCAAGAAACTTTGTGCGTTACATTTTGTGCTGTGCTTCACGACGACGAAGAATTATGGCAGAAGCGTTTGTAATCCCCACAATCCCCCATAGTTGGTATGCGCCACAGGTAATATTCGAACAAAATCGAGCTTTTGTAAATGATTGGAGCATTCGACGACCCACTCTTCGCGCTATTCGCATTATATGACATCTTATGGTTGCTTTGCTGTTCTGAAACGCGTTATTACTCATATTAAAGCGATCACATTCCCGACATCAAGCCTTCCTAAGGCCAGTTTGCTGAGGAGTTCCATGCACCTGCGTGGCTCAGTTGTAGAAGACTGGGCTGGCACGCATGCAGGGCGCCCGGATTCGTATCTCATTGTGTCCTTTGTGCTCTTTATTAACCGAGTTTTTTCTTATTTCGTGTGATATCTGGTGGTTACGGACACCGGCGGCGCAGGTGGCGGACATCTACGGCGTGCACGTGAACCGTGTTGTGATCTCATAACAGCTTTCGGTGCGAGAAGAGCACGGCTCTTTGGTGAAACTGGTGCACCCCGTCTGCTTCAGTGAAGCTCTCTGTTTTTCTTAACGAGTGGTTTACGGGATGATGCCTGCCTTTTTTTTTCTGTTCTTAAAAAATTAGTGTGTACACCGGGTCACGCGCTAGTGTATCCATAGAACGTTTTACTTTTATTGCGATAGAGATTTTATGGTTACTCTCGGTAGGATTTTGTCATAGTCGTCAACTCCAAATCAATAACATTGCTCTACGCATCGCGTGTCCTAAACGCGAGCAAAAGCGCTTGAGAACTCGGGCAAATGTGGCTGAAGCAGCAATGAAATGACCCGGCCATCTCCGTCACTCGAAGGGTGCATACGATATAACGTCGATCCTCGTGCAACACCTGCTGTCGATGGCTTCTCAAGCAGTGATTAAACTCCCTGCGCGTCTTTTGCTTAGCGATGGAGCATTGAAGAGCTTTAGAGAGCGGGAGGCTGCGTTGCTTGAGCAGCAACTGCTACCCTTGATCACGAGGGCATGTCATAAGGTTGTCTGCCGAGATGGCGCTGGCGCGTGCACTATCTACACTGACAGCAAAAGGCAGCTCGCATATCCTTGTACGTGCTGTTCTCCCACCGCTTGCTTCGCGTTGAGACGACGGACAGCCCATAAACGACTCAACTGCCTGAAGTGGCCAACTTCTCTTACACTATAGCGTTTTGTAGAGTTGCGAAACATCGAATTCATAATTCCACGTGACTTCGCTCCTAGGCTTATTTCGCGTAACAATACAGCTTGTTTCCATCACATTATTCTTTTCGTCCTAGCGGAAAAACTGCAATTTTTTTTCTTGTTTTACATGCATCATTTTGTGTCATTTTGCTATAAGAAATAGGAGGTGTACCGCGTTTTGAGGAATGCTCTTGCAACTAGTAGATATTTCTTGTAAAACAGTAATATAGTATTAATCACTTTAATTTTACGTACCAAAGCTGACATGCGAATGTGAAGCACGTGGTGGCAGAGGACTCCGGATAGATATATCAATATATCGACCACTTGGAATGCTTAAACGTGCAACTGAATCGAAGCACACCGGTGTTCGCTGCATTTGGCGCTCATTGACATGAGCAACCAGGGAATCTGTACCGTGTTCTCGAGAGTAGTAGCGTGACACTCTACGTGATAAGCTTCCATGGCTGGTACTATACTGATAAAAGAGACGGCAGTGTTCAAGAAGATAAGAAACAAACATTCAATGCATCAAAACAAAAAACATAAATGATTACGGTACTGACCAATGTGAATTCTGAGCGCAGGTTCGTAAGCAAGGCCAACTGTATTTGAAATTTGGATTTCCACAATATATCGGCTGAGCCATAAATACTAATTCTTTGTCTAATGTTGCAGCACCCACGACGCATTTATTCTTCATCGGTGTTGGTGACTGCGCCGCTGGTTGGGAGCGGAAAATCATCATCTAGGCCGAGACTAAAAAATGCAAAGATGCAAATAAAATAAATGAACGATTCGGCAATTCTTACGTATCATGGGAATAAATCATATGCGAAGCATGCATTAGAAATGTGCTGTGCGGTACTTTTACAAAGAATATGATGTTACAAGGCGGATTGACTCAGTAAACGTATGCAGAATTTTATACACATTAACTTGTCTAAAAACAGGCTAATGGGAGAACTATTTGTTCCTAAATTCGAAGCGATATGACATCACTTACGTGTGCACTACCAACACCAGCAATGATAGGTTGATACGCTGTTCTTGTTTTAGTTGGTGAGGTTCGTTACGCAAAGCGTAATTTCGAAGCGTATGCTGATCTTTTTTCTTTTTTTTTGCTTTGAGGCACTTGTTACGAGGCGGATTGACGTTAGGTGGAGTACTGCTTTTGTTTGCATTTGTTGGCCTATTCTTAAAACATAATGCATGGTTGCGCTTAAAACACGGATGAGGAAGAGAAGTGAACAGGACGGGCGTCCAGTGTGTATCTCTTCTTTGTCCGTGTTTTCTTAAGCGCCGCCATTCAATGTGTATAATTATAGTTGTGCGCACATCCACGGCATAACTGGAATGTCCGCTACACTGGCACCTCTTGGTGACCACAAAGGGTAGCTTTTGGTCTCACATGACGTCAGTGCTCACGTTAGAGCACAGATGTCTGTGTTATTCTGAAACGGTGAATTGGACGCCCACAGTGGGTAATTTCCTTCTGGCACGGTTGAAGCATGCACCAAGAACTAAAGCTAAGCGGGCAGTTGAGAAGGCGGTTCCGCCGCCGTGATCTTGTGGCTGAGGTGCTCGGCTGCTGATCTGCAGGTCACGTGATCGAATCCCAGCTGCGGCGGCTGGCTGCATTTTCAATAGAGGTGAATATGCTGTAGGCCCGTGTGCCCAGATTTGGGTACGGGTTCTTTGATTGATTGATATGTGGGGTTTAACGTCCCAAAACCACTATATGATTATGAGAGACGCTGTAGTGGAGGGCTCCGGAAATTTTGACCGCCTGGGGTTCTTTAACGTGCACCCAAATCTGAGCACACGGGCCTACAACATTTCCGCCTCCATCGGAAACGCAGCCGCCGCAGCCGGGATTCGATCCTGCGACATGTGGGTAAGCAGCTGAGTACCTTAGCCACTAGACCACCGCGGCAGGGCTGGGTACACGTTAAAGAACCCCAAGTGGTTGAAATTTCCGGAGTCTTCCAC
The DNA here is from genome assembly GCF_043290135.1 of Rhipicephalus microplus. Classification (NCBI taxonomy): domain Eukaryota; kingdom Metazoa; phylum Arthropoda; class Arachnida; order Ixodida; family Ixodidae; genus Rhipicephalus; species Rhipicephalus microplus. The sequence goes on along the minus strand of NC_134710.1, from coordinate 166,884,324 downwards.
TAAGGCGTCTCTCATAATCATATGGTGGTTTTGGGACGTTAAACCTCACATATCAATCAGTTGATAAGGCGATGCGCATGAGGCCTGATTACGCTATCATTATCTGCGCTTGAAGGCGGTTTGTTTGGTCCCAAATGAGATGATATTTGTATTACAACCAACGACACCGACATCAGAATTTTAGCTGAACCAGCCTTTCAACGCTCTCACGATATTCTGAAACTCTATTTCGCTTCTTGTAGCGTTAGCTAGACATTTTTTGAAGGAGACTATAAACACTCAGGTGATGCTTACAAAGAGAAACAACTTTCATTTATTCATTCATACTCTTAGCCTTCACGAGGGCCGTTACAGTGTGGAAGGTACAAGTATGTATCAGGCAAAATTAGCTAAAATCTCTAAGGTGTCCTTGCAGTGTTCAAGGCAAACAGCAGGGAAAATACACAAAATGTAAAGAAATGGCAAAGGCACTCTAAATAGTACAAATAAATAGCAGAATAAAATGCATCGTGTGCGGAAACAAAGAAAAAAGTATAGACAGCATCACAAGACAGTTTAAAGCACTATAGCGAAATGAAAGCTATATGTAGCCAAGAAGTTATAAATGGAAAAGCAGTTTTAGATTTTCTTCAAATGACGTCAGCGATGAACACTTGATAGTGGATTCAGGTTACACATTCCATTCTTCGATAGCACGGGGAAAAAACTTAACCTAAAGCAGTGATTACGAAAAGCAAGGGGCGTGATGTACATACTACGGCGATGTCTTGAATGTTCCTGCGTGCTAAGCGGAAAAAAAGTTGTGTGGGCTAGTTTGAACCAATTGTGAATTAACTGGAAGAGTAACTTATTAGAAATGCTGTTTTTTGTGTGGTTATTGGTGCTTCAGGAAGATTTTATAACGATGATCATCATAATTATCATCATTATGATGATGTTGATGATCATAATCATCGTAAGTCTGCCTACGTCTATACTGCAAGGCAAATGCCTCTGTTCTGCCAATAAACCTGGTCCTGTGCTTGCTACTGCATCGTTGTACCCGCAGACTTTTTAATTTCAGTTGCCCATCTAGCTTTCTCTCTCCCTCTTGCATGTTGGTGTTTTCTTGAAATGCACTATCCAATGACCGTTGGCCATTGAGGCTTACTGACTGTATGTTACGTGGCTGGTACGTGACGGGCCCATGTCCTTTTCTTGTTCTTGATTTCAACGATGACGTCAATTCAACTACAATATTCTTTCAGGATACGATATTCCAAATAGATGATTATAAACGTCTTTAATCTTCTAGGAGTATAGTATTCGTTTTCGTGGTTGAAAAACGAATAACAATAAAAACAAGCCAGTCGTACTCACTATCCTGACTGACGAGTGATTGGAACGCGTTCTGACAGCGTCACAATAAAGCTATCAAAACAATTCATTAGTTTAGCATTTGGGGACATAACCAAGCTCTCGTATTACGAAAAATATCTTATTTAATAAATATCGGGCCATACCGAATACCACAACATGTGATAAATGTAGCAAAGATTTGAGCAAAAAAACACGCGTTCAAGGAAATAAATTTAAAAACACAGCCTGTAAAATGGTGGGCATTTTAAACGCACAGGATAGATAATAGCGCACTACCAGGTAAGCCTAAGGATAAGACCTAACAAAAAAGAAAACACTCGCGAAAATCTATACGCACAATCTCCGTATAGTGTCTTCAGACGGCAGGCAGCAGTGGGCACGCACCCAAGGTTTCAGTCTTATTGGGGGTAAACAGAGCGGAATAGGCAGGGGGACGAGTTGATCTTGGTGCAAGCGGCTATGGGAGCGGTGGCGTCCTGTTCCAGCTATATTGGGTCCGAGAAGAGCGCCCATCGAGCTCCCATTGCTTGCCCGGCCCACTTGTCTCTCCTCGTCCCAGCTTTGTTGTCTTCCATTACTGGAGCGCGCTGGGTGGCCACGCTTTATGGCAGAACCCTCATGGGCGGGCTTTCCTTGGCGAACGTGATTGGTGGCGTTCCATTTGAGGGTTAAACCCACTCTCGGTCCACAATAAGCGCCCCAAATAGCATCTAATATATAACGTATCGCTCGAGGCGCGTCCGTGAAGCGCTGTTCGTCCCGTCGCTTGTCGCGCAAGAACGACGGCCACTTAAAATTGCTCCCCATAGGCAGTGATCGCGAAAGCGCAAACGGCCATCGCCATGGAGACATTTCGCCATGCTAATCCCCACTCTGCGTTGAGCCGAACGTTAAATGCACGGTTGCTAAAACAACCCCCATATTTCTATCTTTCGACTGAACAATAAGAGCACACACACAAAAAGAAACAGAACTGACAATGCGGCGGTAAGAACAGGATCACCATTTCTAAACAAACAGTGTCGGTGTTTAGAAGAGCATATAAATGTGAAGTTGCTTTCAGCGTGCCTGTTTATTATAATATTTCGAAAAGGAACACCAAATAAATAATGATAACACCATTTATACACTTAACGAAGTATAAAAACACAAAAACTTTTGCAGATGACAAATTTTATTGCGTGAGAACTATAACTATAACAAGGCTCCCTCCTTATGCAGAATGTTCATTAGTTTGGTTTGCTTCTTGTAGTGGGAAAGGGCCACATTTTCGCCGTGATATGTATCCACTAATCTTGAATATTCGAATTACAGCTTCCTTTTTTCGCCAATGACGCTCGATATTTGCATGCAGTGCACCATGATGCAAAGTGTCCATAGGCATCAAAGAAGGAGGTGAATAAATGCATGGCTGTCATGCAGTTCCCGTTTTTGTTTTGTTTCGGGGGCTACGATGAATAATGACATTAAGAGCGGTGCTATACAATTTTTTCAAGAGGTTAATGAATGTACTAGTTGTTATACAAATGCAGGCCTCGTTTACTGTTTAGGGCGAACTGGGTGAGTGATCTGACTTAGACATGCGTGTCTCGAAGCGTTCGAAGTTGTGCAATGCCTTGCGTGCCCTCCGTACATTATTATTAAACAACATGCCAGAGGCAGCACCATGCGGCGGTATGAAAGTCTCGCGGAGAAGCATTAATAAAGCAAAGTGGAGTATAGTTGAACGTCCTGCTTTCACAAGTAGGCAACACAATCTGGTTGAGTGGCTTATCGTTGAGGTGCACTAGGATCAACTGCTGTCGAAGTTACTATAGTGAAAAGCGTTCTAATGACTCATAGCGTGGGGAATGAAGATATTGCGCGTAGAAATGGCTGAGAAAATTGGAGCTTGCATCCTTGCGTCAACCATAAAAGCTGGCTATGAAAAACGAATGCAATATTTTGTCATGTATATGGGCTTCTAGGCGATTTAACGGGATTATGACACACGACAAGTTTTGTAAAGCTGTAAAGGAAACACGTAGAAATATTTCGCAACAACAAAGCCAGTTCATAATAACGTCAAAAGCACTATGCTCTCCAGCTACTGCGAATAAATATGCAATGCGTGCAGATACACACGCTGTGCATATTTGTCAAATAATTAGATGATACAATTTACACGTTTGACGAAATAAATGAAAGCAACTTACGTTTGACTGTTAGAAAAACAAGTTTGCTGAGGTCTTCCCCAAAGCCGTTGGAAGCCTTGCAGAGGTAGTACCCCGACTCCTCAGGCTCCAACTGGTGAATTGACAGAGTGCCATTCGGAAACAAGCCGTACTTGTGACTGTTGTAAAGCGGCAGGAATTCTTCTCGAGTAGAATCTGCATGAAAAAAAGGCAGTGGCTAATGTCAAAAAAAATTGTTGTTTTAACAGGAAGTATTAGGCGTGCAGATTCTGGCCAAGTCTTTGAGCAAAAATTGGTAACTTTGTAATTCACAGTATGGCACTCCTATATATTCTTTTTCAGGTACGCCACGTGCCAGTCACAAAATCAATCACATTTGAAATTATCTACAATGGTTTTTACTTCAGTTAGATGAAAGTTCGATCTCTGCTGTTTTCTTTTTGTCTGCAAGCTTCATGACAAATGCATTTTTTAGGGGGGGGGGGGGTCATTGGTGTTTTTTTTAAATCTAGGGCTCTACGTACCAAAACCACGGTATGATTATTGTGCTCGCCGTAGTGGACGGCTTCAGAAGTTTACACCATGAGGGGTTCTTCAACGCGCATTGAGAGCTCACAATACGCGGCCCTCTACCATTCCGCCTCCGTCAAATTGTGACCACCGCGGCCCATATCGAACCCACGATTAGTTGCTGTTAATAAAAGTTGCAGAATAATATATAATAGATCATGAAAGCTTTGCCAAGAGCGAACAACTTTACTGTAATAAGGGGCAAGACACTTCACATTAGCATATAACCACGTTATGGCGGCTTTTTTTTACAGGGTTAACAGCCACCCACTGCATAAACTCTCAAAGCAATCTTTGTAGAAGTACTTGCCATTAGGACTGATAGCGTTCACCCGACTTCTTACCAGCTGAATTCCCAGAATCTACGATACACCACCACACTGGAAATTCAGTTTTAAGTTTCCCCATATTGCTGTTATCTTTTTGTTGTATCGGTATGTTGAAAAAAAAAGGTATGCAATGCATTTTTCTGTTCTCTACCAGCTTCTTCCTCATCTTCTAAAAGTCCTTTATAAGTGTGCTCCCACCGAGCAAAGGCTATTAGTATAGGCCCAAAACTACGTCGTTTCAATCACCTACTTGCACACCTACGCATACGTATTTTCTGCGAACTTCATCTTTGCTGCGGGATGTTGTCTCAGAACGTTTGGGTTAGTTTTTTAATGTAGTAGATTAGTTCTGGCAGTCTAACGATGATTAAGACGAAGCAGTGCGAAACGCAGCAGTCTGAGTTAATTGGCAGTGCTTCATAATAAAACAGCGCACTTACACGAAGACGGGAAAAACTAAACCGACTACAAGAGCGGTGGTTTCCGCCTGGGGTTCGTGGCACCATATCCTATAGAACGTCCGCATGAACCATCTACAGTGCGTTCCAAAGGACAAAATAAAGTTAATCTTTCCATCCATTCACCACTTATTATAGTGTGCAATTAGTATATCGAAGAAGCGATCAACCTCAAATGGACAAACGGATGAACTTCACGCGGGCATGTAGAGTTTGCGAGTGAGCAGCGATAGAAGCAATGACCGATGTCTCCATAATTTCGTGCAAAATGAAGTGATACGCGTGGCATTAAAGTTATTTACATTGAAATTATATAGCTATTTTGGTTGCAGCTACAATTTTTCTTACAGTATTGGTGGCGATTACTGAGGCACGCTATTTTCCAAAGAGATGTGGTAATATTATGTAGCGATTGCCCTAAAACTGTTCATAACAGAACGACAGTAGCCGCTGTAGTAGCACACAGAAGAGCAGCGTTATTTTAGTGCTTCTGCATGTCTTATAAGATGCGACGATGTGTCTAAAGGCCAGACTCGTGGCAGTGCAGACGGCGTGACCATGAGGTTGCATTACCGGAGGCGATCATCCATGTAATGATGGGCTGCGGCGTTCCAGATGCGCTGCACTGGAGCTGCACGTTGCGACCCTGCACCACGGCGGCACTCTCCGGCTCGACATCCCACTTTGGTGGCTCTGCCATGGGAAAAAAGAAGTAAAAGAAAAATCAGCTATGCTTTCGACATCTGTTCTAAGACTACGCATGCACTCCCTCTGAATGCGTCTTGATCACTGACACTCTTCTTGTCTCGTCGAACTTCAGCTTCTTCAAGAAGTTCATAACTTCTTCACATTTACGCATTGTTTCATTAGTGTTGGAGTAGTATTCTTTCAAAAAGTAATATCGAATTGTTGGTTAGAGGTTTAGTTTTTTATTCTCTTTTCAATGATAAAGTACTTCATCCTATTACCTGGTTTACGCAGTGTTACTTATTTACAGTTTTTATTGTTGTTTTGTCTTTTGTATAGTCATTATTGCAATTTTTCGAAAATATGCGTTTACATCTTATGTTCATTGCAATATGGGTAAACTTCACGATTGAAGGCCGCCACGAACAATGTTAGCTGCGCGTCGGAGTGCCCACAGCTTTTCAGTTAAGGCGCGTGATATGAATTGCCGCGAATAATGTCTCCGAACGAATACCTTCACATCTTGTTAGCGTGTAAAGAACCAAGGCAATACCTGGTGAAGACTGTTTTCGTCATCATAAGAGCCGTTTCTAGTAATGGGTTTTTAGCCGCAATGGTTTTTGGTAGTGGTTTTAACAATAAAGATTTTCAAAGTTTCAGGCAGCTGTCTGCACTCTTGAAATTTGTTAATAAAATTTCCGGAACCTATCACCTGCGTTAATTAGAAAAATGCAAACAATTACGCTTAAGATTTGCTCTCTTATGTCTGTCTGCAAAAAAATGGGTTGATCATCATCTGCACAGGCTGTAAATTGCAGTATATATCACCCAACGCCTTCAGGCATGTTCCAACTCTAACAAATTGCAAGATTGCCACTAAGATGTGCATGAATTTTACGGACTACGGGTCTGCTTGCGTTGCTTTGAAACTTTTTGAAAAAAGGCTCACTTGACCTTAATTCTAACAAGCGCACTGCAGAAAGTTTTTTCTCTCACAAGGAGCTTTTTATTTGTGTCGTTCCTGATCCTACTTTATTTGCTTTCTCTCGACGTATTTGTTGCTGTTTTCTTTTTACGTTCGAAAAATTTTCCTGTTTTCCTGATACACCTACTGTTTTTAAACTCCCCCCTTCCCCTCATCTTTTGAAGGCGCTTTTCTGTTTGTATTTACACAGTTCACGATCGGTCTTTATACATCCAGTTTTTCGAGAACCTGGGAAAGTAACATTTGAAACTATTGTTTGCATTTAACACTTCTCTTTGTTTGTTTGTTTTGTTTTTCATTGAAGCCCATCGTCGTCACTGTTCTTCCGTCTGGTTAGAGATAATTAACCCGAATTCAGAGACCTGCCTCTCACCTCAACACGAAAGAGTCACCCACAACGGTTTAGCAACATTTCCTTACTTTTCAGCAATTCCACTAACTCTAACCGTCGTTTTTGTTCTTCTTTCTATTCACTTAGATCCCCTTACCCCACCCTTGAACCTTGAATGAGGTGGTTGTGTGAACATACCAAGAAAAGCAGCTGTTGCAGGGACATAAGTGCCGTTGTTGAAACCCGGGTTTTAGAGCGGAAGCTATTGAACGTTGCCGTCTTTCTACTAATTCATGGTGTTTTTTAATTTTTAAATTATTCAGACAATCTAATCTTGATTTTCAAAACTAGTGTAATCAATAGAGTAAATAAGTCGTAAACCGTTGTGTTAGGTGACGCTCTAGGAAAGAACAATCCTGAAACACCAATAGAAAAAGTTTTGTATGCGAAGGCCACTGAAATTGTATATTGATCTTCATCAAGACAGCTGCATATCACCACTGCGTTAAGCGGAAACTGCCGCATGCATGTGCGCGAGGCGAACGCGCGTGCTGGCTCTTCGTTATATACCGGGCTGTTCTCTGGAGGAGCCAGAAACGCGAAACTCCTGGCTATTGGCCTGTTTAATATTCCTTACAAAGACGCACTCGAAAACCATCATGTAGCGAAGTGCATTACCTACTCTTTTTTTGAAAGAACCTAAGAAAATATGATATGAAAAAGCAGCCACAGAATAAAAGGCACTATACGTATATGACATCTCGAATAAGTGAAAATTGCGGGATGGTGCGCTTTTGTTGCACAAGAAAACAAAAATCTGGCTGCCCTCATGTAAGGCAAACGCGCCACAACGAGCAAGTACAGTCGGCCAAAACTTTAGCTGTTGTACACAGAGACCACTTCTTTGTCTGTCAGTTCCTTACTATATACAGAACGAAGTCACAAAAAAACTGCTTCGTAGACATGTGCTCTATGGGCATACACTTGTCCTTAATTCAACTGAAACTTTCTTGTACAGTAGGCAGAAATAAAAGTGCAGGCAAAACTGCCACTCATGCACCATAGCTAAAAATTTGGCCGACGGTACATGGACGCTCAATTCGAGTTGCAGCACAGCAAATACAGTTGAAAGGACTTCCGATCCGGTACTGTAACATCGAGAAACGTGTAATTGGTTTTAGAAATACGATGGTTGTCAGAAGAGTGCTTACGCGTCTGATTGCTTTTTATGTCGGCGCCACCGTGCCGAGATAGCGCCGCTTTGAGCACGGGCAGTATGTTGCACCTCATATTGGGCGCGACCATACATACGCTCTGGCATTAAGTGAACTCGTCGAACATTTCATGCGAGCGATTTTCGTCTGTCTTTATCAAACGTGTCCAGACTTAAGCGAAGTACCCACAACGCGTCTGCAGGCCAATACTTGCCTCTATGTACGTATCTGCACATTTTACTGATGCTATGGAAGGTGATGGCCATAATGAATTATAGCTTACACATTTGCAATGAATGAGAAGTTTCACACCCCTCACTCGCCTAACAGTTCACATTCTGTGATGCCTGGCACTATTGCACTGTTTTGTCCCTCAGTATAAAGTATATTATCGTGACCTTTCACCCGCCGTGACGCATGTATTAAGGCAAAAGCGTTAAAGAGCTTGTCTTGGGGAAATACGGTGTCTATGTCGGCGTCGTTGATTGTGAACAAAAAATCGTCATCTTAACAATAATAGAAAAATCAAGAAACATGCAAAAAGAATAAATAATAGAAAATTTCGGTTAAAGTGAGATTCGAACTCAGGCCGTCGGCGTGTGCAAGCTGGCTTTCTACCACAGAATCACCATACGGCTTGCGACTGCTTCGAAAAAAATAAAAACACTATATGTATGTCTTGTAGTGGAAGGAGTCTCCTCAACGCATCATATACTGCGTCGCAAAAGCGTAGGATTGCACCAGGCGTCCAAAGATGTGAATTAAGCAACAAGTGGTTGTTTTAAAGGTCCACCCATTACAAAGCTTCCAGACATATTTAGGAGAAAATCACCATCAGCTGCAAAAGCATCAAAATTGTGAGCAGCGGCCTAGGTTGAAGTGTTTCCCTACAGACGCAAAGTGTGCCGTTCGCTGACGCAAAAAAAAATGTTGTGGAGTGGGCCCAGTAATCTTCTGTGCAGGGAAGTTTCCCTTTTTTGAAGAATTTTCGCCTCTCATTTTGAGCCAAAGAGAAAAAGAGAATATTCGTGATAATGCAGGAAACTGCAGGAATGGGTAAATTCTTCTATGACGACAAATAATTAGCGGTCACAGTGGGCTTTCATTTGATGTAGTTGGTTCTGGCACATGCACCACGCAAGCATAGCCTTTAAGATTTGTTTCTGATAATAATGTGGAGCGAGTTCTAATTGATTGATTGATTTGTTGGGTTTAACGTCCCAAAACCACAATATGATTATGAGAAACGCTCTAGTAAAGGGCTCCGGAAATTTCGGCCACCTGGGTTTCCTTAACGTGCACTCAAATCTGAGCACATGGGCCTACAACATTTACGCCTCCATCGGAAATGCAGCCGCCGCTGCCGGGATTCAATCCCGCGACCAGCGGGTCAGCAGCCGAGTACCTAAGTCATTAGACCACCGCGGCGGAGGTTCAGTAGGCATTTTAGGATAGTTTTGAACGGCCGATGCTCGTCATTCGTTTCCTTACGGCACGGTTGTGGCCTGCGCCGAAAACCAAAGGCCGGCCAGCATTTGAGAAGGCGATGTGCAAATATGGTCCCATTACGCCATCGCGTTCTACTCATGAAGGCGAACCTCAAGCGTCCTCCAAGTTTCTGGATCTTTTTTCCCAAGGAATTTCAAGATTTCAAGTTCTGGCATGACCTTGTGAATTAATACCTGACTGCCACCCCGAATTCCAGGGCTCGACTTTGCTCAAACCGTGCTTTTGTTCACAGTAGAGCCGATGATTTTTGGGACGGGACGGCGCAGTTTTCGCTAGCTACTGACAAGGCTGCCGGCAAAGTCTCCAAGAACTGCCACCTAATACGGTCGTCTTTACAAAAATAGGCACCCCACTCATGAACAAGAGCTGCCTTTATTCATCTCTTTCTTGCGTGTCATCTTCCATTATTTGCGTAACTCGCTTATCAAAAACCGGCAAAGATGGCCGAAATAAAGGCAAGAGATCTTCGCTGCTGTTCAGACGCAATGCGTTTATTTCACAAGCGCCCACGTGTGAAGCCGCTCAATACAGGTATATTTATGACATCGGGCGAATGATGCTTAGATAGGCAAATGGGGAGAAACTTCTCTGTTAATGAACGGCTGCACTTGCTGCGTACGACTATCGGCCAATCAAACAGAACACGTCAGTACCATGTTGGCTACGTTCACTGATAATGGTAAAAAAGCCACTCTGGTGGACCATATCCCTCCATTCGTAAATATGCATATGCAATGATACATCATTCGGTCTTTACAGAAAGGAAATGCTGATATTGTCTGGCTTCGCATATGCTTTTCGTCACCGGTTGATTTTACTATGCACAACAGGAAAAGAAGCAGGTCATAAGCCTATAACGTCTTTTTTTTTTTTGGGGGGGGGGGGGTAAGGGGGGTGCGAATCAGAGGATTCGATAAGTATGCAGGGATATTAGACACTACGACCTGTGCCAACATTCATTTGCTTTGGGGTACTAAGGACAGAAGTAAACACTTGACGAGTGTAGGAATACATGAGCAGCCTTTAAATGTAGTTACGGGGCATCGCTCTGTCACTATATTAGTAGTAATAATAATAATAATAATAATAATAATAATAATAATAATAATAATAATAATAATAATAATAATAATAATAATAATAATAATAATAATAATAATAATGCCTATTTACAGCAGTGTGAAAGCAGGTGCGCGTGCGTGCACTGTCCTTCAACCTGACGCGTTCAACTGCAGCTTATGCGTACCTCCAAAAAACCCATTTGTTCAACTCTTTTCCCTTTCAATCTTGAGCGTTTTCTTTATCTGTAATTGAAGAAAAAACTTAGTGGAGGCTCAACATAAATTTATGTCACCTAGGGTCATTTACAGCAAAACTAAAGTGCGCTATACCTATACGTGCTTTTGAAGGCTGCTTTTATAGGAACAAAGCTACCACAAATGACCGAGATCTGACCCTATCTATCTATCTATCTATCTATCTATCTATCTATCTATCTATCTTTCTATCTATCTATCTATCTATCTATCTATCTATCTATCTATCTATCTATCTATCTATCTATCTATCTATCTATCTATCTATCTATCTATCTATCTATCTATCTATCTATCTATCTATCTATCTATCTATCTATCTATCTATCTATCTATCTATCTATCTATCTATCTATCTATCTATCTATCTATCTATCTATCCATCTATCTATCTATCTATCTATCTATCTATCTATCTATCTATCTATCTATCCATCTATCTATCTATCTATCTATCTATCTATCTATCTATCTATCTATCTATCTATCTATCTATCTATCTATCTATCTATCTATCTATCTATCTATCTATCTATCTATCTATCTATCTATCTAGCTAGCTAGCTAGCTAGCTAGCTAGCTAGCTAGCTAGCTAGCCAGCCAGCCAGCCAGCCAGCCAGCTGGCTTCATTCATCTAGCTACATCCACCCAAACTTAGGAAATTTTAACACAAAAACTTGAAGGTGCTAGTTTTGCTGAAAATGCGGCACCAATGTTGTTGTCGATGCGAGAAATATCCCCATGGAAGCAAATAATGCAAATCCTGGCTCGAGCTGGGGTCGAACACAGGTTTTCTGGATGATAGTCAAGTATTCTACTACTCTACCACAGAGCCATGCCAGCGCTTGAAATCGCTTTGAAAGAGAACCCTGGCCAAACGTTATCTCTGCGAAACTCTGATTGGGGTTGCAGAGTTGGTTATGCAATTTTATACGAATGTAATAAATGTTACATATGTTCCCGACACCTATGAGTACGCAAGCTGTAGTGAAGCTTCGTGCTTTAGTATAAAATGCACGTTATCACACCGTATAGCGTGCACTTCGTGGTGAGAAAACTGATGTTTCCGCTCGAACGCGAGTTTCGAAGTTACCTCGGCCACAGTTATACGCTAAGATAGAGTTTGGCGTGCCTGGTAAATCTACGACACGCACGTAACTACTCCATTGATATAAAAACGTCGTTTCACCTCCTAACGCTTGGTTTTAAAAGATAAATCTTGCTTAAGCTGCGTCACGCTGGCTTCTTCGCCTTACATCGATAACCGCAATGTGCGAGATGCACCCGATTTATTCCCTCCTGTTACAACGCGTCTCAGGAAGCTGTTGTGCAACGTCACAAATCCCCTACTCCCCCTGCAGATTGAGAAGGCGCGTTCATGTCCTTTATTTAGGAAATCTTCGTTCGCTCAATATTCCGCGGAAGAGCGACCCCTTTGGCGTGAATCCACGGCAGACGTCACGTGGCGTGCCGTCGAGGGCGGTCGTTCCGTCGGCGGACGTGGTGGGCCCGGAAACAGCAGCAGCGGCGACCAAGCGGTTTCCGCGCGCGAACTCCCGCGGGACGCGTTGAAGCGCCGCGTGTAATCACGCCCAAGCCACACACCAGCAGGTCGGCCGGTGGCGCTTCAATGGCCCAGCATGGTGCGCCGGGAGTCGTTAAAGAAAGCAGGAGTGGCCTGGTTCCGGAACGGAATCGAGGCTGCCCCAGGGTCATTAACTTAATCCGTCGTCCGGAATGTTCGCTGGAGAACCTGCCCGCAAAGCTGGGTCATCGGAGCCAAGCATGCACCAGCTCTATAAGAGGGCCTGCATGCGGTGTGGGTCTCTCTCTTTTCCTCTGGCTGTCCGCACTGGAATGACTGCAGATTGAGCCTGAGTATTTTAGCCCTTTACTTCTAGCAGTACATCCCGTTTATGTTCAGTGGCGGGATAGGTTACTATAGGAAGACGCAACTTGGCTGCCTCAAATTATCCTAACCCGCTGCCGAAGACGTTGAACTGTCACATTAGAAGGATGTCTGTAGCGTTACGTGTCACTTTGACAATTATTTCTGCGCATACATGGCATGTGTCTTCTGTGGTGCCCGTCCAAGTGCAGCAGTTGATCGTCATGTTGATAATGCGCAGACGGGCGAAACAAATTAAAAGCATGAGCTGCAACCCACCCGTAGCTTATCGGGACCGGCCACGCACTCTAAGAACATGTGGCAATAAACACCGCTCGCCGCTGGAAACTTGTCTGGTCTTTTCGCATAAACCTCGCAACACATCTTGTTGCACTGACTATTGGCCACGAGATTGACTAGATGCATTAGGGTGGATACGTCGCCCATGTGCTGTGTGGAGATTGTACGGGGACACCGTTTATATATAGTGAATCTGCGCTCCATAACGGTTCAAAACGTTTCAATTTTCAAGGGGGGGGGGGGGGGGTATTCTTCAGTTCCAAAATGCCGTATCTATTTCACAGTCAGAAAAAAAAGTTTTCATTTCTACCCCGGCTACGCACAACATCGCTGAGAGTGACTTGTCAGCTGTCAGAAGGACAAGGTGCTTCCCGTTGACGCGCAGCAAGCACTTCGATTACGGTAGGTTCAAGCATTGATGGTTCAAGTGTTGATGCTCCGTCATATTCGCTAACATGTTTCTTGTTCTTAGTCTGTAATATGCAGTTCATGATTATTGCATACGTAGCTTCTGCGGGCTACGAGTGTGAACAGCGTTGCACTCCACGAAACATCATGTAGGCTTCATCAGGGGTGCCAGTCATAATGGCATTACACTTTACGAATGTAATTAATCCCAGCCTCCAAGTTTGAAATTCGTTCTACATTCCTCATGCACCATTTTTGCTCTGTGTGGAAGGTTTGTTAGTGCTAGCGGTGATTTCATTTGAGCGAGCATTACCGAGCTTTGCTCAACTATGAGAAGCATTCTCAGTGTTTTAAAGTAACAGTACGAGTGCCGTAGTTCGCCGAGTTTGTGCATGAACTCGTATAGAATATAAGATGTTTCGAGAGCCAGAACCAGATGGACCATGCATGCGATGAATGAACATGGACGAGTGAGTGATCACCACTGTTCATGCAGATGTGTTTGTTCTCGGAATCTTTGAAATAGATCTTCCATAAATGATTGAGGCATGATATACTGCCAAAGTTTAAGTTACCGTAGCAAATATCTAATTAGCATAGGTGGTCTAGGAAGGTACGATCCAACATATTTCTGCACGGACCCCGACCCTCCATAGTCGAAAACTTGAAGCTTTATTAGCATCCTGCTGGACACGGGTAGTTCGATTCTGCTATTGTTCTCTCGGCAGCCAACTTGGCGTACATATTTTTTTTGCGTCTTTTCTAAGTCTGGAATGGCGGAGCACAATTGCGACAACGTGTATGGCACTGTCAGAACAGCAGGTATTTAGCCGGGACGACACTGATTTCAATGATGTGGCCCACCACAACAACTTAGTCTCCAGTGACCATAAACCTGACACCGTCCCCAACATGAGCCAGAATTGTGCCCATGGACAAGGGTACTGCGATGCGGAAATACAAATGATAGTCTCACAACACGTTGAAAAGAGACAAATATATGTGGTGTGGTCGCATTAAGGATATGTTTTTTGCATCACTTAAAAAAAATGAAGTGACTGAATTTCCAAACTTCCACTATAAAAAGAAAAATTGAGTTTGCTCAATGTCAACAAGGACGTCCCCGTCAGCTGCGATCGTGAATTTCCGAACCACAAACAACACACACATAGCTGACGGAGTGGCGACGGGCCAACAGCATACACACGCCGGAGCTTTGTTCGTTCACCGCTAGCTGCCCATGCTGTTCGATCTCAAGGCCAATGTATGCATGAAAAAAAAACTTTGACGGGAAGTAGGCAACGTTGAAGCTTAACTAATAGCAGTCTCGTACTCACGTGCCGGTATTAAAGGAAATATGTCTCGACATAACCTACCAAAAAAAACAAAAAACAAAACTATTTATCGCAAATAATACAGCCGAAGTTAATTGAGTTTTTCCTTGTTTATATTTTGTTGCCTGTCAGTGCACCAAGTGTTTTGGTTGTCCCGTGAAAGAATTCTTCCACGAGATGAGCTGTTAAAACTAGCGGTGCGAGGCATTCAGTTACCTTCCACTTTCCGCTTGTACCTCCTTCCGATGCTGTGCGTACAAAAACGCGGCCTCATTTAGGAAGTGCAAATGCCGTGAACGTCGCTTTAGACACGCCGTTTCATTTTTTCCCCCAAGAGCGTCTTTTTTTCTCCACTACGAACTTAGCCAAGCCTGAGCGCGCACAGCTACATCGACTCGTGCTTCAAAAGACGCCGGCTAGCCCTCGTCGTCAGTCTTCGCACGGCGACAGAACGGTTTATGAGCCCTGGCAGGGGGAAAGGGGCATTGCGGGTCACGTTGAGCACTTTCTCGGACGATGCCACCTTGTGTTCATCCCGAGCGTCTTTCTGCCTCTGTTTATGCCGCCGCCATCATCGCGAGCTGTCGCACACGGAGCAAGAGCGACGGCGACTCTTTTCCTCCAAGCTCGCGCGTTTTCACGTCCGCTACTTTCGCCTCCCTGAATGTCACGCAAGAGAGAACGCGCCTGGGCTTGCGTCCCGACGCGTTGTCTGCTCTGCGCGCCTCGTCTCAGGCGGGCAGCACCCAGGCCGCTTTGTCTCCGGCTGTCTTGTCAGGGTGGCGGAGGTAAAGAACAACTCCGCTCAACGTTCGGACAAGCGCGCTCTAGGCCTGCGTGGTTAGCGCAATATGAGATGGGTATACTGTCGTAGATGGACTGTGTCTCTGTTAGCGCCTTCTTTTGTTAAGGGCCACAAAGCCGTTGCATGGAGTTGCAAGGCCGAAAATGCTCTGCAATCTCGTCCTTAATAAGAGAAGGTTGTGAGAAAATATAATACAATGTATTCCTCTTCAGTCAGCCACCTGAAAACGTTGGTATGGCGAAGGAACAAACGAATGAAGAAAGACAGGAAGCAGCAGAGTGGAGAAAAGCAGGGACTTTAGCAAGTTGAGAGTAACCGGCATGCTACCCAGCGCTGCGGGAAGGAATTGCTGCGTTTGGAAGGCAAACGTGCGGAGAAAGCGAAAAAAAGGGGGACAGGCAGGGCACACTCCACGTCATAGTCAATCTCAGGCGATATACGACATCAATATTAGTCTGCAACCATTTATGAATCTCTCTTGCTCTTAGCACTTTTGTCGCTTTCATTCGCGATTTTGTCGCTTTCACTCAAACGGATGCTATCGTATTCGGTCGGTGATGAAAGCGAGCAAGAGCGATTGCGAATGATCGTTTCTGCATATCGTAACACGAGCTGTCCCAGAAGATTCACTGTCAGGTGTCTTCACAGCAGACTGGTCATAAAGAGTGTTATCAGCGATTTTCATACGAAAAGAAAATTACTGAGTGAAAGCTACTATTAGCCATAACGACCAAAACAGAGTCGTCTCTTTTTTCGGAGTCTAGTCGCTATTAGAAAAAGTAGTAAATGTGTTCAGGTGGTGGCGGTTCTTGTCTAAGCTACTTGTTGTGTTTTATATGGTAATATTCGGCGTTGTCGTTTGACGTTCGTTATCAACATCACGTCTTGATGGGGTATATCATTATACGCATGCACTAGAGTCAACAATAACACTTTTTATGGAACCTTGTGACACGGATAATTCAGAGCAGAGTTTGCAAGCAAGAGTGAATGCATAAAGTATGCAAAACCATTGTCCTTCATGCACTTCATAGATCGTTAGTTTTTACGTTCATAATCAATAGTGAGATCAATAGTTTCTACGCTGTATACTACAAACAGTAGTTGCTTTACGTTTTGATAGAGGGGGGGGGGGGGTTGATGGGTGAAATTGTAAGCTTAGTAATCATTCACAGTTTTAGCGCATAGACAGTAGGAAGCTCTTATTATTTTACAAATGTCGTTTTTATCTTATCAATTTCATTTTATTTGATAATTTGGATTTCTACTAATTTGCAGCACAAAAATAATAAGCTGGTGAATGAGGGTTGCCGAAAATTTTGATTCACTTTGAGTGACAATGCAAAAACCTGATTTTTTTGGCCAAAAATAAATAGCCTTCCTAGAGATTACTGGCCAATTTTAATTGCAGCCAGTTTATAAGATGTTGATTAGGTGCTACTGCAAAATGCGTAGAAGACTGTCTACAAGGGCCGACAGGGTGCATTTAAAGTATTTTGACTGCAAGAATTGAATGAAGGAATTTTTTTCTCAAACTGTCTCGTTTTGACCCACACAGCGCCTCATTTTTCCCCGCAGGGGGCGAAATGAGACATCTGGAGCATTTTTATTTTCAAAATAATAATTCGAACAGTGGCAACAAGGCAATATTTGTGTAGCACATACATGTACCCAAAAGAAATTGTCCGCATTGATGTTTAATTTTAAGAAGGAAATTCCATATAAATATTCACAATTTCAAATTTTTGGTCACATTTTACTCCACCCTACCCTAACAGTCTTTACGTTTCACAGCGATGGCCCCACCGCGGTGGTCTAATGGCTAAGGTATTCGGCTGCTGACCCGCAGGTCGCGGGTTCAAATCCCGGCTGCGGCGGCTGCATTTCCGATGGAGGCGGAAATGTTGTAGGCCCGTGTGTGCTCAGATTCGGGCGCACGTTACAGAACCCCAGGTGGTCGAAATTTCCGGAGCCCTCCACTACGGCGTCTCTCATAATCATATGGTGGTTTTGGGACGTTAAACCCCACAAATCAATCAATCAATCACAGCGATGTTTTGCCTACTTCAATCAACCTCGGGATCGCTGTTATCATCCGAAACGGCACTCATGTAATACGAGCGCCTCAAGGATCAAGCGTGCGGGTTTGTCGAACGACTGATGACAACACAGAGATTGCTGTACCAGCATGCGACCTAGGAGATCATGTGTTGTTGATCGCTTGCTGTTTTGTGATTATATAACGCACAATTATATGAACGACTCGCATCCAATTTTTAGCACATAACGAATGGCACGTCTGCCAGGTGGACTTAGTCACATGTGACTCGTGAAAAATTTTATAATAACCAAAATAATGGAACGTTTCTTGACGAATAATTGCAGATGAGGTTGTTTACTTCAATAAAAGAAGTTATATAAATTTTATAATGGCGTTCGTGAGAAAAAATATTCAAGCTTCAGTGTTTTTGGTAAATCACTTGCGTTTTGTCACCAATAGGTAGCAAAATGAGCCATGACAAAACAACAAAATTTATTCTAAAAGAAAGCGATGATATCAAGGGCAATATCTATCAAATTGAATCATCACGTGTTTAGGTCGTTTTGAGCAATACTTATCTGAAATACCGATATTTTGTGCGGTTTGCATTGTTTGGATTATTTTTTCTAAATTTTTGTTAACTAGGTAAGAAAATAGTGAATTGATTCGATTCTATATTACTTGTTCTTGGGCACGATTAAATATTGCGATTAAGAAGGGCACTGCCATTCACGTACGTCGTGTTCTTAAGGTCAAGAAATCGCGAAACTGCCAAAAAGGCATTTTTTTGTTTCCAATATATATATACATATAAATGTGTGTGTGTGTGTGTGTGCGTGTGTGTGTGTGTGTGTGTGTGTGTGTGCCAATTTTTTTTACAGAACTAATTTCGGAAACATGATTCTGACTGAAATGCTTATTTGTACAGTAAATTGCATCAAAGTCAGGAATGGTGCCCCAGACTTCGTGTTCAATTTTCTGGACACGCACTGCACTCGATTTCTGTGACTATTCCACTGCATAAAACAGTAAGCTCAGCCTTTGACACCGCAAAAACTTTGCGTTACAAAAATTACGTTCCTTTGCTGTTGTTGCATGTCGAAGCACTAGACATTTGGCCAAGCAAATCTGAAGGTTTAGACTCTGGCTGAGTGGCATGCATGCATGGTTTTGTGTGTGTTTGTGTGCGTGCGTGTGAATAGATTAACAAGTTAAGATTGTGAGATATATATGCATGTGCTCGCTCTGACACAACATAAGCTGCTTCCACCGGTTAGTGAGCGAGTTATGCACGATATGTGCTGTGGTGTTTAAGCATAAAATGTTTTTTAGCACACGTTGTCGAAGGTGCGGTGACGATGAAACGCTGGTGTATATTACTTCCTCCTGCCCTGCGCTCACCACCGAACCATGCATGATGGTCAGCCGTTACTGACTACTCGGTCCTGAGCGGACGGTGTTCGGCCGAGACGAGTCTTGCCAAGGGGTTCAGTTCAGAACAGTTTCATTACGGTTCTGTAAGCTTTCAGGACGTCACTCCACGGCCCACATATCAAGGTTGGGACTAATATCAACTTGAAAAAAATATGCTTTACTGGAAGCCATTTGATGCTCACATATTACCTCGATTAAAGGACAGCCAGCAAGTTTTTCTTCTTTACAGATAAACAAAAAAAAATGAGCTTGAAACAGTCTACGCAGACAGGAAGCCAGCCCAACTATGCACTCTAAGAAGTTAATGAGGAAGAGGGCTATTGAGGTTGCTCTTTTAAAAGACAAAAAATGAAAGGATGGCCTGGAAACGTCAAAACAGCCCCGTTTCCGAGCTAATCAGGGGACAATACAAGATGCGATAGTTTTCTAATATACAACTTGTCTTTATTGAGCATTTATATCTAAAAATCCTACGCAATTGCCGACTCTTGGTTGACATGAATTGCGTGGCGAATGCGTAGCGTGCCAAATTACGTACCATTGACACGAAGCACAGCGGAATAGGCAGTGGTCGCCGCCTGGTTCTTCACCACGCACGTGTAGTTGCCGGAGTGCTCAAGCTGCAGGCTGTCGGTGGACAGCATGCTGTAATCACGCTCGTTGTGCACGTTGAGTGCAGCTTGAGAGCTCGGAGCGCCGTTTTCCACCACCGGCACGCCATCCTTGAGCCACGTGAATAAAAAGGGTGGGTCGCCCTGGACCACAGTGCAGAATACCTTGATGCGCATGCCAACCTGCATGTCCTTGCGGAACTCGTAGTGCGAGATGACCGGAGGCTCTGCAGAAAGCATCGCAGTGGACCACGGATTAGGTACGACTGTCTAAAGAATTATGATGAAGTGGGTCAACATACTGATGGTCGGTGTTGGTAGGCAGCAGCGCTGTGCCAAATTGTAATAAATAGTAGACATAATCGCTAAAGACAAGATCACTTTGAAATACATCTTTTAATAAAATTAAAAAAAACACCCTCGCTTCTTTTTAGTGTTCGCTTATTTATTTCTCCTTGGTGAATAAAGGACAAGATATATAGAAAGATAGATAGATAGATAGATAGATAGATAGATAGATAGATAGATGGATAGATAGATGGATAGATAGATAGATAGATAGATCAAGACAGGCACCATTTCTTTTGTTGGCAAAGGAATGCTTCGCATTTGAAAGTATGTATAGCCAGCGTTGAGCTAACAGCAAAAGTATTCACCTAGGGTAATGCTTTTTACAGATGTATGCTGCACAGCGCATTATTATAGTTAACGCAGATTTAAGTTTCGATGTCTTTAAAGGAACTCCGCTTTATTCGATATGCGTTTGGACATAGCAGCCAAGACCACATTTAATTGTCGTAGTTAGAATAACATACCAAAAACATCTTTTGACTGGGTAAAGCAAGCTCCTTACCACCTTTATCTGACGCGATAGCGTTAAAGGGCTCGTTTTACAGAAATTCTGTCTTCTGGCGTCGGCGTCGGAGGGGAAATAGCGGGTTGTGAGGAAAAAATCATAATCTTGTCTGTAACCGAAATATCGAAAGAGATGCGAAATAAATCAATACTGAAAAATTCCGTGTCCGCGTGAGGCTCAAATCTAGGCCGCCTGAGCGACAAGCGGCTTTTCTATCACAGAGCCAAAATATTTATTGAAACTGCTCTGGAAAAAAAAGCGTACAATCGCGCCAGGCAGCAAAAGGTGTGGATCGAGCAACTAGTGCGTGTATATAGGCATTATGAAGCGCTGAAACACACGTAACTATTACGCAGAACTATCATCAAAGTGAACAGCTGTGTAGGTTTGCGTGTTGTACTTAAGATATGTTTGGGCCTTTCGCTCATTCGCGAAAGGAGTAATGATAACGTAGTGGGCACTAAATAAGTGTACTTGCAATTGCCATTCAGTGATGCTACGAAACGACCAGTGTTACGCGCACAGTCGGCCGTTTTCTCACGGCATGGTTGAGGCATGCACCGTGGACTAAAGCTAAGCTAGCAGTTCAGAAGGCGATGCGTATGAGGCTCGATTACGCTATCGAGATCTGCTCTTGAAGGCGAAGCTCAAGCGTCCTCATTTTTTTTTTTTGGTTTTGCTGTTGCTTTTCACAGTCTTGTAAGTGAAATATAATGAACAGTACGACCGAATATACTCGCTTACTTAAAAATACACTTTACAAAATGGCAATAGTATTAAGCTAAACACATATAAAGAAAGTACTAAAAACAGTATTAAAAATAACACACGCACATAAGTAACTTATAGATATTCAGCAACACATCGAGAATCTGTTATGCAGAGGAGCGGAAGCACGACGTTTCACTTGAAACATCGATGAGGGTCGAGAAACGGAAGGTCAAAGATATTGTAATGGGACCGAGCTCATTGATAGGTGAGCCTGAATACACTAATACCGAGTTTTTGTAACAACAGTATGCAAAAAGGCAACAGCCTTCTCTCTCTGCTTTGTTATTTTTAAACACGTCATTGTTTATTGAAAGCTAGAAAGACAAGGAAAAAAAATACGACGCAAGAAAACAGTAGATAAAGTTAGTGGAAGCTCAAAGATGGAGTTCGTGGTTCAGAACTTTCATCAACTCAATAGATATGATTTACCAAATGTCCTTGCAAAACGCGAAAAAAAATTGGGCAGGTGTATAGACAAGAATAATGAACTGCATTTGTAGTATATACAACAAACAGTGGAAGTCCGTGACTGGAACGGCCCGGATAAAAGCGCATTTAGAAGATCAGACAGGGACTCAAAGAGAACACTGACACTTTGTTCTCCTTTTTTCACCATCTCCCGCTTATCTCACTCACGCAACGGATTTTCGTCATTTATAAGACGTAATGGTTTTCGACAGAGGGAAATTCAGATGAGCGGCGGGTCGCGCACGACACCTTATGAAGGAAAGATAAATTGACGTATATAGTGCTGCGCCATTGTGTGAAGAGTATCTCGTACTACGCATGCAAGCAGAGACACGAAATCAAAGAGGCTGCGCAAGTACAGTGTTATGTCCACCTCTCGGAGGGCATATTATTTCAGATTCAGCAGTCTTAACAGTTTTACACGGCAGGGCTTTAAATGCAAACGACGCCACAGAATACACCACACTGTTTTTTTTTACAAAATGTCTATTTCACGGCTTACATGGATGATTGATTTTTGGGGCCTGCGGACAAAGATCAATCTAACCCACTCCGCGATTTGCTCTGGGACTCGCGGTCACGCAGTGCTTTTATATTTCAAGTGCACGAGAGCCATGAGGCGGACTTTTCAAACTTTGTGAGTGCATCAGTGTTTTCATGTATCGTCTGCATTAGTATCTCATATACTTATAAATAAGCAGTGCTTTGAAACCCCATGAATCCTTTAGGCTAATCGTGTAAACGATTCCGTAACAATTATCGCTAGGGCTTAAGAGGACTGGTCATAAAGTTCTGATCGTTTTATGCGACCGCACAATGAAATGCGAGCTTTGTCAGCTTGCATCGCCTCTTTTCAGCTCGCCAGTCTGAATGATCTTCGCTGACAGCAGGCTGAACGCGCCATCCATGTACAATGTTTTCGAAAAAGATCTACGAGGTGTCTTTTGTCTCAGTGCGCCCCATTGCCTTGCTGGCTGATGAAATCTTCGCGTATTATATAGCAGAGTACATGGAATGTGCGTGGTTCCTTTAGCACTTAGAGTCCGTTTTATATTCTTAATCGACACGTTTCAGATTAGTGGCGATGCTTAAAGAGCGCCTAATGACAACAGAGAAGAAAACGTTACGAGCACTTACTTTGAACGAGCCGTTTTATTTGGAAATCGATCCACATATACATGGCGCATACACGAGTTTCATTGCTCACGGCAACTTTAACGCGCAGAGGTCACATGATTTATATCTTTTGTCAATTTTGCGATTCATATCGTCTCAAATAGTAAAAGATCCAATAGTAGCCAGTATAAATCACGGTGACTTCATCAAATGCACACCTTAGGCTACATGTGGACATAATAGCACTTTTCTTCCAAGGAGAAAGACGAGTTGTCTACACTGATAGTAGAAAATGCCCTTATTTTCGCTACCTGAATGTACTGACAAAGCTAAGCAGTCGCATTAGATCTGAAGATCACGTCTGCGATGACTGACAGCTGTGTTCACCGCTATCATTGCACAACAAATTTGATTGGATTTGCTTTTATGAGAAAAAAAACATGATGCAACAAGGAGTTCAGTCATTTGCAAATTGGGCACCGTACTTTCACCAAAATAACCACGTGGCCAATTTGCCCTCACATTTTTTCGAAGAACAAGTTGGGATATGTAAAAGGCAAATATACTGAAACACTTGCAGAGGGACATACCGCACATTGAAAATGGGAAGCGAGCACCCATACGCCTTCACATATTGTGTTTGGTACAGGTACACAATACAAAAGCCGGTACAGAGCCGATGGTGCGGTCTTTTATCTGCGTCAAATTATCAATTAAAGAGACAAGAGAAAAGAAAATTCACCATCGAAATTAGCTAACAGACGCGAATGACGCTGATATCAGCCAGCATAGTGGCGTATTAGCGTTATACTCACGTTGCTACCGGGCTAGCAATCTTTATGCACACTTCGAGGAATCCGTTGTCAAAGTTTCATTGAGGTGCCTTTGACAAGAAAGGAGCGATGTAAGAGAGAGAAAGAGAGAAAAACATTTACGCACGAGTGCAGTACGTGAACAAGAAAATGAGCTCGTATAAACAAAAAAAAAGAGTGTATATAGGGTAACACATATCAATTACGATCTGACACGATACGATTTCCCATGCGGGCAGCTTCCACAACGTTGAATTGCTCAGAAAAATGAAGTAAAAAGGAAACATGTCACTGTGTTGAGCCACATTGAGAGCCAGAGATGATACGCTTGCTTTTATTGTTTGATATTACCGTCGTTTAGTAAAATCAAGACACCCTCGAGGGGCCGTTTTTTGTTTTTAATTTTTTGGAGAGAATAAATAAACACATGTCCTCACATGTATGAAAGCTGTCTTCTCTTGGGAAGCGCATGGAACGCTGCGCCGCATCAATTCCCTGCTATCAGGCGACGTTATGAAGAAACTGAAAGGCCTGACAAAAGAAAAACTAGCTATATTCTCCCACGAGCTTCGAGAGGACGTGTTTTCCCCAAACACGTTTGACGTTGTTCAATAGGAATAAAAAATTGGGCAAGTTGCATTGCGTGAATGATTTAGCAGTGCAAAAAGACCCAGACAAAAGAGGAGACCAGACGACAAGCTCGCTGAGGATGAGCGATCGTGGCATCTGGTCTCGTTTCTTACCCGTGTCCTTTTGCGCTAATAAACTTCACATTGCTCGTTTACCCCTTAAGTTCTTTGTCCAAACCATTTGGACAAAGAACTTAAAGTCACCAGGTGATAAAGATCAATGTAGGCATATTGCCCGAAGTGCAGAGAGTTATTATGCGTATTTAACGACGTTTCCCTTAAATGGAGTTTTTTTCCGATATAATGCTGATTAAGTAAAAAAAATGTCAGACCGCAACAAGAGCATGATCACGATGCTAAAAAGTATGGTAAAATAAATGTTGTACATCGACAGATATTAGCCTCACACTTTCGCGTACCGCAGCGGGCCACCGATGCGTGGCAGAAGGAGCTACGGTAGGTACACAGAATGTGCATCTTGCGGAAGCATGCATATAGGGCACCAGAAGCGCATTGAGTGGCAAAAGAAGAAAAGTAAAAAAAAAGATAGATGGAGGGAGGGTTGTCATGAAAGGAAGTATCGACCGCGACTATGGCAATCTACGCTGGGAAATGACTTCGCTTTCCATGTGTATTTGTAGAGGCAAATAGAACGCCATGGTAATACGTTGAAACGGGGAGAAAATGAAGAAAAAGGTAATCATTACACAAATGGAATACGCAATTGGCGACCACTGTGTTGTGTCAACATGAAATCAGAATTTCTGCGCAAAGACATTTCATGTAAGTGATCTGCATAATGTCGCGGAGACTGTGAAGCACCCTCCCCCTTCCGCTTTGTTCCTCAGGAGAAGAAAAAATTGGTAGATCCCACGTACAGTGGGAATCGATCATATGTGAAGCACGAATGAGGAAGGCTGATATGTCACTTTATTATCAGCACAACGTTGTGAGGCAGACGAATGTAGTCCACAATAAACAAAAGTAGAAATGTTATGCGCACTAACGTATCGAAATAAGATGCAAGTATGCCATTTATACTCGCGTAACCATGGCACCACTAAGTTTGTAATACCAACACCAGCAGTGGTGGGCAAATTATTCTGTACATGACTTCCATGTCATGACTATCATGTTGGTTTCTGGCATTTGTGTATGTCGTTCATTCATGTCACATTATAGCAAATTAAGTATATGTGAAGCTAGCGAAACGGCCGTGAGCGCACCATGAGAGTGGCGTGTAGTCATGACTTACATGACATTCATGTAATTATTTCCACGTTAAAGCTTGTCACTTATGTTCGACATGCAGTCTTGTCATACAATAGCAGTTTTGCAATATGTCATGCGAACGAAACAACCGTAACAGCAAAAGAGCAGCAAAAACATAACACGTAACTCATGAAATTCATGACATACGTCATGATTTTCATGTTATGACTAGTCACTTATGCTCGTACTACTGTCTTGTTATGCCATGCCTATTTCGGTACAGGTTCCATTATTGAAACGGCCAGGAGAGCTAAAAGTCGTAGGCAGCTGGTAGACATACATACATACATACATACATACATACATACATACATACATACATACATACATACATACATACATACATACATACATACATACATACATACATACATACGTACGTACGTACGTACGTACAGACAGACAGACAGACAGACAGACAGACAGACAGACAGACAGATAGATAGATAGATAGATAGATAGATAGATAGATAGATAGATAGATAGATAGATAGATTGATAGATAGATAGATAGATAGATAGATAGATAGATAGATAGATAGATAGATAGATAGATAGATTGATAGGTTCAAAGTCACCGTAGTTCGCTTAGAATTGCTTCGCATTTAAAAAAAAATTAAGAATGCCTTAGAAATTAAGAATGCTTTAGTTGCTATGGTGGCAACGTTCAATGGCTGAACGGCTGACGAGGTAACGGTGACATTTTTTTCATTTAAAGCACGTGGCAGCCAGCCATAAGCAAACAATGTTCAGATTTCTAGCACACTTTCGGTCGTGCCTATTTCACGCAGCACTGTGTCTACATAGCAGTCGTCGAATTCCGTGCGTATGTGTCATTTCAAGCAGGCATCATGGTCCGAACCATTGTCATCAAGGCCGAAACGCTGAGCGATATAGCCCGAAGAGTGTCGAAGATGGCGCACCCTAAATTCATTTTGAGCGCAGTTTTAAATAAATTATTGTATTAATTTTCAAGAATCATGATTCCATTATGAAGTACGTCGTATAGAGGGTACCTTAGAAGGCTTTTTCAACGTGCAGCTCTCTTATTTGCGCCCAGTTCACTAGCTGTAGATTTTTTTGCATGTCATTCCAATGAAACCCACATCCCCAGTTTCCCTACACCCTATATTCATTGGGCTATCACGACCAGTTTGATCCGTAGTACATGTGTTCCATGTGGTAGCCTTCGATATCCAGAAGAGCTGTGGTATTATGAACTGTACGTGACAAGCTCAACGTACCGATTGCGACGGTATAACGCTGTAGCGGAGAAATACGAAATGATCTTTGTGATCGTGGGATCAGGGTAGGAGCAAGACTCTTTAGCGAAAGCTAGTACGACTTCTAATAATCGCTGGAACTAATTATGGTGCACTGAAAATTGGCCATTCGTATAAAATAGTCGCTACAAACAGTCCGCAGAGAGTGCTTGAAAAAATAAACGAGATAGAAAAAACGCCAAAACTCTTCAACGATGAACAGTCGTTTTGAACCCGCCCGTAACTTTTATTTTATAGTGCAAGGTTGCCTTTGTTTGACACATTTTGTTACCTTGCTTATCGGGACACCCGTTATCTATTTTTGCGCTAGAAATGTGCAGCGCAAGCATGTGACCACCTCATAAATACCATATACGAACGTTTATTCCTTAAGTTTCACGCGTTTTATTTTATGGGCGAAGCTCCTCTTAGTCTAACTTTGTCCTGGGTCGGGCGCAACAAGCAGTATGAGACAAACCGACTAATAAATAGATGGACGGGCGGACGAATGGACAGACGAACGCATGAATGGACGGATGGACGGAAGCATGGATGGACGGGTGGATGGATGGATGGACGGACGCATGGACAGACGGACGACGGACGCACTGAGAGAGAGACGAACAGGTAGACGGGCGGATGAACGAATGGATGGACGAACGAACGAACGAACCGACAGACAGACAGACAGACAGACAGACAGACAGACAGACAGACAGACAGACAGACAGACAGACAGACAGACAGACAGACAGACAGACAGACAGACAAACGGACGGGCGGACGGACGGACAGACACACAGACAGACAGACAGACTGACGGACGGACGGACGGACAGACAGTCAGACAGACAGACAGACGGACGGACAGACAACAGACGGGTGGGCGGGCGGGCGGACGGACGGACGGGCGGGTGGGCGGACGGACGGACGGACGGACGGGCGGATGGACAGACGGACGGACGGACAGACAGACGGACAGATGGACGGACGGACGGACGAACGGACGGACGGACAGACGGACAGACTGACAGACAGACAGACAGATGCTTCGCCAAACTCATCATCATTCACTCCGTGTATATGCAGCCATTTTTTTCATCACTATCTTGATCGGAAGCTTGGACTCCCGATATTTTGTATGGTGCAATAATAATACAATAATTGCCGGTGCTTACTATACCTGCCTTTAGTTGACTGTTTAAAGGCCAACTGCAACGAAATTTTACTTGGGTAGAAACGGCTATAAATACTTAGTACATATATGGTAAATTATGATAAGGAGAGTAAAAAATCTTGCAGTCACGTATTTAATTTATAATTGCGGCTCTAATTACCAGCAAGCAGATGATGCGGAGCTTTAGTGGTGTGCCCAGGCAAATCGGAAAAACCGTACATGACGATTACTACAGAACATCGCCGCGTCACTGCTTGTGAGCACTGCTCCCTGCCGGTGAATCGCTCTTTCCTGCGTTGAAACCGCTTTCAGTGCAGCGCGTTTGAAACGCGTCTGTGCGTTTGTGCTGCCTTGACACCGCCTATAGCGTTTCACACAATAATATTGTTGTATGAAACTCTATGGCGCCGCCTAAAGACAGCGCGTTCGAAACGCGTTCATGCCGCACTGAATTCGATGGCAAGCCAAGTTCAAGTCAAGCAGCGTTTCTGAATACTGGGGTCAGACCATAGATTTCGGAAACTCTATGGGTCAGACATTAAAAAACCCCACCAATGGAAAGCCCGGACCAGCGTTCGATAAGATGCGAGTTCACGGAACTTTCCTAAGTTAACATAGAAAAAAACACACGCACTAAGGGGTACGTCCGCGATGTGTATGCTCGAGGAGCACGGAGCAGACAATTTTTCTGTCATACACGCCACTTCCGGTCAGCCATAATGGCGTCGTTTTTTCTAGGTTTGGTGTCAAAAACACCGTTGTTTGCAAGCTTTTTTTTTTAAGGTAAGTCATTGTATCTCGAAGGCGACATTTGACAGGCAGCACTACCTCTAGCTACAGTACCTAAATAGTGACTTTTTGCGGAGTGCCAAATGTGGTTGCAGTTGGCCTTTAAATAATCTAAGGCGTCAATTAGCAGTCTAATCATCGCCAATTCCATGGCGAGGCGGAGCAAAACAGAAGTAGGAATAAAATAGTGTCCTTAACTTGAGTGTTACTGATATTTAAATAAGCTAGCTAACACTTTGAATGTGACTCGCAGAGGAATATTAAGTCGTATGGTGCTAATACCTTTTAAAGCCATCACTGCACGTATTATATGCGAGTTCCCTGCTTAGGCGCACTCGTAAGTAAAACGATTGTTATTTTTTTTATATTTCAATAAAATGTGCTCGCACGTTATCAGAGCGGTGCGTTCAGGGCCTCTTGAATGAACGAGCACATGCACCTTGGCACATGCTTTAAGCTTGTGCACGTTATACCAGAGCGCTTAATCTCGCATTCATTGTTGAGACAGACAACCACTGTAGGCCTAATGAATGTGATAGCGGAATGAATATAAATAATATGCAAACGAGTAGTTTGCCCTTTTGACTGCAGAACGCCGCTTCGTCTCTATGACCTAAATATGAATACGCATGTGCATTGTAATAGCAGTAAGAAAAGTCGAAGTTACGAAGACGACAGAAGTGAGAAGCAAAAGGAAAAATAAAGAACATATAAAACAAGACGGAGAGAGTCAATACAACCTAGTGACATACAACTGAGGCAAAGTACAGAACAACTGTAGAAAAAAGAACTGAAGAGACAGCGCTGAAATCATGCAGTTGAGGAAATGGGTTGTTAATCAACAATCATACTCTAAAGATTTACTATAAAAAAAACAGCCAGCAAGACATCAAAACAAATGCATAGGCCGTGCCCTTAGCACTGTGAAAAGCCATTTTGGTCCACTGCTTTGCAGATGCGAGGGCTAAAGGTGGTGAGAGAATAGGTTGTCCGTATATTACGGCTTACTTCACCGTATCGTCATGCAGCAGATTATGCTCGTCTTGAACGCAAGCGTCCAACCACAGGGTCAGCTCAGCCAACCATTACGCCTTCTGCGGACCAGCTCTGTTTTCCACTTCCTTGTTCTTTCTTGATCTCTTAGGCTGATGTGATGCACATTTTATTTCGCGCTTTCTTAGCATCACACGCCTGCCTGCTTTCCCTTCATGATGATGTAGATGGTGACTTGTGAGGGTTTCTTCGAGCGTCCCACTTCAAGCAACTAGCCGCGAAAAGAACGAGCAATGTAGCGCTTAGAAGTTCTTTTCTAATTTTCTGCGCTGCTTCCAACAACTGAATAACCCCATAGTGAATCACAAAGACACAACTTAGAGAACGCTTGCTTTTGTGATGGCTGTTCGGCAGTTTCTCCTTGCTGTTGCCGACTTACAAATTTTGTTGCTCTAGGAGAGCGAAATCTGGCCTTTTCCAAGTAAATGCGACAAATGCGAGCCCGCCAGAAAGTTTGGAGGAATTATGAGACGAGTCATTTGCAAAAAATGAAGAGTGGTTTTCAAAACTCTAAGATAAAGTACAACCCGTGTAAAAAACAAAAAAAAAACAAACGAAGCATAGTAGAAGGCAAAATGCTCCCGACAGTGGCATAAGCCTTTCAATAGGGAGCGAATTAAAAAAAACAACTGTTTTTTTGTAAATGTAGGCGCACATCAAAGAATTTCAGATTGTCGAAATTAATGCCCAGTTTGCCACTAAAGCGTTCCGTCTAGAATCGCTGTTTTGGAAGGCGCTCAAACTTGCCCTATAAGATGGTACTTTCCTACTTACTCAGATATTTCCAGCCCCCGTTCACTATACTCCTTACAAAAGCGTCAATATGTTAGATAGTACAAATAACATAAAACTGTGTTGTTCACTACCATTTTTTTCGGTTTGTGAGAACTAGTTCAGAGGCTTTTGATTGATCTTACGGTCAGGCAGAAACGGCAAAAATGACTTTTGCCCTTGAGTGAAGCACGGCTTATGCAACTGATGCTAGTTGCACCCCCATTTCTTACAGACAAGGTGTTTTCTCGCTTCATCTAAAATACTGAAAGACATACGCATGTGCTAGATGACCACAAAGGTTGCTAATAAAAAAATTACTACTACTACTACTACTACTACTACTACTACTACTACTACTACTACTACTACTAATAATAATAATAATAATAATAATAATAATAATAATAATAATAATAAATTGGCGGGCGATCCACGAAGTAAATGCTGATGATGGAGCGAAGCTGCTTGGAAGATTATGAAATGTCAACGAAATGTTTATTAGAGGGATTACGGCGCTGCGAGGAAGCCACCGGGGCACGCCAAAGGACGCCGGTCTCGTCGGTCTTGCCTCGCGTCATACTCTAGAGCGCTCACGCTTTTTTATTATTTTTTTATTTGCATAGCGTCACCGTGTCCGACCACAAAGAAGAGAGACGCGCGCATGGCATTCCACACATACCCTCCCCGTCTCAGTGGGCGCAGGCGTTCGCAAAACACACTTTGGAATTTACAGTGCGACGGACGCACGGACGGGCGGATGGACGCGAAGAGTACGGTCTATTTTTAAACAATATGCTTGCTATGAACGCTTTATGTATACTGTATATGGAACACCTGTGTTTCGGTCAGACGCGAAGTTACGACAACGACTACGTCCACGGACATGATGCGAGCCTAAGGAGCTTCACTCCAAATAATATCAACACGCAAAGTGACAGAGGCCGAGAACGTTTCTTGCGAAGCAGTCAGTGAGTAGTTGTCTGTGCTGAAATTTTTTGGACTTTGAGCTGATCATTTCGAGGTGGATCAGCGCGTTTTTCAAGGGCAGTTGTTGTGTGCACATTGTGCGGCTGCCAGGCACGTCGACTACAGTGGAGTTTAGAGGGTAACTGATCGTCTTACGTAACCTCAGCTCAGATATTAGAGCACAGGCGTCAGTATTATTAAAACGAAGTGCGCTTTATGGTGTAATAAGATGAATGTCAAATGCAACTTTCGTTAGCGTGTTCCTCCTGGGTAGGGCGACGCTGAATATAGCTTGCTGAATCATATCGATTCAAATGCAATGTTTATTACACTGCTATGAAAGCGGAACCAGCAATGGAACCACAAGTGACGCTAACCCAACATGACACCTGTGTTATAAGAGTATACCTATGTAATGTTGAGTGTTTTGTTATAAACTGAGATAACCAGCAAAGCGACCACAGCTGATGTTACATTGATATAACACGTGCACTGGTTCTTTTTCCAAAGTCGTTTAAAGACACGGCATTGCTTTGTGGCTTATGAACACCTGACAGCCCTGCAGAATTCTTGGGTTCAAATCCCGTTTTAATCCTTCATTTCATTCTTGGCGTTCGTTAGGTCAACGCCCAAGACGACGGTTTTTATTGAACTGCCCGAATATTAGGTACTAATGCCTGTTCTCACCGTTCCTGGGTAGATATAAACTGTCAATCACCAGTAGTGCATACCCGCCGACCACGGCTTGTTGTATAATATAGTATGGGCACGACGTGTCCGGAAATAAGGGTTTGCCAATGTACGCCACAGGATTGTCCCATTAGTCATGTCATGACCGGAGAGTCATATTCGTGAGAGCCTATTATTCTCCTACGCCAATTTTTGTCTACATCAAGTTTTTGTCTACATCCAGACATAGATAGATAGATAGATAGATAGATAGATAGATAGATAGATAGATAGATAGATAGATAGATAGATAGATAGATAGATAGATAAACGCTCAAAGTGTCTTTGATTCAAGAAATGCTTTGCATTTAATATATATGTACCATTATGGACAGATATAGATGAGCCAGTGGAGTGAATGTGGGCGCCTTATGAAAGATTGTGTGTACCTGGCTTGGTAATAATGATGACCAGTTATTATACAAAATAATGAAAAGACCTCTCGTACGAAGCACTAATCTTTACTACTACAGTAAATTACTGCAGTAAAAATCAGCAAAGAACTGTCATTTGAAGTGAGAACAGAACAAAATAAATGTTTCGAAAATTTTTAATGCTACTTGGGCGCATATTGGTGACCTCGGATCAATCTTTCGAGTTTCCTTCCAGTTGTCAAAAAGAATACGTTTTGGGTGATTTTTCAAACAATTATTTGAATTATTACCCAGCAGGCAATGCGGACTTGCTCAATATAATCTGCTGGGGCTATAGTCAGGTGCACGTTGTATTTCTTTATGGAGACTCGTCCGTGCAGAGACAGGGTCAGTAAAAATATGATAAGGGCAAATCGAACAATGTACACAAGCTCTCGTTCATAGCGAGGTAACTGTCATCCAAACGCGCCAGACCGATCACCGGCACACTCGAGTCCAGGTGGCGACCGGCCGACGGCAGAACGGCAATTTTTAGCCCGAGCACAAACGACTCTCTCCTCCAGAGGCAAAGTAGTCGAAAATGGCTAATGATGCGTTAATACCTTAAAGGCAGCAATGAACATAAAGAAAAAAAAATTTCTCTCCCCGCAAGAAGCTTTCATCTTTGCGCGCTCGTATTTGCGCCCCAGTCATTTTTCTCTTGGTCGCCTGGCCGTTTGTGCGATCACTTCGCAGATATTCAAGTTTAAAGGCTCGTGTGCTAATTACATTGCCAGGCGTGCGGCGCCGTGTAGTTAAGACGGGGAGGCACTTTCCTCTAATGAGACCGATAGGGCACAAGCTACACACACGCGCAGCGCTCACGGGAGGAGACGCGTCGTCCAGCGCCCGCGGTGGAAGCGCTAAGGCGCCACTGCGGCTAACAATGGCTGCTCTTCCCGAGAGGGCAGCACCAGGGACTCCTCGCCAGGCGGGAAGGAGGAGCGGTGGCAGCTCTTTTTAGCACCCCGCGGGGGCTGTCCTCGTATCTTTTGCTAAAGTGGTTACCAATTTGGTTATTAGGCTGATGTGTTTTTCTCGGCGTCTTCGACTAATGACCCTGCCCTTAAAGGGTGAGCGCTCCAGATTATGGCCCGCAGGGGTTTAGCGATGTTGGAAAAGAGGGAGAATGAAATGTCGGCTAGGACGAAAAAGCGTCCTCGATAGCGGTGCAGACTTGGAGTCGTTTCGAGAGTGCCTCGCGGTATCGTGGAGCTTGTTGGGCGACGCCGCCGCCAATCGTCTCCAATGTTGCGCGAAGTTTTTCCCGAAAAAGGCATTCGCGCCTCCAGTGGCGGCTTGTTACCGAACGAAGCCTTAATGCGTCCTGTCCCGGTCGCCGTGTCCAAAGTAAATTGCAAGCACGACACGAACGCTTAGCATCCCCACTTTAATTGTTGCACCGAGCGAAGCATTACGGCAACGTGTTAATATTACGCTGGCAACCTATTTATTTATTTTTTTCCTGACAAAGACAAATAACTTCCACGCTCACTCTCCCTATTAGCAAAACAAAATAGTGTCGGGGTGTTGGTACTGATAAGTGACATTGAAAAAATTCCTGTTTAGATTTTAGTTGTATGCGTTATCGTTCACTGACAATAACAACATCAAAATTAAAAGCGTGCAAACAACGTTTCTCTTTCTATATATATTTCCCATATTATTGAACGGCGATTGCCTGCGTTCAATTCTTATTATAAATTAAACCAAATTTATATGTGCTGAGTGTGGTACGAAAATTCCCACATTGAACAGTTAAAAACAGTCTTTGAGTGAATGCCTAGCTGGTGAACTAAGCCAGCGTCAGTACTTCGTCACTGGCTGCAAAAACATTCAAGACGGGAGCTGAAGGTGAGATACAGCTTCAAGTAGGTACCAAAAGAATAGAAAAAGGGGGCCTTGACTTTCTACGCCCACCAAATACATCACGTCCTCGTGACATGCTGTTGCAGCCCCCTATTCCATTTGCAAAAAGACAAGAGAAAGCGACAAAGCCATGGTTGATTACGTTTTATCGTTCCGCTTCACTGCCAACGTTCTCTCTAAATGAGGTTTCAATACTCAAAATTAAAAAAAGAAACCTTGTAGTGGAAAGCAGCACTACAGCTTTTCCTATCAGACTTACAAAGCGCAGCTGTAAGCCCTCTTTCGAGCGCAAAGTGGTGGAGCATTCCTTTTGTTTATATGTAAATCTGGATAGGCCACCCTATTAGATCCTTGTAACTACCATGTATAGACTAGGTAATGGTTTTAGAAGAATTAAACGGGGGACCTGTTCGAGCGAACCCGTTCCCAGGAATTGGAGACATCTAAGCGTGGCGCCATCTCTCGGCGGCAGGGATGGTAGCCTGCCATAACTGAATTAGAAATGGGTGAAAAAAATCATATTTCTTTAAAAAAGCTAGTTATCATGAACGACTCCGCGTCATATGTAGCAGAGACAGACCCACTGCTACATCTTTACATTTTCGTAAAATTGCAGTATCGCAATATAAAGCGTGTGGCTTCCTAGGACAAGTGAACACCACCCGTAAAATCACATAGCATTCCTCTTGTTAAATAATAAACACTCTGGGAAACCATGTGGTTTGTAGTGTGACACTGTAACTTTGCCAGACTGTTCAAATAAACCTAGTCATTCGGCCATTGAGCTCTATTTGGAAGCAACACTAAGAATTCTGAAGTGCGCCCTCTGCCCCAGGAGGTCGAAGTTTGCTGTCTTTCAATACAGTTTCTCATAGTCATATCGTGGTTTTCGAAAATTAAACCACAGCAATTATGATAAATTGTATAGTATATAGGTATACTGTATGTTATGTAATAAAATATATTGCAGGTGGCCCTACGTTACTTATTACAGTTGCCAAAGGAAAGTACCTTCAATAGGAAACGCAAGGACACCATTCATGAAGATACGCCGATGGGCTCACCCACAAAAGCTTTTAGTGCGTATATTGATTGATTTGATTGATTTGTGGGGTTTAACATCCCAAAACCACCATTTGATTATGAGAGACGCCGTAGTGGAGGGCTCCAGAAATTTTGACCACCTGGGGTTCTTTAACGTGCACCCAAATCTGAGTACACGGGGTTTAGTGCGTATATTGCACACTCTGTAGAACGAATAATTTGTTCACTTGGTATTCACATCAGACATTTACAGTGAAACTTGTTTGTTTATACATTTATGCTTGTGTTATTTGTACCCTAACTTGCTGCGTCTACCACTAAGATTTTCCCGTCCAGCTGCAAAAGGTCATTGAGCCGTACGTGGTGGCGCATCGCATACAAGAATGGCTATTCTTTCTTGACAAGAATGACCAATTTAGCGGGTGCATCTTTTGCTGTGGTGGTGAGACAGTGAAGCAGCTTTTAGACTGCTGCCTCGACGCTGAACGATGTGTTTTGGAAGCAAAACTCCGCCATTTTGATGGGAGGCTGCTTTCGGGGAAATAACATTCTGGGACCTCGGTCTAACTACACCTACACACACACATAGCCACAAGAGCGTTGCGCAATTTTCACAGGTGACCACCTTTTAGAAACACGTGTAGGTCGTTAGCGAACATTCATGCGTCTGCTCATAATTAGTGTTTCGCCAGTATTTCCTTGGTTTGTCCACGTCGGGTGGAACAGTAACTACGGTCTCGACTGCTGACCCAAAGGTCGCGGGTTCAATTCCGGCCGTGGCGGTCGCACTTCGATGGAGGCGAAATTGCATAGCCCCGTGTACTGTGGGATATTAGTGCACGTTAAAAAAAAACTGATGGTCAAAAGTTTCGGAGCCCATTTATTGCGGTATCTGTCATAAAGATAAGCTGATTTTCTGATATAAAACCCTTGACATTATCATTATCTCCTTGGTTTACTATTTTTTACCTAATTTATCCATTATTCCCCGTTTATTTTCCTCACGTGCAAGATAGGCAACAGGGCACATCGCTCGTTAAACTCCGCATTTTCCCCTAGTTTGTCCGTCTTTCTCTATCTGTGTGGTGATACAAACCAAGTGTTTCTTCTGTCAGGATGAGAACCGAATTTCGCTCGTAGACACTGCATTATGGGTTGAAACAACGGACGCACTTTCATAATCGTACTCTGAGACTCTTCTTCTGCAGCACGTCATGCTACGGGTTCGGGCCCGCCATACATGTGACGGACCTTGCCAAATACCCCCAAAAAATTGCGTGAATCGAGACGCTCAGTCTGTGTCGAACAAAACAATGTGTCGAACAAAATGCGTGAATGTGAGAAACGTCGTTCCAGCACAAGTCACAATACATATCACGTTTGCAACTTCGATTTATTATTCATATTCCTCACCTACTCGCAAGCAAACTCTCTCTTTCTGATATATATATATATATATATATATATATATATATATATATATATATATATATATATATATATATATATATATATATATAATACGCATAATGCACCGCATTACTTTATTTCTGATCACATATTGTACATAAACGCTCTATAACCATCGCGTATAGCAGCACCGTTATGGTGCTTTTTCTACACTACTGTGAGTTCAGGCACACAAGCGCTCGCAAATGTGAACTCTATGCAGGCTAATGATGAACTCGTCGCTGATATACTCCAATTATCGGCATCGCCGCAAGCCCGCTGCACCTGGCCCCTTCCCTGTCGGCGTTTTCGGCTAAAGGTTCAAAGAAAAGCAACGCAGTGCGCCCCATTTCCGTGAAATATTAAAAAATAGCGTCATGATTGCATTATCAATTGAGCGCAAAGGGCAACGCATGGGCACAGCAGGTCGTTTTGAAAGGTGCCCATCGTTGTGTAGGCTGCGAGAAGAGGAGCCTTGCAGCGGCTGTTTGCCGGCGATATGGGCCGCCAAGGCGCATCCGTTTTTTTTGCCCCCTCGCTGAGCCCGTTTGCTTTTACTAAATGCGCCTCGGGAATCGTTAGCGGGCCTCCTCGTCGACGCATTTGTGCCAGTGTGTGTGCGCGTTTTTGCTTGCTGGTCGAGAAAACGAAGAATAGAGAAGAAGTAAAGAGCAGCGCGGCGAGTTAGAAGTCGATTCATCGACATTCGCCGTTCGCCACGAGCGTGCCTTCGGTTTATGCGCTCCGGAGGTACACGGGCGTGAAAGGCACTCGGCCCGCTGAATGCAGTAAACCGGTGCGCTCAGAGTGCGGACCAGGAGGCTGAGGCGCCGGGCTATATCGTCGCAACATCGCTGTTTTCATCTCCTCTCTAGCGTCAAGTACAAGAACTCTGCTTCTTCTTTAGCATTGTTGCTTTCTTTTGTCATTGCAAGGAACAGATAGACAAGAAACACAACTGTTCCCGGTCCGATAGCGAGGAGCATGTTTTATTGCCTTCTCAAGCGATTTCAAGAAATAAGTAGATACAGGAAGAAAGGAGGAAAGTCGGAAAAATGTAGATAAGTTTTTGTGGCAGGAGGCAAGCGTGAATACTTCTCCGTACTTTCTTGTGCTTTTTTTATTCTCTATAGATGGTGGTACATTGGCTCAGACATCAAAAATAGAGGGGTAAACAAGCATCTACTTAAGATGAACCTGTCCGTGTATAATCACCGTATTTTATACCTACGAATGGTTGAACGATAAAAAAAAAGAGTTAGAAAAGCGTCAGCAGTTTCTATGCCTTGGACGAAGTAAGTAAAGCTCGCCCCGACGTATACGCCCAAACGGTCCTATATCGGCGCTCGGCTCAGTAGCAATATCTACGGTAACAGCTTGTCATATTTTATCATTATTGAGCTATTAATAACCTTTAGCAATGCAGATGCAGTACAAATTCCTGAACATTAAAAATAGCAGACGTTAGTAATGATGCATAAATGATCCGAAACTCTGCAGCTGTTACTGTATATTAGAGTCTACAAGCAAATGCCAGTTTGGACTATCAGCGTTGTCTTCCACTGGTTCGTTTGAAAGAACCAAAGCAGAACTTCGATGTTTCCTTCTGTTTTTGAGTGTGTAGCTTGTGTGCATGCCTGTAGTATATCATGATGAACTGATTTTATATATCGATTACACCGGTAACGTTAAGTTTGATGTGACAACATTGTAAAGAGAAAACGAAAAGAGAACGGTGTATCGCTCAATACAACGAACTTCCTAGGATGTGCAATACCTCCGAGAACCCCCTCATGAATATTTATAGCTCTAATTTGGGACAATCGAGCCCCCACGTGCATGTTAACTATGAGAGGAACATAAACGTTAATCAAACAGCTACTAGCTAGATGTGTTGGCGAAGAATGCGGTTCATCGGAACGGCAGGCTGAACGCGCCATTAAGGCGGGTAGTGTATCCCCTAAAGGTAAGACAGTCGCCATTGTATGATCTCAACCTACGTTTACATGCGCGTAATTTGTTCGTAAAAAGAGAAAGTACTTGTTAATATGTTTTCAAAAAACGGGAAATAGCAGAATGGTTGTTTTGTTATCGTGTAGTATGCACTTGAATGCCTACAAACACAAAAATGCTCGTTTCAATGTTGATTGATTGATTTGTGGGGTTTAACGTCCCAAAACCACCATATGATTATGAGAGACGCCGTAGTGGAGGACTCCAGAAATTTCGACCACCTGGGGTTCTTTAACGTGCGCCCAAATCTGAGCACACGGGCCCACAACATTTCCGCCTCCATCGGAAATGCAGCCGCCGCAGCCGGGATTTGAACCCGCGACCTGCGGGTCAGCAGCCGAGTACCTTAGCCACTAGACCACCGCGGCGGGGCCTCGTTTAAATGTCCCCCGCTAGTGTAAGTTCTATGAAAATATTCTTCATTCGAAATGTGCTTTGTGCATTAGGAAGAACTCATTTTACAGATGTGTCGTAGATTTCTTGTGAAGAATACCGTATAAAAAGGTGCGACAAAATACACGGGAACACAACCAGATTTCGATTTCAAACACTGATTATCACACGTTGGTGATGGTCGAGAATATACACTGTTGTTCGTCAACAAAGTTGGCTATTTCCTGCTTTTGCAAGTTGCTCTGTCATTCGAAATTTTCTGCGACCAAGTTCTTTTTTTTTTGTTCAGTTCACTTGGCTAACATTTTGTTAGCTATGTCGGCAACGGCCAAACAGTGTGTATAGAGGTGACTGCCCTCTGCGCATGCTTCATTACAGCAGCCGACTGCCCTGAAGGGGTTAGTAGAGCATTCACGCACCACCAGGCCAACGGTTCGTATTTTTGTATGTACTTGCTGACTAGGAGCTTCATACCGCGTTTTCGGATTTTGTAAACCTTAGTGTGCGCACATGATGATATGATTTTATATGTGAGGTTTAACGTCCCAAAACCATCATATGATTATGAGAGACACCGTAGTGGAGGGCTCCGGAAATTTCGACAACCTGGGGCTCATTAACGTGCACCCAAAGCGGAGCACACGGGCCGACAACATTTCCGCCTCCATCGAAAACGCAGCCGCCGCCGCCGGGATTCGATCCCGCGACCTGCGGGTCAGCAGCCGAGTACTTCAGCCGTTAGACCACCGTGGCGGGGCATGTGCGCACATGAGGGAAATAATGTTCATATAAATAAATGTAAAGCTAATCTAAAGGATTTGCATTTTTCCAGATACTACTTATGCTACGCACTTCTCTCGTTCGCTTACCTAGCCAAGCTTTTTGACATCGTCAAGTTCTCCTGTTTTCTTTTTTTCGTTTTCTTTTTTTTGACACCTATCCAGAACACTCCACTCACGATTGAAAAATTGGTGGTTCAATTTTTGTTCGGTATACTTCATTTTTATTATTAGAATAATTGGTACATTAATCAGAATTCGGCAACTTGTACCAATAAGACTGAGAAGACTTATTCCTTTTTTGTTGATGTCGACAGCAGGTGTTGATGTCGCGTTGATGTCGACAGCAGGTGCTTTGTAGAGGTCGTCATCGTCGATCCTGGCATTGAAAGCTGCATGCAGTGATGCTGATAAAATAGTAAAAGCGTGAGGCGCAAAAAAAGAAAACAAACGAACTGCTCATGTTATATCACGGGCGCAATATCAGCCACTGCATTATAGACATTTCTCGCACGCATGATCTGCTCCGAAAGGCAGAGAAATCAACAAGATACGAAAGTGGATGCCGTTTTACTCTTTTGTGTTTTAATAGAAACATAAATCTTCGAAGAACGATGCAAAAAATACTCTGTAGACTCTCGCTCTGGCAACAACTTTTCCTCTTATATGTGCGCGAAAAATGCCAGGCAGACCCGCTGGCGCGAACAAGTATTGTGTGCAAATAACGGCCCCTTGCTTTGATGTTGTTTTACTGCATGGAAAGGTCAACGCCTGCATGTTCTCCCGCTATGCGCTCAACTTTTTGGGGCTCTTCTTTTTCTTTCTACACCATATGCACTCCGGCGTGTGGCTAACTACAGGGAAGCCGTTCAAACTATGATTGCATGCCCTGCCGAAGCATTTGTCAGTCACTAGGCTTGGTGTACCGCTTATCAAATTCGCGGTGAACGTTGCACAGAAATAAACACCTGTAGCTGTAGTGGCAAGCCCAGGATTCTGCGCCACGCACAACTTTCGACAAAGTGAGCTCGAGCCCGTAAGGCAGACCGCTGTGTTGGGTGTATTATGTCATACAGCAGAAAAACGTTCTTGAAGCTCTGCACCTAACCTCAGTAAATTTCGATTTTGCTGAAGCACCCTAAAAAGTGTGGCTCTTGGCTTTTTTTGCTGCTCTTCTAGCACTTCAGATAATGCTGTATTTGAACTTCGGTGTCATGGGAACTAAATGGTCATTACTAACAAGCCAAATTAATTTATTAACACGAATGAGGAGAGTTCCTATATGACTGCGATTAATGTGTAACAGAAAGAGACTAAGGGCAAGGCCTCGGGGCCATCCGCATACCTGGTGCATCCTCATCTTTTGTTTCTGTAACTTCAGCTGCACCAATTTGGATTGCTAATGCTGTAACTCACACCAAGAACGGCGTATTGACAGTCAGACATGCCAGAACTTAACGTTGGGTTTTTCATGGACACTAAGAAGCTGAAAGATTTGAAAAACTAGGAGAAGCTGGGCCGGTATTCACGAACACTTCTCATACTATCATTCTTTCTGTGCATATCTTTCATCCAGTCATTTAATCCTGGTTTCATAAATCATTACAATTGGTCGAAAAAAAAAGAAGGTAACATTAACCTTAGAGTCATCTTAAGCAAATGCATAAGGGACCGTGTGACATTTAATCACTTCATGACGCAGGTTTGTACAAAGACGAGAACTTCGTACAAACGTTTAAATTATCGCTGCTCTTCAGAATGCAAAAAGAACGAAATCATACCTGCAACTTAGATCTATAGTCGTAAAAAACTCTTTACAAGATCGGTCCCACAGGGAAGACACAACAAGGACTTGCCCCAACCTGTTTGTCGGATTCGATTAGTTTAAATATTTCTGCATTTCTGTCAAATAGC
Source organism: Rhipicephalus microplus (assembly GCF_043290135.1). NCBI lineage: Eukaryota > Metazoa > Arthropoda > Arachnida > Ixodida > Ixodidae > Rhipicephalus > Rhipicephalus microplus. The sequence continues at coordinate 166,842,023 of NC_134710.1, read as the reverse complement.
TATCCACACTATGCAGCTTGAGCTTGATTCACTGCACATCATGGCTGCAACGACTCTAGGAAAGAAGGCACACTTCAAAGACACACCTGTTTCTGGGCTCTCTCAAAATTGCGTTCAAATGCCGAGAATAGTTACTGGTGAATAGGCTCCGTTATATAAATGACATGAGAGCTAGCACTAACTGAACACGGGCTAGCTTAATCAGAACAGAACTCCGGCAATCCTTGCTCTTGATCAATTTCTACAAAATTTTGAAACTATGCTTTCTTCAGTACCCTGATGATATGTACTGACAGCTGGAACTGTCGTATGCTGTGATCTGTCACCTGTTTGCTGTCATCTCATGTCTTCGTTTGGCATGACACAGACAAAACTAGGTATAGCACATCAATTTATAGTACACTATAAAAAAGGGCTGGAATGTGTTGATTAGAAAGTTCTGAAATAAACATGTTTTATTAGCTTGACCACAATTATCAAACATCATTGATTACTCTAATTAGCAAGATCTAGTACAATGTAGAGGAGGACGATGAGAGAGCTTGCTGGTCGATGTACGTGCTAAAAGATGGAGGCCATCATGATGATAATTTTTATCCCTATGCGAGGCCTAAATTTTGAGCTTGTACAGCTTTGCTGTCAAACGGAAATCAAAGTGGAAAATTTATTACGTTGGTTACCACTACGTTTTTTATACTTTTGCAACTCAGATGTGCGACAGTATGACCCCGTAAACGCAGTTTCTTGAACAGATCACCTGTGAATCATTTGTTGTTTAATATCTTGATCTAGTTTACTTTCGACAAAGGTGAATGTCGTGTGAACGCTGCGGGAATACTCACCGATCACTTTTAGAAGGACGTTTCCCGTGTGCTTCTGGTTGCGAGAGTCTGTAAATCTGCAGACGTAGTTGCCGTCATCCGATACTTGCTGTACATTGCTGATTGAGAGGCTGCCATCTGGCTGGACACGCTGCCTGTGGTTGAATGGAATCTTGTTGCTTCCTGCAAGATTGATTTAGTCAACTCGGCCACTGTTCCATTTTTTAGATAGAAACGTAAACAGAAAGATCAAGAGTGTTCTTGAAAAACATGCTTTAAACGATCAATCGTCTGTTTTATCTATGCATCCACGTGTGCTTACAGCTAATGAAAGAGCAATTGGTTGGGAAAGTGCAAATTGATTGAAATGTTTGACGCAAACGAGGAACTTCTCGGTGGCTTGTAATAACAGGACACATTACCGGTAGTCATTTTCCTGCTATCTACACTTGATATATGCTCTGAAGTTTTTGCTTCGCAAAGGGTATTTATTTCGGCAATATAAAAAGCAAGTAATATCAGCGACAAATATTGTTACTAAGGCTAAAGTAATGAAGAAAATTAAATTTAGAAAACACAATGTTCCGTTGGTTCATTCCTAGAACAAAGCAATGTGTTATTTCATTTACTTGTGACACGAGCACTCATATGCAAAGTACAGGTTAAAACCCTTGGGATAAAGTAAAATGCACTGGAAAATCGATAACATGGCGTGTGAATGCTTTAGATTGGGAGTAAGCAACTATTAGAGGCCGGAGGGGGGCGGGGAGGCTGAGCTTATTTGAAGTCGACCGAACGGAGCAGGTGGGGGGGCAAGTTGACGACGACAAACGAAAACGATACACAAATCATGTTCATTTTCAACAGGCGTGTCTGCAGGTTGCAGCATTGAAACACAAAAGTTTCAGTGGTTACTAAAAGCGATGTTTCTCGGTTCTGGTCTTACCACAATTGAGGTCAAAACTGCCATGTCAGGCTTTACGCAGGGACATCAAAAAGTAAGAAGTGGGTGGGTGCGTGGGATGGTAGGTGGGTGGAAGTTTTGACGTTGTATTAGGAGCCGCAAAATGCTGCCCCGTATAGGCCACAAGTTACCGACAAATGCTTCAGACCATCTAAAAAAATGGCACATGTATAAAACCTAAAAGGAGTGTAATTCGATATTTTCTGTCGATCTACTCCTAAAAAGCGGGTGTTACGATATTATAGACCACCTACAGCGAAAAGGCAAAGCTATGGCGCTATAACTCATCACATCAGCATCGTTCACTCTAGTCTCTAAAGCATGCATGTAAATGAGCCAGTTACCTCTGCTTTATTGCTTGGACACTCGTTGCACACCGAACTTTCTTAAACTAAAGTTTACGGTTATTCATACTTTCATACGAATTTTCATACGCATTTTGGCATCGCTGTAAGCTGTGGCCAAATTCAGTTCACGGCTACCTTACAAGAAATAATTGGCACCGGAAATGGCTTGATTATGAGCACAAACGTGATGCGAAATAGGGAATAGTTCGGCCTTTGAAGTATAAGGCAAGCATTTCAAAGCAAAACAGGCAAGTCGTATTCTGAACCGCATTTACATTAGTAGTAATTCATGGCAAAATAAGCTGCTTTTTTTTTTGTCACAACAAGCATGCTTCATGCTTAGAAGGGCACGTGGAATGTATGGTACCGAGTGTTTCATTTCGTGATTTGGCGTGTTGACATTCAAAATATTACGGTTGTTGCGGAATCATGCGTGTATGATAAATTTTGCGAGCGAGAATAATATTTTCGTGAAATACACTGACTGGCCACAATCAGCTAGCTGCATGCTGCTTCATCTAAGTGTGACAGCGAAAAGTTGTTGCCGCTCGTAGGAGTTAACTCTCGTATATTTAAATAAACTAGCAATAAGAAGATCACGCAGAAAGTTAATAATATTTTGAAGGAGCTGCAAAGAAACGCAATTTTTTAATGCGCTAAACGACGACGCCACTTTACAGCAGCGACACTGTCGATTAAAAAATGTGAGGAATATTCGCAATAATTGTTTAGGATTGATAGATATGTAGGATTTAACGTCCCGAAACCACCACAAGATTATGAGAGACGCCGTAGTGGAGGGCTCCGAGAGTTTTGACCACCTGGGGTTCTTTAGACGTGCACTCAAATCTGAGCACCCGAGCCTCTACCATTTTCGCCTCCATCAAAAATGCAGCCGCCGCAGTCGGTATTTGATCCCATGACCTGCGGGTTCATAGCCGAGTATCTTAGCCGCTAGACCATCGAAAATTGTATGAACACAAAGTCTGGCCAACATTCAACCATGTCAGTTAATAATTTATTAATGTGTGAAAGACATATATATTGCGAAACTAGTAAAACACGTGAAAGAAATTACCTTTTTCCCATGAAACGGAGGCCCAGGCGGCGACGTAGAGCGGACACACGAGGCTCACCGACTTGCCCTTGAGCGCCGTGATGGAGCTGACGTCACGCATGACGCGCAGACCCTTGGAGAGCGGCAGGAAGAGCTCGTCCTCGTCCGAAGCCGCCACTAGCACGACGTCGTCTTCGACCAACGCCGCACGTCGTAGGAGACGCGCGGCCGCTGGCGCCCGCCTCCCAGAAGGACGCCGACGACATCCACTACTGGCAGGTAACGCGCTCGCCGGTGCCGATACGCCAGTCCTGCCAGTAGGAGTACTGTCCACTGCATTCGGAAAGAAACGCCGGTCATTGAGTTTACGACATCGGACGCAGTTTTAAATCATGGCACAGCACTCGCGAAATTCACTAGGCCGTCAAGAAGAAGGTCGTACACAAATCGCACAAAGCGGTGATTGTACCTAAGTGTGGGAGGCGACACTTCAAGAGAGCTTCTATTCCTGTATGGGTCTGCAGAAGACCTACAGTATTGTTAAATAAAAATAAAAAAATACGTCGACATAATAAATAAAGTTCTCTTGAAGTGCCACCTCTCACACATTTATTATACACCAATCAAAGGTAACCACTATATATATATATATATATATATATATATATATATATATATATATATATATATATATATATATAAATATATATATATATATATATATATATATATATATATATATATATATATATATATATATATATATATATATATATATATGACTTGACCTCTTCTTGCTTCTATATTTTATGTAACAACAATGTCTAATTATGGAACCAAAAAGCAAAGAGATCAAGTGCTTTTTCGAAAGGCTTTCACATATACACAAAACTTAGACTATGATAACAGCTCAATATAATAAATAATGTTGGAATTCAAAGTTCCAAACCCATAATATAATCAAATCATATCATGAGAAAAGGCTCCGGAAATCGCAAGCAGCTGGGTTTCTTGAAAACATACATTTAAATCTAGTCTAGGTACTAGGGCCTCGATCATTTTTGCCCCCATCAAAAATTCAGTTGCGGCAGCCGGGAATATATATATATATATATATATATATATATATATATATATATATATATATATATATATATTACAATTGGGTTTATTAACTTTGTCATTACCTTCTTTGACATTATTGTCTGTTAGATCTCATCTCATTATTATTGTGTAACAAACGGAAAAATTAATTAGCCCTGCCTTTAGGTATACACTTGTTTCCTTAATTCATTACGAGGATCTCGTACTGGAAGACTCCATGCCTTTGGGTTGTATGCGAGGGACTATTGGTCAGCGGCCCCCTAGTAATAATTTCGCGAGCTATGTGAGACCAAACAGGCTCATCAGAGTGTGCCACACTCGCCACCAAGGCTACTGGTGGCGATGACTGACACTCCCACGTTAAAGTTCACATATAAACCCAATAAAGTGGCTGGGGGGATAGCCGCTGTGGTAGCTCAGTGGTAGAGCATCGAACGCGTTATTCGAAGGTCATAGGTTCGCTTCCTGCCCACGGCAAGTTATCTTTTCACCCACTTTTCTTTCTTCCCATTTACATTACAATTTGGTCTAATACGTTTCTCTACACGTTGCTGGGCATTATTGTCTGTTAGAGATCACACACACACACACGCCCACACACACACACACCACACACACGCGCACACACACACACACACACACACACACACACACACACACACATTCGGTGTGTTTGTGTAGTAGTCCCATTACGTACAAGAAACGAAGCGGGTACAGGTACGAGAAAGCAAGCAATTTATTTATGAATTCACGTTTTGGCCGTCTCACGATCTTCGTCACAGAATCATGCATTCTTTGCCACGGCCCAAACGTATATCTATATAACAATTGTTTGCTTTCTCGCACAAGTAGACGCTTCTTTTCCCTCCACCTCTCTCTCTCAAATATATATATATATATATATATATATATATATATATATATATATATATGTGTGTGTGCGTGTGTGTGTGTGTGTGTGTGTGTATGTATGTGTGTGTGTGTGGGCGTGTGTGTGTTTCTGACACTTAACCTAACCTCAATTGCACAGCGACAAGACACACAAGGGCAAAAACCGTGAAAGGACAGGCGGGCAGAAAAGACAAAGAATAGACGATGTCTAACACGTGTAGCATCAATAAACAACAGAAGGCACACTGCTTTCGTAGAATTTTATTAACGCAATAGCGTTAAAGACCTCATTTCGCAGTAATTCCAGCGTCAGCATTAGCGTCAGTGTTGGTTTTGTTTGTTATGAGCGAAAAATCATAATCTTATGCGTGGCAGAAAAATTGAGAGTGATGCAAATAAAATAAATGATAAAAAACTTGTGGCAGTGTTGGAATTGAACATGTGTCGTTGAGGCCTGAGTAGGGTTCGAACCCGGGTTGTTTGCATGGCAAGTAGATGTTCTACCACACGGCCACGCGTCTGCTTCAGAATACAGTGAAACTATTTCTGCTTGAGAATACAGTGAAAGTAACTCGTACTTTACAGACACACGCGCCTTGTATACATCCTTCACAATACAACATGCAATATTTCAGCAATAATGCATGATACAAGCGCCCTTTGCAAGCGGGTGTCAGAACACGTGATTAAAATATAGGATTTGGTGTTCAAAGCCGGTCAGCCACTTTAAACGGCGCACAGGCTACAGCGCCTATTTCCTTAAGTGCACATGCACGTAGTGGTGGCATAGCAAGTTCAAAATGGCTTCATGCACAAAGTGTTTGACGTATGAATTAGGAACAGTACGTTGGTATTGCGTTCAACACTTGAAGGTGAAGCTTTAAGGTCCCCTACGTTGTTTACACTTGGCGCAGCCAAGTAAAAAACAAGAGTGGGTGATGGTCAACGTGGTACAGTGAGAAAGCCAGCCTATTGTGACGGGCTACAAGGTCGGTGGCGAAAACTTCGTGCCTGCATCAGAGAAGGCAACACCTCTGGCTCTGCAGTGGACCTTAATTTCTAAGACGAACACAGCACTGGTATACATCATCTCTAAAGTTACCACAACAATTCACATGAATATCGAGGAGTTAAGTCGCTTGCATAAGCAATACCTTTTTGATACGGCTAGCCTCGCCGCAAATGCATTTTCTTCAACTGAGGCACTTACAGACCCGGTTTTTCAACTTCAAAATTTGCAAAATCAGCAAAGCCAAATCCAAGAAACCATTTTAGGTACCCTAGCAGCACTCTGCAAAGGCGGAGCCCGAATAGAGCCAGAAGTATTTGACAGCATCTCTTCAAATGTTCACACAAGGCTCGAGCACTACGAATGTGCCTGCGATAAACTTTCTTGGAGCTCAGACTTAGATTGCGTGTTCAATATATCGAAATATTCAGCCGGAAATCCCAGGAAATGGTTCAATATCCGTATAGCAACACAGACAGTGCAACCCTGGTGATCAGGGACAAAGAGCTTTCGTTCAGCTTTTCATGGTAATGCGCACTAGTTGTGAGATGACGCGTTAACATACAGACAGGAACAAGAAAATTTTTCTGAACATATTCTCGAACACCAAGTTCGTCTCGCAGAGCTTTACCTTCCGGAGTCGGCTATAGTACAGCTTGTAATGCTTGAACTGACAAAGGAATGCCGACATAGAATGCAACTCAGGTCACCACGCTGTCTAGAAAGCATTTTCGGTGTGATAAAGAATGGTGTCACAAATACCTGTATACAAAGGAGTGTCACTTCGCACAAAGCAGCTGAACTTTCGGGTGCACTGGTACAGGGCAGAGCGTGTTACGAATTCATACGAAATAATTGTCCTAGTGTTCCACCTTCAATAACCATGGCGTACTTCAGAGACTGCGACAGAATGGAGGCCATAGAAGTTTAAACAGAACCGAGAAATGAAGTAGAGAATGCATTTATTACAAAAACACACACTATATATGTTGCTTTGCTTGTCAATAATCAAAAAAGTATCAGTAACTGTTGACACTAGTGCATCAGTAAGCATGATAAACGAAAGAATTGTGTGTCACAACTATAATATCAAGGTAAAAGTATATGTAGGTGAACGGCTATGACGCAACACGCAAAAAGTTTTCCATATGGACAAGCGCTAAACTTCAGTTCAGTAGTGAGTTGGTCACAGCCGAGTGTCTGGCACTGTCTGGAGCTGAGTTTTGACATTATCCTCTCTCGGCCGGATATGAAGCGCCCAAAGATAAACATATTGCGGAATGATATTACAGCAATGGATGAATGCGAAGGGATTAACAATGTGATAGAATACCCATGAGTGATGTTGGAACCAAGATAAGTAGATCAGCTAGGTGTCCTGATGATATCGCAGCCAAGTTTCCAGAACTGATATGCGTTGGTACATATTCACCAACAACAACCGCAATAGAGGTACCGTTTCAAGGTGAGTAATACAACAATAGTTCGAAAAAAGCTATATGCCTGCAGTCATAAAAAGAAAGTTTGGCTGAATTAAGAACTCGAACTTATGATTGTTTCCGGCATCATTCGGCCGTCTACATCCCCATTTGTCCATTTGCATCACCAGTCACATTCGTACCCAAGAAAAATGGCTCTTTCTCACTTTGCACAGGCTATCGACTAATTAACAAAACAAACAGACTGAGTTGTTCCCATTTTAGGGGCTCCGAGTAGATAAAATCATCGATGAAACTGGCGAATGCGAATTGTTTTTAATAAGTGACCTGTGCAAGAGATACTGGCAAGTGCCACTCAAAGAAGAAACTACGAACTTTATGGCATTTGTAACACCATTTGATATCTATCAGTACAAATGTCTCCCATTCGGATGGAAGAACGCCGGGCTGTGGTTTCTGAAACTAATGATTAGTGTCCTAGACCATTATATTGACAAGTTTTTCAATGTGTATGTTGACGATACTATTGTTTACTTGAGGACAAATGAAGACCACATTCAACACTTATCTGATGTACCAGAGGCACTGAGCCGAGCAAGACTCAAGATAAATGTGAAAAAAAGTGATTTTTTGTGGAACTGTGGTGTTCATCGGAGGAGTTTTCAATGGAAAGACGAAGAGCACACAAGAAGGAAAATAGGCACATATCACGTACAGTTATAACCAATGATATGCGAAGCACCATTGAGCAAGATTGACATGAAACTTTAAAATCAACACAATGTTACGAGGCAGACGTAAATGAGGCCGTACATGACTTCCATGTCATGATTAACATGTTTTGACGTGTCATATGCCTTCAACGTCCATTAACGTCACGTAATGCCAAATTCGATATATGTGTAACTAGCGAAACCGCCATGAGCACGCTATGAGCGTAACATGTAGTCACGTTATACATGAGAAGCATGTCATGATTATCGTGTTTGGACGTCTCATTTACCTTCGTCGTCAGTTCGGTCACGTAATACTAAATATGGTACATTAAAACACAGTGAAACGACCGTGAATACACCATGAGTGTGGCTTGTAGTCATGACTTACATGACATGCATGTCATAATTTTCACGTTAGGGTCTGTCACTTATGTTCTCCTGCAGTCATGTCATACCATACCAGTTTTTTGTAATTGTTCATGTGAACGAAACCACTGTAAGAGCAGCTAGACCATTAGATGAAAATTATGACATTCAATAAATACTTTTTATGATTTTCATGTCATGACTTGTCACTTATGTTTGTCATGCAGTCATGTTATGCCATAGCAATTATGGTATTGATACGGTTATCGAAACGGCCAGGAGAGCTAAATGTGATCGGCGGATAGATAGATAGATAGATAGATAGATAGATAGATAGATAGATAGATAGATAGATAGATAGATAGATAGATAGACAACAAGGAAGATGACAATAAGGTGCGATGAGAGCTTGGGTCTACCAGGAAAAGTTCCTCTGTAAATATTACTATTGCGCAAAATGCCGCTGCGACAGCAACTTGCAACCTGTGTACACTAGCCTTTGGTATACGGTGTGTTTCAAGAAATGTGTCCATCCTAAAAAAAAAATCTGCGAAATCCGATAATTCTTCACTTTGTTCACAATCGCTTTTTCTGTAGCTGCATGCGTCTTAAGATGGTTGAAGATATCTTTTGGGGCATAAGTAAAGAGTTAAATAATTACCTTTTTAAGTAATGAAGCTATGCAGTTATGTTGAAAAGGAAATTAGAAATTCTTCACGCGGAAGACCCATCCAAGTTTTGAGATATAAAAAAACGCGGCCTGAAATATTATTGTGGCGTAATGAAATTCAGGCTAACTCTACGGAGAAACCAAAGCACCGAGAAGAGCAAAAAGCTGATGACTAGAATGACGTCCCCGTTCAAGACGTTGATTACAGAGGTGCAGTACTTCTCCATTTGTAAATGTATGCGCTCCATGCGTGATATTATTGAAACTGCAGCCCACATACCTACGCAACAAAGTCGGTTCATGGTTGATATCATGATGTTCCCTCATTCAGGACTTCTCAGACGAATAAGGCAGCTGCGCTTTTCCACGTTTCTGTTTCGCCGCTGAATTAGGGAGAATTTCATTTGTTCCAAATTATTACTAGACGCACTTTTTTTTTCAAAATCTCAAAGTTGCAGTGGATTCTTCGCATGAAGGACTTAATTTCTCCCTTTTACCTAGTAACCTAATATTACTAATTACGTTGATTTAGATTTCTTAATTATTGTCCCAAATAATGTCCTCAGCGATCTCAAGATGTCTGCTACTACAGCAAAACCAATTGTGAAGACAGCGAGCAAATACTGCAATTTCCAGATTTTTGTTAGGATGTTTAACACATTTTTTTAAACGCCCGGGGTAAAGAAACATGCCCACTTTTAAACGCAACAGTGATTATCGTAGATTATTTTGACATTGGCATAACAAAATCCGACGAGAAGGACTGATTCCTGTCCTTTGACAGCGTCAACTTTGAACTCTCATCCTAGAACTACCCTAATCAACCAATCTCGCGATACCAATAGTGTTTAGATTTGGCCTTCGCCACGAATGTAGACGCATATTAAGATGTCCCAAAGCGACCTCAATCTGATTGTCACTACCACTACTCTAAAGCAATTGAGTGTTTGAGAGCCCCCTCAGAAGTTGTGGTCATGGTTTTCAACACCTTCCATGGACATCCATGCACTTTCACAAGGCCGGCATGACGAATCGTCATTTTAGAGCTTGTCTTTTTTACCAAGTACCAAAATAGTTTTTATATCATAGATACGTGGCTCTTCGGTGTGCTTGTTCCACTTTTTCGCACTTTTTTTAACCCGACAAGCTTGCCTGACATGGACTCCAAGTGGGTTGTTTGTGGAGATGAAAATAAAAAGCGGGTATGTGAACCAGTTTTAAACCAAAACGACAGCAATGTTAAATGATACTCCTGACACTACCGCCAGAACATATTCAGGAAAGATATCTCAGAAGATTATGTTGAAATTCACCTTGGTGCATCGAATGAGTTGCTTTCATATAGACGCATACAGCCAAAGAAAAAAGCAAGTCGAGATTGCATGCTCACCAGACATCTCTAGTTGCAACAGAGTTTTAGCTAGGAGGCGCAGCTTTAAGAAATCCATCTTTCCGTTTCTTGTCGTACGGTCTACTAACCACCTTATGCTATAGCAACGTTTCTAAACAGCAAAAAGAGTAGCTAAAGATAGTACAGCATGATGCTCGTGTGCTTGGGATTCGGTACTTACGTACTGATGCTGAATAAAACGCGGGGAACAGCTGAATCACGCCGAAGAGCGGGAAATAAGAAAAAGTTGGCAGAGCTGACAGCGAGCGAAATATCTAATGTATATGATCGAATCCCCAAACAACCGTGCTTGTCTCGGAACGGGAAGGAAGAAAACGCAGCGCTCCCTTGACACGAAGCAAAGCACCACAAAAGAAAGCAGCAAAGCAAAACATGGCTCGAGAGCACGCAAGGGCAAGATAGCCGCCATAGAGTGCGGGACCACGCGTGGAAGACAATAATTTGGGAGGCGTTATTGGCGAAATCCGCGGGCAGGTCACGACTACAATCCGAGTTCTTTCTGCTCGTGTTTCCATGGGAACGGCTGTGCAAGTATATCGATACGTTCGCAACAGAGCCCATGCCGCAATCTTTGTCGCCAAAACGCATGTGGCCATATTTTGGCACTGGCTTCGCGACGACAGGTCGCCGAGGAGCCACCGTTTTCTTCCGCCCCCCTCCCCCCCAGTCCTTGCCTCTGTTCTCGGAACAGATGGCACAAACCGCAGCGACCATACAGAGCCAGGAGTTACGGCCTGGCTGGTGCCGCGCATATATATATATATATATATATATATATATATATATATATATATATATATATATATATATATATATATATATATATATATATATATATATATATATGTATATCGCATAAAATAAACACTCTTTGTAGGAACTGGCTGGACCGCGCCAAGTTTGTTGACAAAGCCGAAGGCGAAACAAGGAAAACAAAAAAAACCAAAAACATCCAGACAAAGATGCTGGGAGGGAAAGGTCAGCTTCCGAGAATATGGGGCTGCGCGCAAGAGAGCGAATAAGAGGGCAGCCGGAAGGCCCGGGTGAAAAAGGGTGGTAACAAGGACGAAAGAATGCAGGAGAGCAAAGATTGGGTTTCTCGCGTGAGTTATCGTTCTAAATCCTGCAAGAAAATGTGCTACCTCAACTGACAGCGCCGCACTTTTCTACGTTTTCTTTCAGCCGTATACGCCATTGGCACCCGAACATGGGCCAAAGGCCGCGGCAGGTGGAGGGCCAATACCATGATAAGGAGCGCCGTCGTATGGTTCGAATTCGTGGCGGCCAGCCATTCTTGGAGGTGAAGACTTCGCTCCAGCCAGCCGTTGCACACTCATTGTGTGCCGTACGGCGGCTTGTGTCCGCAGTCCGAGGTTATTGCTCACAGCTGCGTGCCGCGTTGAGTTGTATCTGAAGCCTAAGGGGACGCCCGACCTGATTAAGTTTTTCTTTGCAGTCATTTTTTTTTGTTTTCATTCTACCGAATGTCCCGCTAGTAATCTTTTATTACAGACTCCTGTCAGACCACTCAGTGCTCCTTTAAAAAATAGGTTTGACCTTTCTGTCACCCATGAGTCACCCCAGTCGCCTTCCTGTAGACTCGACCTTTCTTTAGACTTGGTCTGCATACAATCTGCAGACGCCGAGCCGACGGCAAGCAGACTTTTACTGTTAATGTGCATCCAGAGTGCCTGCGCGTGGACGTGTGTAACATATGTGTATGTATCTACAGATTTTAAAAGATGGCACATTTGATGATCATGATTAAATGGGTTTCACCTTTCAGTTACCTACAAGTCACCCACCAGTCACACCCGTACAGACCTAGCAAACGGCTAGCAGACTGGTCTGTCAATGTGGGCCCGGTGAGTGCTTGTGGGGATGTATACATTATGTACATGTATATCAATACTTTATGGGTCCTATGACACATTCTATACCAATAAATAACTGGGCTTCACCTTTCAGTACCCACCAGTCACCCTAGTCTTCAGATTCTCTGCAGAAATGGCGCAGCCTTTCTGCATCCCCATGCGACAGCCTATCAGCTGGTAATTAAATGGGACTTTTTTAAAGAACGTTGCACATTTGACAAGTGTAGATTGAAAGATCTGTGAATTTCATTGTAGCCGCTTGGCCACCATAATTTTCATGTATTTTGTGTACACATAAATGTGAAAGTTTGAAGCATAGAAATTTTCGTACGGGCACTCAATTGGCAGTGAAAATATCATGGCTATAGCGGGTGATCAGTGTTAGGTTGTGAAGTGCGAGTAGTTATTTGTTTTTTTTGGTATTAACTTTGCTGTTGTTGCTTTTATGTGCTGGGCACGTGTTTAGTGGGTGTATGAGCGGTATTATACCCTTCGGTGCTGCATTTTTTTGAGTGTTTGTGCTAACGCGAATGATAGCTATTACTTTTTGTTCACCACGACAAAACGCTGCGGATAATCTGCAGAAATGCTGCAGAAATTGGTAGATTTTGTGCAGATGTTCCGCAGATATTTTTCAGGCCTGCTGCATCCTGCGAGGCTACAAATGCGCTCCAGACTTATTGCAGAACGGGTGTATAATTGCCTACTCGGGGGTAACAGGCGGTGACAAAAAGTTTGTCACTTGTCTTCGTATATTCCGCATCCCGGGTGGCTGACGGTCTGTAGAATTTCTGCATATAGGATGCAATTTTTTTTGTAGGGGCTAGTATACCGACTCGAACTGTCTTCGTACCTCACTGATACTGACAGAATTTTTCGCGTGCAATATACTGAAGTAGTCCTGCTCAACACCTTCATTTTGTTTATTTGAACATTTTTTTTGCGCATCTCTCTTTCTGTGCACTGTCCTTGCCTTTCCAACTTTCTTTCGCTTTTCCCCTCGCCTTAGCGTACGGTACGATACCAGATGCCACAATTCCGGCTCATCTCCCTACCTTTTTCTCATTTCATTGTCTCTCTCATCTTCTGTCTCTACAGGGACATATACAGGGCAAGATATTTCAAAGTTGAGAGCTTGATAGAAGAGGTGTTGTCGGCAGCATCAAATATTCGCTTGCTCGCACGTGTGATTACACATTAAATGTGCAAGAAGACCGGTGTTTTCTGAATACCCACCTCCACCAAATAGAACTGTAACTTCAAATTGCATCCAGACCGTTCCGATCAAAAAGAAGTCATCTGCCGCTTGTGGCTCGGGGTGTCATTCACGAACAGCATTACTTACCCAATCGGAATGACAGACAGTTCTTCCGCTGCGAGGAAATCTTTGCACTCCTCTTTTCTCATTTGCCTTACTACAGCTCTCAGAGACAACAGCTTTCTGGAACGTTAGCACGGCTCGATAGCCACCACTTTCCGACCAGTAAGTTTTAGAGTGCCCGAACATTCGAGCTTCCAACCAGAAAGCGATGAAGGCGCTGCTCAAGTTTTTGCGGTCAACCAGATTCGCTGATCGACTACGACACACCCGTGCTTAAGGGTGTGTGTTAATTTACTTTCCTTTTTTTACCTTTCTGTCCCCCTTAACCCCTTACCCAGTGGAAGGTAGTAAACAAAAAAATGCTTTTCTGGTTAACCTTCTTTCTTTTCACTTACCCTTTCTTTCTATAAAACGTGAAGGAGCAAAATAAATAGAGATATAGATTCACTGCAGAGTAAATTGTGGTTCCGTACACTACAACAAGTGACAGTATATGAGAGGTACCATCAACAAACTTTCAAACTGTTCATAGTAATTGCTTAAAGGAAATTATTTTGATGAAAAGGCGAAATAAAAACTTAATATCGATATGGAAAGACAGGTTGAAACAAAAGATTTTCCAAAGTTAGCACACTCCTAAGGTCTTGTGCTAGGTTGGAAAAGAAACAATAAATATCCGCATTACACATAATGCCCTCTTTTCAATAGGAGCGAAGCCCCGCCGCGGTGGTCTAGTGGCTAAGGTACTCGGCTGCTGACCCGCAGGTCGCGGGTTCAAATCCCGGCTGCGGTGGCTGCATTTCTGATGGAGGCGGAAATGTTGTAGGCCCGTGTGCTCAGATTTGGGTGCACGTTAAAGAACCCCAGGTGGTGGAAATTTCCGGAGCCCTCCACTACGGCGTCTCTCATAATCGTATGGTGGTTTTGGGACGTTAAACCCCACATATCAATAGGAGCGAAACGGCAAAAAAGTTTCTTTAAAGGAGTGCAGGACACCATACTTTCTGAATTTGAAAGAAGTCCTTGCTTCTGATTATCTATTGTGGCCATGTTAACAGCTCACGCCAAATAGCCTCCTATAGTGGCCGGGAGATATCCCATGTTTTAGTCATGTATGCCAGAAGAGGGATTTTTAAATGGGGAAACGTTAAGCTTGGTAATTTAGGCAGTTGTCACTACCGATTTGCTTAGCCTGTTTCCGGCCCTTTGGAACGCACCCGAGAAGTAGAGTGTACCATCTAAAATCAATATACTTTCTTTGTGCGCAGAATGTTTGCCGAAAAACGTTAGATAGGACAGAGGGCTCTGTGCTATTATCTAACCTTTCTCCTCAAACGTTCTGCGCACAAAGAAAATATATTCCTTTTAGAATGCAATATCAACTATCCCAAGTAGTCATTCTGTTGATATACTGCCTACTTCATTCGCAGAAGTTGTATACGGATCAAAAAAGAAAAAAATGCGGTCAACGGTTGATGTAAGTTGGCTAGAACTTAGCACTCGGATTTCTATTGATTCACTAAACGCGAATGGCTTAACACATTCTACCGGAGTTTAATGTCTTATAAAGGCGGAAACTAGATAACAAGACAGTGAAGCTCTGATTTTTTTTTCTTCCTGCATAGAGAACAATTTTTATGTTTTTTTTCCTAAAATAGCTCCGGTTCCACTTCATGTATCTGTTTGTTAGGTTCTCTCATCTGCACTAGTTGTACAGGAAAGCAAAGCGAACCTCATTTGCTCATTAGTTTAATTCTTGTGCTCCTCAAGTGCCAGCAACTTCACTTCTTCCCATCTACGGCGCTCTAATCCTAAGTGGAGACGGCAGCTTTCTCTGGTCCCTGTGGGCAGCAGACTTGGCGCAGTCGGAACGCGTCAGCCTTAAACAGCGTCTGTTGGTCGGCTCTCCTTTTCTTCGCTGCGACGAAAACGAGCTAACACGCCGACGTTCCTGGGGACGCAAGCAATTCCGCTCACGTCGGCGCGAAAGGCGACAATTCTCCCGCGAGTTGTCTTACTCGCGCTGTGCGGCCGGAAGAGGCATTAGGACACCTCTAGGCCGAGGAAGGCTGGGAACGCGTACTTGAGCGCTCTTGTGGATGGACTGAAAAGACCTCTTCTTCGCACATATTTTTTGAAGAAAAGTGAAGCAGCGAGGATATCGTGCAGATTTGAGACTCTCTATTAAGCTCAGTCTTCCCTTACCCGTATGTGCGCTCTTCTTGAAGAGCAAAGAGCACAGCGCGCTGCGAATAGAAGCGGGGATTCTCGGTCGTTTTCCCCACTACTTTATTGACTGTGCATGTGTCATCACGTTCTTCTTACTATATTCGTCCAAATAGTTAATGACAAGCTCGCTCACCATATAAAGCCAAGAAAAACGAATAATGCACATGGTGTTCAACCGATAGCGTCCCGCCAGCCTATCGCAGAGGACCGGTTAAATGAGGTCTAGCCTGCGTTTTACCTTGTCTGCTTCTCGTGTACGTTAGTATCCGTTCTCCACTGATAGTAATAATGCAGAATTCCCTTCGTAGGTTTCTGATTTGTACAAAAAGCTTTTAATGTACCGGGCACCTTCCATATCATGCTTCATTTTATCAATGGCAACTGCCTGCTCTGACGAAGTGCTCTAGGGCGTGGATTGAGTTGATGTAAAAATTGTTCTCCCTGGTCTGTCGTAAAAAAGACAGATGTTTTGCGCAAAAACTGGTGATGAGTGTTTTCAATATTTCCTGCATCATCAAATAAGTCCTGCAGACGAGTACACTCTATGAACTACACACCGAGAACATCAATCTTTGCCGAAGGTGAACGAAGCCTTCCTTCCATAAATTAGGCCCTGTTAAAGAAACCTACCCAAGAAACTGCTGCAAGCGCATGACAGTCACAATTTTGGGGCTTGTGAGAGCCCCAGTTGAAGCTATCCTCTTGTCAACCGTCACCAAGAATGAGAGGCTGGTGTCCACCATTTACAAAGCAGTAGGTGTGCTCATTGAGTTTCCTATTTTATACACTAGAAGGAACTCTGGCGCTTGTGTCTGTGGGAGCTGCAACGCATGGCACTTCAGCAAGCATGGTAATTATGGGTAGCCCAGGGGCTTGCCTATAGTCTTCGTGCTTCACGTTCCTTCTGACTCCGCGTTGTTTGAAGTTGCTTTGTTATGAAACGACAATAATCAATAGTTTATCAGCACGCTTCCCCACCTTCATTTTTTTACGCTCACCAATTCAAAGCAGCTCACGAAATTCAGAAAAGTTTTTTTATTCGAAGCGAAATCAAAACACAGCAATAAACGGAGCCACAAGTGTGATTCTGGGCCCTCAAGTACGAGGACTAGACAGTACAAATACATGTACTCTACCATAATTCCCATGCTCGCTGAACAATCGCCACGTCAGAGTCTTCTCTAGTTAATATTAAGAAACTCTAGTGGCATGCTGACATTTAGTCAGTCAGAAAGTGTATCACACCTTACCGCACTGGCCATAATTTAAGAAAGATGGACATACTGCGGTACAGCTATAATAGCCGGTCTCCACTGCGCACAAAAGAATTCTCATTACCAGCAGCCCAAAGCTCAGCCTGAACAAAAACACATGAACATACGAACAAAAACACATGAAACGACTAGTATGGCCTCGTTCGGGGGAGGGGGGGTAGACCAAATTTGCCTATTTAAAAAAAGTAGTACCTCCAAATATACTAAAGTTAAACGCTTTAGCGACGCTATATTATTCGCACCTAACGCAGAGTTAACGCATAAAAAGGGCGAAGGGTGTAAACTGCTTGTCGCTAATCACCTTAATTTTCTGTGAGCATTAGTACGCTTTTAAAAAGTGCTAAAGATTTGCTTTTCTTGATATCAGTATGCCTAAGAAGCCATCGAAAGCCCAGCCGCGGTGGTCTAGTGGCTAAGGCACTCGGCTGCTGACCTGCAGGTCGCGGCAACGAATCCCGGCCGCCGCGGCTTCATTTTCGATGGAGGCGAAAATGCTGGAGGCTCGTGTGCTCAGATTTGGATGCACGTTAAAGAAACCCAGGTGGTTGAAACTTCCGGAGTCCTCCACTACGGCGTCTCTCATAATCATATGGTGGTTTTCGGACGTTTACACCTACATATCATATCAAGAAGCAATCGAAAGCACCCTACTTTATGTATTATGCACTATGTGTGATGCATGGTGATGACAAACTACCTATATGGCAAAAAATTGGGCGCATCACATCTTTTTTTTTTTGCCCTTGAGTCCCACCAGGCCATAATAAGAACGAATGTCCTT
This sequence comes from Rhipicephalus microplus, assembly GCF_043290135.1. Lineage (NCBI taxonomy): Eukaryota > Metazoa > Arthropoda > Arachnida > Ixodida > Ixodidae > Rhipicephalus > Rhipicephalus microplus. Next base: position 166,823,749 of record NC_134710.1, on the reverse strand, counting down.
TGTTTATAAGGAGACTAAAAACCGAATACAATTATCTGTAACCTATCTAACAGATTGGTTAATCGTATGTGCGCTTTTGTTTCACAGGTGAGGGTAATAGTTACTCCGAGTGAGAGTTAAGTGAACCGCTTTCAGATATAGCTGCCTTACTAAGGCTAGACATTCGCTTGAAGAAGATTGTTGTCGGGGCGGTCAACACACACACACACACACACACACACACACACACACACACACACACACACACACACACACACACACACACCACACACACACACACACACACACACACACACACGCGCACACACACACACACACACCACACACACGCACACACACACACCACACACCACACACACACACATGCACACACACACACACTCACACACACACACGCACGCACGCATGCACACTTTTTTTTACTTTTCGCACCCACATGAGTGCATCCAGGCACACACGCACATACACGCATGCAAAGGCACGCGCTAGGCACCACATTGGAAAGAGTCGCATGGGCGAGATGTCCTGGCGCAAATATAAATGAGAAAGCTCTCCACACCTTCAAATTATATGGGTATATTCAGACTGAGAAACAAAGTATTGGTGCCTATAGTACTATTGGTTGTGCGGAATGATTGTGTCCACTCAGCTCAAGATGCATCATTTCTGTTGACATTATAAGATTATAAAAAACTTGATGCAAACGTTTCACGTGCAAGTCCACCCGCTATTTGTTTTTTGTGTTTTTTGTTCGTTATAGTTGATGTCTCTTCACTGCAGTTCTATATATTGCCATCACTAGCGTATACGTTTGGTTTTTCCACAATGACATTTCGGCCGCAAATGCGTTCAGCCCCGAGTTTGAAATGGTTTTCTGATTGCGCGACAACTCGTTCGTGCGCGTATACGGTGTGGTTTAGACCACGGTATCGGCGAACGCGTCGCCGCCCCCATTGTTCTGCTCTCTTGCATTCCTTGTTTCTAGGCGTAACGACTGTTTGCAAAACAGCCATCTCGGTCTCCACGCTTCATCTCTGATGACGTCCGCGCCATGGTACGCTCGAGGCAAAGCATTCAATGCCACACTTTTCCCGCCGCGTCATCATTCATCAGTGATTATCGCTTTCCTCGTCTGTCCTGCTAGATTCTTCATAGCCGTCGCACGATGTGCTCTGGCTTTTCTTTGACTCTGTGTAGTTCACTATACAGCTCAGCAGCGTTACACAAGCCCAATCGGTTAATGCGATTCCTGATGCGTAAAACTTCCAAACCGTTATTTCCAGCTCAGAGTGCTTCACTAGACCTAAAAGCAAACCGACAAGCGCGTCATGCTTAAGTACTTTCCTAAAGCGATGTGGCACTAAAATATGGCTCAATCAGATATCATTTCTAGCTTGGGTTGTGCGAGAAGTATTAAAGATTTTCTTGCGATCGAACAAGATTTTTATACATGCACTGTTTAATAAAATTTGGCGAGTATCAGGGAGGACCCTTAAACTACGAGGCTTCAGTTATTTCAAAAAAGTATTCGATCTATTGCAGTAAAAACTAGGAGTATGTGAGTAGGGAATTCCAGAATGGAATCAAATACGAATCCAATAGTGTTAACTCCGTATTCAATACGTATATAAATCGAATATTGTTCGAATAGTTCTCGAGATGTAAGGAAACCATCTGGAAAGCAGCCTAAGACTGGTAAGGTAACAATTGTCAAATCATCCAAAAAGTTCACAACATTTTAATTCTAAAAAAAAAACACCTTGCAGGACGCTTGAGCTTCGTCTTCAAGAGCAGAACGCGTTGGCGTTATTGGGCCCTGTGCGAAGCCTTAATTGCTAGCCTAACTTTGGTTATCAGCACACGTCTCTACCTTGTCATGACGAAACGAACGAACGACTCTGCGCGTAAGAGTGGATGTTTTAAACTATCCTAATACCCATTGCCTATGACTGGTAGATTACCACTATCCCGCAAGGGGAAAGTATATAACAGCTGAATCTTGCCGGTACTTACCTACGGAGCAGAAACCTGGAGGCTTACAAATAAGGTTCAGCTTAAATTTAGGATTACGAAGCGAGCGATGGAAAGGAAAATGATATGTGTAACCTTAAGAGACAAGAAAAGAGCAGAGGAGACCAGGAAACAAGCCGAGGTTAAGGATATCATAGTTGAAATCAAGAAGAAGAAATAGATATGGGCCGGTCACGTAGCCCGTAGGCAGGATAACTGCTGGTCATTAAGCGTAACTGAGTGGATTCCCAGAGAAGACAAGTGGGCTAGGGGGATACAGCAAGTAGGTGGGCAGAGAAGATTAGGAATTTTGCGGGTATGAAGTGGCAACAGCAGGCACAGGACCGAGCCGATTGGTGGAACTTGGGAGAAGCCTTTGTCCTGCAGTGGACGTAGTTAGGCTGGTGATAATGATGACGATAATGATGAAAACATATTGCAAGTGAGAAGATGTCTGTTTTGAAGGTTAGGCACAAGTTAAAGGGCTCTGTATTGTCCTTTTCTGAAGATTTTTCATACAGGGTTCGTGAGGCACGCAGAAATCTGTGGAAAAGTTCCGAAAAAGAGAGAGAAAACGGTGCTAAAGTTAAGCTACTCTACAATCGACTGAGTGTGGATGGGAACTTGTTCAGTTGGGATGAATCGAAAAATGCACGTGTTAAGCTAAAGAAGAATGAAAAATGACGGGATATGTGCAGTGTACCGTCGCTGAAAATACTAAATTTAAACTGTAGAAGTGTTATTAGCAAAACCACAGAATTAGAAGGAACCCTCCTGGCCTATAGTCCCCATATTGCTATCCTAACCGAAACATGGTTGCACGATAACATACTTGATAGTGAATTTGTTCCGCGGGGCTACCGTGTGTACCGTAAAGATCGTGGGAGTAGAGGTGGTGGAGTGGCGATCCTGTTTAGACAGTCATTGCAAATTACAAAAATGCATGACATACGTAACGTCGAGGGCATATTTTGCAAAGCATATTACGGAAAGACCAGGTACGTTATTGGGGCTATTTATCGCCCACCCAATTCCTCCATGGATGTTCTGGATGAACTACACAACTACCTCGCCGCCCATGTGAAACCTGAGGATCGGATTATTCTAGCTGGAGATTTTAATTTGCCTCATGTTAGTTGGTCATCTTTCTCTTTGCAACAACCTAACTATAAAATTGGTGAAAGAATGATCGATATAGCGTTTTCTTTTGACTTGATGCAAATCGTTGACAAATGCACTCGAATACACGCGAGTTCTTGTTCAATTCTAGACCTTTTTTTCATTAGTGGCTCAATCTCTGCCCAAGCTAGCTGTTCTGTTCTCCCTGGAATATCTGATCATCAGGCTGTGATACTTACGCTTACTAATGTTGTTTTAAAGAAAAATTGCAAGGTGGTCTCGTTCCCAAACTTTTCACGTGCTGATGACACCTCAATATTGGATTTACTAGCATTTGAATTTGATTCTTTTTCGAGTTGCACTGCTGATATTCATTACCTGTGGAAGCGTTTCAAAGACCTTATAAATGAGTGTATTGATAGATTTGTTCCTCGTATTGTAAAAAAATCGAAAGGAAAGAACCCCTGGATTTCTCGGGAAACGTTGCAGTTGCGAAGACGGCTCAAACGTTCAAAAAATCAAAGACGGTGCTCTAAAGACGTAGGTATCCTCCAGCAAAAAATTTCTGAACTTGCTTCTCAAGTGAAAGCAAATGTTGTGTCTGATAAGGAACGCTATTATGGCCAACAACTTCCGAGTCTCATGTCTTCGTCTCCCGAGAGGTTCTGGAGTTTAATTTCGCCTAATACTGTGACTACTGATGTTTTTGTAATTGATGGTGTTGAAACTAGTGATTCATTTGTTATTTCTAACGCTTTCAATGATCATTTTAAATCTGTTTTTACGAGGGATAACGGTGTCCTGGAAACATTTCATGTGGCAAGCCCACCCCTTCCGGATATCATCATAAGTGAAGAGGGAGTTCTTAATCTGCTTTTAAAACTGGATGTTAAGAAATCTTCAGGTCCGGATGGAATACCGAATGAGTTCTTAAAGCGCTACGCACAATGGGTTTCAAAGTACCTAACAATTCTCTTTTCTAAATCTCTGAAAGATGGTCAAGTTCCGGATGACTGGGTAACTGCTAAAGTCAAGCCCTTACATAAGAGTGGAGATCCCCATTCTGTTACTAACTATCGGCCGATCTCATTAATTTCAACTTCCTGTAAACTCATTGAGCATATAATACATAAGCACATTTCAGACTTCCTAGATAAGCACAATATTTTGTCAGATTCACAACACGGATTCAGGAAAGGATTTTCTACTTGTACTCAGCTGGTAACAACAGTACATGATTTTGCGCTATCTATAAATTCCGGAAAACAGGTAGATGCAATTTTTATGGATTTTGCTAAAGCTTTCGATACGGTCTCACACAATAAATTACTCTTCAAACTTGATTTAATTCTTAAAAATACCCAGCTTCTAAACTGGATTTCTGGTTATCTTTTGAATCGAAAACAATACGTCTCTTTCAATGAACATTGTTCTCGTACAGTACCGGTTGACTCGGGAGTGCCCCAAGGCTCCGTGCTTGGGCCGCTCTTCTTTTTGTTGTTTATAAATGACATATCACATGATATACCTGTAAAAGTCAAGTTATATGCGGATGACTGCATTCTATACTCGGAAGTTGAAAACCATACCGACCAAATTCATTTAAACGACGCATTTCAAAAGGTCATTCGTTGGTGTGATAAATGGCAGATGTCAGTTAATTTTAAAAAGACTGTTTTCATGAAAATTTCCCACAAACGTACCCCTCTTCATTTTGCATATTCAGCCAATAATGTTTTTTTGCAGGAGGTACAACACTACAAGTACCTTGGTCTTGGGATTTCGAATGACCTAAACTGGACAAGACATATTAATACTGTAATAAGCTCGTGCAATTACAAGCTATTTTATCTTAGAAGAGCTCTCAAGCTTTCAACCCCCGCCGTTCGCCTTATTGCTTTTAATGCAATTGTTAAACCTTCTTTAGATTATGCTTCCATAATCTGGTACCCTCACACCAGAAAAAACATTAGCGAAATGGAAAAAATTCAAAAGAGAGCTGTTAGATTTATTTATAACAGTTTCGGCCGCACTTCAATAACACGTTTATTATCAAAAGCCAATCTTTCAACACCTACTCAAAGGAATAAAGTATTAAGATTGAAATTTTTCTTTCAGTTAGTTAAAGGTTATTATAAGTTAGACTTATCACACATACTTAATTTCTCCACGGGATATGCCACAAGACAGAGGCATTCCCTTACAATAACCCCATTCTCCACCCGTAATAACACGTTCAAATATTCATTTTTTCCGAGGACAATCATCGAATGGAATAACCTTAGTAATGAAGTTGTTTCCCAGTCTTCCTTGAATCTTTTTGCTGCGCAGCTCCAGCAGTGAGTGTCTGATATGTGATCCTGCTTTTTATTTCTATCACTGTAGCAATTCCCCACTCGTGACCAACTTGAATATAGCGCTGATTTCATTATATGCCCTTATGACTGTTCATTGCAAACCATTGTCTTTTTGTGTACATACCTCACCTGTTTTATATTTACTTGTTTGCCGATTTGTTAATTTAGCAAATGTGTATCCACCCTGCTAAAACCCTATGTTAGGGTTGCAGTATTCATAAATAAATAAATAAAATAAGTGCACTTGTTATGTACCACAGCGCCCTGATTCTTCCTTTTGCAAATCACTGAGGAGCCCTCTACGCATTTGTAGGGCAACACGCGAACCTAGCAGCTGTTCACTTTGTTGATGGATCAGCTGCTGCTGATGATTACATAGTTCCTTGCGCTTTGTAATGAGTATTCTTTTTAGGACAACCACTTGCTCAATTGACATCTCTCGACGCCTGGCGTGATTCTACGCTTCTGCTATACGTTATTAAATGCGTTAAAAAGACTCCTTCAACTATACATGGCATTCTTATAGTATTTTTTTTCGCGGAGCAGTTTCAAACAATAGTGTAGCTTTGTGAGAAAACACTTGCTTGCCACGGAGGCGGCATGGGTCAAATTTTCACAAAAACGAGGTTTTTTATTATTTACTTTATTTGCGTTTTTCGTACTTTTTAGGCCACATACAAGATTTTTTTTGGGGTCTCATTGAACGACGTTGACACTGACTCTGGAATTTCTGCTAAACTAGCTGTTTAAGGCTATTGCGTTACTATTCACAAGCTTTAACCAAAGAACATTACGATTAGTTGTAACCAGCAAAAATACCACACTTAGTTAAATTGAGACGACCTCGTATACAGTGGCAACTAGAGCCTTCCAGATATTTTCTATATCTGCTGGCTGAAATAGAGCAGTGACTACAGTATAAAAGTGGTCTTTTGTGAACAGCTTTAAAATAAAACTCATGCATAAATATTCAGCAATTTTCACAAGTTAACATCAAGAATGCCATGGTGAAGATAGCGGATTTTCGACGTTGCCACTTCGATGACTCTCAAATTTGAAGCAAAAACGCCTTCGTCCATTGATCCATAAAGCATCGATAGTTCTGTAAGTACACACAGTGTAATCTGATGATGAAATTAGGAAAACGTACCCCTCCCTGCTCCAACATCTCATTCTTTCAAGCTTTTAATCAGGAAAGTGTCTTAAACTGGGGTCCAACATGGCTCCGCTGACGTATTTTCATTGCGGATATCACGTTGTAAAATATATCCTAATAGATTTCAAAGAAAAAAATGGCGCCGTATCTTCATTTTACACTGAAATGTCGTAGAAGGACGATATTCTTGCGTCTGAAGAGAGTGAAAAGAACGTTTATTTCATGTTCTGCGCAAGAAAATCGGTGAAAGGTATTCTGGAGGCGCTGCGTTGGAGTGCATCGAGTGTCTAGCGGAGGTGAACGAGCGCATCAAGACACGTCAGACGTGAGACATGAGTGATATCTGGCAGTTATCTTGGAATACGAAGCCGTCTCGGAGGTGATAAGGTGTAGAACGCAAGGCGACGGGTAGGTGCCTTCACCGTGTCGTCTTAGCAAAGCGTTGAAAACACTTGCATTTTCGTGCAAGCGTTGCATGGTCAGCGCAACATGATAAACGCTACGGTCCTTAAAATTGCTTATGTATGCATTTTCTAGTAAGACACACACATAGAATATTGACGTGTTGTTATGGTGCCTAAGATATGCGCAGTAATAGCTTTTTGATTGACAATCGCAAAAGTATGAACGCTGAATCTTGAGCAATATTGGTGGGTGCTGCGGATAGGGTCGGCCATTTAGAGTTTGGTTTGGCCACTTTTGGTACCGTTTAAGCTACCGTTAAGGGCGGACAAACAGACAAATGTACAGACAGACAGTCCAAAGATTTTGCGGCGAAGTTCCCCAAGAAAGACGATCGCCTTTAAATAAAAACGAGAAGGAAAGGTTCTGTTGCGGGGCATAGAACCAACGACACTTCGAGCCGCCGCGTGCGACGCTAACCACTATTCCACGAAGCGTACGCTCTCAAGATTGCTAACGGCAAGCCACTTACACACACTATACAGCGTTTGGCAGTCCTCAGAGCTTCGCAACTTCGGCGTGCTTTTGTCATCAGCAGCTAGATGGCGCGAAGGACTCGCGGTGGGCGCGCTCTAAAGCTCGTCGCCACTCGCGTTTTGATGAGCGCCGTCTCAACGGAGTGTGGTCTCTCCTGCACGCGCGCTTATCAGACTCGTGATTCGAGAGGGCACAAATGTCACTACGCTTGCTGCCACGGCCATGTTTACGAAAGCAGCACGCTGCTCACTCAGGAATAAGTAAGAACTCTGACAGTTGTTCGCGCGTGTTCTATGCATACTCGTGCGTTCATTTTGTGCGTATTTCTTTTAGCTTGAACAGCACGCTTTTAGTGTAGAGCTGTGACATTTGTTAGTCCGCGCTTGGCCTGTGTATGTGACGAATGAAAGCATAGTAGGAGAAGCCGAGGCAGTGCTTTTTTGGAATAAACATGGTGTATGAGCCAGGTCATGTCTCCCATTCATCATAGCGTCGCACTAGTAGGAGGGATGAAGACCTGGCAGCCACTTCACCAACCGGCTATCATCATCGAACACCTCTGCAAGACGCAGTTACTGAACGTGGACCTCACAAGTGCATCCCAACTCTACACCATGACCAGCATCATGACAACACCATCAGCTGCCCTTGACATCCTTAAGTACGCCGAATCAGCGAATCAGCGGACGACGGACCCGTACAAGGCTGGTTCAACCTATTTGAGCTCCACGCCACCGCTGCATCCTGGCCAGAACTGGAGATGGTCATCAATTTTACTGACTACGTCTCCGGTGAGGCTTTCAAATTCTACATCACCCACATATTTAAAAATGACGAGTCATGGAAAAAGATTACAGAAGAAATGACCATCCGATTTCAAGAATGCAATGACGACTATGACGGAGACTTGCTTATAACGAACCATCCACAGGCAATCGCCCTCAGTCGTCATTTTCATAAGCATTTTTCAAGCTTACAAACGCCCAGCATGAATGAACCACTGCCACAACACAAAGTGGAAAATGAGTACACTGACAGGCGACCAAGCGTATTTCGAGAAAAACACAACCATCGAGTGGGCCTCCCTTCTGCACGCAAGACGGCACTTCCAAAGTCATCGTTTCAGCATATGACACGAGACGTTGCTCAACCACTTGATATTCTCTATTCTTCGTCTCGCATACATGGTCCGCCACCCGGTTTTACATCACGCGGTTCCTCAGGTGCTTTTTACGCTTACCGTCTGCCTCGTAAGGACATCGTGTTCACAACGGATGAACTATCGACGCATTGGAAAAATACCCAACCACGTCATGACGACTCGAAAAGGTGTTTTTCATCACAACACTTTATTTTTATGGCTCAGTAAACTGTGCAGTCCGAACCACATAATGCCACGTCACCTGTGGTGTCCTCATCCAATGCTCACAGCTTCAAGAACCGAAACAATGCAGAAGTAGTACATACATCAAACCACTCACGCAGCTGTCTGTCAGAAGCGTCCATACTGGACCACCTTAACGAAGCCTCTGAAGAGCATGATGGCGCATTACCGACTATGCACGACAAGCATTGATGGCGCATTACCAACTATGCCTGACAAGCAAGAGACCAGATCATCATGCGTCAGCGGTCTACAGGACACGTCAACTTGTGAAGAAAATGAATGCCCGATTTCGAAAGAGGCTCTGCTACAGCCACCTGCTGAGCAACATCAGCAAAGCAAGCAAAACCAAGTCCACAAACTTATGCGATAACAAGAAAGACTACTACGAAGGCATCGACGAACGCGAAATTCAATGGTGGCACATTCACCAATTGAACATCGGAAAATAAGATTTCCAAACCAAACACCATTTCAACACGCCAGACACTTTCGCACAAAGAAAATTTGCCAGAGACGCTCCCTGCGCCTGCTATTACACCGACTGCAACACCACAGTAAACGCCGAGAAAGACGCAGAAGCACTGCTTGCACACCGCAAGCACTCAGGCATTTTGCCACAGTTTGTCAACAAACACGCAAGCAAGAAGCACCGGGATTGCACCACTCACGACAAAAAATAACACCTTGACGACATCTGACCTGCCGATGCAACAAGGCGTTCCAACCTTGCTCAGTACCCACAAGAGTTCAAGCAGTATTGTCAGCATCCATGTGTGGCTCACTACGTGACCCATTCTCTCAGAAACGCGACAGTCAACCTCGCCCACCAGAGTTGTTACAGAATTCACCGGACTGCTCCCTCAGCCTTGCAGATTTGGTGAGATTGTGGAATTCCGTCGGGACGTGAAACTGTGAATTTTGGCATTATTTTGTTCAATCTATTCATGACTTTGTTGTACTTTGTAACCAGTGCCATCTTTCGGGGGGAGGGGGAATCATATGACGTATGAAGGCATGGTAGGAAAAGCCGAGGAAGTGTTCTTTTTTTTGAATAAACATGGCGTTTGAGCCAGGCCATGTCTCCCATTCACCATAGCATCACATGTATACTCATTTCGTGCGTGCTTTCTGCTTAAGGTGCACGCTGCAAGTTTCGAGCTGCTTGCTCTTCTTCGCATGACTTAGCCTTTTGTTACTGAGGTATTCATTCCTTCGCTGTTGTGGTGAAACAATGCACAATAAACGCTCACATAGCTATGTGAAAACACGTTTCACTTTCGTGTTATGCTGATTTCTATGAAAACGGTTCAACCACGTTTTTTTCGTCGTTGCTGCTTATTAAATCATCATCATGATCAGCCTCACTACGCCCACTAACGAGCAAAGGTCTCTCCCCTAATCATTCAATCAACCTAATCTTGTGCTTTCTGCTGTCACGTTATACTTGCGAACTTTTAAATCTCATCGGCTCACCTAACTTTCTGTCTCCTTTTCGTGCGTTTGCCTTCTTTGGGAATCCAGTCAGTTACTTTTGATGACCAGCGATTATCCTGTCTATACGTGCTAGGTGCGCGAACCATGCCCATTTCTTTTTGATATCATCTAAGATATCATTAACCCCAGTTGTTCCTTGACCTAATCTGCTCTCTTCTTGTCTCACAAGGTTGCACCTATTATTTTTCTTTTCATTGAACTCTGCATCGTCCCCAATTCAAGCTGAACCTTATTTGTAAGCCTCCAGGTTTCTACTCAGTATAGTTAAGTACCGGCAAGATGCAGCTGTTATATACTTTCCTCTTGAGGGTTAGTGGCAGATTACCATTCATGATTTGAGAATGCCTGCCGAATGTGATGCACCCCATCCTTAATCTTCTAGTTATTTCACCCTTATGGTTCGGCTCTGCGGTTACTACATGTCCTAGTTAGACATAATCATTTACGATTTGCAGCGCCTCTCCACCTATCGCAAAGCGCTGTTTTCAGCCGAGACTGTTGCATATTTCAGTTTTGTGCATATTAATTTTCAGACCTACTCTTCTGCTTTCCGTGTGCAGTTCAGTAATCATTAGCAGTAATTCACCCTTTGAGTTACTCATCAAAGCAATGTCGTCAGCGAATCGCAGGTTACTAAGATACTCTTCATTAATTCGTATCCATAACTCTTCCCAATCTAGAACCCTGAAAACCTTCTGTAACTATGTGGTGAATAGCATTGGAGAAGTGATGTCTCCCTGCCTTACACCCTTATTTATTGAGATTCTGTCACTTTTTCATAGACAACTGTGGTGACTCTGCATGCACTGCAGATTTCTTCCAGTATGTTTATGTAGGGTTTGTCGAAGATGCGTTATTCTTTCTATTCGAGTACTAAATCAAATAAAACACTTTCAATTCCTTATTGAAAAGTTTCGAATATTCGAACAAGCCCACATATATATATATATATATATATATATATATATATATATATATATATATATATATATATATATATATATATATATATATATATATATATATATATATATATATATATATATATATATATATATATATATATATATATACTCTTTTCTTTATGCCAGGAACCTTTCATTGCTGTTGGATACTGCAATTGCTTTTTGGTCTTCCTGCATGTTTAGTTTGTAAATATATTGTTATGTTTGTAGTCAGGAATCGTTGGGCTTCTGTGATTTCAGGGTCATGATTACCATGAAGCTTCTTTTTTTTTCTTTGCGTGACCTCGGTGATTGTGAGTGAGCATTGCATTTTTAATATGTAAGCTGGTGAGAGAAGCATTGAAGCTTGGGTCTTTTAGGATAGCGTTTACAGCATGAATTCATGGATAGGCGGCACCTCGCAACGTTCGCCGCTTATCTTAACATCAGCGCACACACAAGTATACACTAAGCAACTAGAAATAAAAGCCGTTAGCAGGATTAACGTGCCTTCATTGTAACATTGAAGGCTTGCTCAAGTTATGCAGTTATATTTATAGGCATGCTTTACGCGCGAGAGTAAAAGTGGGTGTGCCAAAAGTTCAGTGAACTATACAGTCTTGGACGGCACTCCCTGCACGGTATTATAGTACGCGACGTTACGCTTCTGTAACACGAATTTTGCTGTCATTAGGTAATGTAAAAAATTAGGTCTGAACACCAGCATAGTTTTCACTTTATAAACACCCGCGCAAAAGATCAGGTAGAGTAGTTCAATCAATGAACGTTTTTTATGTTTTTTTCTGCACACACAAACACACACACATAAACACACACACACAAACAAACAAACAAACACCTTGAGTGACCCTGGCACTCATATCTAATTCAAAAAATGCACAGCCAGCTGTTTCACACAGCAGAACTCCTGCGAGAATAAATGCAGCAATGATCGGTGAGTAATTTCACAACACAGGGTAGCAAGGTGGTTGAAAAGTGGCTAATCTCTCTGTCTTTCCATTCTTCTCTTCCTACTCTTCCTTTCTATGGTTTAATGAGCGGGAGTGATTTCGAATGTGTTGATGAATTTCAAGCGTTGGTTTTTCAGTCTCAAAGAATACATGTTTTGTTCCTCATGGTGTCGAAAATCTCCGTCGCGATGGGTGTGCCTGCGGGGCACCACTTTTTATATAGTACGCTTTACTAGATGCTGCCAAGGACAGCTGCCTGTGACAGAAACTGAATGTGCGCACGAATTTTTTTCTTCTGTGATCGTGATTAGAACACTCAGCTCTTTCCGAGAACTAAAACTAACCGAAATTGGAGCCTACAGGCCACACTAAATAACTTCAGTATATTAGAAGAGTGTCTACACAAGCGAATCATCGAAACATCATCTATAGAAATTTCGATAATAGCTCTGACGTAGTTTTAGGTTTAGGCGAGTGATTGAAAGCAAAGATGTCGAGTAAATTGGCGAGGTGTGCGAGTTGATACTATTACAGTCATGGTCACTTCAGTTCGTAGTAAAGAGGCATTTAAGCTGGGTGTTCCAATTTCTCACACTGAACAATACTAACGCTGACGCAGAATCAATACACCTAGATGCCGATAAAAGATTGTCACGAGGGACAGATGGGAAAAGGTGCAAGGTTCGAGCTCATATGGCTTTCGGTATTTTTGAGAATATACACGACGATAGTTCGTGTGATTTGTCAAGGAATGTCATGGACAGAACTCTGTCATGCTTAGACAGACATACACATGCGAACGTTGACGGAAGAGGTCGTATTCGTTCCCGCCACCCTGAACGTAACCAATTATGAACAATGTCAACCAATTTGATTTAATATTGCAGGAAAGAAACGTTAATTTGTACTCGAATGTAGGCCACATCGGGGAGCAAAAGTTTAAGCGAGGCCCCTGCTGTCCAGTTGAGTTGAAAACAGAGGAAGACGCGCACTGTTTTTCTGAATGCGACCATGATATCTGCCGCTTAATCGTCCACGTCTTCAAGAAAATTGCTACTTTGAAGCCCTCGCATTCGTGTTTCATTCATTCTCTTTGACTTCGCGAAGTGATACGAGTTTTCTACACAGACTTTTCTCGCAGCATGCTCGGTTCGCTAGAAAGCTTGGTATGCTGTGTGGAGTCTGAGGTCTAAGACTGTTTTGGATCTTTGAGCTTTGTATGCGGGGTAACATGTAACAGGCTTTCATATAATCATGGTGCACCTATTCAGAGTCCTTTACAACGTGTGGTAGAAAACACAGGGGCACACCTCATTCATCAAAGCCTTAAAAATATGTTGTAGGTTTTTTTTTCTGGTCAGCACCAGCAGCGCACATTGGCAGCGGCTAAATGCTATACAAGTTCAAACTCTGCATGGTGAGCTGATTAGAGACTCATAATCATTCACTCCGGGAATATGCTGTGATGTTTTTCCTGTTGGCGTCACGTAGCACGCGATCTTAACGAGCTGGCAGCTGACCAATTAGAGACAAATGGAGAAGAAATAATAAGGTGGCATTTCACTTTCAGCTGCAAGAGGCGACGTCAGGTGGTTCTCCTACCTTGTTTATTTTACTCTCGAGGAAAAGATAGAGATCTCAGAGTGAGATGTACAGGGCAGTGAGGTTGATCAACACATAACTATGTGGTTCGCTACTCTGAACTGGATAACAGGTAAAAAGAGACAATTAGGTAAACACAAGAACAATTATAGAAAACAAGTGTCAGTGCGCGAGCGTGAAAGAGTTTCAGAGAGAGGAAAAAATCGCTACACCCTGAAGAAAAGTGAAGACATAATACGCGAAAATAAATTTTTAAGTGGAGATTCCAAGCCATGTTATACACATTACACGTGCGATGCTTTACAACTGAGCTGTCTACTTCAGGGGTTGTCCGTTTTTTTTTCTGTGGCATTTGCTTGTGTGTAATGAACTTAGCATTGCGAGTTGTTGCCACTCCAACTGACGGCTATGGCACTAAGTGATGATCACTCTTCGAATTGCGGTATATGTGTATCATGATGCTTTATACTTCAAGTTTAGCAGCTACGCGTTATCGGTGAGGAATAGACTATACGATTCTGTTTAAAATAAAAGGACATCATTATGACAGTCTATGTTATTATGTGCATATTGCAGCAGGTTATAATACTAGACGACGACGATGACCTTATAATACTAGACGACGACAATGACTAGACGACGACGATGATGGTTTATAAAATTCAAACGTGTTCGATATCACTGTAATTAATATACAAGATTCAGACTATACTGTCTGGTCAGTATGGCAAAAAGCAAATATTCCATTCTTTCTGCTTTTAAGTACGTTATGTCCTCACTTTCTTTGAATTATATATTACTTGAAAGCCCAAAAATTCATATAATCAATTTTGTCCAATTCTTTTAGGGGGTATAAGCCATATTTGAGGCATCATCATCATCATCATCTTCATCATCATCAATTCCTCCATTTCAGCCGCCTAACATTGTTGGTAGGTGTTATTTTATTGCACGATCGAATATTGGGTGGGCGACTTAGATACGCACACTGTTGAATGAAACAATATAGAAATGTTCCAATCCCTGCTTGCCCCTTGATTCTTTCGAGTTTGCTAATTTCGCCCTTTCTGCCTTTTTCGTAATAAATTTTCTCAAGTCCGTTGTATTGGGGTTGTTGTCTTGTTTCTATATATCTTATGCTGCTGTTTTGCCTAACAAAAGATCAGTTTCCGTATAACTGATCATTGTAACACACTCTGCATTGACTCTATTGGGATAAGCTGTATTGTCAAATAAATAAATAGTGAGTAAATGCAATATTGGGCAATCATCAGACACATGCCCAGAGTCTCGCTGTGCATAAACGGCGCGTAGGCGTTTCAGACACTAAAGCGCAGCTAAGGGTCACGAGAGCTTTTCAAGTCATAATTGCGATGAGTCCCTGTGCTAACGATCTCTCCAATGTTAGGTAATTTTTACAGATAAATACGCAAAATTTAGTGTGACGTTATTATATCACGAACAATGAATTACTTCAGCATAGACTATTCACAATGTCTCAGACTTCCCAGGGAGAATCCAATGACTGTCTTAAAAGTCTTCAGAATATCAAATTTTGGTAACAGGTGATTACAGGAAACTGCTAGTTAGAACAAAAAATTGGGGGGCCCTCAAGCTTCGCCTTCAAGACTTGAACGCTATCGCGACACCCTGTTCTTAATGGATACTCCGCTGGAAACGGCTTGTGTGAAGCTTCCACATGCGGCTGATTTCTGTGTAATGGGTAGCATGCTTTGAACCACGGGCAATTGTGCGCGTGAAATCTTTTCGAACTTGCTATGAGCCCAGTACGTGGCCATAAGGGAAAAGGCGCAGTAACATGCAAGCCTTTTGTAGTGAGTAGCCCGTTTTGAATCATGAAGTCATGATAATCTTGATACTAACATGTTCCCATACCCGATCGCAATGTACGCTTGTATTAGGCATTAGTACTGCGATATTTTGTTTTGCATTGTGAAGCATGTTTACAGGACGCGTTTGTTTGTAAAGCATGCGAATTACTTTCACTCCATTTTCAAGTGGAGGAAGTCATTTTCAGTGTGTTTCCAGGCATACGCGTGGCTCTGCTCTGTGGTAGAACACTTGCTTTATACTCAAGCGGCCCGTGTTCGATCCTCACTGAAACCCCGAATTGATTATTATTTGTTTTACTATTTGTTTCTTTCTCGAATTTTCGGCCACGCACAAAATGCTGATTTTCTCGCTCACAACAACGACGCGAACAGCAGAATTTTGGTGAAATGAGCTTCAACGCTATCACCTTAAAAAGTTTGATTTTCAGGGCAGTGAGCAGTCAGTGCTCCTGGTGCATGTTTGGCATACACAGCGCTGTGCCTTTTGTCCGCCCCGGTGGATCAGTGGTTATAGGGTGCTAGGCTGCTGACCATAAGGTCACGGGTTCAATTCCGGCATTGGCGGTCAAAATTTAGTGAAGGCTGAATGGTAGAGGGCCGTGTACTGTGCGATATGTCAGTGCACGTTAAAGAACACCAGGTGGTCGAAGTTTGCGCAGCCCTTCACTACCGCGTCACACACACACACACACACACACACACACACACACACACACACACACACACATATATATATATATATATATATATATATATATATATATATATATATGTGTGTGTGTGTGTGTGTGTGTGTGTGTGTGTGTGTGTGTGTGTCTTTTGCTCACAAGCTTGCTTGTGTACTGGACAGAATTTTACCATTCTAAGAGCCTTGAAACAAGAAATGAAGTTTCAGTTCACTGCAGCAATGGCGGCTGCAAGCCCATGCATTTAAACAGAGCACTATAATAGCTGAGAACAAAAATTAAGTTACGGGAATGATACTAGAAACTTAAAACATATCTTAATTAGAATATATATGCATCATCGTGCTCTCCGTTGTCTTTCATGTGAAAGAGATAAAATTTTTCAGTGGCAGTGCACACGTGCAATGCGTAACTCTCGGGACATGCGTAGCACGTTGTTACCATGAGTATAAAACATGTGGGGGTGCGGACACCCTCTGTAAAGTTCTTTGCGCAGCGTTGCGCACGTGTCTCCCACAGAAGCTGTGATTCGGGGACGACAATTATCGAGCGATAGGTGGCGTTGTGTTCGCGAGCGGTGTTCACCATTATCATCATCATGGTTGGTAGAGTGGTAGCGCTGGTGGTGACCCCTGGCGGAAGGCAAGCCTTGGTGGCGGATGAGAGAGTTGAGCGAGCCTCTTCTGCGCGTGGCAGTTGCCGCGAACGGTTGTCTCTAGCGTGGGTCCCCGGTGTTTGGCACCGCGGGCTGCGCGTCGGGGACCCTCGTGGTAAGTCAAGCGTTGGCGACGCCGCCTTGGGTGTATTATTGTGTGTGTCATGTTATCGTGTGTTTGTCTTGTTATTGTGTTTGTCATGAAGTGTATGGTAATATTGTGTAAGAATGTTTAGCGTATGATCAAAATTGGTGTAAATAATTTGGCGGATGATATCGTCGTTCCAAATTAGTTAAATAAAAGTATGTTGTTGTTTGGTTTGTACCGACCACGTCCGCTGTGTCCGTCACTCCAAGAGCGTGGCGCTCGCCAAGTCGAGACCCCACACTGGCTGCCCAACGTGGAGCTCTTGGAGTATAATACGACCGTTTTTGCGGTTCGGTACAAGTTTTTCTCCAGAGCCGGAGTAGAGTAGGCCTAGGAGCACACCGCCTAGTAGGTGGTGTGCTTTGTTGAGAACGAGGAGATCGGTTGTTGTGGTGTGTTTGAACTTGCTGGCACGTTGACTTGTTTTTTTTTTCTACTCGCAAGTGCTATTTTGTTGTTAGTTTTCAAGAACGTTGTTCAGTTGGGACAAGAGCCTTGCGGTCTGCATCCTGGGGTGAGCAAGGCTCAGAGCACGTGGTTTGTATGCCAGGCCCGAAGCGAGTAAGTACGGAAGCCTCGTAAGTTGTTCGATTTTCTGTAAATAGCTTCTTCTATCTCTTTTGGGCTCAGGGAGCCGGGCGTCATTGCTGTCTGGTATTGTGGCTCGACGCCGAGGCGTCGGGACACCGTCCGGGACGGCGGGCGCCGATCGCTCGGTAAGCTACGATGTGCGGCGAGCGATAGGGCCACCTTACAGAGTGGATGGCTCCTTGCCGCTGCCTCTTCTGCGCCTATAGGCTGGGTGCTGGGTGGATGCCGGCTGTTGTCGAGCGACTCATTATGCCTAAGGCTCTGCGCAGCCGCCTGTCGCACATGGCACAACTAGGTGGATCGTGGCGTCGAGGTGTTGCACTATGCCTCCCTCATTTTTTTTTCTTGCGATGCACGGGTTATGAGAAGTGACTTGTATTATTTTGATGGGCGTGTCGGCTGCCGCCTATGTATTAGCTAGCAGGACTGACCGTCGTACCACGTGGGCGAGAAGCCCAAAGCTCCTTTCTCTAGGCCTTGTTCTATTGTTTCTGTCGAGTGTTTTGGAATGTACGCAGCGGGAGGGATGTAATCTATGGCTGGCTGTCTTCTGCACATCGTCTGCGCCGCTGGCTAGGAATGCAGTCGTAAGGTCGGGCGATGGACATGCCTGGGGCCTGTGCAACTGCCTGCAGTCCGGCGCCCACGTGAGCGCTAGTCGCAACCGGAAGACGTGTCGGCGTGAGTGATGGATCATCGCACCGACGGCAACGTTGCTGTTGCGGGACCAGTGCTGAGGTGAAGTCGTTGGGTCAGACAGTGCAGCAGAATTGACCGGCGGCGGTGTCGTGGTGCACGGACATTATGAAGCGACATGTGTTGTCATTTTTGTTAGAGCTTGTGAAGCTGATTTTTTTTTTGTTTTTCGGGATATGGTTTGATTTAAGGTTGGAATGATTTGGGGGTGCTGACACCCCTTGTAAAGTTGTTGTGACACCCCTTGTGAAGCTGTAGTTCGGGGGTGATAACTATCGAGCGATAGGTGGCGTTGTGTTCGCGAGCGGCGTTCGGTTCAGGCTGTCAAGGTGGATGGACGTGTTTTTTGAGCGCTCCGGATCGACTGCGCAGATAAGTGTTGTTGCATGTTTTGAGCTTGTCTCTATAATTATAAGGCAGCGGTTGAAATCTTCGTAGCACTTATTTTATGGTACGGCTTTTTCGGAACCAGTCACCAGGTATTTATTAGTTAGTGCGGGTGTGTGTGTTTGAATTTTTTTGTTGTTGTTTTTTTTCTTTTGCCACCCCGTTGGGGAGGTGCGCGTACATTGAACACGCAAATTTTTGTAGTAGAGCTTGGACTTTCTTTTTTTTCGTAGTGCGGGGCTCGAGTTTAGTAATTATCGAGTATAGGGACAATTGGTGTCAGAAAGGCATGGTTAAAAAGACTGTAAAGTGTTCAGGATGTGGAGTGGGTTTGAAAGTGGACCCAAGCGCAGAAGCGGATGGAGAAGAGGCTGACGCGAAGTGTAGGCAATGTGAGGTCGAGGAAAAAATGGAGAAAATGATGGTTGCCCAGAGTGAACTGCTGATGAGAATCGCCAAACTCGAGACTGCGTTGGCGACAGAGCAAGAAAAAACGAGGGCAATGGGAGAAAGACTGAAGTCCGCCGAGGAAGTGCTAGCGAAGCTGAACAAAGAAGCGACCTACCGAGAGAACAGTAGGGAACCGGCAACAAGAACGGTGGAGAAGGAAAAGCAAGCAAGCTTGGAAAAAACAGGTTTAGCCGGTTCAACTGTCGCAAGGCCCAGCTTCAGCGAGGTAGTGGTGGGGCAGGAAGGGAACAAAAGAGCCGGCGTCACAGGTGCAAGTAGCCCCCAGGTGCAGAACGCTCCAGCGGAAAAGTCACAGCATGTGATAATCGCTGGGGACTCAAATTTAAATTGATGCACAGAAGCCATCAAAGAGAGGGTAAGAGGTGACAAGAGGGTTGCAGTAGGGGTGTTCCCAGGACGCAAGCTGGAAGCAGTCATGAAGCAAGCGAGCGCAAAGCTCAAAACGACAGCTGATAGACGCAACCTCGTGATAATTTCAGGCGGTTTAAACGATGTCCTAAATGAAGATGCAGCAGGACTAGCAGCCACACTGGCGAAAGGCGTCGATGACATGCGCGCCACTTCTCCTAAGGTGCAGGTAGTGATATGCACGATACCGGAGGTACCGGTGCGTGATAGCAACCTGCAAAGAGCGGTGGTCAACGCAAACCAAGAGATATGGCGGATGAGTCGAGAGAAAGGCTTTGAGGTGGTGGAAATAAACAGAGAGGTGCATAGGTGGGGGGGGGGGTTTCAACGAGACAGAATTCACTTCGATGGGCGGCTAGGTCATGAGGTGGGTTGGCGACTTGCAGGACGCGCAGTAGCTTTTTTGGGGGGCAAGCGAGCCCTTCGGGGAGCAGGATAGCTAATAACGAGGAAAACAACCAGGGAGACTCTTCGACAGGTGGTATGGACAGATACGATTCCAAAGTGGCACCAATATCTAAGATACGTAGAGTCCGGGGCATAAATAGACGTAGCCACGAGTGCCGAGCCAATTCAGACATAGGGTATATTAACATGCAGGGTGGTAGGAACAGGCTGAAGTGGGAAGAGATAGAAGAACAGCTAAGGGAAGAGAGGCCGATGGTATACGGTTTTGTAGAAACACATCTCAGGGACATGGAACAACCTCCGAACAATCCGGACTACGCGTGGGAGTATTGTAATAGAACAGAAGGCAGCAGAAAGGGGGGTGGCATTCATTCATAAAAGTACAGACTGGCAAAGGGTCAAGCAGGAGTGCAAGGAACGTTTATGGCTAAAAGGGAAAGTGGCAGGTCAAATGACACTCCTTGGTTTCGTGTACTTGTGGACGGGAGCAAAGGCCAGAGAGGAAAACCAGGCAATGGTAGACTGTATATCAAAGGACATTCAGGAGTTAGGAAGAGAGTGCGACATAATTATACTAGGAGACATGAATGCGCACATAGAAGATATAGATGGGTATACCGACCCGACAGGCAAAATGATCATGGATATGTGTGAAAGGCTTGATTTGATCATTTGCAACAGTACCGAGAAGTGTGAAGGGCAAATAACATGGGAGGTAGGAAGGCTTCAGTCGACGATAGATTATGCACTGATGTCACATAGGATGTATGATAAGCTCAGGGAAATGCACATAGATGAAGGTGGCTACAGAAGTCTGGGTAGCGATCACAAACGTATCAAGCTAAGTTTTGGAAGAGCAGTGAAAGTGGGAAGGAGACAAGATGAGCAACTACAGGAAAATTTTTATCCAGTAAGGCAAATTGAAATAGCCACTAAACAAATTGAGAAAGTAATCACGGAGGATAATAAGACAGTGTGGACATACACGAATCTAATTAGACTCTTTGAGATAGAGCTTGCTAAGACGCGTGACAAGTCACCCCGGAAAAGAAGACACAAACCCAAAAGTTGGTGGGATGAGGAAGTTAAGAGAGCCATAGCAAAACGTCAGGAAGCCTCTAGGGAACACAGACATGCTAAGCAGTGGGGTGAACCGACAGATGATGTGGAAAGAAAATGGGCAACCTTTCTAAGCTGTAGAAGGGATGCATCCCTTCTGATCAATGAAAAGATTAGAAGGAAGGGAGCTCAGTGGCTGGCAGAAGTACATAAAAAAGATAGAAAGGCAGCTGCGAAATTTTGGAACCATCTAAACTCCCTAAGAAATGAGACCAGCCTAGAGCAGAACTTTATAACTACAGCCCAAGGTGCTAGGCTAGAAGGGGACGAAGCTATTGAATATATAAGAACAAGGGTGACAGAAAAATTTCAACAAAGAAGTACTTTATGCACCACAATAGACAAAGACGAATCAAGTGGTGCAATGGCTCCATTTTCACAACAAGAGTGGGAAAGGGCTGAGAAAAGGGTTCCTAGTAGTACATCAACAGGCCCAGATGGCATTCCAATTAGGCTGATAAAAACATTAGGTCCGAAGTCTAACCAGGCTTTGAGAGAGGCAGTGAGTACAATAATAATCGATGGTGAAGTTCCCGATGGATGGAAACTTAGCAGGATGAGCATGATCTATAAAGGAAAGGGGGACAAAGCTGACATAAACAACTACCGTCCTATAACAGTGACATCAGTGGTCTACAGGCTGGCGATGCAGATTATAAAGGAAAGACTGCAGGCGTGGATAGAGGATGAGGGGGTGCTGGGGGAACTGCAGAATGGGTTTCGGAAACACAGGAGGTTGGAAGACAATCTGTTCTCACTGACGCAGTGCATCGAAATAGCAGAAAAAGAACACAGGCCCCTGTGGCTAGCATTTTTGGATATCAAGGGAGCGTACGATAGCGTGGTTCAAGAGGAATTGTGGGGGATACTGGACACACTAGGCGTGGAACATGTAGTCACTAATCTTTTAAAGGGTGTCTATAAAGGTAACAAGGTAGTTATAAAGTGGGAAAAACAGGTATCCAAGCCGGCAGAGGTAAAACGGGGGCTTAGGCAGGGGTGCCCCCTGTCACCCTTATTATTCATGATGTACCTACAAGGATTAGAGGCAAAATTAGAGGGAAGTGGACTGGGCTTCAACCTCTCTTTAGTCAAACAAGGAAAACTTATTGATCAGGCACTACCAGCATTAATGTACGCAGATGATATAGTGCTAATGGCCAACAACAAGGAAGATTTGCAGACATTGATGGACATCTGCGGTAATGAGGGAGATAGGTTAGAGTTTAGATTCAGTAGGGAAAAATCAGCAGTCATGATTTTCAATGACAACGAAGGTAGTGAGCTTAGAATACAGGAGGTCACGCTAGAGATAACAGATAAATACAAATATCTGGGCGTATGGATAAGCAATGGGGCCGAGTATCTGAGGGAACACGAAATATACGTGACGACTAAAGGTAACAGGAATGCAGCAGTCATGAAAAATAGGGCACTGTGGAATTACAATAGGTATGATGTTGTGAGAGGAATATGGAAAGGGGTCATGGTTCCTGGGCTGACGTTCAGCAATGCGGTTTTGTGCATGAGATCAGAAGTTCAAGCAAGATTAGAAATTAAGGAACGTGGAATAGGTAGGCTTGCTTTAGGAGCTCACGGGAATACACCAAATCAGGGAGTACAAGGTGATATGGGATGGACATCATTTGAGGGCAGGGAAGCTAGCAGCAAGATAAAATTTGAGAAGCGATTGAGAGAAATGGGGGAAGAGCGTTGGGCTAGGAAGGTTTTCAGCTACTTGTACATGAAGAATGTCGATACAAAATGGAGGAAGCGAACCAGGAAGTTGACTGGTAAATACTTAGAAAACAGCAGGTGGCCAAACCAAAAAGAACTATCGGTTAAGAAAAAAGTGAGGGAAACGGAGACTGACATGTGGAGAATGGGCATGATTAAGAAGTCCGCACTAGAGATCTATCGAACTTTTAAGCAGGAAATTGCCAAGGAAAGGATCTATGATAATACTCGGGGTAGTTCTCGACTGTTTGAGGCCAGGACGGGAGTACTGCGAACCAAGACATATCGGGCCAAATACGAAGGGGTCGACACAGTATGCAGTGCGTGTGGAGAGGAAGAAGAAACTGCCGAACACTTGATAATGTTCTGTAAAGGGCTTCACCCTATAGTTCAGGATGATGGCGCAGAGTTTTTCAAAGCACTGGAATTTAGGGACAGCGAGGGCAAAATAGACTTTAAGCGGGTAGACTTAACTAGAAGGAGGTTATCTGATTGGTGGCTAAAGTCAAGGCACGAGTGAAAATTAAACCCTTCACTGCGAAGTACGAATCCTCAACTTCATTATTTAAAGGGAAAAAAAGATAAATGTAATGGTTAGTTCACTAAGTATTACGGCTAGGTGGCGCTAGCCGCCGCCCGATCTAAAGGGTACAGCCACATCCATCCATCCATCCATCCATCGTGTTCACCAATATCATCATCATTGTTGGTAGAGTGGTAGCGCCAGTGGTGACCCCTGGCGGAAGGCAAGCCTTGGTGGCGGACGAGAGAGTTGAGTGAGCTTCTTCTGCGCATGGCGGTTGCCGCGAACGGTTGTCTCTAGCGTGGGTCCCCGGTGCGTGGCACCGCATGATGAGCATCGGGGGCCCTCGTGGTAAGTCAAGCGTTGGCGACGCCACCTTGGGTGTGTTATTGTGTGTGTTATGTTATTGTGTTTCTCATGGACTGTATGGTAATATTGTGTAAGGATGCTTAGCGTATCATCACGATTGATGTATAATTATTCGGCGGACGATATAGTCATTCTAAAATTAGGTAAATAAAAGTATGTTGTTGTTTGGTTTGTACCGACCGCGTCTGCTCTGTCTGTTCTCTCCAAGAGGGTGGCGTGGTGCTCTCTTTCCATTTAGAGACCCCACAAACATCACGCAATTTTAGTAAACCATACAGTTGTAAGTTTTCGGTTCGTGTGTCTATTCAGGTCTTCATTCTTTCCGTGTCTCTAACTCACAACTTCGTGCATTCTAATGGCAAACCAGCGGGTACAAAAATTGCAATCTTTGTGAAAGACAATCCAAAGGCTATATCAGAAAGGCAGAGGCAATCTTCCAGCAGGCATGTAGTAAAAGAGAATCAATTTCAATGGGCACTTACTTCTGAGGCAAAAGAGCTGCTTTCAACAACAATCAGAGATAAGTAGAGGGGTGTTTTTAAAAATCTGAAAGTATACTGTAACGACAGAAATACGGCATTTAAGTGAGGATCATATCTATTTGCGAGGTGCTAACAGAGTACGTACTCCAATCGTTCATATTTGCTCGTGGTGGCAATAACTTCAGAACAGAAAAAAACAATAATTGAACGGTTGAAAAACACGAAGGAATGTGGGTATATCAGAGCAAAACAAAAGTTTGCGCTCTTAACTCACAGAACAAAGTGCTTAACCGAGGTCAGAGAAGTTGCGAGCATTTTTATGGCAGCTTTCACTTACCAAGCATGTCGTGATTGGTCTTCGCTGGGACACATAATACAGTCCTCCTTTGCCACGGAAAACGTACGGATTCTGCGCTGAATAGCCACGCAAATGTAAGAGGGCACGCGCAACTCCAGACACTCGACTGAGAAAAAATTATTCCCCGTTCCTACGCAAGGGGAACTTAAGAGAGAAGAAAAAAGCAGGCTAGAAAGGCAGCATAAAGCTCGTGCTCGAGAACAGCGACGTCAGGAAAAGCGGCAGTCGGCGCAGGCTTCGCGTAACACCACCAACGAGTCGCAATTCAATAGGCTGCTTCTGGTTTCGAGGCATCACGTTGATGAGAACGCCAGCGACGCGCACATGACACAAAGAGGGTCATTTTCGCCCGGGGACCTCTCTTGAATGCCTCGTGCACCTTCTCATTTCCCGGATACGGCTGGGTTTTGCCTTTGCTGTGCTACCGCTCACCGCGGCCCAAACCCATGCTTGCTGACGTCTGTGTATTTTTCATCGGGCTGGGGGCGAACATGTTTGCTCTGCTCCTGTCTCCTTGTGCTCCGCTTTTCTCACTCAGGGCTCCACCGCTTGTCCCGCGGGAAGACTCTGCTGTGCGGAGATCACGTTCGCCAGCGGCGTCATTGGCGCTGCGAGGGGCGCCAGCAAAACACGCGGCTCCTGGCGCACACCCGACCGCGAGATGCTCGACCACCACTCGGCTGTAATGCCCGTGTAAAAAAGACGTGTGATGTTCGGTATGTCGCACCGGAAAAGAGATGTACGGAAAGCTGGAGAGAATGACGTCCCGAGTTTGCGAGGCGTACTTTATGACGACACTACAAAAAGCCGCCGTGAAATAGATGTGCCACTATATAGGCGGTCGGTTGTAGGGCAGTATTGTGTGCCGTTTCATTTTAGTTTAGCGAAACTTGGCCATAAACGGAATGTTCTAATATACATGTCGGAACATGCGTTATCATAATCATCAGTCCGACTGCGCCCGCCGTACAAGGCAAAAGCCCCTCCCGCGTTCCTTCGAACAACTCGGTTTTGTACTTGCTGTGGCCCCGTTATCCCCGGAAACGTCTTAATCTCATCTGTCTACCTGAATTCATGCATCCCTTTTGCGCGCCTGCGTTATTTTGTAAGGTAGTATATTAAACTAAATGACCAGCGGTTACTTTTGCCGTCCAGCGACATGTCATACCCTCTTTTTTCTTGATTTCAACTACTATGACATTAACACGTGTTTGTTCCCCGATGCACTCTGCTCTTTTCTTGCCCTTGAATGTAGCAGCTGCCACTTTCTTTTCCATGGCTAGCTGCATCGTTGTCGTGCTCAATTGAAGTTGAACCCTTTTCGTAAGTCTACACGTTTCTACTCCGTAGGTAAATACAGCTAAGATACAGATGTTATTCAATTTTCTCTTGAAGAATAGAACACATTACGACTCATTATTCGATAATGCTTGCCGTCCATTCCATTTTTATCCTTCTAGTTACCTGACTTTGATGGTTCTGATCTGTGGTCACTAACCTTCTTTAAGTGGGAGTATATATATCCTTTCTAGTACTTCGCTAACCATAGCAAATCGTTAACCATTGCCAAAGTTTTTAAATATTACTTTAGTTTTCTGCATGTCAACATTTAGACCCATCAATCTGCTTTCCCTGTCCAGTTCATTAGTCATGATTTGCACTTAGTGTCCTAAATTACTCAGCAAAGCGATGTCGTTAGTGAATCGCAGTTTATTAGGGTATTTTTCATCAACTCTTATCCGCATATGTTTTGAATTCAGAGCTTTCAAAATGTTATCTAAACAAGGGTAAGTGGCATTGGAGAAGTGTTAGCTCCCTGTCTCACACTCCTCTTTATTTTCATTTCTTTGATTGCTCCGTATATTGACTGCAGAGTGGCGGTGGATTCCTTGCGGCATTATTATATACAGTTCGTCTGCACCCTTCGTTTAGATGATTTCGTAGTGCCTTCATGACTGCTCAGCGTTGTGGAAAAGCACTTTGAAACACTTTCCGCAAGCACCACAGTGGAAGCGCGATACAACAAATGAAACAATATTTAAGGCTGCGCTGGCCCCTTAGCGCATTCGCCCTTGAAGCGAATTTCGAGCGGGCACATTGGGTCAAAATCTTTAAGTGCCCAATGAAGTAACATCATAGAGGCTGGCGTTGCGACTAACGACCGTACACAAGGTTGCGGGTTGGGTAACAGTCGCGACGTCGTTCAGATAAGGGTGATTCAGAAACATGTTCGTGCGCTTTGGAAAACCTGCACGTTAAAGAACACCAGGTTGTCATAACTAAATCGTTTTTTCTCATCGTCAGATAACATAATTTATATGCGATATTAGAGTATTTAAATTGTGTTAAAACTTCTGTAAGACGAATTATTGCGATGAAGTGCCTGACACAGCATTAGTGTCACTGAAGTCACGGTGAGAGCACGAAATTGGTAAAAATGGAAAGTATGGCATACATTTCATCGTCCTCTCGTCCAACGAAAGCATACTCGATCGCATATTTTTCTATTGAATGTGTCAACAGGTTTAGCCGATCACGTGGCTTTTTTGTTTGTGGTGGTGTTACTCGACGATAAGTTAATTATGTATCCTGATTGTACAATAGTTGCGGAGAGCCTTCATACCTACAACGCCAATTCCCAGTTTCGGCATCTGCACACGAGTTTGTTGGTCTTGATACAGCCACTGGTAAAGAAAGGTCATTACGACAGATTAGGCGCTGAATCAGGACCTCCATCGCCTCTATTGTATAAGAAAGCCGGGCTGCTTTATGATTGGTCTCTTAAAATCAAGCGATTAATTGTGACGTGGTGAGTTAGTGTGCACGTCATGAAACTGGGCGTGCAAACACGGAAATAGGGGAGAAGTCAAGACACTACAGTTAGTTCATTTCGGTTAAAAACACGAATGTATCACTCAGCTCGAAGTTTTTTTTTGGCTACGGTATAGTTGTATGGGACGCAGGTCAGTCGTTTCCATGGGGGCAGCCACTTCCGTGCACGGTAGCCTAAATGACAGAACGTGGGCAGGAGGACTTACGCGACACAAACCTATCATAGTTCCGCTGAGGCTAACATGGTGGAGCTGCGCCCGCCCCTTGTTTGCACTGTGAACACATATGCCTTGATGGACCGCCGGAGTGCGATGGCTGGTGGGAGGGCAATGCATCTCTCGGAAACCGACGCTTGGCACGCAACAGCAGCACGACATTCACGTAGTATTACGCTGGCCAGAGTGAACATTGAAAACTAGCTAAAAGCGACATCGAAATCATGAAGAAGCGAATATATCTCCTGTGGTTCTACAACAAATTCGCTCAATACATTGAACGCACTATTAGTAGTTGTACATAACTACTACCAGTGTTTTTATTTTATTTGGCGTGCCATTAGCGTCTGCATGTAAGTGCTACCTACGTTATTGATGTTATGGTTTTCTTGAGATAACCGAGATAACGTGATATCGCAGTCATATGTTGAGCGTGCGGAAAATTTCTGCTGTTATTCATGCATGCACAGTGTCCGACATGATGAGCGTGATTGCAAGTGCGAAGGAAGAGACGGAAGAATCGACGGAACGAGTTACAAAGCGCTATTCGCTGCAAGAGTGGCCTTACCGTTAAAAGGAGGAAGGGACCGTATACCTATTTGCAACCATGCCGCTTCGCAAGTAAACCATATCAAAATGTTTTGAAAAATGTTTCCCGTTCAGTAAACGGCGTAATTGCGTGCTCTTTTTATTCACAGGCCATATGCCGTTGCTAGTGTGTGTGTAAATGCATTAACTTTCGCCTTTCTTTCCAAACGCATCACCGCTGTGTTATCGATCGTGTTGACAAATTATAAAAAAAACTCTATTATCGAAAAAAGTGAGGCCACATACTGTCACGCAATATTCAAGGGACATAAAATCGTCTCGACTCTCGTCGAGCTGGTACTAAACGCAAGTGAATTTACCCCAATCACGCTATGCTTTTAGTAAATTCGAAGCACTTATTAGGGCAGCAAACCCAACGTCATTCAAGATAACTCAGGATAGTTACCAGTTGTATTGATGATACCTCAACTAAGCTAAGCTGACCACTAATTTTTTTTTTTCTCGGGAAATTTTCATTGGATACTACTCCGCCTATATTTTCAAAATCACAAGGTTAAACCTGGCATATATTAAAAAAGCATGCACAGGTAACCACTTCATTTTCTTTTTTGTTTTCTTTCAGGTTGCCAACGTGAATGCATTCGAAGGCAGGCCGAAGCTCACTTCGGTGCTCTCGTTTCATTCTCTATTAGACACAAATGCGAGGGGCAAGGCGATATTTGCGACGAGGCCCAGAAGGAAGAGCAGACTATGCGAAGAACGTCTTGGAAGTAGCGCTTAAGAGAGCGTGCACAGGACACTAAAGAAGCCAGAATAAGGAGAAGAAAAAACGGAACAAACGAAGGAGAGAAAGCGTTATCCCCGTGGCCCGTCGACCGCAGGCCACCATAATTGGTTGCCTCGAAGAGCTTTCTCGTGGAATTAAGAATTCTTTTCGCAAAGTGAGCGGCTCGCTTGCGCCAAAGGCTCAGTTCTGTAACGAGGTTCCGACGCCTGCGCGTTTGTTCTTCGCCTAAATAAAGCCCGTTTGGCTTCGGTAAATGAAATAAAATTACGCGCTTCTGCAGGCCTCGTTCTCTCTTTTTTTTCCATGCCGCCGTCATGTCCTCCTCTCCGTGGTGTTCCAGACAGTGCTCCCCATGAGGTGGCGCCCGCCCTACAGTGCGCAGTATACGGCGCTCGTGGGACCCGCAAACGTCTGCAGCCCCCTTTGTGTGGAAGAAGTGCCTACTTCGGTAACGCCTGCAGGAACCCAAGCGCACACGTGCAGCTCGGGGCGGATGCCACGTCTCGTCGCGCTTCTTCGCTCTGGACAGGAAAGACGGGTTTCTGAAGCGCGGTGCTAGACGAAGAAAACACACCTCGACAGCGTAGCGGAATTGAGTGCTTGGACGCAGATGAAAGAAAAGATTCGAGAAGAGAAATATCGGGAAAAGATGGGGAAAAAAACAAGGAGGTCTTGGGTGGGCAAGTTGACGAAGCCAGGGCAATGGAAAGACAAGCAGTCAGAAAAAAATAGAGAGAGAGAGGGGGAAGCCGTATGCGTGCTAAGAAGAAAACTTAATTGAGGTCTTGACGTTACCACGAAAGCCTAAAATGGGCTTTTCGTTTTGGGAGATTCAATTAAAACGTTTGCCTGCCTCTCGCGGTGTTCGAGCCGCTCCCTCAAGACGGGCTTCCCACCTCCCCGTTTTATCTTGCTCATCGCTCGCCTTCTCTTTTTTTTTTCATTTCTTCTTACACCCCGTGCCAGTGGCTGTCTCAGCGCTATTTGCTCACAAGCTCTTCTTTTCTTTCATTTCTAAAAGTTTCGCCCAGACCGCTGTACTCGCTTTCTTAGCCTCTCCCCGCCTTCCTTTTAAATCTCATGTTTAATAAGTTACTCTGGCGCTAACGAAAGGCGACGTAACTTGTTTTCCCATTGGACTATTGTGTTTCTCTGTCTACGAAGTTTGCACGCGTCGCTGCTTGCATGCATGGGTGGCTGGACGAAATATTCGAAGCGCTGAATGGTTCGCGGGAACGCAAAGTACACCCTCTTTTTTCGTCTGTCTTTTTTCATTGGACAGCACAGCACGCCCTTTTATGTCGGCCTCGTGCTGCCAGAGTGATTTCTCAGCTAGCACGGTACGTATCTGAAGATGGTAAAAAATTTGATCATGGAGTTACGAAATTCCAGCAAAACGAGAGAAGGGAGAACATGGCGCACAAGCAGAGCGTTAAGAGCGTCGAAAAAGCTAAAAAGAAAATGTAGTGGCACATATCGCCAGCAGTGTTTCTAAACGAAAGACGATGCAGCAAGATTCTTTTTTTTTTTGGCACGCATGCTCGTATATCAGTGTGTGAAAAGGGGCTTTAATTTCGTTTCGCTGCAGCCCAACAGTTAACGTGATCTCTGCTGCCATGTTTGTATGGGCCACCAATTATATCCGCTAAACAGAGGGAAATACAGATATCGCATGTCAGGCTGTTCGCCATTCCGACGCACCCAGAAAGGAACTCTCAAAAGAGTTAGATGGATTTGGCTATCGATGATTGTCGAAGTGAAGTGTCTTGGGTCACTCGCTGAGATTGTCTTCAGCACACGTGGCTTTGAGACCGTTGTTGCGTTTCTGGCAGACAAATGGTCTTAGAGACAGAATTTAGGGAGCCTTCTTCTCTCTATTTTTTCATTTGTTCTCTTTCTCTTTCCGCAATCGAAACCATACAGGTCATAGAAATGGAACAAACTTCACTTATCGCCAGTGGTCCACTAATAATGAAGAATAGACTACAAAGCATCAATTAAGTTTTTTGGACAAACGAAGACAATAATTGAGAGATACTTTATTGAAAAATTCACGCAGAAGTATTTGAGATTGAATTGTGTTGAGCATTTGTTACTTGACCCGGTGCTTGGCTGCCAGAAAACCACCATTCCAGGAACATCTTCCATGGTCCTCGGCGATAGCCTGAGCCGTTGTATAGGTGTTGAGTAAGCTTTGGGATTTAGGATAGGTAGCGGTCATCGTTGGGACGCCGTTTTCAGGTGGTGTCCCCATGGCGACTTTCATGTCCTCTATAGCACTCGTACGCGTCTCAAAATGCTGGTCCCTGGCGCGTTCACTCTACCATCCCTGAAACAAGTGTTCAGCCTCAAAATTTTATATCTAATTTTTTTGATGCGCGCAGTCCTCCCCGTAGGCTTTACATCGTTTCCTATATTGCTACACTTCCACGATATTTAACGAAGCCTTCCCAGAGAATTCCTTGCTACGTCTGTTTTGAGCCACTGTTATAACGCAATTATGCTGTTCACACGATATTGCTAACATGGTCGAAGATGGTGCCCAGATTTGATTATTCGCTATTGATTGTGTGCTTTTTAATGACATTAATTCTTTCGAAGACCAAATAAGCTTACATAGAAGTTTAAATATTAATTTGGAGCGGTGCATGTAAAGGGAATGGCACTAAACACAGACAAAAGCGTACTAATGCAAATGACACACAAAAAATTACCTCTGCGTGATACGTATAGAAAATCTTCATGCCACCTGCATGAAGTAACTCAATACAAGTATCTAAGAGCCACCTTTGACAACAAGTTAACATAGAATGACCCCATAAGTAATGCTTGCACCTCATCCTTCAAAAAATTATGCCTCCTGATTCACAACCTGAAGAAAAAGCACCATCCGATGTAAACCTGCTATGCTGTAACACCCTATTCAGAACTACACTAGACTATGCATGTATCGTTTGAGATATATGTACTAAAACTAACAAAAGTAACCTCCGGAGAGTTCAGCGAAAGGCAGTAAGGTTTGTATTTAACAAACTCTCAAGACGGGATTCACCCACAGAACTCATGAAAGCTAACCACATTGAACCACTCGAAATAAGAAGACAGAAGCAGAGACTGGAAT
The DNA here is from genome assembly GCF_043290135.1 of Rhipicephalus microplus. NCBI lineage: Eukaryota > Metazoa > Arthropoda > Arachnida > Ixodida > Ixodidae > Rhipicephalus > Rhipicephalus microplus. The sequence continues at coordinate 166,791,375 of NC_134710.1, read as the reverse complement.
TACTTAAACTGATTTTCATTACCAGTCCATCACTAGACTTATCTTTACACCTATCGCCCCTATTTACCAGAAGAATGTGTCACCGTAGACAAGATGCATTAACAACCTACTTCCTCAGAACGAACACATTTAAAAATTATTTTTTTCTTGTAAAATAACAAAATGAAGTAGTGTGATCAAAACGACAACATAATGCTGATTATCATTATTTTTTTGTATAGCGTTTCGCTAAACACAGTGACTCTATTACTGTATTATGGCTTTCAACATGTTGACTGCTGTACAATTTTATTGCCCTTCCTATTTGCACTACGTGTGCACAGTATTTGCTAAATAAGTAAAGTAAAATGAATACATGTGTAGGTTCCTTATGTTCATATCTTGCAACCGCTCTCGAGTAACGTGATGGTTAAGACACTCGCCTGGGTAGCGTGCCGGCGTGTGTTCAAACCCAATCAACAGAGTGAGCACTTTTTTGACCAGTCACTTTTTCATATCGGTGATTGTCTTATGATACCGAATGACGGGTGTGCAGTTTTTTTTTGTTTATACGGTATCGAAATGCTTACGTATTCGACAGTCGGGTTTATAATCACATAAAGGGCCGCTCACCTCAACGCGTTCAAAGACGATAGAGAGGTTTCCTCCTCGCTTTCGCCACCATTTCTAGACACGATTTCTCCTCCTAGCCACATATTCATTAAAATCACGTGCACCATGTCAGCACCAGGCGTTGAGCCAATGCCACCTAGAGAAATATTATCAGGCCTGCTCACTGCCACCGTGACGTCACTCGTTTTGTTTGATCGAGCACGTGTACGGGAGGCTGTGAATTCATTGAAACCATTGTCTCCTGTTAGAAATATAAAAGGATTCGCGGCAAGTTTTACTCGCTCAACATCTTTATTCTGCTTTTTGCGTCAATAAGGGCACTGGTTTAGGTAATGTATTACACTTGAAAGCGTTTGGAGATTTATCTATGAGCCATTTCTTCCACGAAAAAGTCAAAGAATGTGCGCTATCAAACGTGCGGTTGATCAATAGGAACAATATTTGTTGGATCAACAAAGTGACGGAATAAATCAGGTAAATTTTATTCATTCTTCATTTATTAACACACACACAAAAACACACAATGTAGAACCTGCAGAGAAACTGTTTTTCTCATTTTCAATGTTTCTGCAGTTTTAGTTGTACTCCTTCAAACATCTTTCTTCATACAGACACGTAGTACTTGAGGAGAGTGCATGCTGCTGCCCCAAGCATATTGATCAGCACAATATCAGGGTGATGACCATTCCAAGAGAAAAACTTCTTCGTTTCACGAAAATCTGTGATGGACACAAGCAACGGCGTTTTCTCTTTTTCTGTGGCCCCTCTCGCAGTGGTGCGTAGTCGCTCGTATACCTCAGGACCTGGGAAAAATGTTAGCGCTGGATCTTGGTTAAACCGTGTGCCCCCGTGGGTGCTTATACTGCACTGCCGGTTCTTGAATCGGTATATTTGGTAGTAGTTTTTAAATATTCTAGCTTGAACTAGAGCTCACACACCTGAAGACCATTTAAGAAAGCGCTTTACCGTAGCGTCCACACGCATTTAAGTTTCAAGGAAACATTTTAGGCTAAGGGGCTGGCAAAACTGGCACGAAATTATAATACTGAAATGAAGTGGTTTGAACACCGGCAAGAAAATGCTATGCACAAAACCGATGCACTAAGCAAAATAACAAAATTCCTTTCATTTTTCTTAACCAAGTAAACGCAAGTAACACAATAAGTTCGCTACGCTAATCACCAATAACGAAATGTTTACCAACCCCGACACTTGAAAGGGCCTGTTCTTAAAGCGTATTGCCACGCGGGTTTCTTGTTTTAATGCCAGGGCTTACGCTAACAAATTAGAACATACATGACACCTTTATCTTAGAGCTAGAAAGGAACATGTTGGAGATGGTGCCATTGAAACGACTTGGAAATATTGAAATATCCGGACCGAAGGTCAAGGGTGGAGAAGTAATGGGCGCCTTGCAATGGGTCAAGTGCATCATCTATACAGGGTATCTTATATACATCCTTTCGGGTAATCTTGTTGAGCGCGCAGTAATCAACATAAAATCATACTGATCCATCCTTCTTTTGTACCAACACTACGGGTGATGACCAAGAACTAGTAGAGGGTCTTATGGTGTTTTTTTAGCTTATCGGTCACGTTCTCCTTGATGATTTTGCGCTCGGCCAAGGAGAATCGGTAGGGACGACGGCGTACAACAAAATAGTCTGACCTTCAGTGTCGATGTGATGATGCGCAACTGTGGTCTGTCCTAATGCTGAAGAATTGGCATCGAAGGAGGCCTCGTGTTCCGTTAACAGACTTAGCAATGCCTCACGTTGGGAAGCAGAAAGTACAGGATTTATCCCGGGAGCAAAGGAAGAGGAGTGTAGTGAGAGAGGAAGATGGGACGGTGGCCAACGTGGTCGTGTCGTTCTTTCGCGACTTTATTCTACGCCTGAAGCGGAGCCGCGTGGCTTTCCACGTCCGACACACCAAGTGCGCTAGCTTGTTCTAATCCTCACGCAGCTCGAGCTAGCATCAGCTGCGCGAGAGGCGCGGCGCGGTGATTGAGAAATGATGATGGTGATGGTGGCACTACAGGAGTAACAGACTGGCCCTGTTGTGGCTGAGCTGGAGGCCTCAAGAGAGACCAAAGATACCGGCTGGGTATCCACATAACACGACACTGCAGAACCTTGGGGTTGGAGGACAGGCTCCGGGGTAAGGTTCAGGCCAAAGATTATCACAGCACTGTCTTTGAACCGCACCAGGCTGGAGGGGAGCACAACGCCGCGAGCTAGACAGTGGCTGAAGAAGTGATGGTGATGAGTTGCTCCTGACCCGGGAGCAGTACGGAATCAGAAACTGTGAAAAAACGCAGTAGTTTCTCGTCGACGCATTCGCTGCAGTGATCGGTCTTGGTCATATGAACTACACGTTTAGGGCAAGAAATTAATGCAGATGCTGATGAGAGAAAGCCCCAACCTAAAATTAGTTCATGAGCACATGAAACTAAGACAGCGAAGGTAATGTGATGACGAATACCATCAACGAAGACACGTGCTGTACATTGGGCCGATGGTCTAATTATTGCTCCATTGGCCCCAAACAAAGATTATCCAAGGTAGGGCGTCTTCACTTTCCGCAATCGAGAACACAAGTGGGCACGCATAACTGAAATAGTTGCTCCCGTATCCAACAAATCCAACACCTGCACACCTTGCACAGTCACCAATAACATGTTTGACGGTCGTTCAAGAGTACTAGGGTCGATTCGCTGCGATGCAGTTTTCCCTCCAAAAACTGCACTGTTTAGTTTTCCGATCACTGGGCAGCCAGTTGAGAGACAGGCCGAAGTGGTCAAACAGAGCGTCGGAGTGCTGAAGGGGAGCGTGGTCGGGAGCCACGTGTCATAGAGTTTCCTAAAATTACCTAGAAGGCACTCTGGCGGTGCGATCGTTCAGCGACCATGGGAATGACGGGTAGTACACGCATTTGCCTAGTCTTCGTACTTGCGGGCGGCGGATCGTACTTGCGGCTTCGTTTATTGCTGGTTACGGTTTCGTTTTAAAGAAAAGAACGAAACCTTTTAAACTTCATGACCTGGTTTGAAAAGGTAAGCTTTAAAAAATGAGGTGGTGAAGCACAACCACTGAACATTTGCTGAATTTTTGTTTCGTGAGAAAACAGCTCCAAGCCACACGAACACAAACGAAGCCAGAAGCAGGTCATAAGTACAAAGATTAGACAAATGTGTGTACTACCCATCATTCCCATGCTCACTGAAGTGCTGTGCGTTGCAGCTCCCGTAGACACTAGCGCCAGTGTTCCCTCTAGTGTATATTAGGAAACTCAATGCCGCGTGTATTGTTAGTTGTGTTGGAAATGTGCACAGGAGACGAGGATCGGTGGTTGAAAGGAGTGTCGGCATAACGGTAGTAACCTCGAGCACATGTGTCATCTCGTTCAAAAGTGGCATAACCAAAAGCGGCAGGACGTTCATCTTGCTGCCGACGTCGGCAGAACCGGGAAATCTGTCCTCGAATTCCACAGTAGTAGCGCATAGGCCGTGGGGCTCGCCAGGAAGAATGGTAGGTAGGGATTGGTGGATGGGCGACTAGAGGTGCGAGATGGTCGTGATCAGGCGCAGGTGCATTGAAGCAATCTGTGCGTACGAAGCGGATTGGGTGCAAGGTGGAGTATGGTGGGTGCTTTTAAATGCTGACATTTCTTCCCTAATAATGCCACGCAGATCACTAGAGAGGGGTTGAGCGAGAACGTTGTTAGGAGGAGGTACACTGTAGGCTTGTGATTCCTCACGAATTATGGCTCGAATGATAGATCGAAGCTCCATACTGTGTACTACCAGGTTCTCAGAGAAGTCGGGTCACAGGCGGATTGACTGCAAGGTATCAAGCCGCTGGCATACAGCGACGACGTCGGAAACCGTCGAAGGGTTGTGCGCGGCGAGGGCGTTGAAAGCGGTAGGTCCGATACCCGATACGGTAGGTACAATAATGGTTGGACCAGTGGGTGCTTCGGTTGGGCTTGCTCTTTCGCCATGCTGCTCTGCTGGCGTAAGCGACGTCACGAATGGACCTCCCGGAGCTGGCTTTCCATGGAGAGAGGTCGAAGAGATTGAGAAGCACCTTCCACCACTGATGTAGCACCTTCCACCAATGATGAAGAAGAACGATGTGAAGACTTATGATGGTTATTGACAGAGGAGGAAAATGAAGTACAATGAATTCTTAAAATATATAAAACGGACACACGCAGCTTCGGGTCACGATAAAAAACAAATGTCGACGTCGGCTTGCCGAACGATACCCTCCCATTTTGTTCTATCAGTTGCCGTTAGGAAACGAAAACATTCGCAACTTCAGTCCCTTTGCCGTGACGGTTCGCGATGCAGCATCGTTCAACCGTTTGGATTTGCAGCCGTACAGATTGCGAATATCCAGAGCACACCGCATATCCACGCAGTTCACGGACACAGAGAAAAACAGTCTACTCCATTCGCCAAGCAGCTTTCCAGCACGCCACGAAAACGTTGGTCAGGCTTGACAATCAATGTCCGTCGAGCGACGACAGCAAATGTAGGCACGTCTGTGCAGCGAAACACAGTGGTATAAACCGAGTGACGTCAGAGCCCACGGCTGAAGCAGTGATCAAGCCTAAAATCACCTTGGTGCCATTCATTGAGCTCATCAAGATTTCGCACTGGTTGGCTACACGGTGTTATTGCCACTTGCGCAATGGGAAACACACAAAATGAAGCGAAATCAGTTGATCGCGCACAATAATCATGAGAAGGAAGAGTGAACGGATGGGTGGCTCTATGACAAATCACTACAGAAAACAGTTCGCATCTCATATTGCGCGTGTATGAACCAATTGAGACTATGTCTTTCATAGACGCCACAGCAATCACTGTTTCTGCGTCACGAAGTGCAAAAAATGATGAGAAACGTCAGGATAATAAAATTCGGCAGACCCCACGTATCTGGGAATCGACGTTATGTGAAGCATGCGAAGAGAAGGTGGCCATGTTACAATTTTTCTATGGAGCGACACGTCATGAAATGACACCAAATATATGCACAAATATTTAACGTAAAGACATATGCTGAATAGTTGCAGATGTTTATATAACCAGTTGTTTGCACGTTCGCAAGGATTCCAACTGAAGAATGCGTATTAGCAACACCATAAAGCTGACATGAAGCGCTTATGCTCGCGAGGACGCTTGATCTGGACACTGCAACACAAATCAACTTCAGCGCAAGGCAACTAAGCACAATTGACGTTAATCTGACGTGACGGCTGTATCGAAGTAGTACATATGTAATGTTTATAAAATTGGGTAGGCAGCACTGCAACCACTATTGAAGTTTCACGAAGATTAGCGTCTATTTGAAAACTAGTTCCGAGACCTGGCGTAGCTCTGTGGTAAAATGGTTCATTGTCACGCAGAATGCTTGGGTTTCATTCCTGGTGGGAACCTGGCGTTTATTCTTTGAATTTGTCGGGTCTACGTTAGCGATGTCAGATATTTCTTAAAGGGACACCGAAACACTTAAAAAAACGAGATTATGGTGTCATGATACATAATTTAAGTTTGCTCGCTCATAGCGCCGTTGTTTAATCAAACTTCGCAAAAAAACCTCCGTAGACATGTCGTAAAAGGTCGCGGATACCGAATTCGCAATATATTTGTGAATTCAAAAGCTCTTCAGCGTCCCTCTAACGATTGCGCGTTAAAATAGTTCATGTGTGTTCCTGTCGTTCCTGGGTAGATACTAAGTGTCAATTCCCGCTGGCACATACTCGCAAACCAGTGGCACATACCCGCCCATGGGCATGTGCCACTGCCTGGCGGGAAGTGTTTGACAACGTACGCGATGGTATTGTGACATTACTAATGTTTTGACCAGCGCGTCATATTCGTCGAACAATCTTACCCTCTCATGGAAATTTTGGTTCACACCAGGTTAAGGCGGTGACCACGAGAGCACACAAACGTAAGCGGCTAGACAGATAGATAGATTCGCTCATGGTAGCGAAAGTTCGCTAAAAAATGCGTCGCATATATTAATACCCTCGTTTGTTGTAATTTGAAAGGCTGGAAGGGGCTCTTTCAAGCAAATAGGTGCTGAGAAATACCACAAGATGGCGGAAAGATAAAGACAGTAAAAAAATTACCCAGTGATAAACACCGAAATTCAGTGAGTAGCGCCAGGACCACACGTTCCGCCTTTGCTGGCTAGCCATCTATAAGGAAAGCTTGAGTGGTGTTTTTTTTATGAGGTTGGCAGTGCGAATCTTGATAAGTTTGGTCCACAGACAAATAATTGTGTGACATACTTTAAAGCTAATACAAAAATGACCACGAAAATTTCACGTGGGGGCATATTTTTGTTCGTGTTTCTTAATCCAAGATGTTCAGGCACATCTTCGAGTCTCTCGAGGTTACATACCGGGCACAATGCGAGGAGAAAACGATGGTTCCGATCACGGTCCACGACCGTCTCATCGTCCCGATGCTCCCCAAGAACATGCGACCGACGCACCACGTCGGGCGCCTCAACAAAAGAACGAGTGTCTTGCAATGAATGTACGGCAACAACGACGAGGTTGTGTACGTGGATGCAGCGTGATACTCAGAGAGTAGGGCGTGATCACGTGACCACTGTTGTGAATCGCATGGACAAATGCACAGCGAGCGCCATGGTGCGTACAGAACACCCAGAGGCGGCCGAAGGGGCGACGATTGCTCTTACACTGGTCGTGGCATTCGAAAGCTGCAGTCCATGGCTTCGCGCACGGCCACATCTCGTGGCGGGTGGCCTGGATACTTCATTCTAGTTGTGGTGGCAAGGGCAGCGGCGAACTTCGTGGAGCAATGGCCTCGACGTCGTCATCTCGGCATTTCACAATGGAAAATGCGTTAATCTTCGTCCTGTTGACCCCGGCTCACACCAGCGTCCCGCTCACTGGCAACCAGGCGACTCGAGGTCTCACTCACCGATCCACGGTCGATCGGTGGCTATCTCCGCCTACGAAAGCGGAGCATTGACAACATTATTATTGCCGTAGCACAGTCTCGGCTAGTCTCGGCTATATATATATATATATATATATATATATATATATATATATATATATATATATATATATATATATATATATATATATATATATATATATATATATATATATATATATAACCTGCTGCGTCTAGCTACAAAGCGACGACAACGAAGATCGCGGATTTGCTCGAGAGGCGCAGCACAGGCGAATGAAGAAGATTACTATTTTAGCTGCCTTCTTTTGAGAGCGTCTCTACGAGTTCCACTGTCCGTGTTTCTAAATACACGCTCTCTATTTTATAACCCACGACACTGGTGCAAATGCTGGGTACTATCACCTCATGATCAGCACCGCTGTGAGAAGAAGCCCTGAGTCCAGCCCTACGAGCCAGCCACGCATGGAGACGCCTGTGCACCGCTAAAGCCATCGCCTTCAAGGTCTTAAAACAGCATTTGGCCTTTTAGAAAAAGCAGCACTTCCGACAGCCACCCCAACTCAAAAAATGGCATTTTCAAGGAGTCCTGCACAGGTGACGGTCCAGAATATGTGCATTCCTGAACCATTTCATGGCCGTCCGAACGAATATGCGCAAGACGGCTTGAGCAGTTTGAAGGGGTAGCTAAATCGAAGTACTTGAGTCTCAATGAAATGCTCTTCCACGAATACTTCGCCCTTGAAGACAGCGTGAAGACGTGGTTTAAAAACAGCGAGGCAAAATTGACGACATGGGAGGAGTTTTGTCGTAGGTTTTTTGACACCTTTAGTTACGCGGAACGATGCGAAAACGCTCAACGCCTTCTCGAAGGACGCACCTAACAGCTGGATGAAAGCGTCACCATGTTTGCTGAGGATATGGTGCGTCTGTGCCACTGTGCGGACCCCAACATGCCCGAGGCTCAAAAGCTAAGCCATCTCATAAGGGGCGTCAAAGAGCAGCTGTTTGTTGGCTTTGTGCGCAATCCGCCAACAGTGGACGAGTTCATTAGGGAGGCCACCGCAATAGAGCGTGCGCTTCAGCAACGATACCGACAGTCAGATCGCCCGGCCACCGGCACAGCTCCAGGCGCCGCCGCACTTACCACAAACGACGAGTTTTCTCTACGCCACTTGATTCGACAGATCGTGCGTGAGGAGATTGCGAAGGAGAACGCAAAGTACACACTGCAGGCACAGGCGTCCCCGCAGCAAGAATCCATGGTAGCCTCCAACGCTGAAGTCGTTCGCCGTGAACTTCGAGAAGCGTTTGCCTCTCCTCAGCAATATTCTGCTCCGGCGTACCATCCAAACTCGTATACCCACGCAGACGCTGTGCGTCGTTCATTGGCTCCAGAAGTATCCTACTAGCCAAACGGATACAGCTATGCAGACGCTGTTCGTCGACCCACGCTCATGCCAGCGTCGAAGTACCTCGAACCGTATCCTGTGGCAGCCTGGGCTCAGCAGAATCCTGTCAGGCGACCCTATATGCGGAAGACCGACACATGGTGCACTGCGGATTGCCGATCACTCTGCTACAACTGTGGAGAGCCAGGGCACATTTACCATTTTTGCCCAGATCGCCGAGCTGAATACCGCGGGAGTGCACCTGCCGCTAAGCGCCGACAGTACGACGAAAGCCGTGCTCCCATCGACGATGACCAGGCTGGCTGGTGGGAAGGCTCTGCTACCTTACGGACGCGCTCACCATCCCCGGCTCGTTTTGGTTCACCAAGCCGCCGTAGCTTTTCTGACGCCATCATAGGTTTGTCTCCCAGCCCATGGTGGGGAAACTGAAAGCAGCGACTTTTGGGGAGGGGGGGGGGGGTAGCAAGCCGTTAAATTGCCGAAAAACACCCACTGCTGCCAAAACACGTGAGAGACGACGATAATGACTCCGCCGAGAAAACTGTGACTGCCGACCTCACTGTGACGATTGATGACGTTGTAGTGACGGCCTTAGTCGACATGGGTGCCGACTTTTTTATGATGAGTGAACGATTGGCAGACGAACTCAAGAAATTCAGGATGGAATGCACGGGCCCTTATATCCGAAACGTTGGAGGCCAGATAATGACACCAACTGGAAAATGTACAGCAAGACTCACGATTGATAATGTGGCTTTTGCAGCCACATTTCTGATCCTAGCGGAGTGCTGCAAACCTATGACACTGGGAATGCACTTCTTAAAAAAGTATGGTGCTGTGGTCAACATGCGCGATGGTGTGATTACATTTGCCGCTGACAAGCCTGTGACCCATGATCCAGACCAAGAACCCAGTGTGTTACGTGTGGGTGACGACGACGTCTGCGTCACCACTGTCATGTAGCCTTGTTTCCATGTGTTGCGGCATGCACTGTAATGAAGATGCTATAGCCGAACGCATCACTGCCCTTCTTTTTCGCCAAGTCATTGCCATCGCTCGCAGCACCATCAGCTTAGTGGATGGGCGCGCAGAGGTGCTTGTGACCAACTTCAAGAATGAGCGCTGGCACATCAGAAAAAGCACGGCTATGGCGTACCTTGTGGAGCTCGACTAATCTCATGACTGTCTTCTTATGCAAGGGGAAGCCACAGACCAATCACCTCCACATACACCACCAGTTAATATCGGTCCGAGTCTAACACCGACTGAAATATGCCGTCTTATGGAGCTGCTCTACCAGTTCAAGGACTGCTTCTCATCGACATCACGAGTGGGTCAAACGCCTCTGACTAAACATCGCATCATTATGGAAGACACAGCAAAACCGATACGACAGAACCCATATCACGTCGCTCAGAAAGAACGTGAGGTAATCCAGCAGCGAGTCAAGGAGATGCTAGAGGATGAAGTAATCCAGGCATCAAAAAGTCCTTGGGCATCGCCAGTGGTACTCATGAAAAAGAAAGATGGCAGCTTGCGTTTCTGCATCAATTATCGTAAGCTGAACCACGTTACGAAAAAAAAAAACACGTTTACCCGTTACCACGAATCGACGACTCTTTGGACAGGCTACGCATGCGCGCTACTTCTCATCCATGGACTTTAATAGTGGATACTGGCAAATAGAAGTAGACGAGCGCGACCGAGAAAAGGCCACTTTCGTGACTCCAGACGGGCTTTATGAATTCAAAATCCTCCCTTTCGGTCTATGCTCAGCCCCAGCCACGTTTCCGAAACTAATGAATACGATCCTGTACGGCCAGAAATAGAAAACATGCTTTGGGTACCTCGACGACGTGATTGTTTTTTCGGTCACGTTTGAAGAACGTCTAAAAGGGCTACTGTCAGTCCTTCAAGCCATGCGGTCCACTGGACTCACACTAAAACCGGAAAGATGCCCCTTCGGCTTCGAAGAACTCCAGTTCCTGGGACACGTAGTCAGTCGCGAAGGCCGTCGCAAAGTTCGCAAGGCCTGTTGATAAGAAAGCGGTCAGGCGTTTTCTGGGTCTCTACGCCTCCTACCGGTGATTTATAGCAGACTTTGCACACATCGCCTCTCCACTCACGCGCCGTACAAGGGAAGACGTTGCGTTTGTATGGGGTGAAGAGCAAGAAGCTTTGTTCAACGAGCAGCGACAGCGTCTACAAACTCCCCCCGTCCTCGCTCACTTCGACAAGGATGCACCAACAGCCATCCATACAGACGCCAGCAATACGGGCCTAGATGCTGTTCTTGTCCAATGCCAAGATGGTGTGGAGAGAGTAGTTGCCTATGCTAGCAAAACGTTGACACGCGCCGAGTCCAACTACTCAACAACGGAGAAGGAGTGTTTGGCTGTCGTTTGGGCAGTTTCGAAGTTCCGCCTGTACTTATATGGCCGCGCTTTCGAAGTCATAAGCAACTAATCTTTGTTGGTTGACCAACATGAAAGAGCCATCTGGACGTTTAGCACGATGAAGCTTACGGCTCCAAGTGTACGACATGGCCGTAGTTTAGAAGTCCGGAAGGCAACACTTAGACGCCGACTGTTTATCAAGGTCACCGATTGAATCACCAGCTACAGAGGATGATGAATTCACAGGTCTTTTCAGGACTTGTTGATGCGGCTTTCATTTCTCGGCAACAACAAGATGATCGGGAGCTCAGCTCGCTCATAGAATTCTTGAACGAACCAGCCGCCAATGCACGAAGAGTGTTTTCGAAGAACCTATTGTCATTCTGTTTACGGGACGGAATTCTGTACAAAAAGAATTTCTCATCAACTGGTAGAAGCTATCTGCTGGTCGATCCTGAAGCTCTCTGCAGCGAAATTTTACAATTCTGCCATGACGAAGCCACTGCGGGCCACCTCGGTTTCACAAGAACACTGACACGCGTCAAAGAAAAATATTACTGGCCAATATTTGCAGCAGAAATGAAACATTACATCTGAACATGCACTGACTGGCAGCGGCGCAAGGTACCACCTGTCAAAGCCGCTAGGCTATTACATCCTGTGCCCGTGTCAGAAACCCTGTTTTCTCAAATCGGAGTGGATCTGCTGGGCCCATTCCCAACATCGAACAGCGGCAACAAATGGGTTATAGTGGTGACAGACTACCTCACCCGATACACGGAAACCAAGGCAATTGCGAGTGGCACTCCAGCTGAAGCGGCCCAGTTCTTCATTGAGAACATTGTCCTGAGACATGGTGCTCCAGCTGTCGTCATAATAGGCAAGGTACCGCGTTTACAGCCGAGCTTTTGCGCGCTGCGCTTACGCTCAGTGGCACAGCGCATAGAAAGACGACAGCTTACCACCCACAAACAAATGGGCTTACAGAACGACATAACAAGACAATCGCTGACATGCTTTGCATGTACGTCGACGTGAAACACAATAATTGGGACCGAATATTGCCGTACATCACATTCGCATATAATACGGCGCGCCAGAAAACAACAAAAATGACGCCGTTCGCACTAATTCATGGCAGAGAAGTTACTACAATGCTTGACACCATGCTGCCTTATGATTGCATGATTCAGAAACAGACGCCGCAGACTTCACTGAGCACGCCGAGGAAGCAAGGCAGCTTGCCCACGTCAGAATAATCAACCAGCAGCAACTTGACGCGCAACGGTACAACCTTCGCCACGGATTGGTTTCTTATCAACCAGGAGATAGAGTCTGGGATTGGTTTCCTGTATGACGGCGAGGCCTCTCGGAGAAACTCCTACGCCGATACTTTGGACCCTACAAGGTTTTGCGCCGTCTTAGCGACGTGACCTACGAAGTCGTGCCCGACGCCTCCTCCGGTTCGAAACGTCGCCAGCATCTGCCTGAGACGTTGCACCTGGTCCGTATGAAACATTACAACTCTGAGTGATGTAAACACCTGCTAACCGCATATCTACCTGGTGAGCATCAGGACGACGCTCACTCTGGCGGGAAAGTAATGCCACGTGCGTAGCTGCGACTAGCTGCAAAATAGCGACGACAACGAAGATCGCGGATTTGCTCGAGAGGCGCAGCGCAGGTGAGTGAAGAAGCCGACGATCTTAGCGGCCTTCTTTTGAAAGCGTCTAGCGTCTCTACGAGTTCCACTGTCCATGTTTCTACATGAACCCTGTGTATTTTATAACCCGCGAGCGGCAATATATATATATATATATATATATATATATATATATATATATATATATATATATATATATATATATATATATACTGGCAGACTTGGTGTGTTTAGGTTGTATAAGAGGGACAATTAATCAGCTGCCCGCTCATAATAAGTTCACGTGCTACGTGACGCCAAACATGCGCATAAGAGTGTTTTCACACTCGTTGTTTGGCTTATAGATGGCGCTGACTGTCGCTCCTACTTCTAAATTCACAGATAAACCCAAAAAAAGTGGATGGAGGGAGTGCCGCTGTAATAGCTCAGTGGTTAGAGCATCGAACGCGTAATTCGAAGGTCGTAGGTTCGATTCCTGCTTACAGTTGGTAATTTTTTCATCCACTTTTCTTTCTTCTTATTTACATTCCATTAATGTTAATAACTTCCCCTGTACATTCCTTGGCATTACTGTCTGTTATATCTCATTATTATTGTGTTAAAAACACGGAAAAACGAGCCCTTAGGTATACACTTCTTTCCCTTATTTCATTGAACGAGGGTCTCGTACTGGCAGACTTGGTGTGTTTAGGTTGTATAAGAGGGACAATTAATCAGCTGCCCGCTCATAATAAGTTCACGTGCTACGTGACGCCAAACATGCGCATAAGAGTGTTTTCACACTCGTTGTTTGGCTTATAGATGGCGCTGACTGTCGCTCCTACTTCTAAATTCACAGATAAACCCAAAAAAAGTGGATGGAGGGAGTGCCGCTGTAATAGCTCAGTGGTTAGAGCATCGAACGCGTAATTCGAAGGTCGTAGGTTCGATTCCTGCTTACAGTTGGTAATTTTTTCATCCACTTTTCTTTCTTCTTATTTACATTCCATTAATGTTAATAACTTCCCCTGTACATTCCTTGGCATTACTGTCTGTTATATCTCATTATTATTGTGTTAAAAACACGGAAAAACGAGCCCTTAGGTATACACTTCTTTCCCTTATATATATATATATATATATATATATATATATATATATATATATATATATATATATATATATATATATATATATTTCTATATATACCGGGAACGATGCACTAGCCTCGCGATAAAACGGTGTCAAAAGTGTACCTGCAGCAGCCGTGTTCTCTTAAACCAGCGTTTTATAGAGTCACGTGAGATCGGATCATAATGAGTTGACTGCCAGCCTCACTTTGTATAACATTGTTATTTGTCGATATGGCCGTGCCGCAGGCAACTTCGTCACTTAGCAAGCGCATGTTTACTACAATTAATATTGCTCCTAAAAATGCTAGCTTTGTTCGCAAAACATTCGAAATTGTTGCCATCGCATTCATTGCTTCGTGCTTTTGGCAAAACTGTGATTTTTAACACAAAAAACAGCAACTGGAATGGTCATTGGGTGATCGCTTGACCACATTGAACCACATCACACAACATTACAGACTGAATTGACACATATACCCATCCCCACGAAACAAATCAAACAAAAGAGAGGCGATAACTTGGCGGTTGTTACAAAAAAAATACGTACTCCAGCCCGACGATCCTACGCCTACTGGGAATGGGCCACACTGCCGCACATGCTTTCGGAGTGTGCTAGGAAAATTAATGTCGCCACCACAGCTCGCTTCGTGACGCATATTAGGCAGAGACAAACTACGAGGAGAATTATTGCTGCCACCTACGCGCCATCGACGGGGCCGGCCGCTGCTGCGGCTGTGGTCACTGCTGCGGGTCGCCCGCGTCAGCTTCGCTGCCGCTGGGAGGCGGTACTGACCACCGACGAGCTCCGGGTCGTCCGGCAAGTAGTAGACGCCGCCAGGGTCCAAGAGCTTCCCGTCACCTAAGGCACCATCATCATCATCGACGGAGGGTGGGATAGGACAACGGTTAATCCCCTCTTCTCGCCGCCTCGCCCGAAGGAAAGTTTAATGAAGTTTATTCATTCGTTCGTTTGTCTTCTTAAAAAAGAAAGTGTTAGACAATGCTTGCGTATTCCATAAATGACCGCTGCGCTGTGGTTCTTGTAGGCATGTGCACGTTATGAGTTACGTCCTGTGCGCAAACTTCCGTATGTTTCTTTGTACATTAATTGAACACCTCGCCAACAGCGCACTGCAGATCATAGTAAGGATAGCGAGGTTTGCTATCGTGGCTGGGCAAATATGAAAACAACTACCAGCACGAGTTTATTCTATGATTTGTTCGCATTACAAAGAACGAGTGTTTGTCTGTTGCAAAGTATACAGGACAAAAGCAAGTGCAAAAGACAGAGAAAACAAACAACAATATTGTAAGAACGTCTGGGACTACCTAAGTAAATATCACAACGTTGAGTGTAAGCGCTCACAATACAGTTATCCATAGTACAACATACCTCGCTATTGTTGACAAAAATAGCACTTTTCTTTTAATTTCAACATTCAGTGGCAGTACGAGATCGTGTTCGGTCTACAGGAACGCGGATTTTGTGTTAGAAATTGAAACAGTTCTCTTTGGAGTTGAAATGGCAACGAGGGAGAAAGAAAACGCAACGCAACGATGGAATAACTCTTCAACAAGAACAACACAAAACAACAACGACTATGGCCACAAAACCGAAAGGCTGATACTCGCGGAAACACAGGCAGTGCGCCACTGGAACCACTACGAAGGACTAAAAAAGAACCGTAATAGAATCATGACATTATCCCGGCTGTAGTCAGTCTAAGAAAAAGAAAAACCATGCCAACGGCGTATACAAGAACATTCCAATTTAACCACAGGAAGCGGGGCGATCGCTCTTGGCGAAAAGTTTCTGCAGCTTTAGAAAGTTTGGACGTCCAAGCGCAATCCATCGACCAGACGTCGTCGACACCTGATGCCGCTCGAGTGACGCTAAAATATTTATTTCGTTTCCGCTTGTTTTTCTGTTTTCACAAGTGCTGCCCGAAAGTTCAGTGTCGGAAACAGCTAAATGCCTTTGAAAATTCCTGAAGCGGAAGATATTGTAGTTATTTTAGTTTTCTGGAAAACACGTGTGTGGGTGTATGTTATGTGTCGATATTTCATATTGTGTATATATCAAGCAGTTTTTTTTTCTGCTTCACTTTTTTATTGTCCTGACGAAAATTTTCACTTAAGTTCTCATGATTATTTTACCGAATTCACTACGAAATGCTTAACTTATGGGGAGGCTTTGATGTGAGGTGTTCGGTTAACCCGCGCTGGCTGCAGATGCTATTGGTGGTTAGACGCAGAGGGGCTCTGATCCCATTTTGCCGTATTCCATGAAATGGAAAGTAAATGTGAATGTCAGTCAAATACCAAGTGCAAAAAATAAAAATACTGAAACAATGACCACGCGTATTATAGCCAGATTGTCAATTATTAATGAAACCGCGGTCGTTATTTGTTTGCTTTTTTCTTTTGCGGCCTGCTTTATGTTCGTGTATGCAATCATCTCAATGTCGCCATGTTGTTCCTTCGTCCTATTTAGGAGGTCGTGCACCCTAAAACAAGACGCTAGAAGGCTAGGAACACGCTGCTAATGCCAATGCAATTATTTCTTTCATCTAGCCAAATATAAATACATTATACAAATGATAAGTATTGTGAAGCACCTACTGCTGAGAAACCAAACAAGCCAAAACGTACACAACTGCGCACTCAGAAACTCAGCAATGAAGGTCTTCCGCTTTCATGTAGCGGGCAGGTTTTGAATTGGGATAGCCTCTACAGAGCGGAATATGGTGCAGGAATGTAAAACAATATGGGCTTTTAGGTTTTACATATTGAAATAGCTAGGGAGAATCGAGAAAACAAGGCCAGCCAAACTGTATAGGCCACAGTGTCTGCCCAGGCTCAAAACGTCTAAAAGAAAAAAATAGCAATAGAGATGATGATAGTTATCTACAACTGAGAACGATGAAGTAAAATAAATGCGCTTCCACTAATTTCCCCCCTCTCCAAAGCGGCCAGGTTAGCCACAACTCAAAGATAATTCGAGCGAGTCATGGAAGGCTTCATACGTGAGGCGTGAGTAATTTCTGTGCCGCGACAATAGTGACCAGTGGCGGACTGAAGCAGGGTGACGACATAGTTCACTGGGAAAGTTTGTCGTAGAACAGTGTGTGGGCCAACGTACCAGTGAATGAATGAATAAACTCTATTTAAAGTCCGTCAGTATTACCGGGCGAGGTGGGGGAAGAGGGGATTAACCTCTGTCCTTTCCCACTCTCCGTCGATTACAATGGTGGTGCCTCAGGTGACCGCTCGAAGTCCTTGCACCTGGGCGGCATCTTCAGCTTGCCGGATGGCACAAGGCTGGTCGGCCAGCTCGTCGCTGGTGAGTGCCGCCTGAAGAAATGTTTCTTAGAGCCCTGACGCGTCTATTCATGGTCCATAGTAGTACTTTATCTGCGGGATGAAAGGTCCCATCGTTCTGTTAGCTATCGCAGCGACCTTTTCGTTCCTCTTGAATAGCTTCCTTGTTTTTTCGAACAATTTAGCAGCATGATTCTACTCTTCTGGTATAGAAGTACTGCATGGAGCTCGAGTAAAGAAGAATGCCGTGCCGAAAACGGATGAGGCATATCGTTCATACATCAGGAAGAAAAGGCTGTAGACTGTAAATGGTTGTATCGCGGTATTGTATACGAAGATGACAAATGGTGAAATGTGTCCCAAGTTTTGTGATTTGGACGCAAGTACATGTCAGAGAGTGTTTGGTGTTTTACGCGTTGTTCTGATGATCTAACGGTGACCGGAACACGTAACGTCCAGGGACCATACAAGTCAATTCCGACAAGTTTAAAAGGTGTGGTTGGAGGTTGGACAGGGAAGAGGCTGAAAGAAACCAGCTGGTGGGGATGTGCATCGCTTACGGTGCGTACACGATGCACACAAGCTCACGTGTTTGGCTACCATTGTGCACAAGCCAAATGAGAAAGAATAGAATATGACACGTTTGTAAGTCTTGCAGAAGTCTATAGCTGTGTTCCAATTATAGACAGCATCGTAGACAGCCTACGCTGACAACGTAGAAGACAGAGATTAAGTCTATTGTTGTACGAGAAATTGAACGCGCCCAGATAACGTGTACGTGACGTGACGCCACTAACGCCACCAGGCGTCGAGAAGAGAAAGGTAAGATAAACAAACGTAACCGTTATTTTTCTAGCTTATTTTGTGTTCAAATCTATGCAAAAAGTTTACGTCACTCAGATTGACCACATCAAAAAGCGTCTGTTTTTGTGCAGATGACCCTTCGGCGAAATCCGAGGTCATCGAGCGTTTCGCTAAGCCGCCATCTTGTTTGGACTGCAAATTAGCCTTAATCGTTTTTGTGCACATGCCATCTTCTCAAAGCTGTCTATTTTGCCAGGTACGTGAGAATGGGAAGAGGACTTAGGATGGCCGCAGTGCACTTGGCTGTCTATTTAGCCGTCTTCAGTGAGTATATTGAAACACGGCCCTATATGACCAGTAGCAATTTCATCGTGAAATCTATTTAAACTTGAAGAAAAAGCAACGGGAAAGAACTGGCACCTACTTGTTACCCGTGGGATGGTAAATATAGCGCTGACGCCTACCGTCCTCGATGCTAAATGGTTGAAGCTAGCATCGCAAGCCGCTGATGGGTGGTTTCCTGATGCCGTGAAGGTGATCTAGGAAAGTTCGACATTAGATGTTTGCGCGCTAAGTGGACGAAAATCGGAGTGCGAAGAAAGTTGCAGTTGGTCCAATTATGTGGTATGTAGGTGTCATAAGGCAGGCGGGAAGTCGGAGCCCTTTGGAGGTGATGCGGATGATATATGGTCAAAAGAGACCAAAAGTGGGCATCGGGAAAGCACATTGGCATAATGATACATTTGCTATACTCATACGTGATGGTATGCAGTCGTACTCCTGCAAGTGCAGTACTCGGCGCCCTAGGCGTCCTATAACATATTCCTTATCGATGACAGCCAACACAGTACGTGGATGGTCGGTGAAACTAGTGAAGTGCCAGCCGTAGAGGTTCGGGCGGAATCTCTGTGTCGACGAGACAATAGCCAGACACTTCCGCTCCGTGATCGTGTAGTTCCGCTGAGCTGTCGACAGAGTCCGGCTATTGTATGCCACAATCTGCACTTTACAGGCGGCATCACATTGCCGAAGTATTGCTCCCAATACCCTGTGCGCTTGCGTCAGTGTGGAGTTTATAGTGGGCGCTCTCTCGTCAAATTGGCGAAGCACTGGTCCGGAAGTAGGGTGTTTTTTAAGGGCTTCAAATGCGAACTTGCAGCTGCTGAAACCAGCAAAAGAAGCACCAGTGACTAATACCTTATTTTGGGGAGCCGCTATAGTGACGAAGTTCCACATAAAGCGATCAAAGAAGGATGCCAGGCCAGGAAAGCTGCGCATAGCTTTTTATATGTATGGCTGAAAAAACTAATACAGCGGCTATCTTGTCAATATATGGCTGAGCTGCATCTTTCAAAATTACATAACCAAAGACTTGTATATTTTTGCTGGCGAACGTGCACTTTTTTGTATTTATCTAAAGGCCAGCATTGAATTGCACTGGTGTGCCTCGTCTAATCGTTGAAAGTGTTGGGTAAAGGTATATAAAAACACAATATTAGCATAATTGATTGATATGGGGGCTTAATGTCCCGACACAATGATAGCATCTAAGTAACAAGTGCGGAAATTCATTATAGGCCACGAACAGTATCAATCATGCGTTCAAATGTGGCCGGAGCATTGCATGGGCCAAATGACATTACGTTAAATTTCTAGTGCACATCCGACGTAGCAAAGGTGCTTTTTTTGTCAGCCGCGTTCATGAGTATTTGGCAACATCCCGGTCTCAGGTGAAGGTTGGAAAAAATAGTTCGCCCCTTGAAGTGTGCACAAAGTGCCATCAATTCGAGGCATAGAATATGCATTCTTGCGCATGATCTTACTTAGCGCTTGGTAATCACCGTAAAATAGAACAGAGCCATCTTTGTTATTTTTTTTTCACTGAGATGATTGGAGAAGCCCAGGAACTGGAAGAAGGCCCTATTATATTGCGTGATTGCATATCATTTACTTGTTATTCCATGACATTCCTTTCCATTAGGTGACCGGTAACATGGGCAATCGTAGGGAACTGTGGGATACGACGGCTTCCGGTTCGACGCACCCGTTGGGTGCGTCGAACCGGAAGCACGTGCACATTTTCGTACCGTTATGTTGAAAAGAGCCCCTCTCCGTGCTATGTAAGTGCTTTAGAAGTTAGTTTTTTTGTTTCTGCTAATTCTGACAGTAACGATGACAAGCTACGAAAGCCATGAACGGTAAGGAAACATTTTTATCGCACTAAAATGATCTACAATGCTTTTATGCTGCTCGGGGGTGCTGTCACTATGGCTAGGAGATCAGTCGATACAGAAAACAGTTTTCATTGTATGATACGTTACTGCAGATAAAAAAATCTCCATTTTAAAGATCTCGGGGGATGGGGATGACTGTAGCAGTGTGCTAAGAAATCATTTCGGGATCGCTGCTTCGGCCGACATCGTCGGTCGATCGGCATGAAGCGCAGCGCTTACTGAGCGCGTTGAGATATCTTTTTTTGTTTCTAGCCTTCAGTGCGCTATAAGATGCATTTCTTAGTCAAAACCAGATGCTTATTTGAACACTGATCTTGATCAAGCTGCGCGGCACGGCGGCACATAAACAATACAGTCAGACACAGATGGCGCCGAATAATCGAAACCTTGCGCTTGTTCCACGCACTTCTTCCTTTGGGTGCCGTACTGGCACACAGTTTGATCAAGATAAACGCAAATGGACTTGTCTAGCGCTTCGTGTAAACTCACTCTTGAGTGAAGCTTTCGCTTGTTTTTGTGTGTGATATACTATATGGGTGCGATTGCCGGTGCTCATCTCGTGTGACAGGTAGATTTTGTCCGCGCGTTCCCATATTATCTTTGCTATAGGCGCACCTGCGTGACAATTTATTTCTCAATATAATATTTGCAGCAAACTTATGTGAAGCTTTTTTTAGTGGGAAATGTACACGTACCTGGAATAATATGATTTTCGCACACTCTGGCTTTAGCATTTCGTACTCGAAGGCTACCTGTCGCTGTGGCTCACTACACAGCCATGGCCCACCTCATTTTTCCTTCTTTGTTCCATGGGAATTGATATTTGCCTTTCACGCTCGAGTTGAAGCAGACAACTGCCTAACAATCGACCATTGTCTGTCAGGATGAAGATGAACGGGCAACCGCGCGTGCGAATTCTGAATAATCTGAGGCTTGCGGTAAAGCGGTTCGCCGTCGTCTACACTTGTCGAACCGAAAGCCGGTAGCAGACGGTGCATCCCACAATCCCTCGCTCTTTTACTGGTCACCTATTGTGAGACACGATATGACCGATGACCGACACCATAAGCGACGCTTTCAAAGCTATGTGCAGCAATAGAAGTCCGAGTGAGTGTCGTGAGTCAATCAAAGCAGGCCTTATGTTGCGCTATAAAAGCGCCAATGGCGCTGCGTATACTGTGCAGACGTTAGGTCAGAACCAACTACTGCTCGGAAAAGGAAAGAACTTGAACCTGAAGCTAATACTGACGATTAAGACGGACAAAGTGCTGCAACGAAGGTCATTGGAAAGGCGTCTATTGCCGCCACATCATCCCTTTGGGCAACAGCATGGATTCTGCAGTTGTGTTGCAAACGGGCAGAAAAGCGTGGTCATGGGACAACTGTAAGAGACAGGAGGTGACTGAAATTCCACGCCAAGTGAAGCCAGGAGCAGGGGCATCTAGTGCGTCACTATTGACTACTTGGCTAGATGCGACAGCTATCACGTGTTTATGACCAGGATGCAGGACACAGTCTTCAGCGACAGCCAAGTTGATGATCGTCGATGGTGGAGCTGACATAGATGCACCCGATGTATCCATGATGTGAATGGCACCTTCTTTACATGATACGACAGCGGAGGCAGAATGTAGGAAGTTTCAACCCAGGATAAGTTTCATGAACGCACGTGCATAGCGAGTCATGTCAATGTGTAACCTATACCGTCGATGAAAACGCCAGCCGTACACTGTCCATCTGGTTGCATGAGTACGTTATTTGCGCCACGCAACACAAGTCCTACATAAGGAGGTCTGACTTTGCGGAGCCGCCAGCACAAGTGAATACGCAGAAAAGAAGTAGCGACACCGGTATCAACAAGCGCTTGCACGAGCACCTTCCCTGACAACAAGTTGGAGAGGTGAACAGAAGATATCAGGGGCGAAGCTCCTTATGGCGTGACTTGTGCGTCTCCCGTTGTCGTAGTGCGTAACCTGTGGCACATACCCGAATACCAGTGGCACATACCCGCCCTCGAGCACATATCCTCATGTCCACATGTTACGAAAAACGTAGCACGGCGTCGTTATCACGCTCTCGGTGTTGACAAAGCGCTGACAGCAGAAATGTGGTACACATTCTCGTTTAGTCCTTAGATTATCCGCTGAATGGCGGTACTTGTATATGATGGATATACGATAAAAATAAGCGAGATGGTGGTACTTATAGTGTTCACTAGATGGATGAATGGACGCACGGACGGAAGCATGGACGGACTGATAGGCGCTTCTCCCCACTCATCATCAATCAGTTCGTTGATATGCTGTGAATGTTTTTGATGATTGGCAGGACGCAGTTTCCCCTCCAAGATCTGCAATCCTTAGTCTTCCGATTGTTAGTGAAGAGGGCGAGAGACGGGGCGAAGCGACGATGCAGAGCGGTGGTAAGGCGAAAGATAGTATCGTCTAGAAGAACGGTATATATAGTTCTGATGTTGACGCGGGGACGCTTAAGAGATGAAGACCGGTTCTGCGTGGACGGATAGGAGTCTGGGCTATAATGATCGGGTGTTCAGAACCGGTCTCGCTCGAACTCAGCATAGCCTCGTCGTTCATCCTGGTGGCGGAGATGGTGGTGAGGATATATGTGGCCTCGGATACCGCAATGAAAACAGACGAGGTGGGATGGAAGAAACTGGCGATACGAGAGTGCATCAGATACTCTACCACGCACAGAAACCAAATTGCCACAGGCAATGTGAGTAGGTCCAGATGTTACGGCAACAGACGGAATTGCAGAAATGTCACAGCAATATCTGCGTATGTGAGCGTCAGACAAGCTGTTTGAACAGCCGATGCTCTCAGTGTCTTCATGGACGTCATATCAGCGTATGTGGTCATCGGTCGGTAAAGTGACCGGCGCTCTGGATCTGGTAATGCCCATCAACTCATGCTTCACAAGTTTACGCAGGGCAGAAAGTGGGGATGGAGTGAAGACGGCAGTGGACCGCTGCTGCTCCTGCTTTCGAAGTTCTTGGCGGATGGTGGTGTGAATAGTAGCTATTGAATCAGCGGGAGGCATAAGTCGAGGATCACTCTCTTATCTAAGGTGGAGGAACTGCAACCGGTCAAGGCGCTGCCATGTCGAAGTGATGTCTTCAACCGTTGTTAGATTGTTAAGCGCCAAAGCATTGAATGCCATCATGCCTATTCCTCTGAGCATGTCATAAAAGTGCTTGGCTCCTGTCATATCGTTGGTCGCGTGACGACAGAGGGCCAAAACATCCTCGATTTATGAAGCGTATGACCTGTGTTCAAATCGAACATGCACAACTAGCTTCTATTTAGCGGTTTCGAAACGACCTGAAAATTTGTCGCAGCTTGGTGGAAAAAGTTGACTCATCGGCAAAGTCAGTTTTGTGATTGAAATACCACGTTTATGCCACAGCGGTGAGCTAGAAGCGAGTTAGCTGAATTTATCGGCTTCGGTCTACCGATTGAATGAACTCACATGGTTGTAAATGATGAGCCAGTCTGTCGCGTAGTCACAGCGGAGACCCGCAAACAGCTTTGAGGGCTTGTCACAGTGGACGAAAGGAGGGCAGCTGCTAACATCAGTGCTGTAGCGTCAGGGCTAGCTGTTCATTCCAATAGCTGCATAGCTGCAGAAGTGGCCGGGCGCAAGCGGTGACCGAAACTTAACTAGCCTGTTATGAAGTGACACCCTTACACATGTACGTTGTTATGTCTTGATGTCTTTCCTGTTTATACATGCATGAACCATGGGATGCACTTTTTGGACAGCTCTTTTGTGTGGTCGCATGGGTTTCTGATCCCTTTTGGCAAAGACTACGACCCCGATTTCGGTTGGTATGCACACCTGCTATTAATAAACTTCGCTGTTTTCGTTAAGTCAACGAACAGAACTTTCCGCTCTCGGCATGCACTCGGATTTGAACTCAGTTACTCAGCATGCGTTTAAACGAGTTAAATAATTTACAGGCTTTTGTGGCTGATTCCCAATGCAGCAAAAAAGACATGTGGTTAAAAAACTTCGTTCATTATGTCATAACTACAGTAACAATATTTTACTGACTGAAGCTTTGAAGCGCCGGAAACTTGGATCACTCTCGAAGCGTTATCGAATTAAATCACTGAAGCTTATGCCCCTCGTTTTTAACTCTGTGGCCTCCGTAACTGCTGTCATATCAAGATAAATTGCACTCATTATAGTTTTCCCGCTTTTAATGTAGTAGTCTTTTAGCACACATCAACTCGTCCGTATACAGCTTGCTTCTCCTTTTCTTAGCACTAAACACTCTTCGTCTCATTATGGACACCTTAAAAGAGGTAGGTATTCGATACATCCTGTAAAACGGCAAAATCCACCCCCTACCCCCCCCCCCCCCAAAAAAAAAACTTGAAAGGACGGCATAAGATGTACCGGTTATTTTAAAACCTAGTTATATCGAATCACACAAAATTTAAGAGCACTCATTTTATGAGAAATGCATCTTACGCTTTAATTTTAACGTGGCAAGGAAACTGCCGTTATTGTACTGATTTCGAAATGTCAATGTGCAGTGCATTCAACTGAGACTTATCAAAAAAGCGAAAGCTGTTATGAGATCACCCTTCGGGTCACGCGCGGTGCCATAGTTTTCCGCCGCCCCCGCCGTTGCCACCGGTGTTCGTAACCACTATCGCGAACTAAAAAAAAAAAAAAAACCTATAGGACCCAGTGGGGCTCGAACCCTGATCTGCTGCGTGCGGGTCCAGAGCACTAAGCTGCAGCGGTGCTTCATAGCAAACCGGGCATGTGCCTGGTTAACCTCCCTGCCTTCCCTCTTGCTGTTTATCTCCCCCCCCCCCCCGGAATTGTTTGCCAACTTCCTTAGGCAGAGTTGATGTCGAGAAAGGAAGCGTGTTAAGATGAGTAATAAGGAGTTTTAGAAAAGCAAAAGAACAACGAGGCGTCACACAATGCGAATAGCGTAACGACTGGGCCGTCCAATGCTCCAACCTATTGCAAACGCTTGTTTTTAATCACCTATTAAATGTGGCGCATACCCTTTACAAGCATAATTCCTCATCGTCGTCAGCCACTGCTTGAACAATTGGCATAAAATTCATTGCAAGTGTTTAGCGGGTACAACGCTTCTCAAAGTAATGACAAAAAATAACAAAGCGGATGCTGGTCTACCACCCAGAAATTATTAATATTAATGTCATAGTGGGTATCCAGCAAGTATGCTTGCAGCAGTTACCCAATGAGTGTTCACAAAAGGCTCTGAAAGGCCGCTCTTCCAGCTTTAGCTGTGACTGTGCTGCGCCTTCCACGGAGGCCTGGCGGTTTTCTTTTTACATTAAAATGAAAGTAAATGAAGGGGTGGTCCGATTATTTGGTAACGCCTACCACTTTACGCTTGTTTAGTAGGTTTTGTTTTACAATGATGTATCTCTTAGAAAACTCTTCTAGTTTAGGCACCTCATAGAAACCTTGCTAAGTTAATTTTAAGGAGAAATAAGAAGAGAGAGTTAATCTGAATAAGAAGACACCCTAATTCCTGGGGCTATTTGAGAACTCTGTACGTTGCAATGGAAAAGGGAGAGAGAAGTTGATAGAGAGATAAATATACAGAGGAGTATATCGTATACAAGCCTACATTTCCTTTGTTTTATTAATTCAAGTTTCGTGCCATATTCAGATATATACTAGACCCGGTATATTGGCTTGATGGAGCAAACCAGTCCCAAGTTTACGCAAACGCTTATTGTGGCGCGAGAAGAGATTTAGGTCGAAGCGAAGAGTAAATGGCAGTCTAGCGGTTGGCTCTGCGAGAAGTAACAGCTCTCGCACCATCTGCGCACAGCTCTGCAGGACAAGTAAAATACAGGTGCCCGTGAAAGACATTTGCAGCGGATGTACGCAGAGTGGATTCATTCGCCGCCAGTGCTGCCGATCTCGTGTGTTTCCCAATTTATCACCGCCTCACATTTGAGGCAGCGCACAGCTAGTGAACAGCTTCCTTACACGTATAGCCGCGGCTCACGGAGCTGTGGCGCAAAAGACTTGCCAAATACGAGAGCAAGGGGGCCCACCGACACTCGGGCGTTCGCAGGGGCCGCCATACGGCGGCAGCGGCGGGCCGTACAAGGCCGATTCCAGGAAGGATGGCGCGAATCGCAAAGTCGACGAAGCGCAACAGGGATCCATTTGCCCCGAAGGCTACTGATATAGATATCGACGTCGGGCCCCGCAACCCCGGGCGCCATAACTCAGGGAGAGCGTAAATTTGTTCCACTTGCTCTGGCGGAATACTTCTTCTCTCACCTGAGTGGGCCGTCTGGCGGAGCCGAACCAGATGGGGCCCGACGCTTCGCCTGCGCCCAAGCCGAAGAGACAGGCCGCTCGTCTGATGCGGCCACCGGCTCAGGCCGGCGTTCGTCCACCGGTCGAGATGTGGCCGTTTTTCAAAACGCCGCCCCAGACAGACCACGGCTTCTTCATGCGACGACGTCACGACCGGGTGTGCTTTTGAAGGGCGCATTTGATGTGCCGGACGTGTACGGGGTTGCACGCGTCAAGCTCGTTCCTTTTCATGAAAAATTGCGGTTCTGTCTCGTATTGCCGTCAATTTGTTGAGGCGCCGTTCTTCCCGACGTGAAGAGCGACGTTCACGTGTGCGCTTTCACATGGCGGATGTGTAAGCAGCATGAGACGTTAAGAAAAAAAATAGAAGCGCTAACGGCTGGAATATGAAACCACTGAACCGTTGATTCGCAGCGCCGGGCACAGGAGAACGTCCAAATCGGCAAGTGACTGCTTCGTGATAAAGAATATACGATGGCAAGACGTGCTTTTTGCAGTGTCACGTTCCTCGCCATAAATTTTCAAAGCGGGATTGTCTTCAGTGACCGCAAGTAATAACACGTCTGCCTTACAAGAAGGGTGGCATGTAGGAAAAACATGATAGGGTGATAAAAGAATGTGAGGCTTCGAAACATCGGAAAGCAAGGGTTTTAGCGGAGGTGGCTGAGTGCCGATCTTTAGGACCATTGCAAAGAGAAAAGACACCAGTATAGTGGTCAATGTCTAATCACAATAAAAAAGGCAACTACGTAAAAATTTTAACGCGTATCTGTTGTACTTCAACTGGTTCCAACCAAATGCAGAATTGATTTCAACCTGATTGCAAAATTAAAACTTCTATCCAATGCGGTCCTCAAATGCATGCTTACGAGTGCGCTTATACGCTCAGCTTGCCACCCTTCTTTACTATTAGGTAGTACGGCAGGTCACTGGTTTTAGAGTGGTTCAGCAAGCGAATCATTCACTTCGTCTCGCATGCAGTCGGTCAAAATAATTTTTCATGAAAGTACTATTTTCACTAACACCGCGATTACTGGTGTTTTTTAGCCATTATCAGATGCCGTCCAGGGTTTTTGTTTCTATTTGAACGGTGGTATGAAATTCAAATGATCTTTTTTAACGTACTTTCATATAGATGGTATGGTTGTAACGACTCAGCACTTCACTTTACTAAACTCAAACTTCTCTAATCAGGGTCGTTAATCCTAATTCAAATGAGAAAAAGAAATTTGTCGAACTGCACGAGCACGGTATTCCACGCCGAAACTATAGAATGACCCCGTGTACTCTTCCTGTTGGTAGTGTCAGTTGCTATTGTCACCAATCATAACCCATACTTCACTTATTCAAAAAGTATAGCAATATATTGCATGAAAATACGCAGCAAAATATTTCCGACACGTTCACGAATCATCGTTCTGTAATTAAAGAAAAAGAAAAGAAACAGAAATAGATGCCTGTGCAACAGAATTTGTCACAAAGCAGTTGAAAACACTAGCAACATGTGTATGGAGCGCGTTGGGCAAACGAATACACTCCGCGAAGAATCAGATTGGTGCAACAGCAATAATTGAAAGATCGCTGTTTTGCTTACAGTCGAACGCTGTTGTTAAAGAATTACTGCGAAGCCTTGCAGTTGGAGGTGGTGTTCTTAAAGCTCCCGAGGCGGACGTTCACGCCGGACGGTCGGCAGCAGGTCGAAGATGCCCGACATTATTCGTTTACACGCCCGTCCGAGCACGTCCATCGCTGATGGATGGCAGCTGCACCACCTCGCGTACAAGGCACAAAAAAACGAGCCGTGCGAGCATTGAAGACGAGAAATGGAGAAAGGGGTATGCGCGTCGTTGAAGAAGAAGAAAAAGGAATAAGAAAAGACAAACCAAGGCAAAAAAAGCACGCGCGAGAGACAGGATCAGCTTTGTTCCTCTTCTTAGCGTTTGCAGCCATCGACGTCTCCGAAAAATTTCACTTCGCCTTTCTAAAGTTTCACTATAATGGCTGCTTATTTCTTCGGCAGTGTCAAACGCTCCAACGCGTCCACGTACGCTTTTTCTGCGAGCTGAAGTGCAAACGATAAGCGTCGGTTCCGTTCTGTTTTAAAGAACTTGCAAAGAAATACGCCACATGGAGAGGCAAGCGCAATGTATTTAAGCTGGGTGAAGGTGGAACAATAAAAACAAAAATATCAATGGACTCTCATTTTTTAGGAGAGGATGGGGAGTGGAAGGGTAAAGAGGTTGAAATCATAGTGGATATAGGGATTCTTGCCTCTGTTACTTTTGATTTGAAGGTGCTCGGCTGTAGCGAATCCTACTTTTTGTTATATGACTTCCTTTTCAAAACGGGAATTTTGAGGAATTCCCGCACTTTCGGTCTAATTCCACAGACAGATACTATGTGATACCGTAACAGCTTTAGATCGCTCCTTCTCTTTTTCCTTTTGTGGATTTTCTCCGCGCCATGCATTCAGAAGGGAGTGCTTAACAGATGGAGGCTTTTTTAGCTGTCACCTTCCCTGGAAGCTTAAAATGAAACCAGAGCAATTCGCTTGCTTTTGTATATGAAACACGAGCCCTTAACAGAGTTGCCGAGTATAGTTGTCGCCGCACTGGAGTAAGTCCTCTCTAAACATATGCTTACCCAAAGTAGACGTATCATCGTATAAGTACACTACAGGCATGATAAACACTCCAAAAGGGCACCACTAAAGTGTGCCTGAAAGTGAAAAGATGGCAGGTGACGGCTTCTGCGAGGAACGAATGCAAATAAGGAGAAAAAAGCAGAAGAATCGGGAGCTGCCAAAATTACCCTACATCACATGTTCACATTCTAGAGATTTGAGACTAAAGAATTTCCGGTCCGAATCGATTACGAATTGAATAGCTATAACAACAGGTTGAATACGAATACACTCAGAATACTGTAGGCATATTTTCCAATCGTAAAGCGACTTTTTTCAAAGGAACCCTATAGTGATTGATTATTTTCGAAACAGCGCAAACTTACTTACTGTACAGTGACACAACAGAGCTTGCGCAATCTCTCTTGGTGTTTGGCAGCTATAACACAGTTTAACGCGGGTGCAGCTACGTAGGCACTTGGTGATATATTTCTATTCCAACCATGAATATTGATAAATTATTAAACAAACCTTTGTGCTTCCAGTTAGTTAACGATGACAGAGTAATCAGTAAAAGTGATGTGACAGTCAGAAGAGCATCTTCTATTGGACACAGTCTTGAGGTAAGGACTATCCCGTGAAATGTGTAAGTGCTATTAGCACAGTCACAATATAGGAAAACGCAACACGCATAGTGTCTCCATTGTAAGCCGGCCACGCTTTTTTTTCTGGGCAAGCGTAAGGGGGAACGCGGTGTTACGGTCAAATAAGGCAGATGCGCGTAGCAAAGCTATTTTTTTATATGAACTGATGCTAAGGGAGAGGCTGACGCTTAGGCTGATATTGTTGACTTGTGGTTCCTAAAGGAGTTGCAAAACTTTCACTTCTATTAGAAACGTACCAAATGGGACGGACGCTTAGAAACGCCACGTTGCAGGAGTTATTCGCGGAGGCTGCAGTCATGATGCATTTTTTTCACTTTACCGCTGCCAGAGGGCAACGTCATCTTCCTCCACCCCCCCACCCCCCCCGGCCAAGAACACCACAAAAGAAAAGTGTGAAAAAAAAAAGGTCAGAGATTTGCCGCAAAGGCAAAACAATGAACCCGATAGCAACAAATGGGAAGGCCACGCGCAGAATGACAAGCGAATGGAAACGTGCCCCGCGTTTTTCACGCAGAAATAACGCACGAAACCTACCCACAGGTACGAATGCACGCAAATAAACGTCTCAATTGTTACTTCACTGTGTCTGAAAAACGCGCTCTTTTCGCAAACGGAGACTGTGCAACAATTTCAGACAACTTTGTGCGCCCGGCAACTACAACAGAACCGTTTCGGTGAAAGCCACCAGCCAGCTAAGACGTACGATGCTCCCCACCGCGATATAAGGGCGTGCGAGCGAGCATCCACCTTCTCCTCTCTGCCAGGCGAAGTACGCGTGGGAGATGAGGGCACGTGCCGCCGCGTGCTCATTACGCCATCTTGCTGGTAATGCTGAAAACACGATATTCTCCCCTCCCTTAATGCCCATTACCAGGGGTAAGTTGTAAATAGCTGGCTGTTTGAACTTTGAAAGACGTGCTCCTCCGAGACTCAGTGGTTAACGCATCACGTTCACAACTCGGAGGTTCGCCGTTCGATTCCACACGCCAGATTTTTTTCAGACTTTTTTCTTTCTTGCAGTTTTCATATATCGATACGTATACATATACGGTGAGTGACGGTGACGTCGGCAATGACGCTGACGCAGGCGCAGGCAGTAAAATCTAGGCGAGAGTGTCCATATAATTGCTATCGCAATAAAAATCGCGTTTTTTGATGCCTCCAGACCAAATTTGTGACCATGGCTGTGGATAGTGCGCCCGCCATCTGTTGACAATAGTATGAAGTTGGTAATGCATAACTGTCCACATAGCGCAAATATTTTTACACAGGACAAGACAAGCGACGAAGACAGGTTCTAAACTAGCTCTCATGTTCGTCCCTCCTCTTGACCAGTATGAAAATTTTCTGCTACGTTAACAGTTACACATCTGTTACCGCGCGCCAGAAAGTCGTGAATTCGACTTCTGCTGATGGAACTTTTTTTCGCCATTCAATTGCGTGCGTTTCTTGACGTCATGTCCATGACAGAAATACGCACTGTAGTCCTGGTGGACCTCGGTATAAAGCACTTTCGTGTTAAAATACTACAGGGATGCTATGTTCACAATAACTGCGTTACCTCGCATCACTCCCATACCAACTTTACAGGAGCACGCCCAGCCTAACACAATCGCTGAGCTACTTTCGCAAAGAGAAAAAGCTCGTGAAATGAAAGGGCAACTTGTGCCAGTTCTTGCTGCGTTGCATGCTAACTTTCAACGTAGCTTTCGCATTGATAAGCAGCCTGAGGCTATGCCTTTCTGAGAGTTCACTAACATCAAATCTAATATGCCCACAAAGTTACGGCGCTCCTGTACATCATCTACAATTGACAAACGCTCCATCATCGAGGCCCAATGCGCTAATACCTGCAAACTCTATACATATGCTGCTATCCTACAAGACGGCGGAAGGACATCATTCCTGAGTACTACGCATAGTTTTTTCAGTGGCCCCCAGCATTATCTATCTACGGAAGGCACTCCTCTTGTGACGGAACTTCAAGCCATACATGACACAGTCCAGGATGCCACCCCTAAGATTCCTACAATTAAGCAGATTGGCGTACACACTGATTCCTTAAGCGCTATTAAGGAGCTCAAGAAAGTACACAAGGTGATGTAGATCTGCGAGGCGATTCATAAGCTGAACCATAATACAGATACTAGCGTAAAAGTGCATTGGATTCAAGGGCATGCTGTGAGCCCCCGCAACGTTGCTGCTGACCAGCAGGCGCACCGCCCTCCAGACATGGACCTTCCAGCCATTCCTCTTCCACCTCGGCCCCTTAACTTACTCTATACGCGTAAAAATTGATTGATTTGTGGGGTTTAACGTCCCAAAACCACCATTTGATTATGAGAGACGCCGTAGTGGAGGGCTCCGGAAATTTTGACCACCTGGGGTTCTTTAACGTGCACCCAAATCTGAGTACACGGGCCTACAACATTTCCGCCTCCATCGGAAATGCAGCCGCCGCAGCCGGGAATCGAACCCGCGACCTGCGGGTCAGCAGCCGAGTACCTTAGCCACTAGACCACCGCGGCGGGGCTA
This sequence comes from Rhipicephalus microplus, assembly GCF_043290135.1. Taxonomy (NCBI): domain Eukaryota; kingdom Metazoa; phylum Arthropoda; class Arachnida; order Ixodida; family Ixodidae; genus Rhipicephalus; species Rhipicephalus microplus. The sequence continues at coordinate 166,758,683 of NC_134710.1, read as the reverse complement.
TACGCGTAAAAATGTTCTCTGGCAGTATACACGTGCTCTCATTTTACCGTGTGTCTGCTCTCTCCCCCCTCAACTACCACGGCGGAGAAAGTTGTGCTTAGGAGGCTTCAGGCAGGGGTGGCCCTTACACCGGTCATTATGTTGTCATGAAACTGGTCACATTTACGACTTGGTGATACGTGTAAATATTGTCCCAATCCACTGATGCAAGCAGATGCATACCACCTTATTTCGACATGTAAAGTGTTGCAGCTAGAACGCTCCCGTCACTTCCTTCAAGCCGGCCCTCGCTACAGCGACACAGCCAGTTACAACCACTGAATATATTACAACACATTCCACAAGGCACTACTTCACTTCATACACAACACCGGCCTAATGGCGCACATTTAACAAACAATTCGCAAAAATATTATGTCTTAAAGGCAAGTGTTTGTCACGATTTAAAAAAATTAAACAGATGCAAGCTCGTATACAGCAGCATATGGAACCTTATAAACATCTTGTAACTGTAGGTTAAAAAGCGTCATGCTGAGCACCAGGGTTCAACATGACACTTTGTCCACAGACTTTAAGTAAAACTCATACATACTTAGATCTGTGTTTGGTGCAATCCGCATGGCAGCCCTGAAACCAGAAAAATGTCACTGAAACCAGAAAAATCTCATTTTGGTTACAACGAATTAAAGTTGCTCGGCCACCTTGTTAGCCACCATGGTATTCGGCTGGACTAAGACAAAACATTGGCTGTCGCAGATTTTCCCCCACCTGCCAACAAACGTGATGTGGGTCAATTTTTTGGCCTCTGCGAATAATACAGGTGTTTTGTGCAAAATTTTGCAAACATTGCCGAATCCTTCACTCGTCTGACAAAAGATGTTCCCTTCATGTGGGGCCCTGAGCAAAGACGCGCTTTCTCCGAGTTCCAGCAGCGTCTCCAGACTGAGCCCATGCTCGGACACTACGACAAAGACTCCGACACTGAACTACACACAGACGCCAGTAAAATTGATCTTGGTGCAGTCCTCATCCAGAGGCAAGGCGGCGTCGAATGTCCTATTGCTTATGCGAGCCGGATTTTATCATCTGCGGAGGCGAATTACACAACCACTGAAAATGAGTGCCTTGCTGTTGTCTGGGCAATAGCTAAATTGAGACCGTACCTGTATGGTCGGCCGTTCAGAGTTGTTACCGATCATCATGCACTCTGCTGGTTGGCGGACCTCAAAGACCCCTCCGGACGCCTGGCCAGGTGGAGCTTACGCCTTCAGGAGTTCAATTTGACAGTTGTGTACAAGTCTGGCAGGAAACATGCTGACGCGGACTGCCTTTCCCGAGCTCCTCTTACAATATCGTCAGGTGATCACGATCTCAACGGCCATTTTCTCTGCGCCGTTAGTGTATCCGACTTGGCTGAACAGCAGAAGAACGATTCCTAGCTTCGAAAATTTATCGAATATCTTGAAGGGCACAGGCCGCATCCACCATCAGCGTTTGCATGCTCGCAATCATCGTTCTGAGTGCGCAGAAATATCCTCTATAAAAGAAACTTCGACCCTTACGCGACTGAGTATCTGCTCGTCGTCCCGCCAGCATACGACCCGATGTCTTGTCCACCTGTTACGATGAAGCTTCCTCAGGCCACTTGGATTCACACGTACCTTGGCCCGGATTCACCAACACTACTACAGGTTTAAGCTCAATCGAAACGTGAAGCATTATGTGAAAACGTGTCACGAGTGTCAGTGCTGTAGAGCACCACATCAGCGCCCAGCCGGCTTTTCGAAGCCCGTCGCTCCTCCGACACAACCGTTCCAACGAATTGCATAGATCTGCTCGGACCTTTTCCCCAGTCTCGTGATGACAACCGCTGGATTGTAGTCGCTACTGATTACATGACGCAGTACTGCGAAACGAAGGCATTAGAACGTGGCACCGCAATTGAGACTGCCCACTTTTTTATGAAGAATATCGTCCTCCGATATGGAGCACGAGCAGTTGTCATAACTTATCGTGGCACAGCTTTTACCGCCCGAATGATACAAGATGCCATGCAGCTTAGCGGAACAGTAAATTCAAAAACTACTGCATACCGCCCACAAAGTAACGACCTTACAGAGCAACTAAACAAGACGATTGGCGACATGCTATCCATGTACGTTGACCAAGACCACAAAAACTGGGATGACATCCTCCCTTACGTCACGTTCGCTTGCAACACCGCTGTGCAAGAAACAACGGGATTCACAGCATTCCGGTTGCTTCACGGCAGGGAGGTCGCTACAATGCTAGATGTCATGCTTCTACCAGACAGGCACCAGGTTAGTTTCAAGACGAACGAATTTATCAGACAAGCGACGCAGCTCGTAAGCTGGCATTCGAACGAACCCATAAGCAACAACGCATCGACTCACTGCGGTACAATGCTTGTCGTCACGATGTCTCTGCCAACCCGGAGAACGAGTATGATTGTGGACTTCCATTCGACAACGGGGCCGGTCAGAAAAGTTGTTACATCGCTATTTTGGTCTCTATAGAGTTATCCGTCGTCTCAGCGAAGTGAACTACGCAAAGGTTTTGACGAGGACATGGTTCGTCAATACCACCGTTCACAACAGCCACACGTCGTCCATGTTTCAAGAATAAAACTGTTTTACCAACGCTGACTATTCGTCAAACTCCCTTGAGTAGACTTACAGCGATTGTGAACACCGCCTTGTGTAATGCTTATCGTAGGTGTTTTCTTTTCATCTGGTAATTATGTTGTGACATCGGTATGATGTTTTTTGGGAAGGGGGTAAAGCCACTAGTACAAGTTCTGCAAGTATTGTTTCCCTAGATGCTGGCAGGCTTGTATGTGCCGCTTGGAGGACGAAGATGCTCTTGCGGAGAAGACGATAAAGTCGTATTGCCGTTGATCAAATTAGTCTGATGTCCTTGTATGCTCTTATCTACAGGTTGCAGTGACGGTGTAACGTGACAATAATAAACAATACCCCTGAGTAAACATCATCATAAATGTCATGATGAAGATAGTGATGGGAGTACTCTGTCGCATTGGCAACACAAGTTTTAACAAGAAACGCATTCATCCTGTAATCATCCAGCATCAATAGTAATTTGTAACCTCGAGCTGCATCCACCTTGATGAACCTACGATTAAAACAAAAAACTGTACGCCTCTCTGTTATAACGTTTGATTCCTTGGAGGTTATTCTATCGATACTTATTATTGAAAAAAAAATATCTGGGAAATATTAGGTTTTTCTATTATCCGCTATTTGATTGGAGTACCGAAATGAATACAATGCTATTCAAATGGTAATTCGAAATTTTTGGGTATTCGCACACCAATATACTTGATTCTCTAATATGTGAGCGTGTTGTGCTTAAGCGCATATCTATCGTGTGGTTAACGCAGTGCAAAGAAGAAAAAAAAGGGGGGGGGGATTCTTAAGTTTCACCTTTAAGAGTTGAACACGATAGGAATATCCTGTTTCTAGTGCGTAATGAATTGGAAGTGCTTTGTGTCAGTGAAGCTTTCGCATACGACTGCATTCTCTGTAATGGGTAGCATGCTTTACACCACGGGAAGTTCTTCGCGTGAAATCTTTTCGAACTTACCATGCACCCACTACGTGGCCTTAAGGGAAAAGGCACAGTAACCTGTGTGCCCGTTGTAGCGTGCGGCCAGTTTTAAACCATGATGGCATGATAATCACATGTTCTGACGCCCGATCGCAATGTACGCTTGTACCACGCATTATTACTGCGATGTTACACGCTGCATTAGGAAACATGTATACAGGACGCATGCGTTTGTGAAGCATGCAAGCTATTTTCACTGCATTTCAAAGCAGACTCGTGGCTCTATAGTAGAACACCCAATTTTCTACACAGGTAACCCGGATTGTCACACAAACCCTGAATTTCTAATTTTATTTTTTCAATTTTTTGATCACGCACAAGATGGTTATTTTTCGCTCACAACCAAAGATGTAAACATCTACACCGGAATTTCTGGGAAACGAGCCATTTATTGCTATCGTGTTAAAACTCTAATGGCGGGAAAGCACCACATGTGCGCAGAATAGCTTTCGTTAACACAAAAGAAATTCTACAGATTTCGAGAGTCTCGACAAAAAGCAACGTTTAGTTATTTTCATTGCCTCATAATCCCTATTTGACGCTCCACAATTCTGCAAGGGTTATCACGTTGAAGCGTATAGTGGTAAATAATCCGAAAGGCACAGCCTCAAGCATAGAAAAAGGTGCGTATTTGTCGTGTAAAGCTTAGAGTTGAGAAGTCAATAATGGTTAATTTTTTTACTTCTGATGGCGAAGAATGTGAAGTATGAGGACGCGACGTGCAATCGCTCACCTTCTGGGTTCTCATCACATCAGTGCACAAATGTCTACAACATACGACGGCAGACAAAATAGACAATCGTACATTTACAGAAAGCGATATGCTTGGACACTTGCGCTAGCCAGTAAGCTCTCAACACGCCATTCTGTTCTTCAAAAGCCTTGCGACTGAACGAAAGGCTATACCCTGCAGATTGGTTGTTCTTCCTCTTCTGTTGTGCTCATCCCCTATCCACCAGTTGGAGTTGTCGAACATACATTCAACCTGGTTACCAATACAGCTGTCTTTCATATCTTGATTATATAAAACCTGCCGAAGACCACGATGCAGTTCAGCAATCTTTCCAGCTATAACGAATTGTGTTAGTATATGAAAGTGACCACTGTGACTCTTCTGTTTCCCCCTTTTTCAGGGAGACGAGAAAGGATGTACGGCAATACCCGAAACCAGACGGAACACCTCACACTTGCACCCGCTTATCCGAGCATGGCTAACTTTACACAACAGTGAACGAACATGTGTGATTTGAAAAAAAAAAAGATTTACTAAAAAAATAAAGCGTGGACGTCGTTGGAAGGTATTAGGGAAATGGGTTCATTAAGAGAGAACTGTTGGCAAAAACAATACGGCAGGGATGGACAAGTTATCTGGCAGCTAGGGAACCGGACGGACGACGATATGGTAGAAGCACGCCGTAAATTTCAATCGCACACAGCCACCGATGGACCCCCTGATGACGACGCCGCTCGGACGAGTTAAGCAAACACAAATTCGAACGGCGGACAAGCAAATGGAATGCGGCATCGAGGCTTGCGCGGCACGCTCGCCCCGACCAGAAAACTGAACGAGAGGGAGGAACCCAAGGAGAGCGGAAGCTGTTTCCGCGTTTCGCGACTCATTTGAGGCGCTTGGTATGCTGGTGTTGCCTTTTCCTGCGGCAAACGGCCTCTGGGCTGCCGCTGTTGTGAAGTCATTCTAGGCTTCTGTCGGAACGCCACGCAACGGGAAGGAGATTTCAATGCATTCTGTAACAAAGATACGCGCCGCTGTGCGCGCGAAGCCAGGTGGCTAATTACGCTCGTTCGGCACTAATTGCGCCACCTTCGCAGACCCGCATTTCGGGAAAATTCAGGGAAGCCGCCAGCCTACATCTGGAAGCTGTGCTACATATAAGCGCAGTAGCACCTGCGCACATAAAAAAATTACAAGCCATAATGAAAGAAACATGACTTATGGACACGTACCTGATTTTGGGTATAGAAACAACTAGGAAGGGACTCATTGCTTTGTTCAATGAAAAGTGCCGTACTTGTTGACTGCCTTAAATAATTTGGGTGAGTTCTTGCTGAATACTGTTATTAATGTTTGCTACCTTTACTTATGTTCACTGCCGTCAGACACAGGCGAAAGGGTTACAAAGAACTACCTTGATATTGTAAAACATTACCAGAAGAAAATGTGGAAATAGCCAACACCACGTCACAATCTTACCGGAAATAAAGTAGTCATGTTGCGCCGAAATAAAGTGGGAAGTTTACCTCCATGCTACTATGATAGTGTTAAAGCTTCGGCGAATTAGTTCACATGCATAGTAAACAAAAAAAAAAACAAAGCGTCAAAACGACAAGGGAGAAACGAAGGAAACAGGACAGACTGCTCTACCGCTCTGTCCTGTTTCCGTTTGTTCCCTGCCGTTTACGCACTGTGGTTTTCACTACGATGATACATGCGGTTAGATACAGGTCACGTCCAAGAAGTAATGACACAGAGTCGACTGAAAGATTTATTCGTCAAGTTTGTACGCTGAAATAAAATTGATAAAATAGGTTTTTCGTCAATTCGTCACTTTTGGCGTGATTACCAGGCACCGAAGGCGTCACAAGAGGGCTCCTCTGGAATTTTCTTCGGTGTCTTGATGTCAGCATTTTCACCGCATCAGTCGCCCGAAACAATGCTCGTTTGCGTGTGACGATGTTCCGACAAAACAATTATTACCAAAGGCTGCCTTTATCATAGCAGAAGCTTCCGCTGCAGACTTACCAATATACAGAACAATTTGACGGCAACACGTTCTGCTTTGTTCTAACTGGTGCTGTAGCTCGGCACTGTACCCTCCCGAAATCGTAACGACGCGTGGCGTGCTGCGACGCATAGTCGCGTCGGAATATAATAAGTGGAAATTACTTTTGGAACCCAGTCTACAAGGGACTCTCATGTAATATACCTAGGATTTACGTCATACGTTTTGAGAATGCAACAATTCATGAAGAGCCTCCATCCAATCCCAAAACGTGCACCAGTAAGAAATTAAGCTAGCTAAGCCTCGATGACCAGCTACGCGTAACCAGAAGCTTTTAGCTCAAACAAACAGCTACAGGAATACGGTGGCCGCTTGGAGGCATACACAGTCCTATCTAATGATAATTGATATGTGGGGTTTAACGTCCCAAACCACTATATGATTATGAGAGACGCCGTAGTTGAAAACTCGGGAAATTTCGACCACCTTGGGTTTTTTAACGTGCGCCCAAATCTGAGCACACGGGCCTAGAGCATTTTCGTTTCCATCGAAAATGCAGCCGCCACAGCCGGGATTCAATCCCGTGACCTGCGGGTCAGTAGTCCAGTACCTTAGCCCACAATGGGCACAGTTCAGTCTAGATGGTAAAGTTTAATTGTTCTCTCTCCGTTCTTGAAGGAAAGGAGAGAGTGCGCTGTGATGCTCTCGGCTGACGTGGTATAGAATTTGCCAACCTGCTCCTTCTATCGTACGTATTGGCCTCTTCTCTTTTTGCATGTGTGCGTTATGATACTGAATAATAATAATAATATTAATAATAATAATAATAATAATAATAATAATAATAATAATAATAATAATAATAATAATAATAATAATAATAATATTAATAATAATAATAATTTCCGTCATTTCCAACTTGCCTTCCACAACATGATGGTATATATACCTATAAAGTTTTTAATTGCGAGGCATTTCTTAGCAAACTTCGATAACTTTGTGCGTATCTATCTATCTATCTATCTATCTATCTATCTATCTATCTATCTATCTATCTATCTATCTATCTATCTATCTATCTATCTATCTATCTATCTATCTATCTATCTATCTATCTATCTATCTATCTATGTATCTATCTATAGCTAGCTAGCTAGCTAGCTAGTTATTTATCCGCCTACCGCTTTTAGCTCTCCTGGCCGTTTCGATAATGGTATCGATACCAAAATTGGTATGGGACATCACTGTATTACAAGCATAAGTGACTAGTCATAACATGAAAAGCATGATATGTATGTCATGATGTCATAATTTTCATTTCATGGTCTTGCTGCTCTTGCGGTGGTTTCGTTCACATGACATGTTGCAAAACTAGTATGGTATGGCGTGACTGCATGCAGTGCCTCTATTTTTTTCAGTGCCCAGGCGAAGGAGCGAATTTCAATGGGAAGTGGCTGTAGGTACTAGTGCGTCGTTTGGCCACCAGGCGCGGCAACTGGAGTAGAGAGGCCGCCACGTCGTCTCTCGTGCAAACGAATGCCGCGGCTGCATTCGAAGCTGCTATACGGCTCGCTTTTCGGCTGTATTCGCATTGTTTGAGATGTATTGGAAGCTTGGAAACGAGAATCGTGAAGCACTTGTTGTTCTGGACACCTAGCCCATTTCAAAGGCTTGTGTGGTTCACAACTATTTGATCGAGGCGCTCGCGTGTCGTCTGCTAGGCCGATGATAGCTGATGCCAGTAATCCATGGAAGATTGTTTTGTTACCGTGGCGTTCGCTTGACAGAGAGTTGCTTTTTTGACTAACTGAAAGTCGATATGTGAGAGGAACCTTTGCCAGGAGCTAATATTAAGAGCTTGGGTGCCTAATGGTCTCCGATGCTTGCTACTCTCTAGTGAAGTAGCACAATATGCACCAGCCTGGAATTCATGCACTAAATACCACAAAATGTCACTACACTGCTTCCAGGGATATAGGTCATCATCCGTTCCCTTCTCAAGGCATTACATGTGTCACCACCGACAAAAAGCAAGTGTCAGGAATTGAGGAACTATGGCAGGTGATTTCACCATTTGACAGCTTAAATAATGAAATCATCGTGAAATAGACAAGAACAGCTTCATATGCGGCATGATTTCTGCGATCCTTGCTTGTGTTTTGAACCAGCGCTGTTAAAGTCTGACGTCTACTGCCAACTCTCAACTTGAGCTAAGTTGACAGGCATGAAAAATGTGGCCTGTGGTCAGTTGCTTGAGCTTGTTTGTGTATTCGTGGACGGATCGTTGTAGACCTAATATCCCGCTGATCAGCTCTGTTTCTTTCTGCTTTCAAGCACCCTCTCCCCGAACACCAGCGCAAGCTGCAATTTCGCGGAGCTACGGCCGTACAGTGCATCAAGGCGATAGCTTTATATGCCTCATCAAAAGCAAAAATTGGTCACCGACAGCGTCCGGTGTCTTCTCGCGTCAGTGGCGTGAACACGAGTGATGGGAGAAATCTTCATTACGTGAAAACGTGGTCATATGACGTCACATATCATAAATGTTTGACGTATCGGGAGGTCACATAACTTGACGGCATCATATAACATCTTCGATTGGTTGAAATGAGCCGATCATAGGACAAGTCATAACCAGCTGAAGGGCAGAAAGCTAGCTTTGTCTCAAATCTTTCAGGCAGTAAGAAAAACATGTTGGGCGCAGAAACATCCCGGAAGGAAGTAGGAAACATTCAGTATATTGAATCGGAAGAAAACGAGGATAGTTTTTGCCTTTCAGTTGTCTCAGGTGAGTCTATAAGGGGACCGGCGAGTTTTTTTTTTGTAGCTAATGAGAAATAAAAAAAAGACAATCAGATTTTTTTCCGTCAGATATGCAGAGTGGTACACAGCAGTATTATATACTGAGGCAAGCAAATAATGACGTTGCAATAGCTTGGAAGAGAAAATAAAACGCGAATCCTATAGAACTCGAACGCATATATTGAACCGGTAGCACGGCCTGAAAGAGCCAAGTGGAAACAGCGCACCGCTATGTTCGTGCTCCTTTTCATCCTCCTTGCATCTGTGAAAGCCGTCAAGAAGCACAACTGCAAATTAACTCACATGAAAATACGAATTCACAATCTTACTAATACGCGTGGCCGTTCAGCGCCAGCATCCCGTATGGATGGATGGATGGATGGATATGGCTGTACCCTTTAGATCGGGCGGTGGCTAGCGCCACCAAGCCGTTATCTACTCGCCAAGAGTCATCATGCGGCAGCGGCGAGTGGAGACGAAGCGCATGCTCGCCGGCCTGAACAGAGCATTCGTCCGGGCACTGCGAAAAAATACAGGAGGTGCTGCTGCATGGCAAACACAAGTGACAGACCCTAAGGTGGAAATCATGACATGCGTGCCATGTGACAACATGACTACATGCAACACTCACGATGCGCTCGGGGCCGTTTCGCTAGCTTGAGATATACCAAATTTGGTATTACGTGATGCGAACAGACGACGAAGGTAAACGACACGTTCAAACACTATAATCAGGACATGGAAGTCATGTACGGCATACTTTGTATCCGCCTCGTAACGTTGTGCTGATTTTGAAGTAACATATCAGCCTTCCTCATTCGTGCTTCGCATATCATCGATTCCCAGTGCACGTGGGATCTGCAAACTTTTTTACTACTTTGCTAAATGTGAAGCTTGTATATACATTTATTTGACTTAATTAAAACCCCTTTCAGTGCCGTGGCCAATGATATACACACATTCGTCTTAAAGCTGCCTCCCACTCTACAGGGAGCAGGTGGCGCCAGTAGAAGGTGTCTTCACTCTGCATGCATATGTATGAAGCTATATAACTAAGACAATTTAGTGGTGCGCTTTGAGATCACATGGAAGATAGGCCGAGTACTTGGAAGACAATAGCACCTACGACGCTCATCTGAGTCACCAGAGGAGCAAACGGAGAACTGACATGTTAACGTCATTGTGAATCGGACATTTTAGTTGCGGCAAGTGTCCGAGATGCATGCGTCACTTTCGAAATGGCGCCACGAAAACAAAAGGTTTTTGTTTCACTGCGCTTTCTCGAGCGCTGTGTAAAAAGTGCCTTTCCGCAATCCAGCTTTGTTGACGAGAAGGCTCAAAAATGCAGTAATAGACTTTAACCTTCACGAAGTGTTTGGGCTCTGAATTATACATCGTACCTCACCGCGAACTTTAAGTCAAACAGACCAAAAAAGTAATATATTCACAACAAAGAACTTGGTCTCACGCACTTGAGAAAACAGAAAAAGAAGACTAATCAGAGAAAAAAATGAACAGTGACGAACTTGAAGTACTCTACAGTACTACTGGGTGAAGCGTGAAATGGTTTGCGCAAAAGAACAAATTGGGAGAGGTGAGACGATCTAAAAGAAAGCAAAGCATGCACAGATCTTCACGACTGTAACAAACAAAAGAGTTAAGAAAACGCGCGAGTTTAATGTCTGAAATGGCAGACTCGGTGGCCATTAAGACTTGTCCCTGCTGTCGTGAGAAGACGCTCCTAAAACGAAGACAAAACAAGAAACGACGAACAAGCAAGCGCAAAGATTTCGGTTTTAAAATAACGCGTGCACGCACGAGGAACACGCACATTACTAAAGAGGGTAAAAAATGAATAAAATGGTGAGGCAGGCCGGAAAAATGCCTCAGGAGAGAGAGAGCCTTCCTGAAAATCAGGTTCCAATTTAAATGCCCCCGCGACGACACTTTATGCAGAATGTACGACGAGGAGCCATTTATATGTACACACATACATCTATATAAAGAAAGATAGATGTGCGAATGCAGTCATAAAGCACCACCTAACGGCGAAAATAGCAACTGGGCGAGGGACCGGAAGCGAAAGGGAGAGAAAATGGCGAGCCGAAGCAAACAAACAAATAGAACGAAAGAAATCGCACCAAAACAAGGGTACCACTGACGGTTTAATGGCTTTTTCATTCTGCGCTTTCGCCTGTGATCTTTCATGGTAATGAGGCAAACTAAGGCACTTCGCGAGAATGCGCGCTAGCGTTAGCGGGATCCCTTTCCATTCAGGTCCCCAGTTCCCTATTTCTCGGGTTTTTTCTCGCGCACCACTGCTTTCTTGCGGCCTCCCTTTACCTTTTCTTTAGCAATGGAGTCAGGCATTCGGCGAGACCTTCTCCCCAGACTTTTTTTTTCCTTCCCTTCTACTCTTAGTTCTTCCTTCTCTCCACAAGCGGAGAGCGTATCTAGGGAATTACTTAACGGCGACCTCTAACTGCGAGCGCAGCGACACGTGCACTACAAAAATCAACCTAAAGGAAAACATTACATATATTGATGGAAGTGGGCAACCAAGTTAGAAAGGAGCACCGGGGCAAGGATGGGCTATGAAGGAGGGCAGAAGTAAAACTGCGGGTAAGCCGAGCAAAATCGCGAAATAAAAGAGGACAGAGATCACGGGAGGGCGCAGGAAGGGAAAGGAGGGAAGCAATCCACTTCACACCTCGGCGTCGGAATGTTAACGGCCTAATCTCGTAGCGGGACAAATGCTTAGAAACGGCGGCGATGCTCTTCTAACGCGCTTGGCGGGTCCCGGAACGCGAGGCGTCTCTTTTCTAGAGTGCGCCCTCACCAGCACGTGCGTCCACTATCTCATTTCACAAAAGGGGGCGGGGAAAAAAAGCGCTAAAGAAAGGGTGTCCGTTTATTTTCGTTTGGCCCTCGTTGCCTTCCAAACTCTTTCCCCCTGTTTTTCCTCGCGCGTTCTCGCTCTCCGAGACTCTAGCACGTTCCCATGCCCGTTTTCCGGGCCGGCTGCAGAGCTGGCCAGAGTTGTATAAAACGGAAAACAAGTTGGACTCCAGAGAGGTTGCACATGGAAGCGTGGCAGTCCTAGAATTCTTGAGAGTTCTATTACGTATTTTTTTCCTCCATTCAGTTCATCACAGCATATAAAGTGCGTAGTTTTGGAGAGGAATTACCGACGTACATTCGAACCTTCTGGCGCTGTGTGACCACTCTTCTGGGCGAAAATTTACGCTTGCCGTGTGAATCAAAGTAATAGAACAATCAGACATGTGCAAAACGTTTTGTATATCAGCTTCTTCTGTACATATTTTCTGAGAAACAGCTATTCAACAGAGCGTCCGCATATTTGTTTCAATATTACGGTAAACGACAATAATTCTATCGCAGGAGGGGGTATGGTTGAATGGATCCTACGCTGGCGGCAAAAGACTCGTGAAGCAACGCGGTGAAGAAGCCGCACACCATTATATCGTCCGTCAAGCATAATTTAACACTTCAGTTGCATGTCTGGTAGGTGAGGATGTAAGCAACCGGCATCCGTCGACGTTGATTTTGCAACCTTGGTATTCGGTTGGACAGCAGAAAGTAGACAGTCCTTGCTTGACGGTCAAGTACGCGCCGATTGCTTCCACAACATGTCAATGCCACGAAACTTCGTGGCATTTAGAAAGGTAATTCTTTAGCCGAGTTGGTGACCAATGAGATGTGAGTTTACTAGATTAAGTAGACAGCAAGGTTGAAAAGCAGGCTAGTTTGTATAGATTGATACTGAAACATTGGCAGCGAAAACTAACGACACAGGCAGATGACGCAAACAAGCGCAGACTGAAATAGTGTGCGCTTGTTTATGCCCTCCTTCGGCATCCCATTAGTCCGCGCAGCCAATATTTTAGTAGGTACACAGTATGTAGGTGTGTCATCTAGTGCATTGACTGAGTAAGGATATTTTGGTATCGTGCACTTGAAGAAACAGATGATCTAGGCTTATGAGAGTTATCTGTTTGGGCGTGTCCTGATAATTGCATTTAGGTTTTTTGTTTTTTTTCTTTCGTGCTGCCTCATCTATTTTGTATTCCATTGAATTTTCGCAATGAACTTCAGATCACATGCTACGTGACCCCAAACAAGCTCAAAAGAGTGTGCCACACTCGCTGCCATGTTTACTGGTGGTGCTGACTGACATTCCCACGTTAAAATTCACATATAAACCCAATAAAGAGGCTGGGGGAATAGCCGCCATGGTATCTCAGTGGTAGAACATCAAACGCGTTATTTGAAGGTCGCAGGTTTGGTTTCTGCCCACGGCAAGTCATCTTTTCACCCACTTTCCTTTCTTCCCATTTGCATTACAATTCGGTCTAAAAACTTCCCGTGTACTTTCCGTAGAATTATTGTCTGTTAGACCACACACACACACACACACACACACACACACACACACACACACACACACACACACACACACACACACACACACACACACACACACACACACACACACACACACACACACACACACACACACACACACACACACACACACACACACACACACATATATATATATATATATATATATATATATATATATATATATATATATATATATATAACGTTCGAAACACAGCACATGCAGTACTGTTCAAGGCAATCCTTTTTCGATTGTATACGTTCTTCAGATGATTAAGCACGCTCACCTTTTAAAAATGTGCATAATTTGAGAGTGGCTTGAAAACGTTGGCAACTTGCAGTATCACTGCGTTAGCCGACCGAGATTATTAGCAAGGTCTTGATTAGCAAGATGCCTTCTCTCTCTTTATTCCTGTCTGCTTCTCTCTCTCTATGTCGCCTTTATTTCTCTGCCATTTATATTTTCTGAGATTCATTTTTCTTCTCTTCAGAAGGCACACACATCGAAAAACGTGCACGTTGCGCATACATAGTGTCAATCGCAATGCGTGCGCAGGCTACAGGCCCTCAGTGATGTTTTGTGCAGTGAATTTTGCCTTTTTCGGTAAATTTTCGCCTGTCGTTTTGAGCCAAAGGGAAAAATGGAGTCTTCGTCATACTGCAGGGAATTTCATGAATAGGCGAATTCTCCGATGACGACTGATAATTAGCAGTAACAGTGTGTCTTTATCTGCTGTAATCGGTTTTGGCGCATGCACCACGCAAGCATAGCCCCTGAGATTTGTTTCTTATATTTACACGGAGCGACCTCTATAGTTCACTATCAGTTATAGACTTGAAGCCCATAATGTGCGGTGTACTAACAGTATATAAATTAATAAAGTCATGCTTTTTATGCACCAGCGAAGGGGCTAGTCATGATTTCAAAAGCCGCGAGTACGTCCCGCTTGTGTAATTATAGTATTTGTGTGCGTGGAGGGGGGCATTAATTAGTTCTGTTTTGTAGGGCAATATGCTGGGAATTTCGTCAAAGTTTGCAGGGAAATATTCACAAATAAAGAATTTTCATGTCTCCGAATGGGAATTATTCGTCGTAGTACGGAACATCACTGCAAGACCTACCATCCACTGTCTTACTATAGGCGATAGTAAAATAAATGTGCTATAATTATTTTCTCACTTCTAGAATGTGTGTCGCCAACAGCAAACTATTTATAGTCAATCCTAAGCAGAAGAAGCGAACGAATAGAATGCCTTATTATAGGGCAGGCATACCCAAATCATGAACAGCGGCAACTTAGCGCAGTCCATTTAGCGAAAAATATACATTCAATACATCACTGCAATAATTGATAGTCTAACAAAGAAAATTGAGCCCTTAAAGTTTCTTGTCTATCCTTCATACTGAATTCAAGTTATTAGCCCCCAGAAGGTTGGTAGGCGCCACCTGACGGGAGGCCTGGACGTACGTCATGGCATGGACTCTTCGATGCCTGCTGTGGTAGCAGCGGTGCGCCTACATAACATGCGCTCGCTTTGTGCGCTGTTCCGCTATTTGCGTTCGCTTTCTGCTTGTCTCAAGCTGCAGATGAATTGAATGACGAAAACAGGATCGATAATGTGGCTTATAGCTGATATTACAACAAAACATTTACTGTTGCTTCTGTGCAATCGGCAACAGTACTCGCGCTCGCCGAATATGAAAGGGGTGAACAGGTCTGATTGATATGATTGATATGTGGGGTTTAGCGTCCCAAAACCACCATATGATTATGAGAGACGCCGTAGTGGAGGGCTCCGGAAATTTTGACCACCTGGGGTTTTTTAACGTGCACCCAAATCTGAGCACACGGGCCTACAACATTTCCGCCTCCATCGAAAATGCAGCCGGCGCAGCTGGGATTCGATCCCGCCAACTGCGGGTCAGTAGCCGAGTACCTTAGCCACGAGACCACCATGGCGGGGTGGGGTGAACAGGTTGGTGTCATGCCGTTGACACCTGTGATAGGTTCAATTCCTGGCCACAGCGGCCACATTCCAACAAGTGTGATGAGTAAAAATAGGCTTCTGCTTAGATACTGCAAACCTTTCGCCGCATAATCATGACGTCATCTTGATATGCAAGACACCATATTTACATTACTCGGTTGACTTGTTATTCACGGGCGATTCATTTAATAAATATGATGGTTCTTCCCTCCGCCAGGGTTACTTGTATCGAACTGATCCATGCATCTACGGAAAGCACTTTTAGTGGTGTACCAAAATTGCACTCGCGTACACTGTCGCAAGATATCTCAAATGCGTTATCCCAGCTGTTGTGCCTGTTTTCTTTGTGTACTTGCTCATTTACCATGCTGTTCAGTTTTATGCTTCTCTTGCAATATTTTTTTTGTGCTTGGCTTCCCCGAAATCATTCAGGTGAAATGCGGTACAAGTTATGTGCGGTTATCTTTTATTTTCTTTGTCAGATTACGTTTTCATGCAGATACGCGCTCATACAAATTTAGGTAGCCACCTTATAAATCAACTTTCCTTGCAGTTGATTAAGTGTATGTAGACAAGACGTGTGAGACCAGTCGTCGCCTCATCGAGGAGAAGGATATTTAATTATTACGGTCACGTCACTGAGTGCGCCGTCAAAACTTTCTCACGTTCTTCTGGTATCGTTGCTATCAGTGGTGCTCCCACGTGTCGTGAACATTATCGTTGGTGACGCGATGGTAGATCGGACCAGTATTTCACACAAATGAGAGTATACGACTTCCTAATTCTTGGCGAGTGTTGAGAAGAAATATGTACATATATGATCCGAATGAACGGACATCTCAACATTTCTGAAATCATTGGGTGTGCGGCAGTATTATTTTATTTTGATTATTTTCCGAGTATGTTACATAACAGCTTATCACAGACAGGTTGATGTAAAATGTCTTGTCGGAAATATTGCAATTCTGTCAGATTCTTTAGATTATCTCCAAATAGAGGCGTAACTATAGTGTGGTAAATCGCGATCTACTCGGTGAATGCAAAGCACCCTAATTTCCCTTGTGATACTTCGGCACAAAAATGTTTTAACCTTCGATTTGTGTCTAGTTGTAGTCACATGAGCACCACTTAGCATACTTTCCTAGCACCAATTTTTTGGTGCACGCAATAGAAACAGCTAGGGTTTCACTGTCCTTTATCACCATTTTAACAGCCACTCTACCCTTTGAGGGCTGTGTGCTGAGCTAAAACTTTCTATAGATGTGATAACTTTCAGCAGTTGTGAAAACTTCCACCTTGTACTTTGAGAGATGAACGTCATGAGATTGGGAAGTAATCACGGCCGTATCGCTAAAGAGCGGGTACAGGGCGGGCGCAGAAAAAGGTGACGGAGGAGTAGGCGAGTCCGCCCCGCCGCGGTGGTCTAGTAGCTAAGGTACTTGGCTGCTGACCCGCCGGTCGCGGGTTCGAATCCTGGCTGCGGCGGCTGCATTTCCGATGGAGGCGGAAATGTGTTAGGCCCGTGTGCTCAGATTTGGGTGCACGTTAAAGAACCCCAGGTGGTCGAAATTCCGGAGCCCTCCACTACGGCGTCTCTGATAATCATATGGTGGTTTTGGGACGTTAAACCCCACATATCAATCAATCAATCGAGTAGGCGAGTCCTTGCCGTGACGTCAGATCGCCGTGACCGCAGTGACGCAAGTGTTCGTTTTCGGGGCTAATACATGCAGAACATTGATAGGAACTTGCTTTGACCTTTTGAAGTTGTCATTTTAGGAAATGTATACCAGCACAAGCTTGTGGTGCGTGCTATCACCCCCTGTAAAGTCGTTTTCACCTCATGGCACACGCTTATGTAGTGAATGAGTCGAAGTTAGCGTAAACACTACCCAGCGAGAAAAAGCGCTGTATACCCGTGGTGCGCTGACAATGCTGCCTGGTGGGAGCATGGTTACTTGGTCGCACAGAGTTTTCAACACTTGCCTATAGAGAAAACTGCATGGCACTGCAAGCTGTTGGACGCATGATGTGCACGCTAGGATATATGAGCTTCGGACTTGACTCGGGTCGACGAAGAGCCCGGCCACCCCAAAGATGTGTCTAGTATCTATGCGGTCCTTGCATCAAAATGGTTGATTTCTTACTGAAGGAAGCATGTAAAGTAAGATGGTGCTTTTTTATCATTGCACAGAAACAAGTTTTATTAAGCTTTCTACATTAATGTATGATTTTACGAAGCGTAAAAAGTAACAAACGGCTGCTGACGACAATGCAAGCGTTCACTCTGCTACTGTTCATCACCTGTTTGTTCCTTTCACCGTTTGGTTAGGCCGAAAGGTGAGGTGTCTTTTATTCTAGAACATAATATGCATGAATGAGATCCGCTTATAAATGTTTATTCCGGAGAAACTTTATTTGTGCAGTCGTATCAGCTTAAATTTTAGACCAGGCCTCGCTCAACACCAGCCAACACAAGCCTCGTAGGTGCCTATACCATCATTCCCATTGCGGCAAAGGGGCCCCTTAAGAAATTTACATAGACGGAGGAGCCATATTTCCCTCTAGGTATTCTTGTGAGAGGATCCATGCGTGGGCGCATCAAGACGAGCGCTTTTTTTTACTTTTTGGTGTTTGGCGAGGCCGTTGTTGAGGTTTAGATTTTGCCGACTGCCCAGGTCTTCTCGCGTCCACGCAGGCTGTCGCCTTCTCCAAGCTGCTGTTGGAGGAAACTGGACTGAAGAGCCGATGAAGAGTATATACGAGAGCTTTATTTATATATTTACAGAAAGAGAATTCGAAACAGGAATGACTCTCAGGCATTCGCCTCCCGCTTTTTGTCCTTTCGCAGTCTTTAGGCACCAGACGCCAGGCCTAGGGAAACATGGAACGACGTTTTCACCCAGCCAGGTCTCCACTATTGCGGGTGATTTTCCCGGCAGCACCCCCAACATACACTCACAAACACATCCCAAGAACATGCATTGTTCCGGCAACATTGTCGCCTCCGGCGAATTGCGAGCAAGCGTATTGGCGAGCAAGCGAATTGCGAGCAAGCGTAATGGCGAGCAAGCGTATTGGAGTTGCTCGGAGGGTTTAAAGCTGACTGGTTGTGCCACCCGCGATCTCCGACGCCAGCGTAGCTCTCGCCGACTGGCTCGCCCTCCGCGACCTCATGCCGCCGTGAAGTTCTCGTCGTGTGGTGCCCCATCCTCGGACTTCTTCGACCGGTTCCCTATTTTCCTGTCTTCTTTTTTTTCTGTCTAACTGTATGTTTCCTATATTCTATTATATCCCCCTCCTCTCATCCCCTACACGGCACCAAGCCGTGCTCCCGCAAGGGCTATAAAAATAGTGCCTTCTTTTCCAAGTCACGCATTCAAGCGGAGTGTGGCGAGTCCACCGTGTAGCCGCTATAGGGCCGATCACATATGCGGTCGAACGGTGGTCGCATGACGGTAGGTATAGCGAGAGAACAGAACGACGACAAAGGGACAAGGAGCGCCCCTCTCCTTGTTGTCCCTTTGTCGTCGTTCTGTTCTTGCGCTATATCTACCGTCGAGTCATACCAACTATCCCAAACCGCCACACTTCTAAGGTGGTCGCAGGCCACGCAACTCTGATGGGATGTGCTTGGACATCTGGCGTTTACTTGAGCGTAGGTGGCACACCAGCCAGAGACGCACAGGGTGTGGTCCAAGGTCCGTCTTCAGTGGAAACTCGGTGTCGCTGCCTCGGTGTACAAAGGCGCCACGTGTCGCATTTCCGTGCTGGCACAAGCGACAGTATAGTGCTGCGTGGAGTAATTTCAACCACGCACCTGCGTACATGAACAGCCGGGTGTCTTCGCGCTCCTCCTATTCACCAATAAGTGAATCGGCTGCCCTTCTGTCCCGGCACCCGCGGCGAAAAGTGGCTCGCCGATCGAACACCGTGGACGAACTTCTCTCGCGTAAGGTACCCGGGGAATTAACCGCCCGCGCTCTTCCCGTGGCGAGTCGAACATCGGCGATGCCGCATTCGTGTATAGGCTGTGTCTACGTGTTGTTTGTGCGTTGTATTTGCATTATATTAAGTGATTTGGTGTCGTTACAGCAATATTTCTACGTCCATCTGTCGGCAAGAAAAAGCCGCGGATAGGCACACTGCGCGCGTTCGCTCGCCGTCGTCTAGCCTGGCCGTGGTCCCGCGGCACCAGCAATGTGAACAGCGCGCCGCTGCATGCCGCGCGATCACGCCGACGGGCAGGACGCCGCAGGGGCATGCTGGAGAATGCCGTCGCCAGCGTTGCGGGTTAGCGAAGCCGATTGCGTTCGCGAATGGTGACGTTGCAACTGGAACACCAACGAGGCGCGAGCCAAGGAAGCCAATCGCAAGCGTCGGCAGAGGAAGACTAACGACACCGACAAGTTGCGAGTCAAAAACGCCAATCGCGTTCGATAATAGACGGCGCGTGGGTAACAATGACGCTACACCGAGTTTGCTTCAAACCGTTCGTTCAGCCCCCGCGTCGACACCCGTTTCTACCGGGTCAACGCCTTGCGCACCGCTGCTGCTGCGCACCCGATCAGGGTTCCCTTAGGGAAGATAGACCATATAGTTTTAAAGACGATGGTCTTTCTTGGGGACCATCGACGCAAAAATGTTGGTCTGTCTGTCTGTGTCTGTACATTTGTAAAAGGAATTTATTGTTTACCAAAATTACATGGCACAAGTTCTACTCAAAATATGGTTCTATTTTCATATTGCGTTCGATTACAATGACACAGGTTCCACAGCAGAGTCACACAAATGTTTTATATTATTACCAGCAGTAGTTTAAGCAATAACACTGCAAATCATTGAAGTGGGTCTTATGTGGTTCGTAATTTTTGTATTGAAGAAGAGGCAAGCACAATAAACAAGAGGCAAGCACCACTCTGTTGTTGATGATTTTATTAAAGGCACAGAGCCAACGCTTGAGGAACTCTTCCTTACCTACGAGGAACAATTCAGTTTCCAAATGGTTGGTTACAATGTTGTACAATCGCACAATACATTCGCTCTTGCGGGCCCCTCTCTGGCTTAATGCTATACTTCTGTTTTCCCACAAGGAAAACATTCCAGCCGCCAGCACTAGACAGGCCAGTGCACCATTTAGGCACCTACCCGTTTTTATGAACCTCTGTATACCTAACGGGCGGTATGCCCCGCCCACGAGGAACCAGAATATCTTGGTCACGCGGCAAGTTAGCAATGCGTTTTTTTATTATCCTCGTGCACCCTGCAGTGCACGCACTGTTCCGAACGGACCATATGCCATATGTACATCCGGTCCGCTGTAGACAAGACGGACGATCCAAGGCGCCACACCCCATGCTGAATACTGCCCGGCAGCCAGCTAGGCGTCACCAGGACCCATGAAAACCCGGGGTTCTTAGCCTCGCAGCCAGAATTCACCAGTAACACCTGCGCCAACTCTGTGTTCTGAATCTCCAAGAGCGGTTATCTAAATTTAGCACAGCTATTCTTTCATACATACCTATGACATACCCATAAAAGGACGTCGAATTCAGTGCCTTAAGTCCGCGGGCTGCGTCTGCAAAAGCAGGTGACTTTGCACCACTAGGAAATACGTCGCCAGTTTTCTGGTCGGGTGTTGTTCTGATAGCTGTAACACACTGAGGGTCGTTTTTAGCGCAAAAGTATGTGCCAAAATGACGGCCGAAGGGATGTTCCAGCCACCCTTCGCACAAAGTAGGCCTAACTGTTCATATTTGACAAGGCAGGTTTTGCATTTCAAAATAATCTGATAAGCTGTGATTTGACTTTGCGTGCAACCTTATAGGGCATCTCTAGGGAATTAGACAAAAACCAGAGGTGACCAGTAAAGACGCTCATGAGTAAATAACGGCGTACATAGTACGGGAATTTAAACTCTAGGGCCCTGTTGATCTGAAGTTGCAGCAGCTTCACCTCCTCCTCCCAGCTCTCCCTGGTCGCTCCGCTAGCCTGATGACCCACTCCTAGAATGCATACTTTATCTACGACGAGAATGCCGTGCAGGCATGTTAGCGGCGACGCGTGAAGACTAAGATTTACACTTGTGTACATTGTTTCGCCCCGGAGAGCTCAGCGTATACTGAAAACACCTTGAGAACAGCCGCGAGGCTGTCCTTGTCCCTATGATATATCCCTAAGTCATCTGCGTAAGCAGCTACTTTAACGGTACCACTACCGGGGATTTGAAACCCGAGAACACTCTGGTATTTTTCAGTCTTAATCAAAGAAGGTTATATCGTTAACACGAATACCAGGGGGGAAAGAGGGCATCCCTGTCTCCCGCCTATCGTTACTGCAAAGGAAACTATAATTTCATTGTTTATTGGGATGTCACTGTTAATGTCATTGCATAATTTTATTATTAGGTACACAACTGTCTAGAGAGAACAAACGCCATAACAGTGGCAAAAATGTACTTATGCTCTACTCTGTCGAATGCTTGTGCCTGGTCCAGGGAGGTGAGCCATCGCCTCGCTTGTCCCTGCCTCGTGTATTCTAAAATATTCCTGTTAAGCATATTCAGGGTTTGGACGTTACGGCCCACCACTCAACACGAATGCCAAGATGTGATAAGCGAGGACATGACTTCCTGTATACGCAGGGTTAGGACAGTGGCTAAGATTTGTAATGTGGCCCAATAACGTAATAAGGTGCCAATTATGTGGGTACTCAAGGTGCTCTTGCGTCTTCGGAAGCAGGATGATCTTGCCATTCCTAAACGACGGTGGGAGCGTGTGTCTGCTCATAAATACGTTTAGCACCTCGCACAAGGTAGGTCCTATGACGTCCCAGAATGCGTTGTAAAATTTGACAGTTAAGCCATCGCTTCCCGGTGCAGAACCTCTATGACGCATTGCCACCGCGAGCTCCTCTAGGGTTATTTTTTATTTTTTTATTTATTTACAAATGCTGCTGGCCAGAGGCCAAAGCAGGAGGGGCAAGATAATACAGTTGTCATACACATTTCAAAACAACATCAACAATAAAGAGAGTAAAAAGTGGAAAGCGTGACATATTTATACAAAAGCAACAAAAGGAAAGAGTGGGGAGGGAAAAGAAAAAATAGTTGGAATAGTTAGAAAAACAACTTCAAATTTCAGCGTAAATAAGATCGGGACAGTGTACACTGCTTGCAGGCAAATCGTTCCACTCTTCAATGGTACGAGGAAAGAAGGAAAATTTGAACAAGTTAGTACGAGCAAAATATGGTGTTAAAGAAAGTGCGTGTGAATGCCGAGTCTGGCGTGTTCTTAGTGGTTTGAGGTAGGGGTCAGGGTTCAGAGCAAATTTGCGGTTAGAAAGTTGATACAAAAATTTGAGACGTAAGAATCTGTGTCTCGACTGCAAAGATGTGATACCATTTGAAAGCATTACACTAGTTACAGAACTACCAGGCTTGTAAAGAGAATAAATGAAACGAACTGCCCTCCGCTGAATTTTTTCTAATGCATCAATGTTAGTTTTAGTATAAGGATCCCAAGCAACGCATGCATATTCTAATTTAGGGAGAATCAAGGATTGGTAAGCTAAAAATTTCACTTTCGTAGGAGCATTCTTAAGTTTGTGCCTTAGCATGCATAATTTGCGGAAAGCTGCGGAAGAAACTTGTTTAATGTGGGAATTCCAACTTAAATTATTCGTTAGAGTGACACCAAGATACGTGTATTCCTTAACTTCTTTAAGAGGTTGGTTAGAGCTTTAAGAGGTTGGTTTAGTCGCTCCCATACACGCATGGTGTATGGGAGCGACTAAACTGGAATATACCTCGTCGGAGAGTTGTGGGAGATTGCTTAAAAACGGGTGATCAAAACGCGATTCCAAGTCAAGTGGCAGTTCATGTGTGCCCATGTTTTAGAAATGCGTGCAAAACATAACGATGTCCTGTCGGTTCTAGTTACCGCGGTTTTTCATCTGCCCGAGTCGGTGCTGTTGATGTAATTCAGGACCACCGGATGGGAACTAGGAAGACATCTGGCCTAGTAGGAGCAAGCCGTGGTGGACGTCAACGTTCTTAGTTGTGCTAATCTTAATTTCAAGGCATTTTATAGGTCTTCATAAGAAGAGAGGCGGGTTCCCCTCTTTCCACTATGCAGATACGATGGATCATTGGTCTCACCAGACCAGATTACTGGTGCTTCAACATTTTACCCTCGTCGGTACAGCTTTGCCGCCACGCATGTTTGAGAGCGGTCCAACTATGGTTGCCTATATGGAGGCTGTCAAACGGTTGCGCAAACTGGCCCTTGCCGTCTCATCGTTCAAGAGTCTATTGTCTACTCGCGGAGGGTGGCCGTAAGACAATCTATCGTTAACCTCAAAGGCCACTACCAAGGGCCTGTGGTCGGAAATGCCCAAAGCATACGAGGGAGGGTCAACCGCCTGACAATCTACGACCGTTGAACGCAGAGATGGAGTCACATACACTCGTTCTAAGTGAGCCTGTAAGTTGTTACGCGACCAGGTGTGTTGAAAACTTTTTCTATGACACAGCATGTACGCGTCTAATGGATTGAACTGCTCTACAATTTTCTTTAATTCTGAATTGTAAATGTCTCTTTTCTCCGTCCCCGGGCCTATTCTATCGTTTACAATATTCAAAACGCAGTTACGGTCACCTATTAAAATTAGGTCTCCCTTTCCAGCAGCATCACGTTTAGTTACCTGTAAAAGCTTGCCATTGCTTGACTTTTTACCGGCGTGCATATACTAATTAGCCTAAATTGCTCCTCTTGAAACTCAAAGTCAAACACTACCATTCGACCATCTGAGTCGAACGTGAAGCGGCCCCCCGTTAAGAAGACACCAGTTAAACACAATTATGGCTGTGCCACACGAATGGTGTGTGGGGAATGAGAAAAATCCACGAGCAGAGAACTGCTTTACCTGTCCCCTAGTTTTGCGCAACAAATTTATGTTTGTTTTCTGCAGGCATGAAAATTCGCACTGCGGTTTTCTGGCTGTTCTAAAAACTAGCTTTTTTTATGTGGGGTACTTAGGCTCCGGACATTTCGTGTATTTATTTTGGGAGAAATTTACATTTGCTAAACAGCAGAAAAAAGCACGGCGTTTTTTTTCCCTTTTGCAGCCCTTAGTTTATATGGCCATGATATTCAAGAAAACAAGTAAATACAACCAAGTTGCCGATTGGCATAGTCTGCACTAACCTATACAGGAACAATTGAAACTGCTGATATGTGTGTAGAACAGAGAGAAATGAAATACCGGAAACGGCAAATGACATGCTCACAGTTTACAGTAGGCCCTCCCACGTCAACACTTGAGAGGGCGGGCCTGGACACGCTGCTTGTGGTGCCATAATGTAGCGTGTTTATATACTGGCGAGAACATCCTATTTTCAGGGAAAAAGGAAGACATAGGACATGGGGTACTTGTGGGTATGGGCATGTGTGCCGCTGCACTACATGGACTATGAACATAAAGACATGAGTGCGCTCACACATCACTCTCGCTCGCCTCCCTCGAGGCAGAAAAAAAAACTGCCTCACATGCTATTGCGAACTCATCCACTCGACCGCTGCCACCATGACGCTAATCTTATGGGGCAGTGGAATAATCCAAATGAAGCTCTGCCAGGGAAATTCACACTTAACTTGTGCGCAGCAGACTCGGCCAACTGCGTCACGTCACAACCTAAAAAGCAGGTGACCGCTCCGGCACTTAGGACATGAGATACACATGGTATTTGCGCTTTCGCATGGCACAGGAATTAGCTCATCGAATATTTTTCGGTGCGCGGCTGAGCAATGACCTGTCTGGGACATTTGTCACATAAAAAAAGAAAAACTTCATATGGCGTAAGCTTCTTGTTACTTGATATTGTGTTGGAATTCTCGTGCCAATTCTGACAGATAACTTTGTGGCAGCCTTGCTTAGCTGTGGTTTCACAGCACACACTCTTCAAAAGGGTGGGTGATGAAACTCTTCATGCTCCCAGATGACTAGATATAACTACTTGCAATGATAATAAGTATCAGAATGCAATAAATACGTTCCACAGTTTGAGACAAGTGTAAAAAACACCACGCACACTAACTCTTTGCCGGTATGAAACCAACAATGTAACGACACACTCCCGGCGCGAACATTAAGGTACATTCATTCCTACGACGTGTTTACCGCTAGGAACAATTCTTTAGCAAAAAAACTCGGTAAAAATGAAAAAAGGAGGGGGCGGTGGTCTGACATGTTCACACAACGCCATGCATGCACGACTCTTTCAGAGCACTAAACTGTCCATCGTCCCCTTCTTGTCCCACCACGTTCCTCGCATGGCGGAGCTGGTTCACGGCGCACATTTGCCCTTGAGGCTGGGCTGGCGCACTGCTTGCGAGCTGGCGCACTGCTTGCGAGCTGGCGCACTGCTTGCGCACTGCTTGACGCCGCGAGGCGGTCATCTTTCCCGTCGCCTGACACTCCCTCGACCAAGCGACCATGTATCTTTGCAGCGACCATGTCTTCGCTGCGCTAGCGGCGTCGTCCACCGCTTCGTCATCACCGCTTGCACTTCGTGCGCCGTTTTCACCGTGCTTTCCTCCCTCGCCGCTGTCTGCAGCCATCTCTAACTCGGCCGCGGTAGCTTGGCTAGGTTCAGCATGGCTGCCTTCCTTCTCCATCTTCCCGTCACAGCGCATGCTCACTGGCGTCTGTACGTCTGCTTGACTGCCTGCTTGCTGCGCCTGCGGTGCCGTAATGACCTGTGCCGGCGTTTTCTCCGGGATAACGGGCGGTTCCGGCCGTTCTTTGGTGTCGATCAGCTTCAGTCGCTTCGCCGGGCGCAGGGTGGTCATTCGCCTTTGCGTCTGGCCTGTGGCAGGTGCCGTGCCAAGTATCGGGAACTAGTCGATATCCATCGCTGCTGCCATAATACACGTCTTCCTCGCGGTGCAGTCGACGCTGGCGTGAGCTGCGCCACAGCGTCGGCACGATTCGGTGCAGGTGTCTGTGCGGTGCCCCAAGACTCCGCAGCTGGCGCAATGCGGGGTGTCGCACTGGGCCTTGAAGTGGCCTTCTCGGTTGCAATGGTGGCATAGAGACATCACGCCGCGATACTCAAAGGTCGTTTTATGGCCTCCCACTCGCGCAAAGTTTGGGAGTGGTTTCTCCAGCCGAATGGCCATCTTGAGATACCTGGTTCCCGTGTTGATACTTGGGCGGTCTTTATACCGTGCCTCTGCAATTCCTAACATGGTTCAATAGGACTTCAGGCCTATTGCGACCTTGTTGTCGGGCACATAACAGGGCAGGTACAGGCACGTGACGCTAGCTACCTGTCGTGCCACCGAGACAAAAGGGACCGTTCTGGTTTTCAGGCGGAGACCGCCAGTTTTCAAAAGGACTTCAACTGCTCGCGTCGAGTTGACGCCAACCTGGAAGTCGAATCCTCCGTGGTGCTAAACACTAGATTTCATGGATGCCGACCAGTGCTTCCATTGCATCGATTACCTCGTCCACCAACATCCCCGGCCGAGTGCGAACATTAAAAAATGTTCCTTGGGTGGCGGCATGGTGACTACCCGCGTGCCGTCCTCGCGCGGGCACTTTCTTCAGGGACCTGAGGTTCTGGCGGGGCGGAAACCAGCGACGAACAGGAACTCTGGCCTCTCGGTCGACTTGTCTGTTTTTCCGTCCTTAACGGTACTCCAAAAGATACCCCAAACGGCAGACCCCATCCGTAGCGCCCACGAATATTGCTCATAAATTTAACGTTCATACTTGTGCGATTGTCAATTAAAAAGCAATTATTGCACATATATGAGGCACCATAACAACACCTTGATGTTTTGTATGTGTGACTTTTTACTAGAAAAGGCACACACACGTAAGTCTAAGGACCGAAACGTTTATCACGCTGCGCTGACAGTGCAGCGCGATGCTCAAAAAGGCAAGTGCTTCCACCGCTTTGCTAAGTGGTTCTTCAAGAGAGAAAGGAAGAGAAAAGTGAGCCCCGTAACAGTCTGCTTCAGTGAGCGACACCTCAACAGTAGCTCTCAAGGGATGGGGGTGAGGAGGGATGAAAAGGGTAGGTGTAAAGGTGTAGAAAAGAGGAAGAGTCGTGAAGTGGTAAGCCAAAGAGAGGGACGCCAAATTGAGGGGATAGAAGAGATAGGAAAGACGGAAACACGGTCACAGGAGTCCGAGGACGAGGCACCACTTGCGAGAGCTCTTGTCGGTGTCGGTAAATGGCGTAGAGCAAGTCCAGTCGGTCAGAGCGACACTGTCATCGAAGGTCGTTGGCTTCAGGAGATGACGTAGGGCGAGTCCAATCGGCCAGAGCTATGCTGACGCCGGAGATCGCGAGGGCACAACCAGTCGGCGCGGAATCCAGCAAGCGAGTTTCCTTAGACGACATGGTAGTGGTACCTTCAGCCCGTCGCTTTGCGTTCTACATCTTCTCGCCTCCGAGACAGGCACGCATCTTTCTCCGCGGGCGCGCACGCCTTTCTTCGTTTTCAAAGATAACTGCCGGATGGCGCTCTTGTCTACTGTGCCTTAACGTGCCTCGATTCGCTCGTTAGCCTTCGCTGTACGGATCGATACTCTCGAACGCAGCATTTCCAGAATACAATTCACCGATTTTCTCACGCAGAACATCAAATAAACGTTTTGTTCACTCTCTCTATACGCGCAATACTATCGTCTTTCGACAATATCTGCGGTGAAACATGCAGATACGGGGCCAATTTGTTTTCTACGATTCGGATGGTGAGCTCACCTTCATGTAGAATGTCGGTAAGTGTTCACGTGTTCGTTGTACAACGACATGTGCTATACCCACTTGTGCCTATAAAACTGCTGTCCAACGGCAGCCCAACATCAAGCTCTTGCAGCATCGGATGACAGTCCTCGCGGTTCGGGCCAACCTTAGTTTTGAGCCGGATTTCAACCGCTACAGTGGCATGCTTTTTTGAAAGCGAAGAGATCGGTTGTTGCGGTGTGTTTGAAATTGTCGACGTGCTAAGAGTTTTTCTTCTGTCCGCAAATTCTCTATCTCTTTTTAAAGTGATACTAAGGAGAAACAAAGACTTAAGGTTGACGAAATGCACTCTGACAACTCTAATGCCATACCTTTGGTTATCATCAGTTCAATATTGGCAGAAAAAAATTAGGTATAAGTATAATTTTGAAATATCAGATTGAAATCTCCATGCTCACTTGAAAATTATCAATATGCATATTTTGTATTCTTGCAATATTGGTTCAATCAAATTTTGTGAAAACTGGCAGGATAGGTTTATGGGACCCACAGATAACAATTTACTTCACTTTTATGAAACAAAAGCTACGTAGGACCCAATAGGTGTCTTCAATATCTATGACCTCACGATGTTTAGTGCGGGAATTTCAAGGTGGCGCCTCCACGCGTACATTTTTTTTTCTTTCGCGCGTTTTGTCTCATACCAAGTTTCGTGTCGCGGTAAGACTGGTGTTTTGGAGATTGTGAAATAGTGTTCTACTAATATGCAAAAAATCATTTTGCTCTTGAGTGTCCCTTTAAGAACGTGGGTCAGTTGTGGTACGAGAACCATCTGGTTCATATACTGGAAGAGCGAGGCCTGCAGCACATGGAGTGTACGAAAGCCCGAAAAGAGTGAGTGCGGAAGCCGCGTAGGTGGTCTGAGTTTATGTAAATACTTTTTTTTCTGTCGTTTGACTCTGGGAGTCACGACTCAGGGAACAGGGTGGCCAGGGGCCACAGGCTTTGCGCAATGTACTGCTACTCGACCCCGGGATGTTCCGACTCCATCGCGTGGGCGCCGATTGCTCGGTAAGGTGCTGTGTGCAACGAGCTGAGTTGATGCCACCTCACACAGTCACTACTGCCTCTGATTTGATGCTGGTTGTTATCTAACTACTCGTTAATTTAAAACTCTACGAACCAAGACCGTGGTTACGCAGGTGCATCATCTCTCTCTCGAGGATTTGGCGCGGGCGTTGAGGGGCGTCTCTCGCGAGAGGTACGCGGCAATGATACCATAGTTCGTTGCTGCATGTTCCCCGAGGTGAATCGAATGTCGCCAATGCCGCATTCGCAGTAGACTGCATGTGTTAAGTCTGTGTGTATAAATTGAGCCATTTGGTCATGTCATAGTATAATTCCAAGATTCCTTTGGCGAGCTTCGACCACAAAAGCTACATACGTTATAAGTCAAAAGCTTGACCAGCTGTGCAAAATCGACATGTATTGAGGCTTCTGCAGCTTCCCCGAATGCCCGTCTTCTCGGTAACATTCGCCCATTGAGGGTCTTGAGGAACGCATCCCGCAAGAGCATTGGAGTGGCTGTGAGTTTTATCGGGTAGGGTGAGGGCGCTGTTGAAAATCCTTCCTTGAACTCCATGTTGAACTTATGGCCAGATGTTTAGAACATGTAATTTATGTACTAGCGCAGCCGTGAAGCGAAAAGATGTTCTGCTTTATAGCATGGCGAAAGAAATGGTATCAGGCCAATTATATGAAACTGGCTCGCCGCGTGGTTTTCCGGCTGCAGAGACGGCGAAGTGAACGGATTTCGGGTGAGTTTTGCCTCGTTCGCCTCCTTCGAAGCCACGTATGCATGATCCTTAAGAGCCGATTTCGGCACAGTGAGAGTTTGTTTTGGGGAAACTTGGTTCATAATCAACGTCTCCCCTTTGTGATTTCAATGCTAGCTGCCCTGACGCGATCACG
This sequence comes from Rhipicephalus microplus, assembly GCF_043290135.1. Classification (NCBI taxonomy): domain Eukaryota; kingdom Metazoa; phylum Arthropoda; class Arachnida; order Ixodida; family Ixodidae; genus Rhipicephalus; species Rhipicephalus microplus. The sequence goes on along the minus strand of NC_134710.1, from coordinate 166,728,350 downwards.
TCCCACCAGACAGGGCAAGAGCGTATGAAGAGGGTTGTAGCGAGAGGGTCAGGGGCACCTCGTTTTTTGTCCGAACGAGAACCACGAAGACTTCTTGGCGTACAGCTCCTGTATATTAGCACCTTCAATAGCTTACAGGGTAGTACTCAAACTTAGAGGCCTCTGCAAGTCAAGACAAAAAAAATTAAAAAAATAAAGATCAAACGTGGCGCGAAGCTAGCGCTTCACCCTTTCCGCTGTATATATTCAGCCGAAATAGCGAATATGCAGGCAAAGAAAACAGCGTCGTATTTGAGCACGGCCAGCTGCGGAGCTCGTCGTGAGGTTTTGACGAGGTGCGCAATTTACGTAACGGCCAGAACTGGCGCCGCCGCACTCCCTCGGTTCGCCGGCAAACAAGCAACTCGCGCGTGAGCGCTTTGGAACGTTCCTTCCAATATCCCCGCCGCGCTCCCTGCCAGCGCCGTTCTCTTCATGAAGAGAGAAGGCAGAGATGCTGCCGGCGCGCGAGAAGAAACAAGAAACGCCAAGACAAACGTCGCGCTGAGGCTTAATGCATTTGTCAATAACTCTTCCGGAGCACCACCTTTCCCGTCGAGCCCTTTTCCCCCTCGAACTGCCTCGAAACTAATGCGATGCTCACGATATTAGGAGAAAGAAAGGAATCCCGAAAGGGCTGTTTCCATTGCCTCCTGGTGTTCCCTGGTATGTATTTTTGAAACACTTGACTTTGATTACTTCTCGAAAGCTGTAGCGCTGGCTGTCGAAGGCTTAAAAGCATTAGCGCCCTTGTTTGTATGTACAGTATCCGACGAATGGCAACCATGGCCAAAATGGAGGTATTTTAACTCGTGCTTCGGCCCATAACAGCGCATTCATTTCCTCTCTCAATGAAAACAACTATAACCGGCCAAGCTCAGTCTAAAAAGAAAGTGAGGGAAACACTGTTCCACACGTCTCCATGCTCGGCCATTCAAAAACACTCGCGAATCCTTGTTTAGTTTTTTGAACCCACTTTCAACTATGCAGAAGCATCTTTTTTCATTACTTTTTTTGCGTAAGAGTTAGGGAAAAAAACAGCTCAGAGAGAGATGGGCAGGGCGTGGAAAGTAGTATTTTACTACCCGATTTCATCGCAAGGCCGACATTTCTTACTTTTCTCTACACTCGGACGACTCAAGCTTAAAAAACTTGGAAGTTTCGCGCTTTTCTCCATTTAAGTACGGTGTTCCAATCTTCATTTCGGGCAGGGCAATAAGGTCACTCTGAGGAATTTTTCGACTTTTTTTTTCCGGGCAATACTTTTTTCTCCCTAACTTCGCTCTTGCTCGATGGCGGCCCCGCTATTCTTTGTGTGCTACAGCTTCCCTCTCGTGTAGTTTTTTTATTTCCTAAATGAAGTCTTTTAAACTCGTATCTCGGACCTTCGTCACTAACTCCCTTTTACGTATCTCTGCTTTTGCTTTCTGCCGCAGTGGTTGTTTGCTGTATCATGAGATGTTTATTTCTTGATCGCCTAACTGTCCTAGCCTCTCGTGCGCGCCGGCGTCCGACGTTTTTCTGAGCTCCATCTAGTTCCATTAAGCCGACACCCTTTTAGGCTGGGGTTGCAGTTAATATTCGGCGATGGATTAATTAGCCGTCGGGAAAGTGTCGAGAGGAGTGCCCGTTTTGGGGAATGAAAAAAACTACCGACGCAGTGGGCCGGCCGGAAAGTAAAACGACCTAAAAGGGGCGCTAAGGGTGAGATGAGACTGAAATGGAGGGCTTGTAGAGAGAAACGGGGGAATTATGTCGAAACTGAAGACGAGGTGAAGAAAAATAGAGAGCGCGAAAGAGAGGGGAAAAAAGGGAGAGAATTATGCAAGTGTGCTCTGAGTACAACAGCAACGTTGTTACTAAGATCCGTTCATCTTTTTTTTTTAGTTCTCCACGTTCTTAGCAAAGGGCCAAGTGATGAGCTTGTTAAGTGCGCCTGTTCTTCTTTATTTATTTTTATTCTAATGTGTACACTCATATACCTTTTGTTTCAAGCGCCTCCCTCCATTTCCTCCTTTTGACCTTCCATCATTTTTGAGCACTCACACCTATGCCGTATAGTTTTCTTATTCGCTTAGAAGGGCTATTAACACGCTAAGAGAAGTGTGGCTAGATCTTTATTATTTTCCTCTCTGTGCGGGTCGGAAGGGCCAAATACGCCCCCCCCCCCCCGAAAAAAAAAACATCAGCGATGTTGATGGACGGTAGCTGGAAGTGACTTGATGGCTTCCATCTCACTGGTCCTCCCTATTCTCTTGCGATCCATTGACACGAGAAAGTTTCTGCTGTTTTGCTCATTATTTTTACCTTGCTTATATTCTTGCAGGGTAAGGGGGCTCGTTAATATACTCTTAACCCTTCCTCGTACATTTTAGCGCTGTGTCTGTACGCTAAGGCACTATCTTTCTTTCTTTTCTAGCTCTTCAACTCTCAGATTTGTTACTCTCGTGCATAATACGCCACGCTCCTCCTTTTTTTTTTTGTTCATACTGTATGAACAAATGCCTGCAGAGAAAGCTATGCTTTTTTGTTTACCTCTCTTAACTAAGGCAGTGCCCTTTGCACAAGATAGCTTTAATGCTTACAGATGAAGGATGAATTCGAAAAGTCGTTCGCGTGTAACAAAGGCTCACATCTGGAAGGCACATCATCCTAAATCCCGTGACACCCACTCTACTGAGCTGCTTTTATGCGTGTGCTAACTCGACTCACCAGTCATTTGCCTCTCGCGTATAAATTCGATCCCCCACTTGTTATGACCAGGGCAGCATAATTTCTGCAGCACTGCATCGTTTCAGCGAGAAATGGTGCAGTCTGTAACACAAGTGATCTACGAGTGAGTCGTCACAGGCGAGCGTAACTGTCGGCGCTTTCTATGAAGTATGTGAAGTGGGCATAGATATATATATATATTTTTAAAAGCGTTTCGACCCCTAAACCGTTGGAAATAAAAGTGAGACAACCACTAAGTTGTGTCTCATCACACACACACACACACACACATATTATATATATATATATATATATATATATATATATATATATATATATATATATATATATATATATATTGCTGGAAGGAGACTGATAGGGAGCCGACAGAGAGAAGTGGCGTGAAGCGAGTGACCTGTATACTCGGGCGAGGATGGGTTGCAAGTCGTCGCGAATGGCCCCGGCGTCGTCACACTGCTGCTATACCCTTGCGCCGCCGCATCGTGCCAGCGCAATCTGTCACCTGCCGCGCGGCCGTTCCTTCTCGCTATCCTCGACTATATACAAGCAGGATTGACGCCCCCTTCCCGCTTTTTTTTCTCCGTCTTTGCCGTGATGCGCTGTTTGGCTGCAGCGATGTGGGAGCGCGAAAGGCCGATGCCTCGGGGCCCCGTCGGTGAGGAACCCATGCAGAAATAACAGCGCAAGATACACGAAGGCCAAATTAGAAACTCGGTGCCCGCGATGAACAAAAGGCCGATGCGAGTGAGCGGATCAGGAGTGGAGAGGGAGAAAAACATGAAGGACGGTTCTGGGCAGCTGGTGTTTAGATGAAAAGGAGAAAAAGGGAGAGAGGAAAGTGAGATTGAAAGCGAATTCAAAAGCTTCTGAAGGCCTTCAGCTGCGGTGTTTGTGCTCTTCTGCTTGTCCTTGCTTTTTCAGCTAACCTTACTTGCATTTATCGCAAACTTCGAGGCTTGAGAAATATTGATGGCAGCCACGATGTGATACGCCCCTTTCGAGGGTGTATCTATAAGTAGAGCTTTCGTTGCTCTTCCTTTCCCGGCAACCTCCTCGCGATCTTTCTTTTCCTTATGGAACTGTGGGGCCTTCTATACACTTTGCAAAGATAATTGTAGAATAATAAGAAAAATAGAGAAAAATGAGGGATTAATAATGAGCGTACGAGAATAAAAGGGCGTATAAGAGATGAGAAACCAAGCGGAGCGTGGTCGTTGTATTTTACTGCTGATGTGTCGCTGTTTTTTCCTTCGCTAATATTATCAAAGGAAAAAATGTACAGCTGCATTAGTAAATATTCTATATATTCTGGTGGCTTAAGTAAAAAAAAATCATTTCATTTTTGTTGTTGCAGCCTTTCTTTATTTTTTATTACGGCATGTTATCAAGAGCTTAATCGCTAGTTGTTTTACATACATTAGAATAAAGTTACATAAATAACACATACGTAATGCTAAACAAATGCGACTGTAGATTCCCAGTGGTTTGACAAGGTTACATTGCCATAGCATTTTAACAAAAATCAATGATTTATTTAACGTGCTCAGGAACAACTTCAAGATCTTTGTGCTGGTGCACGAGAAAAATATATAAAAATACAATACCGACAGTCTAAAGAAAAAAAACACTTGCAAAACAGAGCAAATAAGTAAATACAAAAACTCAGGACGACAAGGTCTAAAATACAGGGACAGAACACGAGAAATGTTGGACAATGATAAATATACTGTCGCATGCAGCAATGCGCCAGGTTTGCTGAAAGACCAAACAGGATAAGCCATAAGGGGTTCCCCGGGGAGAGATACTTCGGCTTTTGCTTTTTATACTTTATATCAACGACATAGGCAACATCCCTTTCACTTAAAACATTATACTGTGGGACGAAGGTACCAACGTATTGTTTCTTGGTTTAGATGTACATGATATTGATCAAACCGTAAATTGCTGGTGGATAAACGCACAAAGATAGTGGATTCCAGCCAATCAGCAAGCATTAGTCATAAAGAACTATATTAAAAGGAATGACCTTAGCTGGTCTGGCCTCCGCGTAAATATTAGGACAATCTTCAGATCTGGTTTGAAATATGCTTGCTGCGAACACTGCATGCAGAACGGGGTGCAGCAGCAGCGAGTCAGTGTGCATGCTTTTACGTGTCTCGTTTTGCATTGCCGGCTGAACTCAATTGATCTGTGGGGTTTAACGTCCCGAAACCACCATTTGATTATGAGAGACGCCGTAGTGGAGGGCTCCGAAAATTTCAATCACCTGGGGTTCTTTAACATGCGACCAAATCTGAGCACACGGGCCTACAAGATTTCCGCCTCCATTGGAAATGCAGCCGCTGCAGCCAGGATTCGATCGCACTACCTGCGGGTCAGCAGCCGAGTACCTTAGCCACTAGACCACCGCGGCGGGGCAATATATAAAAAAATTGCAGTAAAGAATAAGAACTTGTGGAACGCAGTGATGCCAGCCATCGCACATCATTAGGTTTTTTTTTTATTTGTGGGATCTCTGTAAAACTGTGACTTTTCTTTTTCCCTTGCGTAACCAGTTACTCTGAAATTTTTTCCGTTGCACAGTCCTTGCTTTTACCGTTAATTCTTGGAGATGTTATAAGAAAAGCAGTATACACGTTAAAGAACCCCAGGTGGTCGAAATTTCCGAAGCCCTCCACTACGGCGTCTCTCATAATCAAATGGTGGTTTTGGGACGTTAAACCCCACATATCAATCAATTAATTAAAAAAAGCAGTATAGCGCTGGGATGAAAGAGAATAACCGAGGCTGGCCTCCACTGGAACATCTACCGAAGGGACGGCGCCAGACGCTGTGCCTTCTAATGGGAAGGCAGAGTGGTCTGCGTTGCACATTTTCCCGCCTCCGACGTTGCGTCACGTAAGTGGCGAGCGGCTCCCGCGATAAGAAGCTCCGTGAGGACACCTTGGAACAAAAGCGTTGAGGCGCTGGAATGCGACCGTCTAAGAGGTTACGAAATGACGGAAGCTGATAAATGCGCTTGCGAGCTGACCGCCATGTCGTCGCGCATTTCAGTTATTGCTCACGAGGGTCTGCTAGTGACATACAAGAAAAGAAACAAACGAAAGCGCTGTTTCGTGTGAATCGTTGTTCTTTTGTATTTTTTTACGCCTGCCGTCTTCAGAACATTGCTGATTTCGTACCATTAGCGCAGGCCAATGACTCCTACTTCGATCATTTAAACGTAGCAATATCTTTTGCCAAATGACTCGTTACATAACGAAGCGTTTCTGTCACGCGACATTGTATGAAGACGCGCGAACTGTTCCACATCTGTTAGATAACATTGTATCTGATCAAATATATGCCGTCTATGAACGAAAAAAAAAAACCTTTCGCCTTTCTTGTATAGAAGAAATATTTGATACATGCATGCGCTCTGTACGTGACATTGCACTGGCACACCTGATGACAGGAAGCCTTGGAAGAGAACTTATAAAGCCCACTTCCGCCCTTTTTTTAAGTGGCGCTCAAATAGAAATTTCAAATATTCGGCTTATTCACCGGCAGAGGAAGTGAAAGGCGCATAGGAGCGTGTGCTACGCCATACACATATAAACGACAAAGAAAAAAAAACGAGCACGTTGATGAAGATTGAGAGGTGCAATGAACTCTGCCGTATTCCGCATTTCCATGCAGACTTCGGTGATGTTCGTACCATGAAGGGAAAGTACAAAAATTCTACTACAAGTACTAAGCCGTGACTACGGATAGACTATACCGAGAATAAAGCCCTCCGGTTCACGGCTTCCGAAAAGCTTCCTACAAGACGGATTAGTTTAATATTAAACGGTTCATTCGGGTGTAGTGTGAGTGACGTGTACAAGTAGATAGACGGAAGCGTACTAGCCACGTCTACATGGTAGCGCCATGAAGTTTATTTCTAATACGCCTATTCTGCATGCCCGGTACATAGTATATGTTAGAAAGAAATAAATTATTGAATACATTTTAGAATAGATGTGCCCGAACAACGGAGATTGTTTTTCTGGTCAAGGAATATGTATATGGACATTGAAACTGACCAGCTCACGTTGATGACGAGGACAGGAAGGAAGAACACACCATGGCGTCACGGTGAGTGCTTTCTTTTTTTCCTATAGTCGTCATGGGTCGTCATGGTGGATCACGAGGTGACACTAAGACCAAGTTTATATATTTTATTCCAAAACCACGCTTTTAACAACCCATTAAAGTTACCAGAAACTAAAATGACGCAATCTTCCACCCACAACGGCAAAAAGACATTATGTTTACTTTTGTATAATTTATAGTGTGGCACATGGGTTTTCAGTGAACAATCGATCCACTAAAAGTTCTATTCGTTGGTTAGCCTCTGTTGCTGTTGTGGAAACTTCAGTGTCTTGCATGGAACGCATATTTTCATGGCCTACAGATTGAGCAAAGTGGTTGCGATGTCGACAAGAGGTCCTAGCTGCCCCCGTTTTTTCTCTTTTTTATGTGCGCGTGTTACCTAATTGTTTAATTTAGGTTTTTTACTTACTTCCCCATTGTAACATTCCTGACGTTAAGTAGGAAGTTTATCGTTGTCACTGATTGGGTGTGCCTTCTTTAGATGGCGTCGGTTGCTTCAACGGCGTGTCCTATTTATTTCTGCGCATTCCACAACGTTGCCAAACGCACTGGGTGGAACCCTATATATCTCACCACTTGGTAAGCAAAAACAAAAAAAAAATCAATGCGCCAGAGAGACGGACGAAACAAAAGCCTGCTGTCGTCACCGATTGTAGACATATATGGTGAGCCATCTCGATCGGTAAAAGGCCACATAGCATCTAGAAGGCATCTCTTATGGACGAAAAATATAGCCGAATAATGAAGACGTTCCACCTGCCTTTGTCTTCGTATGCTCGAACATTCGAGATGCGCATAGCGATAAAACGACAGCTCTGAAGGGCGACTGCTATTAAAACAAGCGCAAAAAATTAGATAACAAAAAGTGAGTCACCATAAAGGGGCTTTCGTGGCCGTTACACAAAACCAACGTGGGTACTAAATTTTAAGAAGGAATAGGTCAGGTGACAACAACGAGAAACGTTTTTAGAAGGACTCAAATTTACTTAAATAACGTTTTCTCACTTTTTCTGTAATCACCAGACAAAGCCAGCTTTTGCGCTTGGAACAATTTTTATCGCGCAATACTTCGAGGCCTGCGATGCTACATTTTCTTTCTTATGTGCCTACATTCACAGCTCCCATGCTGCTTCATCAATTGCACCATTCCCGAGGAATAGGAGTCACCAAGACTTGACTGTAACATAATAAAATGTCTCGCGGCATCATTGACAAGATTGTTCGGGGGTTTCCTAAAAATACAGGATGAGTTTAGCAAACAATGTTTCAAGTTATTCAAGTTAAAGTTATTCATTTTTGAAGTTAAACATACGAATTGTGCGTGGAAACTAAAATTTAGCTTCTCAAACTTGAGAATTTATTCCTTATTACTTTAATATTATTTCAAACAATATTAAGGATAATTATTCTTTCACTAGCACTAAAAAACAAGAAAATGAGCATGTGGACTCACTGACCCTAATTTAGCTGACCTCCAAGCTCTGACGTCATTCAGATTTATTTAAAGGTCAGGAGTATTAAATCCCGCAGGAATTATGGCGCTTAAATTTTTGTGCCAACCACAGCGAGCTGGGGAAATATTTGTGCATTCGGTGTGGTAGAAGACTTGTATTTGTTTTTTTCTTTACAGTGTCAATTTCTATGAAAGGGAACACGGGAACGCGTGGCGTGTGCGCTCCAGCGGCTGCTGGCAGCACGTTCAAGCGGGAGTGAGAGCAACCACAGTCTCTTTTCGCGTCATCTGGCGGCGAGGAAAACAACCATTCGTTGCATATATAGAACAACAAGTTGCTAATATAGAACCACAAGCTCTCACTTAATCGTCTTGAAGGGGGAAGTGGTCGCCATCTTGCCGCTGATTCCAGATCAGCAACGAACGGTTCTTTTCCTCGCCGTAAGGTGACGCAAAAAGAAACTGTGCTTGCTCTCCCTCCCACTTGAAGCGCTGCCAGCAGCCGCCGGAGCAACACATATTGTAGATGAAGGAGGAAATCAATTGGAAGGGTACGAAGCGCTAGGTTACATCCAAAAGGTAACAGCCGATTCGTTTCAAAAGAGCGTCCAGGGGATCTCCCCGGTGAGTAAAAGTGTGGCGGAGAAAGCAACAGAGGAAGAGCTAGTACTTGATAATTTCAACTGGAAAAAGGCCGAAGGAAAAATTCCAAAGCGCACTGCCGCGGGTTTAGATGGGATTCCCGTTAGCCTCATTAACGAACTAGGACATAACACTAAAGAAGCATTGTTAAAAGCAGTAGAAAAAAGCTTAAAGGACGGACAAATACCGGACAGTTGGCGACAAAGTAGAATGAACTTAAGCTATAAAGGCAAGGGAGAAAAGGACAAGATTCGCTCGTATAGACCACTAACCATTACATCGGTACTATACAGGTTGGCGATGCAAGCAGTAAAAATGAAAATAGAAACATGGGCCGAACATAACGATATTTTGGGAGAACTTCAGAACGGATTTCGAGTCGACAGGCGGTTAGACGATAACCTGTTTGTTCTCACTCAGTGTATAGAAATATCTAAAATAGAGAATAGGCCCTTGTACGTGGCTTTTCTAGACATCACTGGGGCATACGACAACGTTAATCAGGAAATTTTGTGGGATATATTGAAAGGAATGGGCATGGGCGACGAATGTATACAGCTTTTGAGGGAGATATACCGAGAAAATACAGTTTGCATAGAGTGGGAAGGAATGCGTAGCAAAGAGAACGTTGAGGTTAGCAGGGGGCTGAGACAGGGATGTCCTTTGTCCCCGCTGTTATTCATGCTGTACATGGTGAGTATGGAAAAAGCGCTAGAAGGTAGCAACATTGGTTTTAATCTGTCACACAAACAGGGCGGCATGATGATTGAGCAGAAGCTTCCAGGTTTATTTTATGCGGACGATATCGTCTTATTTGCGGACAGTCGAGATGATATACAGCAGCTGGCGAATATATGCGGAAGGGAAGGTGAAGCTCTTGGACTAGGATTCAGTGTAACGAAGTGTGGATTGATGGTATTCAATGATCCCTGTGATCAGACGGTGTCCATACAAGGCCAAGAAATACCGAGGGTAAGTGAATACAAGTACCTTGGAGTATGGGTAAATGAGAGTGATAGATACATGGAGGTACAGGAAAAAGCCTCGGCAGCAAAAGGAAAGAGGAATGCGGCAATAATGAAGCACAGAGCGTTGTGGGGATACAATAGGTATGAGGTGCTTCGAGGTCTGTGGAAGGGTGTAATGGTTCCAGGGCTTACTTTTGGGAACTCAGTGGTGTGCATGAGGGCAGAGGTGCAATCGGGAATGGATGTAAATCAAAGGACTGTGGGACGCCTCGCGTTGGGTGCTCACGGGAAGACGACAAACGAGGCTGTAAAGGGCGATATGGGGTGGGCAGGTTTTGAGGCGAGGGAAGCGCAGAGCAAAATAAGGTTCGAAGAAAGGCTAAGAAATATGAAGGAGAGTAGATGGGCAGAGAAGGTGTTCCGTTATTTGTATAGGAAGAGCGTGGACACACAGTGGAGAAAAAGAACTAGAAGACTCACTAGTAAATATACGGCTGGTATTGTAAGCCATATGTCAACAAAGAGCGTTAAGGGAAAAGTCAGGGAGGCGGAGAGGATTTACTGGATGGCAGCTATGGAGAAAAAACCGGCTTTGAGTAACTACCGAAAGGGCAAAAATGAAATAAGGAGGGAGGCATTTTACGATAATTCAAGGGGAAGCGCTTTACTGTTTGAAGCGAGATCGGGTTGCCTTAGAACGCGTAGTTATAAAGCAAGATTCAGTAAAGAAGAAGAACAATGCACATGCTGCGGGAAAGATAAGGAAACGGAGGAGCATGTTCTGATTGAATGTGGAGATATCCACCCAGGTGTACGTTTGGGCACGAGCCTACAGGAAGCCTTGGGTTTTAGGGACAACAATGGAAAGCTGAACACACCCGCGATTGAAATAAGTAAGAGACAGTTAGAGTATTGGTGGCAGAAAATTAGAGAGAAAGGACAAAAATAAATATTGGAAAAATAAAATATGGACAGTGTGCCGTAAATGGCAGAGAACTTAAGCTGAAAATTTACCTTTTTTTCCATTAAGATAGAATTTATCGAAGTAGAGGCATTAGGCCAACATAAAAAAAAGAAAAAAGGTTTTTTTTTGTCGAGCCTGGTGGCATACTTGTCGCCACCCCGTTATAAAGGGGACGCTCATAGCATCCATCCATCCATCGGAGCGCACAGGCCGTGCGTTCCCGTGTTCCCTTTCATTCAAATTGACACTGTACAAGTCGAACGAAATATCAGCGCTGCAACACTGAGTATTAAGAAAATGAACTGGTGCACCAATTCAACTACATTTTTCGGATAACTAAAGGCAGTGTATCACCAAATGCTCTTGTATATTGTGCAAACGATAAGCTAATTATTACAAGAACCAAAAATAGGGGATACGGACGCCCCACGTCATATTTGTTGTTCAAGTGCTCCTTAGTGGTTTCTTGCTGCCTTTTATCGCCCGAGTGGAGATATTGTACGCACAATGCAACGATAACTTTCTGTTCTGTCAGTCTTGGTAACAATCCGGCGTGCACACAGTGGACGGGAAAATGAAAGGCAAGAAAACAAACAAGCCCGCTTCTTTGTCTTCTCGCCTTCCGTTTCCCGTTCACCGTGTGCGTGCCGAAGTGTTGCTAACAATGTCTTCATACCAACTCATCCAACTTTCCATCATGCTACATTACATTCTTGCTTTGTAATCAGGTAGTATAGCGTTGTGAGTAGCCCATAATTTCAAAATTGATTGCTTGATTTGTGGGGTTTAACGTCCCAAAACCACCATATGATTATGAGAGACGCCGTAGTGGAGGGCTCCGGAAATTTTGACTACTTGGTGTTCTTTAACGTGCACCCAAATCTGAGTACACGGACCTACAACATTTCCGCCTCCATCGGAAATGCAGCCGCCACAGCCGGGATTCGATCCCGCGACCTGCAGGTCAGCAGCCGAGTACCTTAGCCACTAGACCACCGTGGCGGGGCACATAATTTCAAAATTGATTACACGGCAGTGGCTCTGCATTTCCTAAATTCACACAGTTCTTTTCAAAATGGTGGCACTTGCAGATGGGGGAGGGGTTAGAAACAGCTGCTTTCAGCTGAAATCTCCAGCTAAAACTTGCATTGAGTGATCTTTCCTTTTTCGAGCGCGAATAACCATACTGAGCTCTTTATACCTTGAGCTACGATAATTAACTAAATATAGCAGGGCGGCCGCATCATGGCTTTCGTTATGACTGTATGCTTTCATGAAAGAATCGCACACGTGGAGGCATGGCAGTGACTGTAATGCCTATTTGCGGCTGAATGAAGCCACATCATCGGCTTCATAGATCCAGAAGTGCAGAGCATTTATCCGTAATGGGACCGAGCAGCTTGAGATTCCAGGTTTTAGAAAACTAAAATAAAGTGAACCCCGACTAATTGCAAGAAAGGGGAGGATTACTTAAACAGAGAAAATTCCAAGGTAGGGTCAAAAATGTATTCGCAAAAGCAAAGATAAAGCTACGTAACATGGTTTAAAGACAAAGTGGCGAGTTCATTAACAGGCAGAGAGGGTAACCAAAAGACGAACTGCTGGTTCACTACCTTGCAGTGAGGAAAGGGCAAGGGAAGAAAGAAAGAGTCTGTAAAACAGTATGCATGACATTTAGGCCAAATACTAACAGGTCGAAGAACATACATTAAAACTTCTTTTGGGGTGATAGTTCGTTGATGGCAGTGAGGCAGTAAGGTAGCGCGCACACCCACAAAAGAGAAGACATGAACACACAGGAACTGACTTGAAACTGATTTTTAATGGCAGAATGAAACGCACTTGATATAGTCAGGCAGCAAAAAAGACAGATGGATAGTTAACTAGGTTTTTCAGCCCACAGCACGAACGATGCAAAAACCCAGCCAATGAATATTCGCAACAAACACGTGATCTTAGATTTTGTTTGTTTGCGATCTAAGACCCGAAAACCGCATCCAGCCGATGAAACTCGGTATCAACGAGGGTAAGAAATGGGGCGCTACTGCACTTGTCATCGAGTTTCTCAATATGATTTGCGTCTAAATTGATATGTACATAATTGTTATCAAGCTTTAATTGCGCGACTTATTGAAAGGTTTGTCATTTTTAAGCCTGACGTGGTTAAAACCCACCATTTTATTGTGACTTAAATTTTATGGACACTCTTCGACTGTATTTTGCCGCCGTCGTTTGCGTCGGCATAGGCGACTACCCTCACACACCGTATATGTATACATATCTCGATATATGAAAATACAAGAAAAAGCAATCCAAAAAATGCTCCGGTGCGTGAAATCGAGCGTCCGACCTCTTGCTCGCGAGTGCGTGGCATTCGTGAGTGCGTGATCTATGAAGGAGCACCTGCTTGAACGTACAAACGGCAAGCTATTTATATCTACCACTTACTAGCTGTTGGCGATGCCGACGTCGGGGGAACTATCGTATTTTCACCATTACCAGCGAGATGGCGCACTGAGCGCGCGTTGCCACATCGTCACGACGCGGCGACGCGGTGACGTTGATATTCCATGCGTATTCCATGATATTCCATGCGTTGATATTCCATGCGTATATTTTGCCCCGTGGAGGGTGGGGAGGGGGAGGGAGTGTAGACGCTCACGCGTGCGCATGCTTATCTCGCGGTGGGGAGAATCGTACGCCTTGGGCTTTCTCCGGAACGGCTCAGTTGTAGTTACCGCCCTTACGGAAACGCCATACATGGCCCATATATAAGTTATATCTGGCCATATATAAGCATATATGGCAGCATATGTGGCCATATATAGGCATATATGGCAGCATATGTGGCCACATATAAGCATATATGGATGTATATCTGGCGGAGTCTGTTCATGTATGGGGTTATATACGGCCATATATGACGCGGTTGGCCCATATAAGGAGTCAAATCTGGCCAAATAAGGCACGGCCACACCATATATAACATATCAAGTGGATCCTTATATGTGGAAGTGCTCTCTTATTTGGGATGAACCACGTATATATTTAGCAACGTGATCACACTTTTATGTGAATTGTAATATATAACAATTTGTACACAAAGCTGACCTGCTTGTTTTTCATAACAATAGGAGTATTAAATATATATGTTGTTTCTGCCATGCAAAAAAACCGAAATTTCAGGTCAGCTTCGTGTACGTGATAGTTGCAACTCAGTTGAATGCATATATGCATGCATTCGTGTAATTTAACTCGTACATTTTTCATAGCATTTAGGTTTGAAACAATAAGTTGCAATTAATACGACGTAAATAATGTATACAAGAGCAGACATGTTTTACGAGGAAGGAATCGTGTCAAGTCACAAAACGTATTAAAGCTTCCGAACCTCGCTATTATTATAGAGCAATCCTATACAGTATTATGTAAAGACAAAATGCATGCAACTTATATTGTTCACATTAATGCATTGTTTAAAGTGGCAGCAAGAAAGAGTAATTTCAATGCACTTTTAGCTTCCACATCGGTGGACAAAATTTCTGATTATTTGAAAGTTTTGATGGCTATATGCTCCCTTCATATAACAAGATTTCTCTTAACCCTGTTGACCACTCATCTGCGATTGCTTTCAGCAGCCATTTACTATAATTGCATGCGCAGTGCAATGTTTAAGGGAGTATTTTCAAAAACAAAAAGAACTTACGTGAATCCAACTTGCAGGCACTATTATGATTACATTCAAGATGGAAGTTTTACTAATTTATTGCAAAAATACATCTTGCGTTTCCTTTGGCTACGTATAATGTTCCTGGCTGTGCACATAGTAAATTTATCGAAAATTTTATGATTGCACAAGTGAACAAATAATTTAGTGTAATGTTTGCAAGCGTCAAATAAATCTCACGTCATAGACATGTACGTTAAGAAAGGTGCAACTGACTCACACCTGATACATATTTAATGGACCATGTAATGAAATGCTGAAGCTTTATAGCAACATTTAACGTAGGCTGCCGAATTCACAAAACTTCTATTTTGTGTCGGTGTGTCATTACTTAGTCGAGGTCACTAAAGCGCACGTGCCATCATCAGGATTAGCCTAAACATTGCCTTGCGAATACAATTAGTATGACACATTTTTTGCGGGCTGGCGTGATACCTAAGCCAAACTCTACATTATGTAAACAGCCCCTTGTTGTGCAGGCGAGTAACGATTCAAACTGCTTGCGAACATATCCTTTCAACACCAACACGGTAGTGCACTTATTTATAAGATATGTATGCCGGTACATACCCACCGAACTTCGCAAGTGCACACTCACGTATAGAGATTCATGGGCACCCGGACACTGGCATTTCAGTCAATGTGGCTAGATATTTTCGGCCATGTCAGAATGATATGAGTGTATTATTATTATTATTATTATTATTATTATTATTATTATTATTATTATTATTATTATTATTATTATTATTATTATTATTATTATTATTATTATTGTTGTTGTTGTTGTTGTTGTTGTTGTTGTTGTTGTTGTTGTTGTTGTTGTTGTTGCTGTATTTCGCAAAACGCCCAACAGCAAATCCATATGCTGTCATACTGCGTCGTTATGTAAGTTTTTTGAGATCAGTTATCTTGGTGTTCTTTTTGATAGCATGCTGAATTTTTTCTACTTGCATTAAATGTGCTGCCATGCGAGGCCTTCATTCTCTTCCTGTTGGCTCAACATCTCGCGAGAATCCGGTTCTTTTACAGCCTTCTACAAATTGTACACCGCGATATGTCGTGGTCAACTTGAGTACATATGCATATTTGATTTGGAATGGCCTTGCTAAATCCAGCAGTAGCGCCACTGAGTGAGTCCAGAAAAATTTCATAAGTATTTACCCTCATCGTTTCACTAGAATCCTTTCAACACTGCTAGAATATTATATTTGCCATCAGTTAACGGCCGGCAAAATCGCGCTGAGCTGTTATTTCTTTACAAGCTAGTTCAGGGTGAGATATTCTGCCCTTCTCGGTTGTAATAATTTTGAAACTCCGCGTAAGTTATCGAGAGAGAATCGACCGTTGCATGTACCTGCCAGCTTCTTTCAACACTCTATCCTTTACAGAATACCGAGTCTATCTAACGTCAACTTTCTCAATTCGTTATGTTTTTCATAGTCTACAGTCATTTTTTTTTGTCAGTGAGGGCTGCCCTGTCCTAACGTAGCTTTGCACATGCACAGATTCTTCCCTTTTCCGTCTTTCAGGAAGCCTTCGCCACGGTTATGTATATTCTACATTATTTTTCAGTCCCATTCCATGAATATCTACTCTTTTATTTGTTGTTTCCATTGTGCGTTGATTTCTTTTCGACTGCTCGTTTTTGCTCTTTTTTTGCATTTCTGTGGACAGTCTGTAATGTATTGTTTGTTTTTGTTTTCTTTTCGCGCGCGCCAGCATGAAAGACCCTATGGTTGTTCTTGGGTAGGTTAAAAAATGATTGATTGATTATTGGTTGATTGAATATTATTATTATCATTTTAAATGCTTGCGAAATAAGATGAAAATTCCGCTGAAACGCGTCTTCGTAGCCAGCGTACACGAAGCAGCGATTTCAGCTCCACGGAATGCCTGTCTCAAAGGTCTTGCACGTGCAGCTTTCTGGGCCCGCGGGAGGAAGTTGAAGTCCATTGTTCGAAAAAACTCGCCTGACTGCATTGGTTGCAAGGGGTGCGCACAGTAAAAAAAATACAAAAAAGGGCGCCCGTCGGATGAGTGGACACTTCGGAGAAAGTTGTTCGAAGAAGCGTGGCGCGTAGGCACCATGTAGCCCTGCCGTACGTGGCTTACAACAGTCTGTCGACAGTCGACACAGCAGGAAAGAGAGTGCCGCGGCCCATTTCAAGTAACGACGAAGAAAATAGTTTGCACAAACATTCAGTCGTTTGGTAATAACATTGCGTCAATAATAGTTAAAAAATGAAACGTCGTTCACCAATAAGCTCAGGAAAATTTAGTTCTAGTGAAAAGTGCGTAAATCATTGATCTCAAGGAGTAATGTAGTATCCATTGCAATATTCATTGTCAATCCTGCGTGCACTGTATCCTTCCGCGTCATTGTTGTTTTTTTTTGCCCGCCGGAGTCATGGGTGCCATGCTGATCGAGTTTGTTAATTTTCATTCCTTTTGATCTTATTTCGTGTTCAACTACTGCTCCAATTTACACAAGATAATCGCGCAGCTCTCAGGAATCTACTTCGCTGTACGTGGCGAAATTGTGGACGGACGTGGAAGTGTTTTTGTGTGCGTGTGCGTCTGTACGCTGCTGGATTGGCGATCGTCAACTTTTCGTGCGAGAAGAAAATGGATACCCACGCTTGCGGGCAAGCGTTGCTTCAAAACTTCTTCCTAAAGCAGTACGAATGCACGTGGTGGCTTTAAGGTGTGAATAGGTTATCAGGATTAACAGACTCCTTGAAAGACAAGTCTCGGTTAAATGTTAAGGTAAGTTCATCATTTTCATTACCTTCGCACGTTGTTCATAAATATTATGATAACTCGAAAACATACCACATTGCATGCTTGCTGAGTAAATAACTTTATGCTAATCGTGGTTACGACATTAGGCTGTTTTGTTTAAGCGATACGACAACACTTTCTTTTTTTTTTCCCTTGATCCAGACAGTGCTCTATTTAATCAAAAAATCTACGCCAGGAAAATGTTGGTTTTGTGCCATTGTACTTTTTATAAATATATTGATGTAAATATACTTGTGTCTTATTTTTCTCATTTTAACGCTTGAGGAAAATCTAAGGATAAATTACAACTTGCGCAATTACAAATAAAAAAGAGTTGCATATCTCAAACTCCAAGGGTGTCATGAGATTTATGAGCCCACGTTTGAATTTGTCTTGCGTTTGAATTTATCTTTCTTCGTCTACGTTCTACTTGTTTTTATATTTACGTGTGTTTTGATAAGGACACGCAGTTAAAATTTTGTTGCTAGTTTGATTCTTCAAAGCAGGGTGCTATGTAACGGATCCAAATGGAAAAACTTAAGAATAGCCCGTAATTTAGTTTCCGCCATCTACAACCAGGGTGATATAAGTGTAAATTTGACTGCAATGCGTATATCACAGGCGACATTATCGTTACTGATGTCGCAAAATCGCGTGGTTATCTTGAGGAACTGCGCATACCCGCATACATAGTTACACAAAATAATGTGATGTCACGTTTTAATCCGTGAGCACTGTAGATAGTTTTACGCAAGCCGACAAATAAACTGGTATGATGCATTAGGGCTTGCAACGTGTGAAAAAACTGGGGGACCGTTAAGCTCCGTTTTTCACAGTTGAACGTGATAGCAGTATCGATCCTGTTTCTTGTGCGTAATTCAATAACTTAGTGTGTACTCTTTATTGCATGATGCTACTTGAACAAATTTAATTGTGGAATAGTACTGTGTAATTGAGAAGGTTGAAAGTGTCTCAATGAAGGTTTCGCACATGGCTGCATTTTGTGTAAAAAAGGGGTAACATAGTTTAAAGAACAAGAAATATTATGTAAAACTGAGTTGCGCCAAAAAATTGAAATACAAAAGGAAGACACCTAGACGCAGCACCCACTGACAACTGAAACATTGTTGGAGAAAACAGACATACGTATATATGCGGTTACGAGAACACGTGCGGTGAAAGAAAAGGATTAGATGAGCAGACAGATTGTATAAATGATGCGCTTCCAGGAAAGCTACCTCAGTAGCAAGCAACATAAGTGAGAGTTACGTGACACATGAATCCCCAGCTTTGTTTATGAAATACGCCTCTCCGATTTCCCGCGCTATACCGTGCCACTGAATTTAGCTTTAACTACCGTATTCCAAACAAGGGCGCGCAGCCACACTCTCCACACTATGATGATTGGTTAAAGAATGGTTGTTAATTCCTTTAAAGAAGCTTTGTGATCTACAATTATATCAATAAATTCTAAATAATACTTCCCACACGACAGCGCAGTGCCGTCCACCACACTATGTCCACACTGTGAAAGAAAATGATCAGATGTCTGCTCATCTAATCATTTTTTTCCACCTCACGTGTTGTCGTAACCGCATACATATGTCTGTTTTCTTCAATAAAGTTTCAGTTGTTAGTGTGCGCTGTGTCCAGGTGTCTTCCTTTCGCACTTCAAATTTTTTCGCGCAACTAAGTTAAGATGAAGTACCAACTCGCCCAGCAGAACGTGCTTCTCAATATAATGTGTGTAAAATGTTATAGAACTTTATGCACCCACTACGCAGTCGTGAGGAAATACGTGCAGTAACCAGTGTGCCTTTTGTAATGGTTGGCTGTCTTTAGACCGCGAAGTCACGTTGGTAATAACGTGTTGTGATGCTTGATGACAATGCACGCTTGTATCATGCAATATAGCTGCGATATTAAATGTGTTGTGAAACCTGCATGCAGGATACATGTATTTATTAAGCATGACAGTTATTTTCCTTGCATTTACAACAAGAGGAAGTTATTCATGCTTTATTTCCAAGCAGATGCATAGCTGTGTTGTAGAGCACTTGCATGCCATGCAAATTGCCTGCATGATTTCGATCATCACTCAAACCCGAAAATTTATAATATTTGTTTTATTTGCATTCTCTCAATATTCGATCATTGACAAGACGATTTTTCATGGAGAGCCACCGATGCCTACACCTGAATTTCTGCAGAATGAGCTCTTTACCACTGTTACGTTAATGATGCATTATTGGCAAAATGGAAAGCGGATTACGTTTACAAAGTACATTTTTAGTGTCCCGTTGGCAAGAAATATTGTTAAATGCCTCCGTTCCCACGCGCACAGAGACCTATAGACACCAGTTTTAGCAGTCGTTCTATAGGTCATTAGTCACAATACTTGTACATAACAAGCTTGCATACCAATCACTTTCGACCGAACTTTTTAAAAGTTGATTATCAACTCATTTAAGTTATTCAATGCACACGCAGTTCATACGGTCAATAGCAAGTCATATTTCGTTTTGACTGACCATGGACGCTCCATTGACACACGAGAAAAGTTTTAAACATAACACACTGTGAAAGATATCTTTACGAAACTCAAATTGGGTTCTTTTATGCTATTTATTTTTGTCAAGTCGGAATCGATAAAGCGGAATATTTACTTGCACCGTACTATGTCTCAGACCGTGTTGACCATAGGTTCAAGATAAGAATAATCGCATGCAAGACTGACGTGTTTCAAAATTATTTGTTACCAAAAAAATTACAAGATGGAACCAGCTGCCTTCTAGCATTGCCTCTACACTCCCAAATATTTGTTTTATTTCATGTTAGAATTGTTCCGATTTATATGTTAGAACATGTTCTGATTTATATATGAATTTCTCTTGCAGATTGTGATTCAGGTGACTTTGATTATTTGTTTGGCTGACTATGTATTTTTTGTATTCTACTTTTCGTAAATGCTCCCCCAATGTAATGCCAATTGGTGCTGTGGGTAATGAAATAAATAGATAAATAAAAAAGTGTCGATAAGTAAGCAATAAATTTAAGCACAAAGAATGTATCTCTTCAGGAAAAGTGGACTAACAGTGACATGTGCCCACCACAAACTTTAAATATGATGCGAAGTTACATTTTAGCAAATTGTTGTTGAGAATAACTTGAGATATATTGAGGATAACTTAATTGAACAAGAATGTTCTTGGGTATGTACCGCCTTTGTTTTGGAGATAATAGTGACTGCATGCAGACCTTTCAACAAACAGGTATATTTCTAGCTGAAGAATGATTTGAGCAGCTACATTTTTTGCCGGCGACACAGGCTGAACTAATATAGATGAATCATTTGAATGGCTTTATATAAAGGTATCCATATAAGGCCATATATGAAAGCATCCATATAAGACCTTATATGGATGCTTCTATATATAGCCATATATGGCCATATACAGCAGCACCCATATATGGGGATATAAGGCCCATATATGGCTATATCAGGATTCGAACATATCAGTTTATATACGGCCCATACATGGGGATTCCGTATATGGGCCAGATATGCCCAATTCCTGATGTAGCCATATATGGGGATTTTTATATAAGTCCATATATAGGATTTTTGTAAGGGCGGGCGCACAAAGGTTATATTCGCTCATTGCATAATCTCGGTTTGCGAAAAAGGGCGCGATTTTCAGACACAGTAAAGTAACAACTGAGACACTTATTTGGGTTCATCTGTACCTGTGAGTACGTTTCGTGCGTCATTTGTGCGTAAGCGATGCGGGGCACGTTCCGATCTGCTTGACATTCTTCACGTGACGTTCCAATTTGTTGCTTTCGAATTCATTGCTTCACCTTTCTGGCAAAGCTGTGACTTTTTAGTAGACAATCGATAACCAGCGAATTCATTTGTGCTCTTCTTTCTGTAAGACTATCAATTAGAACAAGTTATCGAGTTTGCGCTTTTTTCTTTCAAATATATTGATGTGTCTGTGACTATAACATTGCCCTACTCCCTTCTAAGTGCCCCTTTGCCTATTTATTTCATTCTAGTTTATTACACAGCGTAGGTCTCCACACGAACAGCTTTGTTGCATGTTGCTCTGTTGCATTTAGACGCACGGTTACGTAGTCGCCTCGCCGTTTTAGTTTGAAGAAACCATCTTTTTCTTCCTCGGAAGCAATATGCCTAAGATTCATTGAAACGGTTATCTTACATACTGTATTTATGAACAGGGAGGAGCCCACGCGATTGTTTTCTGTTAAGCATAATCATGCGAGAATGACGGGCGATGATAACTAGAGAAAGCGAAGTACACGTGAATGTAAAGCACTTCTCTGGAAGAGGTAATGTGTTTTGGCAAGTTCGTGAATGCCACAATTACAGTCGAAAATGCGAAATGAGTAGTATTTAACAGTGCATAAGAGTACGAGGCAAGCAGAGAAAAAAAAAGACAAGATAACTCAGTGCTATAGACATGCCAAGAATGACATCTGTTAAGAAACAGACAAAAAAGAGTAAGTAAATACAAAATAAAAGCCTACCAAAAAAACGCCCTTCTTTCTTATTTCAGCCTTTTCTCTGTTACTCTTTATGACAAAAAAACAACCACAAACAAATAGAAGTTTATAGGAGCCCAGGAAGTTCGTCGCACATGCGTCTTTGATTGAAGGCATTCACGCCGAAAACGACTGCGATAAGTAGTAGCCCCTCGAGCAATGAATGCAACTTCCAATGGATTCCACTTGTCTGCTAGAGACACAGTAGCATAATGCAGGAAGGAGGAGAAAAAGAAAAAAAACGTAAAAGACCACGAACGAAGATGTAGTGGTGGCGAAAGACTTGATTCAATGCTCCGTTGAGCTCAGTATCGTGTAGATTGTTAGACGCTGGCGCAGTAAATCTGCCCTGTAGTTTACAAGATGGGAAACAGTCTAGTAAACTGCCTCCCATTGAAAAACAGGACCTTAGAGTCAATTACACCAAGAGTGTAGCATTTTAGGAGTTACCCGAACGGTACTGCTCGGAGGGTACCATTATCTTTTTTTTTTTTCTGCTCAAGCAGCTTTCGCAAACAGCTGCTTAGCCGGCCAATTACTTTCTTTGGAATTACGCAAGAGACAGTGTTACACGCCCCACGTTGGTGTGCATCAGCGCGAAGAAACCAGCAGGATAAATGTATTGGGCCATAGAGATTTCGATACTGGGCAGCACCGGCTGCAAAACGACAAGAATTGCGTTGGGCGGATGAATAACGCCTGACTTCTTTTATAGCTATAAGCGCACGAACGAGTATTAAGCACCACATAAAAGCAGGTGCTACATATTTGTGTTCATCTCTGTTCCACTATGATGTATTTGTGTAACCATAAATAAAAAAGAGCGAACTATTTCGTTGTTTAGACTGCCCGTTGTGTACATCGTCGAGAAACATTGGACAGAACAAAAGAGCAGTGCTACCAGAAAATCCCGCCGCATCAGAATTTTGTGAACGGTTTCGAGTGTGAAAACAGAAATGAATATTTAGGCCAGTGCTCCTAAAAAAAAACAGTAACTTTCTCCCGTTAAGGCAATGGTCGAGAGAAGGTGGGTCACCTGCAAAATGTTTATTTTCAAGAGCGATAAAGCATATCTGCGGAAGATATGACTTTTGCAACCCTCCCTCCAAGGCTTTCAAAATTGAATAGAAGATCCGCTCAGCAATACGCTTGAAACGCTGCATCATATATGTCTTATATGCGAGCTATGTGTAGCAGAAAGAAGGTAAAATGCGTGCCACTGGCACAATGATGGTAAAGCGAAACTCAGCCGATGGAGCTCAGAATAAATTTCGAACGAGACTTGTACGGCAGTTCTTTTCCCTGATCCGTGCACCGAGCATGCGCAAACGATGTAGCTCTTGAGCTTCCGCTGGGTTTTATTCACGTGGTGGTTCCTCCGGAGCTCCTCCGTCAAGACTGCCGTAATCTTGGCGCAGTCATAAAAAAATTCGCCACCGGAATCTCCGTATCTCTTCGCGGGCTCGTATTTTAATGCGCCGCCGCCGAGGGATAGGTATACGGTTCACTACCCCGAACAAGCAGTGGCACACCGCGCACACACAAAGCGGCTTGTACCAACTGTACGGCTCAATCGATGCAGGGGCCCCCGAGGACGGGCATCGCTAGTGCTCTATAAACGACTGCTCCGCGATGTACGATTTGCGTCCCCCGACAGCGCTGCCCACGGAGATTGATCATCCCCGATTGTCGCGCATAAAACTCGCCCGTCGATCGGTGTAACGACTCGCGTTTTCCGGCGGCTCATGTATGGATGAGGAGACACGGCCGCCGCCTCCTCTCGCAGATCGCGCCCGTTTCAGAAAATGGGGTCGTCGTTAATTCGGCAGCATTTCGGGGAAGCTGTTGTCTAACGACGTATCTAAGACATTTGCATAATGAACAACCTCTCCCAACTGGCGCGCGCTCACTCCGAGCTTTTACTTGACGTGGCAGCCGAACGAAGCAAGCGAGGGCCGACGCATGAAGACGCGGCGACTGCGCAGCTCAGCGTAACCGCTTCATCACTCGGTGAAATGTGTTGCCCGTCAGAGATGTCGGATGCGTGCAGCGACGGTTCCCCCACTGTATGTTGTTTCAGAGAGGCCCACATGGCAGCAATTTTGAGCACTATTTTAGAAGAGCAGACGCATCTCTTGCATAATACGGCGAGTTTATTTGACGGTGAGTTGAATACATGGGGACTAGATGTGTCGTGTCAGGGGCTGTGGACGCCATGCCAGTAAGAGGTGCGTTGAGTGCGTGCGGAAATTATGTTCTGATATGTAATTACAATACTTTGGGCCACTGAATTTTTAATGTTGTATGGTTAATTGGCCTTGTGGCGATGCAGATGATTGCGCGATCAGTACTAGTGAGCATTTTAGGGAATTTATTTATTCTGAAAAGGAAGTAGCAGAGGTCGCTGTAGAAGGCAGATTTATAATGAGACCTACTCGAGCGTTCCGATCAGCTGGTCTGGAAGGCAGGTGACCGCCAGTGTTTAAGCTAGAATGTATTGTGAGTAAAAGACCTGACGTGCAATATTTGCAAACCACAACGTCGATGACCAACGAATGTGTTCACTGCTATCATTCTAACGAGAGCGTTTGCTTCGCTGGCCATAAGTTGGCCCAATAAAACGATGAATTTTTTCTAGTCTGGCTGCGACACCGTTTATACTGGCAACCACGGGACTATAGACAGTTATAGTTTAGCATTAGCGTGATAGCGTAGGTCAAGGGAATGGCGTTGCCGTGGAGCAAACGTTCGCTTAATCTGCAAAAAAGAAAAAAAAAAAGATTGGCTGGGCATCTGCGTGCTTTCATAAAATTTCGTCGGAAGACGATAATCTTTTGTCTGGAGGCGCGGAGTGACATATGGACGCCACCTCGCAGTAATTTCAGGAAACAAAAGCTTGTACAGATACCAGGGTAACTGGAAGGTGGCAGCACCATGTCTTCGGCAGAGAGATTTTTTTGCGTAAGGCACCGCCTTTTCAGTAAAGCTTAAGAAATGCTCATTCCTTTTTTCATATCGTCGCATTTTCAGCACTGCGTAATAAACAAGAGGGTCTTTGAAATTGCGTATCTATGTATTTTCTTTTAAAGGAATACATCAACGAATGCGTACGTATTGGTGTGGCGCCTCAGATATGCATAATATTTGCTTTTTTGTTTTTTTTTATTGGCAATACTTACAAGTATGAACGCAGCCACAGTTCAGGATCGCTGGGCCTTCAGCAAGGGCGTAAACTTTGGCCGAGAGGTTGAATCATGTCACAGAGAGACAGACAGACAGATAGACAGATAGACAGACAGACCGAAATTTTTATCTTAGAGCATTCCTAAAAAAGGCTATCGTCTTTAAAAAGCTCTTGTCGACACAGGGTACTGGGGCTAATTGTCATTGGATAGCCGGTTACTTGCTTCGTGGAACATGGTCGCAGCGGCGTCGGTATGAACGGGACGAAGAAAGAATGCACAAAGGACGAATATCCTGTGCGCATTTTTCGAAAGACGTAGTTTCGCGTTTCTTCTCTGCATATTTTTTCTTTGTACCCTTCTTACCAGAGTGAATATAAGGATGTTATTGGGACGTTTCATGAAGAAATCGTTCCTTATAAAATCTTGCTTTTGCTAGTCATATACATTGTGTTGAGCACGATGGACTGACTAAGAGCAGGCAAGCTTCCCTTCAGATGTACGGTCATCTGTTGCCTACAACGCTCCACTGCTGCCATATATTGTAAAGTGAGATCTTGAACTTATTTAGTATATGAGGGGATTGCTTACCACTGAAACTCCAGGCCATTGTTCCCGTCTTGTGTTCGTCTCGGGCTTCCACGATAATTCCGGGCCTTTGGAGTGAACACTCTTTACCTACTTCACCTTCCATTTCTTTTTGTGCTCCTAGCGTCGTTTTATGTAGGCTAGTATTTCATCGAGTTTTTATGTCGCATATTTAGCTGGGTGTTTACTGGCGTGGTTCCCCGGGTGGTGGTCGCACATCCTTTTCCTCGTAATCACTGCTACCACCTGAAATCCCGGGCGATTCTGCGGCATGGCGCCTGCCTCGAGGGAATGACCAGCCCCTCATGGTCCCTTATGTGTGCGGCGTCAATACGATTCGCCTCGCTGTGCGACGCTTTCCTTTCTTATAGCCGGTCCCACAACTGCGAGACAGACACTGCAGACCTTTCATCACGTCGTGATTGCCCCGGGGCTTGCAGCAACGTACCGTTGTGGTTGAATCAGTGCAGAGATTATCTGGCAGGGTTTTTTGCCTGCGTTTTTAGTGCAGGGTGCGTGCCAACCCGGCCAGCAGCGCTTTTTCCAAGAGCGAGTAGTGGTGCCCACTGAACGCAGCATATCAACAAGCACGTCCTTCTTCACTCCTTGAGGCTGCTTTTAGGCATTGCTTATTTTCTGGGCCTGCTTGCGACTTCAGAACTACAACTACACACTATACAGCATGTTCGTTTGGTGGGCCTTGTGGTTAATTCACATTATTACGAATCGAGACTGCAGCTTGACAAAAAAACAAGAGTTATAGAGTACACTGCGCAATAACCCTGCTCGTGACAGTGATTACATTGTGTCTGTTGTATCGGCAGAGAAGAATGTACTTAGAAATGCATTTATCACCCCCACAAAAAGTTAGAAACACAGCTAACGACAGTGGCAATAAGGTTTCATGGATTAATTCGCATATGCTTTTAGCAGTAAATGTCTCTTTAGCCCTGATCTAATAAAGCAAAAAGGCGATCATTCTTGGAGAAAAGAAGGATGTTTAAAACTGTTACTCTAGTTGTCATCTTAAGTTTGGGATCAAACAAACACGAGGACGCAAAAGTCCCGAGGTCACTAAGCACTCGTTGTTAGATGCGCTGTGTGCTCGTGTCTTGTTCTGCGTATTCGTCTTCAAGCTAAAGAAATGAGATATACAGCTACAACGAGCCCAGCTGCTTGTTTCATTGAATATATCGTTCTTAATCCCTGTGGCTGTTTCATATAATTATCTCATCAAAAGACAAGTCCTCATTTCTCTCTTATCTGCTTGTTACCAAGCCTTCGCTTCGATGTAACACCTGGGTCATTAGCAGTGCAACAAAGCTAGCTAGCTATCATCCCGCAAAATCGGCAAGGAAAGAAGCAATACAGACGTTAAGCGCAGCACAGGGATAAGTAAAGGGTAATAAACGAGACTAAGAAGAGAAGGCCCCGTCCCGGGGATAGCTTTGTTTAGCTCGGTCTTTTCATGCTCTATATTTTTTTCTCGGCTCCGTTTTCCCGGTTGCGAGGCGGTCCACGCATAGGCAGGAGATCGAAAGAACCATGGAGCAGGCGGGGACAAAACGCGGTGCAAATCGATCCACGAGGTGCGGCATCAATGTCGCGCAAGACGCCGAGATTGGCCGTAATGCGATTCCTATGAAGTGACCGTCCTGCCTCGAATTGGCCCTGTATCTTCGCGCCCAAAAAGACCTTTCCTCCACGTTGTCGCTGGCGGCAGCAGTGCGTCTGTTTTTGCTGACGCGGCACTCTATTTGCCTCGCCGAGGGTCCCGTAGCCATTGTTCCTCTCGGCACGGCTGATCGTGTTTCGTTTTTACTTCCCATCGGCTACGGTGCTGCTGCCTCGGCCGGTGTCTCAATAAAACGCGCTGACACGGGTGAGACCTCCGCCGGGTCGTTACGGGAACTTATTTATGGAGCGAGAATGTGCTCACATTCATTCCGTTTGCCGGCTGTTTGTCGAAGTGCGATATGACGACCCCGTTTCATATCGAAGGCTGCATCAATGGCGAGAGTGGTAAAAAAAACTGAGATTGCAGCACAATGAGAGGCGTCCAGAATCAACGAAGTAATTTCGAGACAAGACATCAGAGCGAAGTTATCGGTAAATATTTTATCCTAAATTTATCTTAGGCGCTGCTTTAACGCAGATGTACTTATACGGCTATTTATAGGCCTCTTACCAACTTAATGGTTAAAACACGTTGGCAGGCTCCATAGTAGGTTAAAGTCAATAAAAGAGTGCGTTAGCGTGACTTCACGAGGAAGTATCACGATGATGGATGGTAGCGCAGACAACGAACACGGACAAGAGAAGGCACATAGACACAACACAGCGCTAACTTTCAACAACAGTTTATTACACGCAGATCTCCGTGGTGTATGCGATCCACCACGCCAACGTCGCACGTGCGTAGCTCTACAAACCATCAAATATAACCAACGCGCGTGTTCCAATACTTTACAATTTTATATTTTTCAATCTTTTTTTACTTTTTCTTTCTTCCTTTTATCCCATGTTACCACAAACCCTATCGCGAATACATGTAATCAAGTTCCTTATCTGTCAAAACCACTGATGGGCTGCTCACACACGTGTCACCTAGCTCTGCAATTCTGCCGGCCTCCAATACCAACCGCGTCATCTCGTGCCTACTTCTATTGATTATAACCGTTTCCTTGAATTTCGGTGTGCACTTACATCTCTGGCAATGAAGGGAAAGAAAACCATCAGGAACAACACTATTTACTTTGTTATTGTGCTCGCGCAAGCGATCGTTTATGCATCTACCGGTCTGACCGATATAACACTTTCCACAAGTAAGTGGAATGAGGTATACAACACACATGATGCACATGGGATCATGGGATGCACATGGGAACATGGGATAAAAGGAAGAAAGAAAAAGTAAAAAAAGATTGAAAAATATAAAATTGTAAAGTATTGGAACACGCGCGTTGGTTATATTTGATGGTTTGTAGAGCTACGCACGTGCGACGTTGGCGTGGTGGATCGCATACACCACGGAGATCTGCGTGTAATAAACTGTTGTTGAAAGTTAGCACTGTGTTGTGTCTATGTGCCTTCTCTTGTCCGTGTTCGTTGTCTGCGCTACCATCCATCATCATGCAACCATACCAACAAGCCCAAATCGCCACCCTCATTGAAGTATCACGCCTCTGTATGTTCCTTTGTACAACACTATCAAGTCGCGTTAGCACACTGTACAATGAGCCGGGTGGCGATAGCCGCAAAAAATGATATGTGGGGCTTAACGTCCCAAAACCACCATAAGATTATGCGAGACGCCGTAGTGGAGGGTGCCGGAAATTTTGACTATGTGAGGTTTTTAACGTGCACCCAAATCTGAGCACACGGGCCTTCAACATTTCCGCCTCCATCGGAAGTGCAGCCGCCGCAGCCGAGATTCGATCCCGCGACCTGAGGGTCAGCAGCCAAATACCTTAGCTAGATCACCACGGCGGGGCAGCTACTAAAAAAGAAAAAAAAACGCTCTTATGTGAGTATTACGCTGAACTAGTCAAAAATCTACTACGCCAAATGCTTCTGAAAGGTTACTTTTCAGTTGTAAATAAGTTTCACAGTCGTTATCGCAGCAAATCTAAGTATGATTGTGTCACATGTTCTATATCGTTTCTCTAGTTTCTGTGAAGCCTTGCATTTACACCTCACGCGTAATTCTTAACCTACTTGGCTGCTAGAATAGGTGTTTCGCAGTTGTAACGCACACCGAATAGTTACTTGTGGTACTTGTGAAGTCTTCTCACATGAGCATAGCGTCTGAAGCCATAGCAATAATTGTTCAGCTTCAACGTTCCCAAACCACAATATGAATATGAAAGACACCATAGTGGAGGGCTCCGAAAATTTCGACCACCTAAGGTGCTTCAACATGCGCCCGAATCTAATCACAGACGCCTCAAGCATTTTCACCTCCATCTAAAATGCAGTCGCCGCGACCTGCGTGTCAGCAGACGAGCACCATATGGACTAGACTATCGTGGCGGGCTTTAGCTTTTTTGACTTGGCTAAACAGATAACGTTGACGTTGACCCATGTAATGTTACAACCTCTTTTTACTACAATAGCAACCATGTGGACACTCTCAGCTGGATTTCGCCGCCGGCGTGGGCGTCGGCGTCGATGTCATGTACCGTATATATATATATATATAAATATATATATATATATATATATATATATATATATATATATATATATATATAATCGCAAAGAAAAACGAAATCGAGAAAAAAAATTGGCCCCATAGCTGCATTTAATCTGCACATGTCATCGAAACACGATAGTCTTGCGTGTGGAGAGAGTGAACAAAACATTTATTTGATGTTCTGCGCAAGAAAATCAGTGAATGGTATTCTGGAGGCGCTGCGTTAGAGTGCCTCGAGCGTGCAGTGCAGGCGAACGAGCACATCAAGTCACGTCACACGTGAGACATGAGCGCCATCTGGCAGTTTTGTTCGAAAACAAAGCACGTGGCTCTGAGACGGGTGTGCGCGCCCGTCTTAGAGGTGATAAGGTGTAGAACGCAAGGCGACGGGTAGGTGCCACCACCATCTCGTTTTAGCAAAGCGTTGAAAACACACTCCTTTTCGTGCAAGCGTTGCATGGTCAGCGCAGCGTGATAAGCGTTACGGTCATTAAAATTACTTATGTATGCCTTTTCTAGTAAAAGGCGCACATGCAGAATATATACGTGTCGTTATGGTGCCCCAGACATGAGCAATAATTGCTATTTAATCGACAATTGCACCAGTATGTACGTTGAATCTTGAGCAACATAGGTGGGCGCTGCGGATGGGGTCAGCTGTTTCAAGTACCCGGTGCTGTGTTAAGAGTGAACAAACAGACAAATGTACAGACAGACAGAGAGACAGAACGACAAACAGACAGACCAAAATGTTTGCGTCGAAGGTCCCCAAGAAAGACTATCGTCTTTAAAAAAAGATTCTGGCCCGCAGTATCAAACGCGGAACCTCCGCGTCTTGAATACGAGGCGTTAACCACTGAGCCACCATGGGATACCTCCTTGGACGTTCAAACGGCAAGCTCTTTATATCTACCACTTACCGCTGTTAGCTGGCGTCTCGGTGGGGGGGGGGGGTATCATGCTTTGAGCATTATGAGCAACATGGCACAGTGAGAGCGTGGCGGCTCTAATCTCTCACACGTACTTTGCCCGCGTAGAGAATAAGGGGGTGTACGCTCGATCGCGTGCCTTTATCTTGTAGTGGGGAGGATCGTACGTCTCGTGCGTATTTTGTTGTAGTTACCGGGCGCACAAAGGTCACTGCAGTCGTTGCACATCCTCCGTTTGCGAAAAGAACGCGCTTTTTAGACAGGGCGAAGGAACAACTGAGAAGCTTATTCGCAATAATCTGCACCTGTGTGTACGTTTCGTGCGTCATTTGTGCGTGAGAAACGCGGGGAACGTTTCGATCTGCTTGCCATTCTGCGCGTGACCATCCAATTTGTTGCTATCGCGTTCATTTCTTCATCTTTGCGGCAAAGCTGTGTCGTTTCTTTTTTTTCTTCGATCAATTCAGTTCCTTTCTAATCACCCACTGTACGCAGACCACTGTTGTAGGTGATAAGGAATACGGAGCGTCACTCGCATTACAGATCTCCAAACAATAAGTATTGGAATATAATTGATTTGATTGATATGAGGGGTTTAATGTCCCAAAATGACCATATGTTTATGAGGGACGCCGTAGTGGAGGGCTCCGGAAATTTCGACCACCTGGTGTTCTTTAACATGCACCCAAATCTGAGCACACTGGCCTACAGCATTTCCGCCTCCACCGGAAATGCAACGACCGCAGGCGGGATTCGATCCCGCGACCTGCGGCTCAGCAGCCGAGCACCTTAGCCACTAGACCACCGTGGCGTGGCTATTGGAATAAAACCATTACGCTGCCGTGGCCCAGTATTACACCGGAAATCTACATGTGCGGCCTCGTTTCTCCTTCTGTAGTCTCAGTGTAAAAGAAAGCTATATTCAATAAATTACTCTGTACTGTAGCGTGTTTGGTAAGAAACGTGTTTCCAAGGCAATGCTCAATGCCATTACATACGCACGATGCCGAAGTTTGTACTCATCTCGTGGATCACTGATCGCGGCTCTAGAATACGCCATGAAAACCACTATAAGTACCGTCAAAAAAACTGAAGCCCTCCGCATTGCAAGTAATTCAGGTTGATCTGTTTATGATGGACCTCTTCAAACAGCGTGCGCCTCTACACTTCCCCGTGTGGAGGCGCACGCTAACGCGATCTGAATATCTCGCTGAAGTGAATTTAAATGAGTCCCTTCGTCGGAAACGTTGCTCGTAGTGATATTCAGTTCCCGATCCCAGCAGTTGATCACTTCAAGTGTGCATCTGAGCCAGCTTTTTTGCTCAGATCTACCGAGGCGGGAGAGCAGCAAAGCGACTTTGCTCTCCAGCAGTAGATTTACAAGGGGACCTTTAGTGTGGTGCGCTATCACCCGGATACATTATTCCCATCACGCAGAAAATGTGCCCCCTGCCACCGCACGCCAACACTGCTTCGGAAAGTTGTGAAAAAAGTTCAAGAAGGGTCTGCGTGACCACAGGGAAAATAACGTACCACGAAGGAGTTGAAAGTGAAGAGAAACAGTGGGAGCTATATAGCAAACAACACGAATGCAATAAAAGAGTGTTTGTGCTTCTCTCGACAAATGTTGTTTCTTTTTTTCATTTTTCCCCTCTTAATGTGTACTACAACAGCCTGCTCGTAATCTTTGCGGACGCTATGTGTATGTTTAAGCGGGCCTCAATGCTTTGGTATGTCCAAAACATTTTGTGTAAAATGAAAAGAGGTTTGTTTACGGATTTTTGAAGTATTTCTATCGTTCAAATTTTATTATCCTTTACTCGTGGGGTACTAAAAATATTCTCAGAGATGCAGTACTTTTCTTTTTCTCCATCTTTTTTTGTCTTTTTCTTTATTTCAGCTTTGAATATTTCTGCGAAAACTGTTTTTGTGACGACGCCTGAGCTGCTGGTGCGTGTCCCTCCGTTTCATATTGTCGTTTCTTTCACTTTCTTTTTCTCTAGATACGCATGCGTTCGTCGGCTTTTACCTTTAACTTCTTCGCAAATTTACAAGGGAAAAATAAGGAAGAAAAGTACGAAATTTCTGCGTGTAGGGGCGCGTGATCTCAGAATCCGCAATTCAGGGACACACACAATTCCCGCTTTCAGAATAAAAGACGAATTTTTTTTACCAATTTCTTGCTCTTCCTTTTTTTCCCTCGTTTACACCAGCATTGGGACTGTTTATTACCTCCCCCCCTCCCCACACACACACATTCACTATTTTACCTTTCCGCGCACTGAAAGTTTTTTTGTGGTTTTTTCCCCCATCTCGTCTTACTTCTCTGCTAAGGTGCTTACCCCTTTCACCCTCTTGCCGTCCCGCCCTTCAGTTTTATATACTTTTTTCTTTTTTCCCGCTTCTTGTCACGAATCCGGCCGAAGAAAACGCGTTTGTAATTCACACGGTGACTCTCCTACGAAGACGTAGAATAAAACTGTCCCTTCACACTACTTTTGAAGCTGGTTGTTTGTACGTTTTTTTTCCTCATTTCATAGTTTTATATATATACGCCAATGTGCACATCTGAACAATGCAAAAACCATAGTATGAAAACTTTTCTTTTACTAGGCCCCCTTTTCTACTCACCCCACCCCTCCCCCCCTTTTTTTTTTGTTAACGATGCACAGTCCCCGGCACTGCTTCACTATCGCGCCACCGACTTTCTGTTCTCCGCATCACCATCTTCTACCTCCCTCTCTGACTCTCTCGTTTTCTGATCTCCATTTATTCGTCTATGTCTTTGTTGTCGCGGCTGTTGGCCGAGTCCTCAAAAAAAAAAATAGCTTGAATTCAAAAAAAAAGAGAGAGAGTAAACCCTTGGCGGATAGCACAAAAGAACAGGGACATCGGCGCCTCTGATCCGAGCGGCGGGGATGAAATTCGGAAGTGGAGGACACAGTAGAAAAGAACGCACTGTCTACTGTGCATTCGCAAGAGGGTTTGCGGAAAACATTCTGGAAGAAGTAACGTTGAATCGGCTCAACACCCCTCCTCGTTCTCCCTCGCGAGTGCTCTCTTGATTTCTTCGTGCTGTATATTACTGGCACTCTTTTTCTCAGCACACTGGCCAAGTTTATCCTCGAATGCCTTCCGTCCACGTTTTTATTCTTCCTATTTTTTTCCCCCTTTCGTTCACTCGACGTGTCATTCGAGCGTTTTGCCGTCTCACCGCGCATCCAGCTTTGAATACTCTCGTGCAGTGATATCGGCAGGGCAAACTTTTTTGTTTGCTTTTGGACGGGACCTTTGCCACTTTTTTCACCAGCTCCGATGAGGCGTGCAGTTGGCTGCTGCTTGGAGGGCGGCTAGAGACGTTATCATTGGTCACCTGCTCGAACAGACATACCCAGCCTTGTCTTGGTGTTTTGTTTTATTCTTTTCGACACTAGTCGGTGCATCTCTCGGCACAGCAGCATCGGAGTGTTACACTTGGCCTGGCGTGATCCGGCGAGTGGATTCATCTCTTTCACTTTTTTTTTTCAGGAAGGGGGCGAGTCTTTTGCGTCCGCTGCGGCGCCGAGTCGGAATCGAGTGTCTCCGAGCGGCACATTGCATTTTACGCGTGCTTGATTTCCCACGAACGGTATCGATTCGTGCGAATCCAGTTCTCCTGTCGAGAGAGTCGGCTTCGCAATAAATAAATAAAAAAAACGCGAGAGACATACAGAGAATGACGTTCAGGCTAGCGCAAATAAGAGACAAAAAGGAGCAAAGAGGCCTCGCCACCGAGCTACCCAATGGCTGCGTGTGCGGCGTTCCCTACGTGATGTCAGCGCAACCATAAAGCGGTGAGCGCATTGTCGCCCAAGAGAAAGCGCGAGCCGGAAAAAGCTCGCGCGCTTCAGTTTTAAAACTCAGCCTGCCGCAGAGCGGTGAAAACAAATCGAGCCGTTCGCTCGCACGCACCGCCATCTCGTGTGGGCGAGCGCGCCAAGTTGAGCCAACAAACGGTGGGAAACTCGAGACTCAACTCGCTCGTGCACAGAGAGGACCGCGCTTGAAAAACTGCGAAAGCTAAACAAACCTCGCGGGCCGGGCTTAGATAAACACGCGAGCGGCTGCGTTTCGCATCTTTTGTGCCAGTCGAGTTCGTGCCGGCTCCTCCATGGCGACTCGGCAGAGAAGCATAAGGATGGGTAAACAAAAAATTGTCCTCGCAAGGTCGCGCACGGCTCGCAAAGTCGGGCGCGAACGTTTTCGAACTCAAAGGATGGTGCGTGCTTCGCTTATACACATCCCACTCGTAGCGAGCACGCCACATGAGAGCGTGCACGCGAGGAGCAAAGCGCCAAACAAACACAAGGAGAACGAGGACCTCCCCATGTGCGGTTTTTCATCTACAGATAGTGCTGAGTGAAGGAGTAGGGCGCCATAATGGCAGCAACATACGTCTGCCTTGCTCCCGCTCTAATGTCGGGTTCGCAAACATGAGCACGCAAGGGCCGCGTT
This sequence comes from Rhipicephalus microplus, assembly GCF_043290135.1. Taxonomy (NCBI): domain Eukaryota; kingdom Metazoa; phylum Arthropoda; class Arachnida; order Ixodida; family Ixodidae; genus Rhipicephalus; species Rhipicephalus microplus. Next base: position 166,692,952 of record NC_134710.1, on the reverse strand, counting down.
CATGATGCTTCGCTATGCTGGCAGTCCTGAGTTTTTTCCAAATATACTGGTGCTCAATTTACGCATAAAGTGACCACTAACAACAAATGCTTAACCTGCAGCCCACTATAAAAGTGCTCTCATAAACACGTGGCGTGACATATGCGAAAAAAATTTTTAAGTATAGCTTAAGCAGAGAATGTTTTTTTTTTGGGGGGGGGGGGGCAACCTGGGCAAAGTGAACTTGATGAGGTTATGTAGCTTTCGCTTTTGTAGTTTGGCGTAAAACTCTAGATGGAAGTTAATCTGCTGCCTGCTTGAAGGTTTTAAACATCGAAGGTAGACACGGCCTCTCTTTACCGACTACTGAGAAGAAATCAGATGATAATGATACTGAACACACTGGAAGAGGGACCTCGATGTAGATATGTGTAAATGAATTATTCAGACGAGACCACTTTTATTGTTGACATTGGAACTGGAAATTGAGCGCGTCATTATTTAATCTTCATTAGCTAACGTATATATGTGGTTAATAGTAAACGTATACATGCGTGCTTATCAGCGTTATATATGTGGTAGTAGTTCTTTGTTCATTTAATGACCCATCGAAATTCTCGATGTAAGTAGCACTTCTTTCTCGACTCACGAAGAGTGTGCCAGTTGTTCTGCTATAATCAAGTATTATTGTCGAACCAATGTAACTAGAATTCACCGGCTACAAGTTATCGCCACTTGCCTGTATGTATCACTTTCTTGTTTGCTTGCAGCGCTTCGTGTCTCTTTGAACAGACCTCAACGCCAGAGCGTGGGAAGAAACGTTTTGGTGTGTTACTGACTGTTTATATTGCTAAGGTGCCTACTGAAGTAAAGGTTCGAAGTACCCAATACGTCATAATTCACAATTTTTTGAAATCGCCAAGTATCCACTACGTGTATGGAAGACCATACGCACACCTAGTTATATACTGCGCCTGTACTTCGATGACGATGTGTCTGATGATGATGATAAGCAATTATGGATAAACATACCTAAATCAGCGTGCATCAGTGACCAACTCACTCGTTGCGCACTTCATGAGTGCAGTTCTAGGCTTCTGTCCTACAATAATACTTCTGTTGACACGAGTCAGCTCCTGAAAAGAAGCCTGCATTGTGACTTTTTATAAAGCAGTTTTAAGTGCTGGCCCTGCTCCTTAAATGATAGTGAGTATAAAATCCTTGACTACTATGCAGACTACCTGGGTACTATTTCTGCTGGAAGAGTGATTTTCATACGTCGCACGCATCGTGATTTTTCGCTCACGCACAACGCCCCCGACGCTAACGCAGACACCACATTTTCTGCGAACCCGCAGGGCGCGGGTTCGAATCCCGGCTGCGGCGGCTGCATTTTCGATGGATGCGGAAAGGTTGTAGGCCCGTGTGCTCAGATTTGGGTGCACGTTAAAGAACCCCAGGTGGTCTAAATTTCCGGAGCCCTCCACTACGGCGTCTCTCATAATCATATAGTGGTTTTGGGACGTTAAACCCCACATATCAATCAACATTTTCTGCGACACAGGCTGTTCAATGTTAATGCGTTATCAGCCCATGAAACAAAGGGCAAACAACTATGCCGCAAATACGGTAACAATGTTTCTATTGATTGATGTTATGCTCCATGTGTTCCTTCTACGCCGGCCTTAACCTTACTGTTATCTATCACTGTATTCCCTTGTGTTAAATCCCCTAATATGGAATCATTACATAAAAAGTAGCTAAATTGGCACCGACACCGAAAATTTGGTCTGGCGTTTTTTTTTAACAGCGGAGCTGTTTAATCTCGCCATTGGTGCACGACGTGTGAACAAAAATAATCATCATCATTAAGTAGCACGTGCCTTCTTCAACCTCTTCTTCATCTTCTGCTTCGCTGTTAGAAAACATGCGCTGATTTATCCCCCCGCGGATTGCTATAACTCTAATGGGCGAGTGAATGAGTGCAGATAGATAGAAAAAAGAGAAAAAAAACAAAGAGAGGAAACTTTGGTGGGGTGGGATTCGAATACGCATAACCATGATCCAAAGGTGAGCATCTTAGCGACAGATCGACTATCCAGACACGTGGATAGTTGCTTGGCTGGTGTGGCTATTTAAGCACATTGCAAGAACACAGCAGAGCTTTGTATAGTATAGACCATAGCAAGAGTGTTGAACAGAAAAAAGAGGGGGGCGAAGAAAGAAAGAAAGAGGGTGAAGAGTAAAGTGTAGCATAGAAAACAAAAGAGAGAAAAAGCGCAATAAAGAGATAGGAAAGCCGAAAGAGAAAGCAGAGAGAATACGTACGAGAAAAAAAAGAAACTTTAAAAAAAAAACTTTAAGAAGAAGCAATTGACAAAGAGGAAAAAAAGAAGCTAAGAAACTAGAGAGAGCAAAAAAATTTAAATAGAAAAAAATCTACGCACATCCACGAAATGAATGCTGATGATGGGGCGATGCAATGTGAATCGGATCACTCATCGTTGCTATGTATTTTACTTTGGTTAACAGCCTTTCATTTCGTTCTTGTTAACCTTTTGTTCTGTCATTTAGTTTGCGTGATGGGTGGTTAAAGACCGGTGTATTTACGGTGTTGTGGCGATGTCAGTGCCACGACGTGTGGCGTGTAGCGCTCGATTACGCGCGCGAGCTTGAATATTTGTTTTATTTTTTTCCAAGCTGTATTCGTTGTTGAGATATGGTAGATGATATACGCCTACTTACGGAAACAGATCCTACAGACTATCGCTGCGGCCAAATTTTGTGAGAGTACTCCGTTAATAAAGATATAGTGTACAAGCAATTACAAGGATACAACTGATTGAACATATAAAGCTTACAAAGGTTCACCAAATACTTGAGAGTTTCTGGATATGAGAGCGAAATGATTGAAAAAGCAACACAGGTCAAAGATGCAAATAAGGAGGAGCGTAAACTCAATTTATTGAGGAAGACGAGATTTCGAACATAAATAAAATACTGCGAATCGATTTATGTCTTGTGAATCCTGCATATTCTTACGAATATACCCCTACTCGGAAAAGGGAAGAATACCGTTTTATCAAGAGAACTAATAGCGCCCCATTACAATAATGGAGCCTCATTATTTCTCTATCAGTGATACATCAGTGACCCTGCGTAGATTACATTTTTTTAGAATGTTCCCATCAACATTCGGTTGCATCTCATTATTCTGTTTAATTAACTTTGCGCACCTGGCGGTACTGTATAAAAAGGAACCTTTTTTCTTCGTATATATCTAGCTGCAAGTTGACGCTCTTTCCTTTCTTCCTCGTTTTTTCCCCTTGAGTGCAAACATTGTTACCATTTTGCTCATTATGAACCAACAAGCGCCACAACATACATTTGACAAATATGACGACGTGGTTGGGCTTGTGATGTGACCGGTTGCCTAATGATATATACATATATCATTACTTACTGATTGTGAAAACAATTTTGTTCTGTTCTGGTGAAGCAATTATGAAGTTAAGAAGAACAGACAAACTTTCCCTATCAGTACTCAACTGGTATAGCTTCATCAGTCACACAAATTATGGCACTGTGGGATACCCGGAGCGTGCTCCATTATTATAGTTCAAGCATTATTGAGAACAGCATATTGAGACCTAACATGGCGTAGGAAAAGGTATGCTTATAGTTAAAGTTTGTGAAAAAAAGCAGGGAAGTATAGCTCAGGTTACTCTTCCAACATTCTATTACACTTTATATTAGTAATATTTAGTATTTTGAATATTAAGTTTACAGTAGTTGCTTGTTTTGGCGCTTCACAACAATACGCTTCACAACAATAAAGTATGGCCGCATGTATGCGTGACGTTTACACACACCAAATCTTTTAATGTTTGCCTCACACAATACTAATGTTAAAACCTACAATGAAAAATTTCTCATTAAAGAGACCCAGCAAAATACGGTAATTACACACTGAAGAAAAAGGAAAGTGCTTTTTAATAATAGCATCATTGGCGCAGTTTTTTCTTCTATATGTTTTCACTGCAATTCTCCAAGTGTTTTTCTTCCTCTCTTTGCCTTTGAGCTAGTGCAGTATCAGCCGAAAAGCTTGGTTTTAAGTAAATCGCATGTACAAGTTCTACATAGAACAGAACGCTACGTTAAAAGAACGTTGCGCTCTATCAGGCCCAGTAACATTAAAAAAAAATATATGAGACGGCAGGGTAAAGAGCCGTTGAACAGCATTGACTAACTAGAAGCCACTTTTTTTCCAGATGTATTCGTTGTATATGTAGCATTGCTTTCTCACTGGTTCGTTTTGGCCCCGTGTTTCTGGGCAAGACTAACCTCGTCGCTACAAGCCACTTTTTTTACCAATTCGATGTAAGCTGTTTTCAATCCGAGCGTTTGCGGGTACAAAGACTGTCACGCGTTTCTAGTCAACATATTGCAAAAGCCTTGAACATTATTAGTTGGAGTCTGCCACTTTTCTTGCGCAAGATACGTTTCCCTTGGTACAGCCCCATGATGAGTGTCTGCATCTCAGGGGCTTTCAGAAACAACGCGTCGAGACGAGTCGCACATTTCTGTTGCTCCTAAGAGTAAATCACTTGGCGTCACATTCGTCATTTATTGCATCTATTGAATGCGCCTTGTTTTTACTCATAGTATTTTCGCAGTCTCAGGCGAACCGTCGGGACTTTTGTTGAGGGACTCAGTATAAGTAGCTTATTCGGGAATTACCTTATATTTGTATGCTTAAGAGTCAGTAAGCATTCGTAATTTACTTGAGCCTCAGTATCACTTTTTTGTCTGTCCACAGGTAAAATTGTTTTGCGCCATCTCCATTGTTTTCCTGGAAATAAATTTTACCTTTTCTTGCTCTATAGAGCATGCAGGTAGGCGCCATGCCGCTTCGTAGTGAACGCGTCAATTGCTTGTGCTCTTGTTAGTGTTATTCCTTTAAAGAGCTGGTATCGCTAGAATTCTCGTGGTGGTGTCGGGATAGGCGTCGTTGCAAAGTCGTCGGCTGTTGTCGTTGAAGAAACAGTGTTTTCTTGAGTAAAAAATTGATATATATTCAAATATATGAAACAATAAAAAGCTCCTATTTGCGTGGGAATCAAACCCACGCCTTCTGCGTTGCAAACAGGATTCAACGACATGGCCACACCAGTGCCCGGAACACTTTTTGGAGAAAAAAAAAACCTATGTGAGTATGAAATAACATGAACTGGTTTCATCAGCAGCAACAGCATCTGCAAAGTGGGCAGACGCGCAGGTGTGCGTGCTTCCTAACGAACGCCTAGTGAGTATTTTGGCAGTTGGCAGAAGGAAGAATTGCAGTGTAGTGGACACTTCCTAGCTGTACTTGCAGTAAGAATTTTCTAGGGTAGTTGAAAACAGCCAATTTACACGTGCCCAGACTTTCCTTGCAGCGCAGTTGAGGTGACCACCGAGAAGGGAAACGAGGACAGTGATCAATATGGTGACGCGAGTGGGGCCTGATTAGGCTGTTGAGTTCTATAGTCTTCAAGGCAAAGCTTCACAGTCTCTCGAGTTCTTTCTTTATCTCGCTATGCCGTCATCTTTATTATTTATATTGACTACAAACTTTGGTTGCGTGCTCAACCAACCTTGTTCATACGATTTCTGGAAATAACTGTGACATGAACGCCGCAATAAACTACGTGACTATAAAATGAGAAAACAACCATTTATTTATGCGAAAAGTGCAAGAAATTGATAAATATGTAACGAAATTCAATTCTTCAAAACACCAATCTGAACAGTGAAGAAGTGCAGTTTCCTTGCACTTAACAGGTTACAGCGACCCACCGCCATCACAAAATAAACTGAATAATGTGAATTAAAGCTGCCACTCACCACAATGAGATGCTAGGTCGTTCTTTTGACAAGCTGCGTATTGGGTGTGACCTACACTAAGCCATTACAAGAACAGTACTGGTCGTGTCAAATGCTCATTAAGTGTAGATTCCTGGCCACGTTGTTTTATAAAGGTTGTCTAAGCCACACGTGTTGTGCGTCTGCTCAGAACCTACAGCCACACTTTGGCTTTGGCAGCAACACTAACTAGCATATGAAATAGGTGATGTAAATTGTAAACATCCTACCACAAGTTCAAAAATAGTGTTCAAAGAATCAGTGGTGAATATGATTGGAGCAATGTTGAACTGAGCTACATGGCGACGGAAGTCACAGCCCCTACCCGAAGAACTGATGAAACTTCTGGTTTGTATAGTTCCGCAAAGAAGTATAAAATCGGCATGCCTAAATATATCTTTACACAGCCGGGCAAATTCGCTGCCTCCGCTACACCGGGGTGTCCAGGCATGTAGCTTCTACTTGTGTATGTACTAAAACAACCGCTTGAAATGGTAGAAATTGTTATTTTCTCTGTGTTCTGCGTGTATTACTTGAATTCGGCACAAAATAAGCAGCTCAGATAGGAGGCAAAGTGCTACGTATTCACTTGTGGCGACGGCGGAGAAGGCGGCGGCATGCAGTACAAATATGAACGATTTTTTAAGGGGTTCGACACAGTTTCTTTCCCGCTATGGTATTTTAACCTTTTTTTTTTCAGTTCTCAAGAGTGGGTGCACCTCTTCTGTCAACGCTCGTTAGCACTGCCGATAAGCTAACCAACTGAAAAATTTCTAGATGGCGCCACAATTCCGCATCAAGACAATGAAGGGCGAGTAGAAAGTAATTGTAGCTGGCGTTAGCAAGAAACAAAATCTGCTTTCATCGATTACCTAACGGTTACAACAGTGGGCTAATCAATATGGTTGATTGGGCGAGTTGGTGATACACGATCGTTTGGAATGTGAGTGCACTACGTAGACGCGGACAAAATAGACAGGTCCCTGTCTATCCATTTTGCGTCTACGTAGTGCGCTCTCATTTCAAACAATCAATGGGCTAATGTTATAATGTAGGACAGTTCCGTTTCTTAATCGGGCACTCAGGTCAAATTTATCTTAAAGTAGGTGTATTCGGCAAGACAGCGACAGGAGCCTTACTAACGAGAACCTCGAGAGGTTCACCAAAAAAACTGCTTCTTAAAACAGTACTTCACATGCATAAAGACAGATCAGTATTTCTGGTCACGAGTTCCTCCTTCAGCGTTTTCATGCGGACTGTATAGGCCGCAAACAATTCACCGATGGTTCGTTAGGCTAAGCGGCAATAATAAAACTACTAAAGATCAAATGTTCAAATAAAATGCAAAATAAATTGTGGAATAGCAATTCGTGGGAGTTGGAGATTTTTAATGCATCATGTATATATAATTATACATTAGCCAACAAAGTTGACGAAGAGATCTCCTTAGCGCCCACATTTTCTTTACGTAAAGTAGTAGTCCTCCCGTAGTATGAGAACACAAACTACATTACACTTTCGAACAGCGAGAAAAAATATTCATGGCCTCATTGGACCTCTTAGGGGTGAAGCTTTTTAGGGTCGAGCAATAGTTCACCGTCTGTCGTGACAGCCATGATGACGACGAGGCTGATGACGATAAAGAGCAAATGCGTTCAGACCACACAATCTTTTTCTGCGATCACGGCACAGCACATGAGAGGTACCCATTATACGTAGTCACGATGACGATGACGCTCATGACGATGAAGCTGAGGCTGATAATAATCACGGACAACGACTGGCTTGGTGCAGTATGTGACGTCTAGATATGCTCTACGAAGCATTTCGTACGACTGGAAACAACAACCACCAGGGGAACGTGCTCAGACCTGGTCTTTGCCAACTTCAGGTTATATCCGATACGACAAAGTAGTTTACGACCAATACCATTTATCACCAATAAACATTGTGTATTAGTTAACTTTGTCACAAATTTACATGCATGAGTGGTCAATTTCCCGGGTGACTTAGGGTACCACCAAACGATCCCACTGCTTCACCCGCTCATCATCATTCACTTCGTAGATATATCGGGATTTTTTTTTCCGTGTCACTTTACTCCCTAGCAATGGCTGGCCGAAGAGCCCGGATGTAAGCACACCGGTGGTGCTATCGTCTGCTACCGTGACGTACTTGATTGATTGCCGAGACAGACACAAGCATGAAGAAGCATCGTGAACTTATTTACAGCGCAACACCAGAAAAAAAACGCAGGGCAGGGAAGGGGCAAAAGAGAAAGAAAAGACGGCGCTGACTCACAACTGTTGTTTATTGGAAAAAACGGGGTGAAAAGTGTATATATAGGTACTGGCAGACTACATCACGACATGCGCCGAATACGAGGTGCACCGAGGTAGCGTTGTCACAATCATAGCAATGGTGTGTGAGGCGATGGTTCGGAGAGTTAAGCTCGTGAAACACAGAGGAGCTCAAGAAAATTCTGATGGAAAAAAAAGAGCAGTTTTTCCTTATGTGCACAAATTGGCACATGGGCTGAAAAACGTAGGCTCAAGGTATGGTGTCGACGTTCTTTTTTTCCGCCAAACATAAGGTAGGTTGCATTTGCCCGATGGTTGATAATGCGCTGAGGAACAAACAAGCCAAAGGGAGATGCGCTGTGAATTATAAGAACAAGTGCATCGCATGCGTAAGAAAAGCTGTGTATTTAACTCCACTATCGTGTGGTTGGGAGTACGTGAGACAAACGGAACGATGTGTGAATGTTCGTTTAAGGGAGCATGAGTTATCTCTTCAAGGGATCGCGCGGCTTCATCTGCCGGAACATTGCAGGTCATGCGGTTGTTGTCCCATTTTTGAGAGAACCACCATCATCTTCAAGCATCCTAACCAGCTAACAAGAGAAATCGCTGAGGCATATCATATAAAGATAAGGGGTAGCAAGTGCGTTAGTGAACCATCCGTCACACTGCACGAAAAAGAATTATTTTGCACGAAAACTTCCTCATTTAATAAGATGCATGTGAACGTTCAATCTTTGCGCTCAGAGGCTCAAAACAGCAAGAAAGTTAGGCATTTATCACGTCATTTCTTCCTGTAAGCAGGTCGCAGGAACGAGCACTTTTGTGTGCCATATAGATTTCGCGCTTATAGGTGCTCTTTTCATGCTAAAACATTGTAGAAAGTTTTAATGCTATAGCCATGACCATGCTACATTTTGCGTTGCGTGCGTACTTGTCCAGTTTTTTTAGATAAAATGGGGAATTGGTATTCGATAGTGCTTTGCAAACATATCCGACCTTTTTTTGGGATGCCAATCTTGAAAGTGATACTTTACCTCAATGCAAGTACGCAGACGTGCGAAAAGCTGCCAAAGCTTCCATTGAATCTGCATGATATGTCTAACTTGTTCTATATAATGTTTAGTCTAGCAAATTATTTTATTTCTGAAAAAACTTATTATGATTAGCTTTATTTTTCAGCAATTATTGAAGTGAGTTGAAAACTATGCCTGTTTCGCCGTATTCACGGCGGAAAAGCAAAGCCTTCCAGATAGCAGATTCGCCAATCACTGATCGTCTTTTTTCTAAGCCTTCGACAGGCCTTACGGTCCAAAATCTTCGTGAAATGCTTACCGAAGGTACAAGGGTATATGCACTAGCATGTCCCAGCCGATCGCCGCCAAAGATATGCAAAACATTCTGAAAATAAGAATACAATTCCGAACAACGCCTTCAGATTCCCATGGACGAGGGCGATGACGAGGAGAACGATCTGGGGCTGCCTGCTTTGCAATGTGTGAACGCATGACTGCTGCCAGGGGAAAAGGGAGAAAGATGAGGAAGAGTAAGAGAGGGGGGAAATGATAGTTGAATACATTATATTGAGAACTGTTAAGCGGGGGGGGGGAGAAAGGTGGGGGTGACGTTTGCGGGCCGGCGCACGCAAAACTTCGCCACCAGAGTAAGGCGTATATGTTTAGAATGAGGTTCACTGAAGCGGTCTGCGAGAGAGACGAATTAGTTGTTCACAAATGCCTCCTATAAATCTAAGGAGGTCACGGCTGAGATTCACTGTACCTTTCGTGTTTCTCTGTAGTTGCACTCGTAAATTGGATATCGTTACTGTGGAAGCCTTCCTTACATATGCATAGCCGCAAAGGAAGAATAAAAAGAATAACACCAAAAAGTTGTTTGGAGGCAGCCCTCACTAGCGCGAGTGTTTACACAACTAGGTGGCAAACAAGAGCATCAGTCGAGACGCCATATCTTCCCGTCAGTGCCCATTCTAGACATTGGTTGCCTAGCGGAGCGAAACTTTTGCAAGTAACGACTCGTTCTTCAATCATTGTTTTTTTTCGGCTTCCGTTGCCCAAAGTACAGATGTGGTCGTATTATGCAGAGGTTCTTCTCGCGCAATGAGCACCCTTGGTTGCTAATGCACTCTGTGCCTTTAGTAATCGCTAGAGCCCGAGAAAGCAGGCGATTTCAAATGGAAAGCCTAGCCACAGCGTCGCTATGGAAATGGGAGGTCGTAGTCAGATTGTACCCGGCTTACTCGATGTTTTTAAGAAATAGCAACGGTTCTGCATTTTTGCTTCCATCACTGACTTCCGATGAGTCATATGTACTGCAGCTCAATTTCAAAAGAAGACGAATGGCGCACTCCGCCGACACTTTAAAATCGCAGAAGTTTCAACGAGCAGTGGCAAAGGAGGCACAGAATGTGGGTACACTTTGGCATCCCTCGATTGATCGTGATCCAGAGTGGAAATGGTTTCGTTGGCTGTTAACAAGCACCAATAGATCAGTGAGAAAGTTGGTAAAAGCTAACACTTTGGCACTAAATAGTGAGCGCGGCAGGGCCACATTGTCACTGTTGGCTACACGTCTAGTACCCCGCAAAAGCTAGCTTACCGAATTCGGTAAACAGGGTTCTTCTTTTTCCTATTTTGAAGTGTAGCATCTCGAGCCTGTGGGTGCTCGTTGTCGTAAATCTTGTAAGCGGAAGTTTACGCTAAAAAGTGATGAAATCAACCAAAGAGGACCTTCAAGACCAACTCTTGCTGAATAAAATATTTCAAAAAGCGCATCAAAAGCATGCCTGAATTTTAAATTCTTGAAAGATAAGACGAACGTACGAAAAAAAAAGAGTCAAATCTTGAATATGGCGTCATTTAACTTAGGCTAATTGACATGAATAAATATGTTAACATAACTTGAGTACTGCGTTTTACGTCGTACGTTTATAATCGAGTGTTTTAGGCTTGATAATGACGATCGACGTTGCTTTGTATTGTTTCTTTTGTGGCAGAAAGCTACTTCAATGAAAGAACACGAAAATTGTCCTCCGTAGTCAAGTTAAGTTACTCACGGAAGTATGTTGATGTTGATGTAATGTTAAATACCGATAAGGGCAACGACTGAGTACATGAAATACGGCCTACAGAAATTACTTTCTAAAAACGCCCCAAGCAAAAGCAGCGAAGTGCTCTCAATGTAATGAGCGAACGACAAAAAAAGTCACAAAAACTCGAAAACGCCCTTGCTCGTTGAAGATGGACGCGATGCCTTGATTATTTCACTATTATTATTACTTTCGCTTCCTAAACTGACCGCATAGAAGCCACGCATCCTACAGTACTCCGTGGCCGATGTTTCACTTTGTTATTTGGACTCGCGTATTTCGGGCCACCATTGCGAAGCGGACGTTGTATGTGTCTTTTTCGCGTTGTATTTTCCTCCCCGCGAGAGGGCTGCGCGCTTCTGCGCACTATCTTTTTCACGAGCCAGCTGCTCTTTATGCCACGTCGAGACAGTTCACGAGCCTGCTATCGACCTGCCATACACCATCCATGAGTGCCCTGGCTCGTCGGCGATATACCCCATCGTCCTCGCCACTCAGCGACATACGCGCGCAAAAATAAGCAATGCCAAAGCGTGTAGAAATAAAGGCGCCCACCGGGCAGTAAAAAAATGCTCGATGCACTGGCAACCTAATACATTGCACTGGAAGAGCCAGAACAACGGCTCGAAAGAGCGCGGTCGTGGCATAGGGCAAGCTGCGCTACTTCCGCCCTTCCTTTCCTCTTACGTTTCTTTTTGAGGCCACTGAAAGGTAAACTACGTCGAGATGAAGTTTAAAAAAGTATGCCTGCAATATTTTATAGTATCTTGCGCAGCCCTTTTCTTAGCTCCGCATGAATATTCCCCCTTCCCCCTGAGGGAAAAAGTTCAATTTTTATTCCTTTTCACTCAGAGAAAGCTGCAGAGGTGCTTGTCGAAAGACCTGCGCTCTAATAACGCCGAGGTTTTACTAACCAACGCTGTGCGGTGAATGCAACTACGGTGACCGCCAAAAGCAAGAGGTGTGGTTTTACAAGGCGCGCGCCGAAGAGCGGTAGTGAGGCAGCCCAAATAGAGGAAGGGGAAGTGATCGCAAGTTGATAAAAGCACCGGCAAAGTCTGCCTATAGAGGCCTGTGAGACGCTAAGACGGCACAGGAGATCAAATAGAGAAGTGAAAGAGCACCTATACCGAAACGTGCATGTTCCCGGAAATTACTTGGTCGCCAAAAAACGATGAAAAACACAAAGTGATGAGAAAACACAAGCAAAAACAAAACAAAAGAAAACATGATCAGGTCTACCTGAAGGTACACAGTATCGTCCACGAAGACATGTTCCATATTACCCATATCGGTGATGGCACAAACGCGCGACGGGCGAACCACCGGGAGAGTGGTCAACGTGGTTATCACGAAGTCTCAACCTTAACGAGAGACAGCAGACAGTTTTTATGCCTCGGTGTAATTCAAATACAGTGGAAACATAGCCTGGTGTGGAAGGCAAGTGCGCATGGGTGAGCAAAAAGGCTGTGACCGGAGATAAGGCAAACATGAACGTAAGCACTGCAGGGAAACCGAGAACGGGGACGAAAAGAAGAGGTAAGGACGTGGATCGAAGTACCGATAGCCGGATCACTGCGCGGTCGACAAAGTATAGGAAAAAAAGGAAAATAGCAAAGCGATGAACTGGAAGCTCCGAACGAGCGGACTGGTAAGAAATGAATGCAACAGCAGCAACAAAACGTATATGGGAGCGAAGTGGGGAGGGGATGACCCAAATGGAGACACATATAATAACAGGAGCGCCCCTTTCTCGGCTAAGGGCGAAAGATGACGAAAGAATAGCCTCCTGCCGAGGACAAACAAGAAGAAAGAGCTGCTGTTGGGAGCAGCCGGGAAGGCGCATCCTCATTTGCTGAGTTGACGGATACAGTGAAAGAGGGAGCGGCCTCCTTTTCTAATCACACGTGCGATCACCGCGACGCTCTTCTCTCTTGTCCCGAGGTCCGCGTAATGGAAGCCATTCTCGTAAAGGGTGTCGCGCGAAAAGTTGTTCTCCCTCCTTTCCCCTCTCGCGTCCCGCTCGTTTCGCGCCTTCTTGTTTCATTGTTTCACTTCTTACTCTTTCAGACACAGAATAAATTGAGGAAGATGAAAGCGTCGCACTAAGTACAACCGACGACCCTCTCTACCATTCTGCAGCGGAAAACAGATGCAAAAACCATGACTGGGTCTGAGAGTTTGAGTCGAAGTAAAAGGTTGGCCACCGAAACTCATTGCGCGCGCTGTTCAAGTCAAGTCAGTGCCGCGAAATCTTCGGAATAATATGTTGACAGTATGATTAGCTTCAATTCTCACGGCTTTACAATTAGCCCGCCCTCCACTCGTTCAATGCATCAGGTGGATTTTCCCTTTCTGTTGTAGATCCCTTCAAAAATGTGCATGGTTCCCATGTATATCAACTTACACAAACGAATTCGCATTATTTGTTTCCTGTAATTTTGTTCTCGTAAGAGAAGGACTTGCCAAACGTTACATACAGTGGCAAATCAGTGAGCAAAAAGTTCAAATATTCACATTATTTCTTTGCTTCGTTTGAATAAAATTCACATGACAATCTTTTATACTTGAAGCTAAGAATAGATAAATAAAAAGAAAGTAGATAATTATATCTGACGTGGGCAGCTTGGTATTTCATGAATATGATTTCATGCGTTACGATAGTGTTCAAACAATATACTTGTACCATGTCTTTCGTTATCTTACAATCGGACGAAGTACTTTGTTACGTGGTCGGGGCAATATGCTAGAACTCTTTCCTTTGAAAAAGAAAGAGGGTAAAGCATAAATATCAAATTTAGACAAAGTGGTCAGCCAGTAGAGTGTACAGTTCTCTGCAGTACTGTTAACTTAATGAGGAGCATACAGTTCAGTTAGGAGCATACAGGCCCCAATCTGCGGGGAGAAATGAGAGTATCAAGAAATATAGTTTCCTTCTTGCAGGAGAAGCAGTTGAAGACTTCATGAGGACTGCGTAGGGGCTCAGTGGGCGCTCACGAAGTTTTAATGAAGTCTTCAAGTGCTTCTCCTGCAAGAAGAAAACTATATTTCTTGATACTCTCATTCTCCGCGCCGATGGGGGCCTGTATGTTCTTTGGGCTCCGCTGATTTCATCGAACAAAAGTTCGACATTGTGGCGCTCCTCAGCAGCTTGCAGGTGATGCACAGCCAGTGTTTGTAGTCGACGAGCTTTTTTTGTCCCTCAGACAGAAATTGTAGTTTCGATTTCGTGTATGGTTGCTGAGTGTGTGGGTGTCTGTGTACGAATGTGTCGCGTAATTGTGCCCTGAATATTTTTTCAGAAAGTTTAGCTTCCAGGACGCGTTTGCGAAGCATTTGGTGCTGTTTGTTTTTTCATTTGCTCACACCGTCAAGAGAGTCTTCGACGTGGTGGTCAGGCACGACCTGCCTGTCCTGACATGGGATATGCCTGCGGTATCTCCTACCCAGTAATGCTTTCCGAGTATCCCCTGAAAGCAATAATAAAGGTCATCGTTCATCTGTCTGTCATGAGGTTCTGAAGAACATCTCTCGGTACAGCGTAAAATCTCACAGCAGCGCTAAAGGAGTTATGATCATGAAAATCATCATCACCATGATAAAAGCAAGAACCATTCAGGTGGATTGGCGATCAATTGGAAGAATATAAATGGTCTTAAACAATGATGTCCAGCTAGAACTGATGACACTTACAATAATAGGTAGTTTCTTTATTACTCATTATTTTTAGAATCTTCTCCTGAACGGTGTCTAGTGCATCTTACGTGTCGCTTTCATCTCGACAAAACGCTCGGTGATCTTGTCTTGTAAGAGCTCGTCATTCCAAACCAAACACAAATGTAATACATATTGCGCGTACAAAAATCATTGGCTTAGTAAGCACTGTTATGGTGTTTTAACGCTTTTGTTTTCGCATTTAACTCTTTCAAGTTCACAAATTAAAAAAAAACAATTTCCCGTTAATATACGGCACTCACAAAACTGCACTTCTTGCTGCAAGCGTACCGAAGGGTCAAAAAGCAACAGTACTAACACCTCACTTGCTTCTAATAACGCTGGACTACATTCGTTGACGCCTCCATAAAATTTCAGCCAGCAGAATTCACCCCCTTATGGCGAGTCACGAGTCTGCAGTCAACAACCGCACATTTTTTCCGCATTAGCTCTTCGAGTACGATAGATTTAGTGCGAGAACAGAACGACGGCAAAGAGACGAGAAGGACACGAAGGACACGAGCGCTCATGTCCTTCGTGTCCTTCTTGTCTCTTTGTCGTCGTTCTGTTCTCGCGCTATAACTATCGTCATGTCATACCAACTAGCCCAAACTGCCGCACTTCTCTTCGAGTAATCACGAACGTTTCCTTAAGAACAAATTAACAAGTGCCGGCGCTTGTTCATGAAGTAAAAAGCAAGAATTTTTTTTGTTTAAGGTAGTGGTGGCAGCTGAAAATTAAATTGTCGCGTTTTGCCCCACATTTAATGTTGCTCCGTCTTACATTATCTATGCCTTCTGATACAGGGGCTTTCATGTTATAAAACTTTTGTCTTCTGTTTTGAAACAATAACAAGCAGTGCATGAAAATGTGCACCTGTACACCGGCGTCGAATATGGGCGTAATGAAAGAGCCAATGAATGAATGGGTACACAACTTATAAGGATTTAACTAATATATTTGTTGACATTTTATTGACGTTTCTCTCCAAAAATTCAATTCATATGACTCAGACGGGAGCTTTTTAATAATAATAATAATAATAATAATAATAATAATAATAATAATAATAATAATAATAATAATAATAATAATAATAATAATAATAATAATAACCGCTAGAGTTGCGCCATTTGCCACTTGTTATTGAAGGTGGCATCACAATTGGGGAAGTCAGTCAGCGGTGTATGTCGGCGCAATCTGATTCCCACTCTTCGGCACCTATACGTGTGAGGATGGGCAAGCGCTCTCGTATCCATGCATGCAAATGTGCTTGCATACACGTGCGCGTCATTTTTTTGTGCTTCTCAATGAAAGTAGCTCGCTCAGTGAAAGTGACAGGAATGCTGAACTGCATAGCACTCCTATCAAACAATACCGCTCCTTTCTCAGAATACCCGACACCACGGCCGCAGTAACAAACGAAAACTCGAAAAAAGTCAGCGGTCCAGCTAAATCATCGCGCTTGAAGCAGAGGGGCAAGGTGGGGAGAGTTCACGCGGCGCGCTTCGTAAGCTGTTGTGTACATCCGCTAGCGGGGTCGAGAAGACGAATAAAGTAGACATCGTACGGGCCAGCAAAACATTGGCGCGTCGAGTGGTATATACATAACGATGAAATTGACTGCCGGAGGTCTTATAGTGCAAGCGAGACACGAGACGTATAGTGCGTGCGTAAATATAGATATACGGCTCCATCGTGCATACGCGAACATCTCGGCTTGCCGCGTATAGCCCAGCTATAAAGAGCTCGCCATGGCGACAGGCGTTTTCATCTGATGGCTGGGCCCGTCGCAGAGCTGGCGCGCTGACGCAGAAAAATATATATGAAAATAATAAAGAAAGAGATAAACAAGCGAGGGCGAAATAATGGCACGCAGGAAGCAAGAAAAGACGAGACGCGGGAGCGCGCCAGGGGCGAAGCCACGCGGGCCTGGGAGGCTGCTCCTCAGTGTCGGAGCCCATCATCTTCCGCCCGAGGGACAATCTGGGCCTCAGTTTACGGCGCGGTGTACGTCATGACGCACAAGAGCCCGACTGGCGGCGGTCGTGGTTTGTGTGCACATCGCAGGAACTGCCGCGCCACCATCCGGTGCAAATGAAAAAGGACGCCTGACGTCGGTGTCCGATGCATCCTCTCTCGCTGGGCCAATAGCGTCACCGCGGACGGGTTGCTGTGCCTTGGGCGCCTAATCGTATGTGGCGCTTAGCGTCATAAAGCCTTTTCCCCATAAGTGCTCTCTGCCATTAGTCCATCACCATCGCCAGTAATGCTCCCAACATTACGATTGGTCATCTTCTGCTTTCACGAACACGAGAATATGCGTTTGTCGGGCTGGTTGGTTCATACGTGGGGCACACGATGACGGGGAAATGCATTGGGCAAGAGGACTGAAAACGTCGATATTTAACTCTTTAAACGTTCTAATGCTTTGCTAGTACGAAAACTCGTTGCATGCTGCGTGTAGCTACGTTTGCGTACAGCGCGGTACTGCCAAGGGTACTGCCAAGGGAAATGGCACCGACCATCAGAGTATCTGCAGACGCGTGCAAGTGTATACCTCTGAACGAACCTCGCACTCTCCGACAATTTCAGCTTCGTGCACACAAAAAGCGACGAAGTATACTCGCGGAGAACGTCAGAATTGGCTGAGGTTACCCATCATGAAAACAAAACAGTGGTCGCAGTTTTCAGACCCGTGAAAAGGCGGGATACATTTTTTGTTTTCCCTCCGTTTTCCGCCTTGGCCTACGTAAAACAGTGGCGAGCACACAAATTCTCGCGAAGCCGCAGCTTGATGACCAGTGCGAGTGCAATTTAATGAAGGACCTGCTTGAAATATCTTCCACAGTAAATACCATCAGCGCGGGTAGCGCTCTTAATATACAGCGTCGCAGGAAGCAGCAAGCAGAAGATTGCTACTGCGAAATATAACCTTAGTCTGTCATACTTCATGACCACTCAAGGTACCAATTATGAGCCAGTGCCTTTTTCTCAGTCGAATACAAGCGTAAGTGCTTCCTGCTCGTTCTCGGAGATGGATATGAAAATAAAATGGGAAGACAGAGTGGTTAACTAGAGCACGAAACGCAAGCTGTTTCCCGGCAGGTTCCCTTCACTAAAGTGTAGACAAAAAAGACAAGGAGAGAAGGACACGGGAAGTATGCTCACTTTTTCTCGGTTCAAGTTATGTTGTGTGTCTCCTCCAACATGCTGCGTCGCATTCTTTCGTGAGTGTGGCCGACGTGATATGAGTCTTTTTTCCGCAGAGTTAGTGTACCTGAATCTCAAGCCACATCGAGTTTACGATGAGAACAACCACACATTTAAACACACACGCACACACACACACACACACACACACACACACACACACACACACACACACACACACACACACACACACACACACACACACACACACACACGCACACGCTCGCACAAACTACGTTTGTGCGTGCAACAGTTGGAAAGAAGTAAGTGAAATACCAAGCAGACTCTGGAAATTTCGCCGAATAATCTGATTTTTGATTTTGATTGATATGTGGGATTTAACGTCGTAAAACCATCATATAATTATGAGAAACGCCGTAGTGGAGGTCTCCGGAACTTTCGGCCACTTGAGGTTCTTCAACATGCACCCAAACCTGAGCACATGGGCCTACAACATTTCTGCCTCCATAGGAAATGCAGCTGCTGCAGCCGGGATGCGAACCCGCGATCTGCGGGTCAGCAGCCGAGTACCTTAGCCACTAGACCACCGCGGCGGGGCAATCTGATTTTCATTGAATATCTCGCCATTGAGTACATGAACTAATTTGTCATCCCGAAAGCTCGTTCTATGAAGTGCATTCGCCAATCAAGTGCCATGTGATCACACTTTTATGTGGCTTTAAAGTATGCGCACGCGGTGGTCGTATACAGCTTCTAAGCCTTCTGTGCGATTCACAAAGAAAAAAAAATACCATTCGATATTTTCACCTGGTCAAACATCTTTTTTCCAAAATGGGCGTATTTAGCAAACAGTGTAAAATTCGGGTACGAATAAGCACTATACAGAATGTGATTCATCCCCATGCACATTGAAATCTGGTGACCCATATTGTGCCCTAATGCACATACGGCACACAAACCCCACCTTCGAGAGAAATCGGCCATACAAAGTTTTTTCACAAATTTCTTACGGAACACAGGAACTTCAAACTTCTTTCTCGTACTATACTGACATTACTTCATGTCAAAATTTATTATCACCTCCACGTTTGTCACAGTAGTATAGACCGAGAAAACATTCAAAGCGCTTCGGCTAACGCATTTTAGAGGGGAAGAACACAAATGAAGCATTGGCTATAGTCCTACTATACACACCACAATGTGTGTCTAATGTGTGAGTACGTTTTTAGTTAGCGCTGACACATCGTGACTCAAACTGAGCGACATAAACCGGCCAAGTTCCTACCCCACTGTAGATAACTAGTATTTATGAAATATCAGTCAGCCTATAATGAAAGCGAGTACCCATTAACTTCACCTACGGAATATTCTCTGTAAGAGAATTAGCTCAAGCTAAAACTTGGTGCAGCATTGTCTATGTGGGACATTTCCGACATCCTGTTCGGCCGTTTGTTCCTCAACCTGTTCAGTGCCATGAATGCAAGAAAATCGGACATGTCAAAAGTATATGCACAAACACCACAATATGCCCATAATGCGCTGAGCCACACACTGCAGACGCGTGTCAGGCAACAAGTCTGAAGTGCGGAAACTGTGATGGTTCACATGATGCTGCCTCCAAGAAATAACGCAGATAAAGAGAAAAATTGCCATTATCAAACAAATGGTCACAGACAATTCATCGCACAGAGAGGCTGCTGAAAGGGTACAGCGTCGACGCAGCCGTCGTAGATGGTGTGGAATAGAGGGTGTCGCGCGTAACCCAATTTATACGAACGCCAGTAAAACAGTAAGCACGAAGCAAAATGAGGTGGACAAGCCCATACCTGTGGATGACTGGCCTACACTTCTTTGTGCGCAGCGTCCGAAGGAGCCCCTTCTCAGGCCTCGCCGCCCTACAGCTTTCTCCGAGCCTACTTCTGTCGAGGACGTGTAAAGGGTAGATCGAAGGATTATCCCGATGATACGATCCCTGTTCACTGTCATTGCAGACCTGCTGAGAAGCCTAGGAACTCCAACTGCTCGAAGTGGCCTACAGGCGCTGGACACGTTGTGCTCAGTCCTCTCCGCCCTCACGTAGAACCATGGCAGGAGATCAACAGTCGTTCCGCAAAGAGGTCAGAGAAGCATCAGTTATCCAGTGGAACGCAAGAGGATTTAGATCACGGATTTCCAATTTTCGTAAGTACGTGTTTTTGAACCGTTTACAAATCTTCGTGATTTGTCAACCAAACTTAACAAACCCACTCAGACTATCAGGATACGTATCGATTCGGTCGCAAACCTGCAATGAAAGCAGCAAGGTCCTTGTGTACATTCGTTGCGGGCTCACTTACAATATACAACCTGCGCCACCGCATGACAAAAACTAGTATGTTTGCCTGACTGTGAAGCGAAAAACCCTCGCCTTTACATTAGTGTGTGTTTACTTATCCCCTTCAGCTCGCTTTGATTGCAAAAAAAAACTGCATGGAATACTTGCGAGTGTACCCGGTTCATAGATATTTACAGGAGACTTCAACGCCCACCACCTATCTGGGGAAGCTCAAAACTCAATGCCACAGGCGGGAAACTGGCATCATTTGTATGGGCCCATGAACGTTTTCTGCTTAATGATAAGAGCCCTACATTTATACGAGGGTCCACGTACAGCAGCTGCTTGGACATGAAATTTGTGTCCCGTCGCTTCACTGCAAGCGGCAAGTGGTTTTTAGACATCGAGATGCATAGTAGCGACCACATCTCCAGTTCTCTCAACATCGAAGGCTTCGCCAGTGGTCAACCGCCGAAAACCAATCGGAGGATCGATTTACCTGCATTTAGAACCTACATTGAAGACGCATGTGCAAGAGGCTTCTCCTCTGGCATTGAGCAAGCGATCAAAGAAGCAGCGCAGAGCGCGATGTGCACGCTGACATGCTCTTCAAGGCCCTCAGAAATGGACCGTGGAGTTACAGCGACTTAGCGCGATTCGTCGACGTGCACAGCGCAGATATAGGCGCACAAAGTTCATTGAAAATATACGCATAGCAAAGGCGCATGCAAAAGAAGATCCAGCACCGTATGGATAAACTGGAGTTCCAACGGTGGGCGAAGTTTTGCGATTTCCTAGACCCTCCCGCACCACTCTCTCAAACATGGTGCCGTGCGAAGCCTACGCACATTTCTCGAACAACATTTTCTGTTTAGAGCCTTGGCACTTTTCCAACATAGAAAGGACATTGAGATAGCGGAAGATTTTTGTAGGAAGATTGCAGGCCCATCAAATTGCACAGGGATCCTTACTGCTGCTACTGCACCACACTCCCTTGATCCATGCATGGACCTGCCTTTTTCGATGGAAGAGCTTGACGCAGCTCTTGCTTCTTGTATTCTATTGTTGCCGCCCGAACCAGATGGTATATCATACCCACTATTGTTTAATCGCGGTGATCCCGCTCGTAGTGCTTTACTGGACGAGTTTAATGAGTCTTGGCGAGCTGGAGCTCTTCACGGAGAATGGAAAACAAGCCATTTGGTTCCCTGGAAAATCACCTCTAAAGCTGACGTCATACCGACCAATAGCACTGGCTAGTTGCGTGGGCAAGATGATGGAGCAAATTATTCTTGCCAGGCTCGAATGGTTTTTATAACAATACAGAGTCTATCCAGACGCGATGGCCGGCTTTCGTCGTCTTCGTAGCTCCTATGACAACGTCATTGGTCTCGTGACATACGTACAACACCATAAAATGAGCCGACGGCTATCTGCAGCATTATTTTTAGATGCCAAAGGAGATTATGACAACGTCTCTCATGAAGTCATATTTGATGCCCTCGAGTCCATTGGCTTGGGTGGGCTAGTGTACCGCTGGATCTGCTGCTACCTTCATATGAGATCATTGTTTATGGAAACTGATGATGGGCCGACATTTGAGCATTACATACACCGTGGTGTTTCCAGAGGTTGTGTATTGAGCCCCACACTATTCAGTCTTGTCGTGATCGGCTTCGTGAAAACTATACCAGAATCTGTGCAGATATTGATCTATGCAGACGATATTGGTGTTTAGACATCTGGTGTAACACGTCCGCAGATACGTGCGAAACTTCAGAAAGCTGCGAACTCTATTTCAGCGTACCTTGGAGAGCAAAGCCTCGAGATTTCTCCAGACAAATCGGCGCTGGTTGCGTTCACGCAGAAGGCAATGACGTCAAATCCCATCACCATCAATGGACAAATTGCTTACTACACCCGCACACACAGGTTTTTGGGAGTCACAATTGATCAAAATCTCTGAAAAAGCGCTTAACAGTCATCTCCACCTTTTTCAACTTCCTCGGAGGAAAAAAGTGGGGGTACGTCAGTAGACGCAATATTGCAGCTATACAGGACGTTGTTCCTGGGGTAACTGCGGTACAGCTTGCCTGTTTTGAGAAATAACTGCAAAAGTAGCATACGTAGAATCGAAAACGCCCGGGTCAGGCACACAGAGTTCGTCTTGAATTACCACGCTGCACATCCATAGCGTAGACCATCGCAATCGTCAAAGATCATCCGGCCTCAGTGCACATTACTCTAGGGGTGCTTCGAGCACTTATTAGGCACCTTGCTCGCGCCCCTGCCTACCACCTCGATTCGCTTCCAGAAGACCAACCGAGTGCCTCCTTCTGTAAGAGACTATTGAGTTACCGTGAGTGCCTTCCAAGAGACCACACACCTCCGGAACGTATCCTGCCACCCCCTTGGTGTTTAGACCATCCAAACCTACGATTGACAGTGCCAAGAATACACAAAAAGGCAGATCTCTCGACAACAGCTTTGAAGCAGCTGACTCTACATATGCTGCATGAAAGATGCAAACACCACGTTAAACCTTATGCGAATGGTTCGACAAATGTTTGGAAATCTGCACGAGCTGTGATCTTCGCAGCCAAAGCCAAAATCATTCAATTCCGAACGTCTCACAAAACAACATCGACAGCCGCAGAGATCGCAGCACTCCGCTGTGCACTCCGCACGATTGATCAAGAAGTATCTCGAAAATGATGCGGTTTCACCGATTTAAACCAGCTCTGTATTGTATTCAAACTGCACTACGTCGTGGACCTCAAGACCAATTGGGGCGGGAAACAAAATAATTGTATCAGCAAGTACTACAGAAAGGACATGATGTAACTTTTCAGTAGTTACCAGGCCACTGCGGAATCATTGATAACGAGCACGCCGACGCTGCAGCAAAGAACGTTCCCCAAAATGGCATGATAGATGTCATTCCACTGTCAAAAAGCGACGCAGCAGCAAGGATTAACACGCTCGCGCACGACGTCACCAGGTCTTGTGGAACACGCCCGGATTTCTACGCATCCGTCTTAAACGTCTGGACCCATGCCTACGACTTTCCATTTCATCTGGGCTATCCAGATCTGAGACAGACGTTCTCTGCCGCATGTGGCTTGGGGTGTCTAACACAGCGCTTTTGCTTGCCGCATCAGATGAGCAGACAGTGCTGCGTGTGCTCATTGCGGCGCTGACGAAACCATCGAACACATTTTGTGTCAGTGCCCTCAGTACAACTGTCAGAGACAGTTCATGTCAGCAGTGTTTGCACGCCTTGACGACCAGCTGCTTTCCGAAAAATTTATTTTGCAATACCGGAAACATCGAGCTTCACGCCGAAAAGTGATGAAGGCCCTCCTGAAGTTTCTGCGATCGACGCGCCTCGTGGAACGTTTGTGATGTTTTAGTGTGTTTGTGTGATTTCGCTTCCGCCCCGCTCTCTTTATCTCATTCCCTTTTCCTTACTTTTCTGTCTCCTATTTGTCCTTCCCCAGTGCAGGGTAGAAAAACACTTGCTTTATGGTGAACCCCCCCCCCCCCGCCTTTCATCATACCACATCTCTCTCTTTTAGCCACTAGACCACCACGGTGGTCTAGTGGCTAAGGTACTCGGCTGATGACCCGCACGTCGCGGGATTGAATCCCGGCTGTGGCGGCTGCATTTCCGATGAAGGCGGAAATGTAGGCCCGTGTGCTCAGATTTGGGTGCACGTTAAAGAACACCCAGGAGGGGATCTAAATTTCTAGAGTGCTTCATTACGGTGTCTTTCATAATCATATGGTGGTTTTGGGACGTTACACCCCTCATATCAATCAATCAATATTTTACCACTACCTTTATTCATTGCGGCTGCGGCGGCAAACGTTCATCTTCAAACGCGTTCATCTTCAAAAAGGTGGCGTCTGCATAGGTTCGTTCATCGTACTAATACTTATTGCGTTGTTTTAGCACAGTTATATGAAAATATTGAAGCTCGATTTGAGGGAACCAACATTATAAAGTTATTTCGTTTTGTGAATGGATACTTAGTCCTGTTTGACTGCGACAATGCTGCCTTTGAACATTACCCTCGGCGCACACAGTGGTTATTCGAGGAATGCCTTGATTTGCTCGTTCTCAGTCGCGGGCAAAGAACCCCAGGTGGTCGAAATTTCCGGAGCCCTCCACTACGGCGTCTCTCATGATCATATGGTGGTTTTCGGGTATTAAACCTTACATATAAATCATCATCATGCCTCAAGTTACATGATTTAAGACATGTTAGTTGTAGGTATGATGCTCGTGCCGTTAAGCTTTGGTTGTCTTTAGCGCCGGCACATAGGAAGCTGCTCAAGCGTGGTATTGTCGATGAACGATGGCACAACGCCCCATTTAGGTCTTTTTGCCACTTGATTCGTGAAAGCTTCTGCTCAGTGCTGGATTGTATGTAGCCGGTTATCCTCGAAGTATTCTTGTTTCTCTTTTTGAGACACTGCGCAAGATGACAAAGAATTTGTACATTCACCTAGATCCACGAGCAACAGGGCAGAATAATGTATCAGTTATCCCGTACGAAAATGGCATCTCGCATGCATAAGCTGCTAAAGGTAGGCGAAGGGGTGAGCATTTCTGCAGTATTTTCAGTGCCGTATAAGTTGTGCGAACTGGCCGTTAGGACTATACTCCTGTAAACAAGATCTTAGCTCGTAAAAAAGTGACCACGAAAAAAAATTGTAAACTTTTCTCTATGGGTGGTGAATAGCTTACCCCTTTTGCGCGGACAGTCTTACGTCGGACCGACAGCAGGTGCTTAAATGTACTACTGCAGAAACTTAACCAAGAAGTGAAGAAACAAACTGAAGGCTTTAATGCATTTTACGGTTGTCAATGTGGATGCGTTCCAGTATTAGTAAAAAAAAAGCAACAGCTTTTTCTGGGACATAAATGGGAGGAAACATGTATAGCCCTTGAAGGTGCAGCTCTCGTATAAAATGCATCTGCCCCAGTAAACTTTTTATTGCGTTGATCGCCGAATAAACAGCTTGCTTGGATCCGCCTAAGTGGGAAATTTCATCTTAATGTAACTTCGTTTTCAGTGCTGTAGGAGTTCTTTGATTAACCGCGACGTTACTCACACGCAGGCCGTCACGTTTGCTATGTGCCTTTTGCAAGCTCGTTTCCGATAAGAGTCAGTAGATCCACTATCGCGAAAAAAAAAAACCTCCTAGTACCATGGACACATGGGGCTCGAACCCTGCTCCGCTGCCTGTCAGCCCAGTGTTTTACCCCTGAGTCACACCGGTTTTTTTTCTTTATTGCCTTCTTGACTACAGGTCAAGCTAATACGACAATCACTATCACACGTGTTTCATGCGTGATAACGCGTCAAACAAAGATATTACATCTTCAACACAGTCGGTAGTCTTATACACATCTCGCACTTTTATAACAGCTTCCACGAAACACTCATTAACGGATAGAACTCTCACATCACAGTGTGCTTGGGACTTGTTCCCAAAACTGCCTTAGGCAGGTTTGATGTCGGCAAAGAAATCGCGTTAATATGAGTAATAAAGCGTTTTAGAATAACAAAGGAATAAGAAGGCGTCACACAATGCGAATAGCGGAACGAGTGGGTCGTCCAATGCTCGAACCCATTACAAAAGCTTGTTCTTGATCACCTACTAACTGTGGTGCATACCCACTTCAGGTATATTTCCGTATCGTGGTCAGCTACTGCATGAACAATTGGCACAAATTCCTTGAAAGTGTTCAGCCGATACAACGCTACTCAGAAGAATTACGAAAAGTAGCATAGCAAATGCTGGTCTACTACCCCAAAATTATTATTAGTAATGCTGTAGTGGGTACCCAGAAAGTGTACCTGTAGCAGTTACCCAATGAGTGTTTATAAAAAGGCTCTGAAAGGCTGCTCTTCTAGCTTTCGCAGTGACTGTGCTGCGCCTTCCGCGCACGCCTTGAGTTTTATTTTTTTAGTTTCCAGGCTGCATGCAGACATCATTACGTTACAATCGTTACACCTGGGAAACCAGGAGGTGCATAAAAACAGTAAATAAAGAGCGAGTGATGCTTGAGTGAAATTCCAGTCCAAGCTTATTTTTACGTCAGTCATATCGATAAAATATCGGGCGTAGTGAAGTTATCGGTTAACACAAGCTGCACTGTTTTCAAACAGCCAGACTCTCAGCACAACAAGTGCCGTAATTTTTTATGGAGCGTCATGAAATTAAATAAAGAAAATTTCGCCCTTCAACATTTCTTGCTATAATGAACCGGTTAGGAAGAAACTATACAACATAAACTTCAAGAATAAATGTGTCATTTTAAAACTGATCCGATTATCTCATTCGGCCTGATTTCAGTCCACATACCCCACAAGGGTGGGAACTGTTGTAGGAGGAAGACTTTCACGTGAGTTTGGAAGTGCTACGTCCCATTGCTTAGCCAGTTGATTATACCGACACGTATTTTTCGTCGCATCTGGAACCTCCACGCATATTTTAT
The DNA here is from genome assembly GCF_043290135.1 of Rhipicephalus microplus. NCBI lineage: Eukaryota > Metazoa > Arthropoda > Arachnida > Ixodida > Ixodidae > Rhipicephalus > Rhipicephalus microplus. Next base: position 166,665,953 of record NC_134710.1, on the reverse strand, counting down.
AGTTTTCCGAATACGTACAAATAAAAATTGAAAAATGTGAGCACCGCCTTGAGTGAGCAGAAAGTAGCGTTCACCATCATACAAACATTACGGTCGTGACTCTGCTCCTCCGAATCAGAAAGGGCGAGTGTCAGTGTGACCGACCAGAGTAATGTCTTCGATAAAATTGGCGAGAAAGAGAGAAAAGATTCGAAAAAAAGGGGGTATAGCGAACTAGCGGCAACGTGAAAAATGTCGCCTTCGAAATCATTTCTATCCCCCTCTACTCCTTCTCCCCCACCCTCCTCAACAAGAGCGAGACGACAAAAAAAAAGAGAGTACGAGAAGAGAGAAAGGTCCGAAAATAAAGGTATAAACTAGACGACAGCCCAAAACTTGCCGTTTGGCTCGTTTGTCTGAAACGTACAACACGGAGCCGGCGGCCGTAGGGCGTTTAGAGCTTGTCAGGTTTCGCCCGGTGGAGTCGAGGAGAGTTTTCAAGGTTCAAACGGGGCTTTGATGGCCCATGCGTCCATTAGAGCTTAACAGTTCCTCTGCGCTAACGCTCCTACAAAGCCCATCCCACGCCCCAGCATCCAGACCTGCTCTGGCCGACCGTGCAGCGCTCGCGGCCAGGCAATAAAACAAAGGGAATGGAGCTCCGCCGGCGCTCATAACACAAAGGCACTGAGCGCGAGATGGCGGCGGGAAGCGAACAAAGACGAGCGCGCAGGCTGGGCTCGAAAAAAAAAGACGAAAAAAATGAACGCAATGAAACAAAAGAAAACACGTGCAGAGGAAACAAAACGAATTAAGGACAAGATATTCTCTCACCCTCTATTTTTTTTTCTCTCTGCGAAGGACAAGAAATGGCGACTCCCGTAGAGATCTCCTCGGAATTAGTTGTTGCACTGGTTTTGGTCCATTTCTTCACTCCTCTTGTTGTTTTCCCCTGATTTTCTCCCATGTGCCGTTCATCGCAACGTCGTTCACCCCTTCTCCTTTACCTCTCAATTTGAGGCCTCCCCTTTGTCTTTTCCGGTTTCGAGAGAGAGCGGCCGAGAACCAGGCTCGCCTCTCGTGTAATCGCCGAGATTGAAGAACGATTGTGAGGAATCGGGACGGAGTCTTACGAGTGAGCCGACTCGGAAGAACGAAAGAAACAGAAATATGGAGGGGGCAGAAAAAGTGGCCGCCCCATTCCTTTATGTCTCGAAAGCGATCTCCTCAGCGCTTTCAATGCACCACCGTCCTCTGCTTTTCTTTCTTTTCTGCCCGCCGTTTTTCGCTCTGCTAGCCTCGTTCTCTCTTCACGCCGCGTGTGTTACATTCACAGCTTCTACAGCATGCGCGTTAAGCGCCGCACACGACAAACTTGCGCGCCTCACTCGAAGCGTTGGCTGCAAACAATATCTTCGACAGAAGGCGATCACGAGTACACAAGATGATAATAGCAGTGTCGTCCCAACATTTGTTTTCTTGTCAGCTGCAACAACGGCCATCATTCGTCGTTGCGCCCCGCCGAGAGTAAGGTTCACAACCCATCTTTCTTTTCTTTTCTCATCTTCGTCCGCGAAATTTTCCGGGGTTCCTTTTTTGCCAAATCATTAAGCACTCTTGCTTCCGTGAAAGTAGGCTTGTTTCCGTGCGAAAGAAAAATAAACCGTGTGGATGTTGCAGAAAAATACCGAAAAATGAATCCCTGAGTGCGTTGCGATCATTCTCTTTCCTTCTTTCATTTCATTTTTTTATCGCTCACCCTTTTTCTCGATTGCTAAACAAAATGGAAACTCTTACAAGGGATAAAAGTACAAATTCTTATTACGTGAGTGATTTATGCACCAAGATCATGCTAATGGACAACGTAGTACAACTTTGTAAGAGTAGAGAATTCCGGTCTTCTCGTATTAGCTGAGATTGCGCGAAATCATTCTCGTACACAGGTATACTGGCAACACATTTACACAAAAGTTCCCACAACAGATAACTCTCCGTCAGAATCTATTCCAGGTCATCTTAATTGAATGTAGATCTATTACCAGCGAAGGAAATCAGATAACGACAAAATCAATGCTTTTAGCTAGTTAGTAAACCGAACATGTCCTACACTGTTCTTCTTTTTGAAAGTACCATTGCAAATGTCTTTGAACATCTGTCGGTCCCGTCACGCTGTGTGGTCTTCAAACACTACAAGCGTGCTCTCATTTTTATTTTACGTCTTTCTGTGCTTAGCACAAACACGTATACAAGTCAAAGAAAACAAAATAAAAACATGTAGTGATACTAGAATGACACGAAAATACGTTTGAACAGAGTTGCAAGCATTCAAAAACACAGCATGAATTTACTGGCGATAGAGGTTTCTTTGGAGAGAAAACACTGAATTACGATAGCTTCAATGTGGAGAGAAGAGTACAGATTTAAATTCCTTGGGCTTACATAATTACTGACCGAAAAGAGCGTGCTCCCGAAATGCATACTGTGACAAAGATGATGCCACAGCGATATATTATTAGAAAAGCGTAATGTAGGAGTGCTGCAGGGTGTTCAGTCATCTGTGCTCTTCACCACCAACTAAATTCACAAGACGATAACCTGCATCATACACCCCCCCCCCCCTTAAAAAACCTTATGACTGACAGTCACTGGAACACCATATATATAGGCATTTCATGACAATGCTTGCATTGTGTATATCACCAACAATACTTTACAATCAACACCTGAAGCGTGTTCTAAAAAAAAACAAATTTTGTAGTTCTCGTTGTTGTTGAGCCGCTGCTAAAGACTCGCGGTGACGCCATGAGTACACAAGAACACAAGTATGACCTACGGAAGCTCTTAAGTCAAATTTAGACGCTTCTTTGCGCTCCCGAGAATACCATCTTAACATCTTGTGCGTGGACGGCCTCGCTTTTTCTTTTAACAAGATAGCGTTAAACAGCTCATTTTGCGGAAATTCCGGCGTCGGAGTCATTGATTGTGAGCAAAAAATTGTCATCGTGTACATGACCAAAGAATCGAGACAGATGCAAATAAAATAAATAATGAACATTCTCAAGCTCGAGTGACGATTGAACCCAGACCGCTTGCGTGGAAAGCATGCATTCTACCACACAGCCACGCGTCTGCATGAAAAGAACTTCCTCTGATTGGAAACGCAGTGAAAATTACGTTCATGCTTTTCATACTCACGCGTCTTATACACAGGCTTCAGATTACAACAATAATGTTGCAGTAATATTGCATTGTCTTAGCATGCATTGTCATCAGGCGTCAGAATAAGTGATTATCGTAACGATTTTGTGGTTTAGAGCCGGTCACCTATTACAAAAGGCGCACCTATTACTGCGCGTATTCTTTTAAGACCACGTATTAAGTGCACAGAAAGATAAAAAAAATTTTGGCCGCGTAATTTTTCTCCGTTCAAAGCATGCTACTTATTACACAGAGAGCAGCCATACGCGAAAGTTTCACTGACCCAAGCCACTCTCAGCTTTATTGATTACATTGTAATAATCCACATTTTCAACTTCTAGACTCAGATCATACAATAAAAAGTATCCACTCAATAGTTGAAGTGGCTGAAGCGATATCCTGTCTGAGGGCAAGAATATCGCTATCGCGTTCCACACTCAAACGCAAAGCTTAAGGGTCCCCTAACTTTTTTACCTTTCACTTTGGCTGGAATCAATTTTCGTTGCACTGAACGGGCACATAACATCACTCAAAATATGAATTTTTAGTTGGAGAACCTTCTCTCGGAAACAGTACTTAAACAAATATCATTTACGACAAAGCTATGTGCTCGTTTGTCACTCTGTAAGGTTGTCGAGTTCGAAGATTATGAAAAATGGAGGTGGACATAGTCACCTAATGTGTGAACTACGGAAACTCTTTTTTCAAGGTGAAGCACCCATTCGCTTTTACGAGTGCTAATAATTCTTGCTTCATTCTATACAGTCCTTTGCAACAACGCATTAATGTTACCAAACAGAGCAAAGTGCATCTTCCAGATGACTTGAAGATAATAGCATTCGCAGTTCGACACTGTAGGGAGTTTTAGAATACCGTTTGCAAGCGCTGCGGGCGTTTCGGGCGTAGCGGGAGCCATATGAGCTTTAGAATAGCGTTTGCCCTGCTGCGATCTGCAACGCACGATCGCAGCGACACCGTAACCTCGAAACCAGCACTTGCGGCCCACATGCGGGCCGCCATCACCGCACGCAATTTCGGATTTTATGCGTGCAGTCCGCGAACGCGAACGGCGACTCGCGTTACGACGCATGCGCAGTGGCAGCGACAGAACCGCAAGGGCTCGCGGTGCGCTATTATAAATCTCTCTTGTGCCAAGAACATCACTACGTTCGCGTACGTAGAAAAAAAAAAAAGAGAGAAAGGCGAAGCTTACACTGTCGCGCAAGGCTTGAAACATCAAAGCTGGGCGATTTTGAAGTTTAATTGGGTTGGTTCTAGGTTGTTGCCAAGCTTGAGCTACGTGATACTAGGTTGTTTCTAGGTTAGAGATGTTCGAGTTAAACGAATGGCGGTTCCAGACGCGACACATATGTCCAAATTCCAGAGACACAAACTCGCGCTGAAACCGAGTATTCATGCCTCCCATTGATATAGGGGCACGTCGTCGTTCACGAAGTGCTTCCACCGCGGCGGCGTCTTCTCGCAGCCACCGTTTCCTTTCTCGCTGCAGTGCTCCGTACTCTGTAAGCTCAAACAGGCGACCACGGTGTTCGTCATAGAGTTAATGCCGATGCCTTATTAAAGCTTTTCTCAATTACTGGTTATGTCTGTCCAGAAATCTTCGTTGGTGTTTGAAACCCGTATGTTGCCACCTCCATTATTATTTGACAGGTAGTGCGCAGTGAGATTTGCCCAACTTCTGTTGTCCCCGTTCATGATGGTGGTAGTTTTTTTGTACACATTTGTAGACACCAATCTTATTATGGCCAGCGTAAGCAGCCTCACTGTTAAATCAATGCTCATGAATTTTACTGAGAATTATTAACAGGATAATCAGCCGGCTTGCCTGAGTACTCCCTATTGCAGGCGATGGACGCAGCATATGAAAGTAACTATGTTTTTCGTTCGTTGTGAGTCGTACACAAGCAGTTTTATTCCTACATTGGAAATTACTTTCATGCATGTATGGTTTTCTCTATTGCGCTAGAGAAAACGAATGAAGGAAGAAAAGTACAAAGAGGTGGCATGAAAATAAGAGTTGCGAGTGTGCAAAAAGGAGTGCTTGGATTTTTTAGCCATTTACTTGAGCTCTTTGAATATTCACCTTCTATAAAAAGTAAGTAGGGCACCATCTATCATTTTTTCCTTTGTGATTTCGCCGTGTTTATGAAGGACATTTTTTTTTTGTTTTTGGAAGACTCAGAAATACTGCCAATTGTCAACGAAATGTACTTTCTGGCTTCGTTCGCAACTTTTAGCTTTGGTTGGCAGTTTTGTTTCAGAGCGCCATTTTAGTACGGAGTAGATAATCACTTCACTTTCAGGAACAAAGTCCATGCTCTTTTTAAACGCTGTGGTAAAAAGACTGTGCACCTGCAGCTGTTCAGCGCTGCGGGCGCGCAGCCGGAGCGCAAAATCTTCTGTCACGTGTTTTTTTAATTTCACCTGATACGCAAAAAAAAAAGACATGCGAGCCCTAATACAAAAAAAGAAAACAAGGAGGAAAATATGGAGCGATCAGGCTAGCAACCACCATAAAGATGGTCAGAGCACCTGCGTATTCTTTATGAATTATGTAATAAATAAATCAAATGAAGATAGAAGGAAAGAAGTAACCAACCGATGGGAAACTGATAAAAAGTGAAGTGCAGCACGTAGAACAAAAGATCACGGAAAAGCAATATACAAACGCTAAGCCAAGTCACCTTCGTGAAGGAAAGTTAGCAGAGAACGATGAGGCTGGTCGTGAAGGGAAGCACACCCACTTGGAAAGAGGCAATCATCGAGGGTCGTACGGCAACTGCAAAGCTTGTTATCTCTCCGTTCAGTTTTATTAGTTGTGTTTGCGTGTTTCTTTGTGACAAGCAGTATGGAAGTGTCCTTAAGGTGCTTTGAAGTAGAAAGCTTTAATTCAGTAAAGCTTGCTGCTTCAAAACACGAATCCTTTGTTTCGTTGTACCCTTTTGTATACAAGCTCAGAACTCAAAGAAGAAAAAAGGAGTGCAAGAGAATGTGATTGTAGAGAGACAGGAGCCGTATATTTTGCGGTGCCACAGGGTGAGCAGTTGAACAATTAACGAAAGGCAACGAACAGGTGAAGAACATTTGATACTGCTGAAAACATAAGCTGGTGACTATTGCCACGCTGATGATTGGGTTCTCCAAAAAAATTTGGTTAGATTGTTATTGCCAGAAGAATGCCTAAAATAATGCCCCTATGTTCAAATTAAAGGTTTGTTGCTACGAGCGTCTCCCTCCCCCCCCCCCCCCGCCTTTAGAAAGAACAAAGTAGGTCCATTCAAGCGTAAATGGCAGCTAAACTGCTTTTTTCCACAAAACAATGCCATTGACGCATTGATATTTCAGACAATTTTGTATTATTTTCGTCGCACATCACAATTTAAAAAAAGTCGTTTGTTAATGCGTACAAGCTTGCGCATATTTTTGTTAGAATGCATGAATGACAAATATTGATATTCCATTGTTTTTTCTGTATCAGTCGGAAAATAGTAACTATGCCATATCGTCATTGTAGCTTTTTTGCCCTGCTTACTGCATTTAATACAATAAAACTTCCTTGGTTGCTCCGAATATCTCACTTTCATAAATATCAGTCTGCTTTTCAGATGCCGATTTGAATAAAATGTATAGTAAATAGATATTTAGAAAATTGAATACCTCCTTATGCATACCTTAAGTCGCAGTGCTGAAACTCAAAGGTAAAATGACAGCATATAGCTGCACCATTTCAGCACAACAGAAAAACTATCCCAGCTGACAATAACATTTTAAAAATTACGGTCTGATGTAGGTCAGCTAGCTTATTATCGGCTTAAACTTTATAATTATATAAGTAAAATACATCGCTTAAATTACCGGTTAAGTGTAAAAACTTGCTTCTGTATTTGAGGACACCAGTTATGTTTGACTAGTTTACACAACAAAAATAATGAAACAATACCCCAGCACTGGCTCGTTTTATTGCTCAGACGTTACACTTGTGATGGCGTTAAATTGATAAGCTGCAACCTAAATTTCATATTTGCAAAACACCCGGAAACTACAAGCATAGCTACATACCATGACAATACAGGGTTCACTGATGAATGGAGCCGCTCAAGAAGGCAGGGTCATGTCTTACCTGCGAAAGAATAAAAAAAAAGGATATGTGAAGCCCTTTTTAATTGTAGATTGTTGCAGTTTTCACTTAACATAAGAATTTCATAGATGCTAAAGAGTTCTCATAAGCATATGGTGCTATTCCCTTTACAATGCAAGAACAACTACCGAGAGATTGCCAAGTGTCCGTAATACTGGGATGTCAACGTTTTATTTAGTTTAAGTTAGAGTGGGGGAGTCTACTTAAACAGACAGTCTTATTCCTCTGAAAAGGCGGCAATAAGTTATGCAATAAGCGACTTTTAGAAATCTAAAAAAGGAGAAGTGCATGAAGAAAAAGTTGTAGTGCAAAGCAACAGAAGGAGAAAAAAAAGACCATGGGACTGGCGCTATTCTTTGTACATCTTTTAGCTGCTTCGCGCAACAATTTTTTTCATGAAAGGTTATGATTCAACTAGTTAAAAAACATTTTGTTAAAAAGAAGTACATCCCCGCAACTAGCTCGTTCAGGACACCCAAACATCAGCGTACAAGGAATGGTGTAGGGAGCCATAGAATAGAATATAAAAACGAATTGGGATAAAAGAAAGTTAACAAAAAGGACAGCACCCAGTCAGTTTTTATAATGAGCTGCGTAGAGCCTGCTTTCAAAGGGCGGGAGAGCAAGAAAAAAAAGTGGGCCATATTTATGACGTCTACCTTAAGCATCGTGTGCGCAACAGATGGAAGGTGGCAGCCTTTTTTTTTTTTTGTTTCCACGCTGACAGGTTTCGCTCTATACAGCATGATACACGCATCAACTGCAGTTAGCTTGCGTATCCCCCAGCTGTACAGTTAAGAATATTATCTCTGATTTTCATCACAGTGTGTGAGTATATATGAAGGCACCTTCAATATAGAAGAACGGAGCCACGAGTACGAGTTTTTGCCCACCTGCCATAAGGGACAAGAAACGAGACACTGCCATACATTCCAATTTACTACAGGTGTGAAGAGTGCTGCTACAGAAATTTAAAATCTCCAAATATTCAGAGTAAACAAGACAAGCTTAAAGTTGTACTGGCTCATTTCTATTTGGTGAAACTAGTGGACATAATAACAAAAGCATTTTGCACCTGTGTATGTCTATCCCCTGTTCATCACAGATTGTCTTGTGCGCTTAATGTCGTAGATTATTGCGAACCCACCCACACCAATACCCAACTCAGAAACACACACGTGTTTGCATTGTTCTTCTAACTAGAGTATTTTTCAAGGGAAAGCAAGTAGGGCAGACAGAATAGTTATATTCTACTCACAATTTTCTTCCCTTTTTTCAGTTGTACAATGACAATCGAGCTGTCTAGACTATACTGAAATCATTTGTGAATGTCACAAAAAAATACATATACGCCCTGAGCATGTAGAGAAAATTGGTTTAGCTTTCCCGTAAGGCGATCTGTAGCCCTCCTTCAGTGATATATTTGCAATAATGCATCTTCAAGTACATATTCCTGTTACTACTGCGCTTCCGTAAATAGCATTATACGTGTACCATATATGTTTGTGCTCTCAGTGCCTTTTTTCTTAAGTGCGTGCGTATGTGTGTGTGTGCAATCGCTTGAGCTTGAAGTTCTCGTTTTTTACTTTAGGTATTGTTTCTGCTCTGCACTTCTCATTCGCACAATCATTTCACCTCTACAGTTTACTTGATATATATTTTTTTCTATGGAAAGGCGAAGTGCGACTAAAGTATAGTAGTGGAATGTGAGAAGGAAAGTTTACAGCCCTCACGCTCATGCACACAGGGGCCTTCATCGTGAAGCAGCGAGTGAAGATGTTATAAAAGCTGATAGATCTGAAGAAACGCTGCGGCATTTTTACATCATCGCAAGCCGCAACCGCTCAAGCTTCAGCATGGCCCAAAGATCTCCTCAGAAAGACACCCCTAACCTAATTGCCGTAATACCAGCTCTAGGGCGCCTTTTCTGTTCTATCATTTTTTTTTGCGCCCGTGCGCCTTCTGGGTAATGTTACGCCAACTAATGTAGAAGTGACTCTGTTTTATTGAAAGAAACGTTCACATTATCGATGTAACTCACAGCAAGCTTGGGAGGCCATCGCGATGCACCGCGACTGGTAAATAGCTTTCATTATATTGATAACCGTACCAGCGCGACATTCTGGTCGTTAGAAACGTAATAAAAAGTGACTGCAAAACAGAAAAAAATACTCACGAAGGCTACCAACGAGGCAGTTAAAGTAATTTAATGTTACTTCAAGCGATGTAACTCAAACGCTCGCTAAGAGTTTAGTGGCCAAGAGCGTCGCGATGATCTTCGGGGTGGTGGATTACTGGTATTAAACAAAAATGAGGAGTGACTCCTTGAAACATGAAAAAAGAAGAAATTGCAGAACCACGGAAACAGGGAATAAAATTTCGACATGCAAAAAAAAAACAACAAAGGAGGAAAAGTTCAACTTGTCTTCGATAATCCTACAGTGAATAAAGTTTCCTACACCTTCAATGATGAAAGTAATTAAACTGCTCACCAGCAGGACGTGGAATTGAATGTTGGCCGCAGTGGCCACATTTTCGGGAGATGCGGAAAAGGCCCTTGCACTTGAATTCAGGCGCACGTTAAAGAATCCCAAGTGGTCAAAATATTTCGGAGACCTTCAGTACGGCCTCTCTCAAAATCACATCCATACGAGGACGGTCCGATAAATACTTAGCCTCACTGCGAGAGCGCGACACTATCGCGTGAGGCACTTACTGACTTGAGTACGCTGTCTTAGAGGGACGCATGCAAAGGTCCAGTCGAAACGGGCTGGCGTTTTCGTTTTGGTCACTTGAGGAAACAGGTGATTTTCGTGTGTCCATTAAAAATGAAAAAAAAAAAATAGCAGTAATGGTCGGCGATTTGACTTTTGTGTTTGGGAAGAAAAAAATCACGCAGCGAAATGAAAGACCGTCTGCATGCCGTCCACTCTGAGTCTTCTCATTTAATGGCAACCATCAAAAAATGGTTCAGCGAGTTTAAACATGGTGGCGCGTCGGTTTTTGATGAGCCTCACCCAGGGACCCCGCAAATGGATACCATGGCTCATAACGTGGAAGAAATTCACGGCCCCTCATTGGCAGACCACCGACTGAAGGGGTGCGAGATAGCTGAGACATTAGGCATTTCGAAAGTTTGCATATGTCATATTCAGCATAAAATTCGGGCTTGAGAAAGCCGTCATCGCGATGGGTGCTGCATTCGAGAAGCGGGCGTCCGTGCCACTACTTGAGAGCAGGACTTGAAGCTGTTCAAGCGTAATTCCAATGAGCTCCTGCGTCGTTTTGTGACCGTCGAAGAAATGCGGATCCACTGGTAAAAATTACAGACCAAAGAATGTTTGAAACAGTGGGCTGCAGCCGCAGAATCTGCTCCGAAGGAGGCGAAGACTGTCGCATCAGCCGGAAAGGTGATTGCCACCATTTTCTGGGATTCTAAAGGTGTGATCTTCGTCGACACTCTTAAGGAGGCAAAACGGTGACAGGACCGTACTACGCTGAATCACTGGGCTCGTTTGATGCCACATTGTGAAAAAAAAATGTGGTTTATCCCTCTGATATAGGAATCGGCATAACACACGAAAGTTAAAGGTGCCTTCCCAGAAGCAGTGCAATGTTTGTTACACATTGACATATAATGTCTAATGGTGTTTAGTGGCTACCACACTCTTAGTTGTTGAAGCATATATGTTGATACCTGGTGGCACATCTCCACCACGACAATAAACGACTTGTGACCGGTAAACACTTTCTGGAGACATTGTGCGCACCTGAGCATCACGCAAAGCACACTTAAGCCACCATGTTCGTAAACCATAGAAATGAAACCAAACGAGTTTTCATTCAATCGCTTTTGAACTCATATCTGCTGCAGCGACAAGTTGGCGAGCAGCGTCTTGCTGATAGCTCACTTCGGTATAGATACGATAATTTCGGCCCTGCATGGTATGGCAGCCAATTGGGTCGTGAAGCGCTACCCGTCACAAACTCGAGAGACTCCGCTTGTGCCGAGAATGCACGAAAGCCCCCCCGCTCTCCCGTGGCATGTCCATCGCTGCGGCGAGATCACTCACGTAGCACTCACCCGTCGACGTCGTTGTATCGTGCCTAATGCAACAGTTCTCGTAGTCGGTACCATTGCATTCGAATCAGTAGATGGAGGAGACACACCATTTGTGCATATCAAAGCTGATATACACTGCACACGCAACCACAACGCGAAAGACAAAGCACGCAACGTTGTCATCACCGAGTCAAATCAGCGCGTAGAGTGCGTCGCTATTACAGACTGCGTTTGTGGTCTGCAAAATCAGCCTTAAAAACTATGTTGGAGCTGATTGCGGATTCAATGAACTTTGTTTCAAGTAGGAGCACCCCGGCAAATGAAGAGGGCGGGTACACAGGGTAGGAGTGTTAGATATTTGAGGTGCATCCCAGGTGCGCCTCCTATATTCACCGATAGCTCTGTCGGCTAAGCTCACAATTTCTATTGCCATTGATCGAGAGGGTATGGGTTCGATTCACTGGTCTTCACATTTGCGAATTTTTTTTCTGGTTCATTTCTTTGTAGTTTGCTCATGTATACTTTAACGTCATATTCATGATGAAAATATGTCGGCGAAGTCTTGAGGGACTACGGCATAAAACACTTTCGTGATAAAAGCGGCCACACTTGGTGAATAAAAAAAAAGGCAGATCTGACATACAGTGGGAATCGATGATATGCGAAGCACGAATGAAAAAGGTTGATATGCCACTCTAACATGAGAACAACGCGTACGTTACGAGGAAGACCTAAATTATGCCATACATGACTTCTATGTCAAGATTATCATGTTTGGACGTGTAATTTACCTTCGTCGTCTACTCAAGTCACGTCATACGAAACTTGGTATATGTAGAGCTAGCGAAACGGCCGCGAGCACGCTATGAGCATAGCACGTAGTCATGTTTTACATGACAAACATGTCATCATTATTGTGTTTTGACGTGTCATTTAGCTTCGTCGTCTATTCAAGTCAGGTTATACCAAATTTAGTTTATGTGGAGCAAGCGAAACGGCTGCGAGTGCGCTATGAGCGTAGCATCCCTATTGCAAAAACCAGCGCCACTGGGTACCATGCTAGCGTCCAGCGCCATGTCCAATTATGGGCCCAGTATAGCGCTGGTACCAGCGCCTCCCAGCGCTGGTACTGGGACGCAGGAGCAGCAGCGTCTCAGTACTCTGCGTAAAATGGCTTCACAGGGTTAAAACGGTGCCTATTCGCCATAAATAATTAAATAGATAAATAAAATAGTGTGCATGAACATTAAAATTTAAAAAAAAACAAAAGTGAAAAAAAATGCCCTCTGAGTGGTTTCGAACTCGCCACCTTTTAATGTCGAACCGAGTACACTTCCCACTACGCTACGCCAGATCGTGCCAGTTCGGTTGTAAAATGACTGTTTATCCGAAGAACGTGCCTTTCGACTTCATGTTCGTGACCAAGTCGCACAGTCAAGATTGACGCGATATTCCTTTCCAAATAACAATTGCGTCTTGATTCGACAGTGATGAACTGCTTCCGGGAACCGAATGGCGTGCGAATATTAGCAAGAGCGCAAAGTGTTTTGAAGCATCCACATCCTAACTCTGAAAAATCTCAAATCGACTGCCGATAGTTTTTTTTTTTTCCTTTGATAGTCGGTTCTCGCACTTGTTACTGGTCAACATGTACAGATGATTTAAAATGACTTCTTTGGTAGATATGCGCGCACACGAGTGAATATAGAGCATTTTTTCGCGCAAGCGACGATATAGCAGTGTACATCCGGCGTACCAGATTACATATTTGCGGTTATATTGATACCTGCAACTAAGAAACCGCTGAAGAAATTACTAATGCAATCCGCTGAAAAATATGCCTGTGTGTTGTTTCACTAAGGCGTACCAAATTACTAACTCGAAATTGCGTGTTCTTACATACGAGTCAAAGAACTACTGGCTACTGCGCTCAAAAGGAAGATTTCGGTGACAGCCTGCGCTGCTGAAAGCACGACACATCGATCGTCGTCGCTCCTTGTGCGGGCACCGCACACGCGGAGAAATGGTTGATTTAGACTCAGGGATGTCTAAACTTTACTTTACAGTCATTTTACGCTTTAAAAGCGTGCCTATTTAAAGTGAAAAGCGCCGACAGCATGCACACCAACGCGGCCGGCACCTTAGCCCTCGCTGGGACGGGGCACTGTGTGAGGCCGCTCTCGAAGCAGCTGAGAAGCGATGCTTGAAGTTTCTGCATTTGAGCTTTGTAACACTTCTAACTCTTACCTAAACCGTACCCGAAGTAAGTAGAAGGTCGATCGTTGCCAAACATGCACTTACGGAGTGGAAATACCGAGTGACAGCTGTTTTTCTGGCCTCCGCTACCAGAGTATACAGCGGGCGTGCCAGTGTACAGATATATGCAGTTATTTAATACCATCATTAAAAAAAAACGCCCAAAGAAATACTAATGCAATCCGCTGAAAACGTATGCCAGGAAGTCAGTTCACGAAGGCGTACTAAATTACTAACTGGAAATTGCGTGTTGTTATCAGTCAGAGAAGTACTGGCTAAGTGCGGCCAGCAGCTTTCGGTGGCAGCCTGCATGCGCAGCTGAAGGCGCCATGCATCGATCGTCAGCGCTCCTTGTGCGAACATTGACACAAGGCAAAATAGTTAATTTAGGTTCATGGGTGTATGAACTATACTTTACAGTTATTCTTGCACTTTAAAATTGTGTGTACACGAAGCAAGAATCGCCGGTAACATATACACCGACGCGGCCAGCACGATAGGCTTAATGCTCGCTGGGCCGGGCACTGGGTAAGACTACTCTCGACGCGGTGAGTTGGGATGATTGAAGTTTCTGCATTTGAGCTTCGGAACATTTCTAATTGTTACCTGAAGTAAGTAGAAGGATCAGCATTGCCAGAAATCAATTTACGCAGTATGGCAGAATCGCACGACAGCTTTTTTTCTCACCTCCGCAGGGAAACCTTGCATGGGAATCAATCGAGAGAGCTCAATTACGTTTCGTCAACTTGGCGGCAAGAACCATTTCCTATTTCTGTTAGGAGTGGCGTCCAGCTCCAGGCTTATAAGCACTGCAACTTGGAATCGTTAAAGCAATACACGGCTGATGCGAATATGACCGGTATACGCATGAGAAAAAGGTCCATTATAATTGCTGCGATATGTACGTGAGCCGCAAAAATTACGTATACTCGGTATCTGTTAGAGTAGCATCTCTCCGTGTCATGGAATCAAGCGTTTTATATTCAACCAAATTTGGTATATGTGTAACGGAATAGAAACACAGCAATGCAGGTATTGGAATACGTTTTTATTAGTATTTCGGTGGTGCTCATACTCCGCGAAGACGTTTATTCAGCACAGCATAACATTGTACATAAAGCTCACTGAAACTTGCAGTTTAGTACCTTCTTTATTTGCTCATCGTTGTATACTTAGCGCTATTAAGATAATAAAATGGGGGATCTAGGATGTCGTCACCTGAGTCGAAAGGGTATTTATCTTCAATAATGGTGTCAGCACAACTAATGCAGCCAGAACCCTTATCATGCAGCAAGATGCCGCAGGTGAAGTCGCCTCCGGTACGTAAGGAAGAGAAGGGTATCCTGGTACCACAAAAGACCGTTTAACGCTTGTAAATCAAGTAGAAGTTCACCGTGACCAAATGGAGGGGTGGCTAAAAACGGGACAAGATTATTCTCGTCACTTCAACCACCACTAGGGGAACTGCTTTTAGAAGTGCCTCCGCTTCGAGAATTGAAGGTGTGCTAAGAGTTCCCAAGCCTTTGTTTCAAGGTGGTATCTGCCAGTGTTGGCTACAACGCGTTACAAGAAATAGATTGATATGTGGGTTGAACATCCCAAATCCACCATATAGTTATGAGAGATGCCGTAGTGGAGGGCTCCGGAAATTTCGACCACCTGGGGTTCTTCAACATACAGCCAAATCTGAGCACACGGGCCTACGGCATTTTCACCTCCTTCGATAATGCAGCCGCTGCAGCCGGGATTCGATCCCGGGACCTGCCGGGCAGCATCCGAGTACTTTAGCCACTAGACCACAGCGGTGGGGCAAAGCGTTACAAGTGGTGCCGTTACCGGTAGAGCGTTACATTTTTCGGTAACTTTGTAACGTACACGTTACAGTTTTAGAACTGTAGCAGGTAACGTACATACGTTGTAATTTGTCCGCAATATCGAACCCGGTCACGGTAGCCGCATTTTCGATGGAGGCGAAAATGCTTGAGGCCTATGTGCGTATACATATGGGCACGTTAAATGTCCCAGATGGTCCGAATTTCTAAAGCCCTCCACTACGGCGCCTCTCATATTCATATAGCGGTTTTAGGACGTTAAACCACAACACAAGAAAACAAAATCACAGCATATCCACGGAGTGAATGATGATATGTGGGGAGAAGCATCCATCAGTCCGTCCGTGTTTCTGGTCGTCCGTTAGTTCTTGCTTCCGTTTGCGCGTCCGTCCAGCCATGCGTACAGAGATCCATCCGCCCGTCCGTCCGTGTATCTGCCTGTTCGTCCATGCGTCTCTCTGTCTGTCCGTCTATGCGTCCGTCCGTTTGTTCGTCTGTCTGTCTGTCTGTCCGTCCATCCGTCCATCTTTTCGTCGGTCCGTGCGTCCGTGCGTTGGTCCATCCGTCCGTCCGCGCGCCCGTCCATTCGTTCGTCCGTCTGTTTGTCTGTGTGCGTCTGCCTTGTGCAGAAGTCCATTTGGAATGCGCCTGCCTGCCTGCCTGCCTGCCTGCCTGCCTGTCTGCCTGCCTGCCTGCCTGTCTGTCGGTCTGTCGGTCTGTCTGTCTGTCTGTCTGTCTGTCTGTCTGTCTGTCTGTCTGTCTGTCTGTCTGTCTGTGTGTCTGTCTGTCCGTCCGTCCGTCCGTCCGTCCGTCCATCCGTCCGTCCGTCCATCTAGTGAACCCTCAAAGTTCCACCATCTCGCATCTTTTCATCATATATTCATCATATACAAGAACCGCTATCCAGCAGACATTCTAAGGATTGAACGTCAGGTGGCTACTACTACTGTGACGACGACACGGGACGTACGACCCTCGGCGTAAGGAGCTTCACGCCTAAAAATAAGAAACGTTCCAATTTTTCGGTAGCGTGTAGTGTCACGTGACCTGTTACTTTTTTATCTTGTAGGTGTAATTCTCCCTGAGCTCACGCCGATGAATTCCTTTGTCGCAGAATCGACGACCACCTGCCAGGATTTGAGAAAGAAAGCGTATACATATAAATGGAATCGCTTTTTCTTTCTTTCTTTCCTTCTTTCTTTCTTTCTTTCTTTCTTTCTTTCTTTCTTTCTTTCTTCTTTTCTTTCTTATTTTTCTAGAATTCCGAGATAGAAATTTGTGAAATGCGCTGACTTCATACGGAGAGTTTTGGGTCATCACCGCACAAAGCTTAAAGAAAGTCGTGGAATCTGCCAAGAAAACTATACGAAGAGACTTTTCGTATAGAAGCTGCCTGTAGCAGGTGGATTGTCGGTACTCGCGCCTTTCCGTTCCAAAAGACAGGCTGTTTGAAGGGAAAGTGCATGGGCTAGTTGACTCCCTGCCACGTGCTGATTCAGATGCTTCGTTCGTGAGTGAAGCACAGAACTTCTTCGACAGCCTGCGGCACATAAAACCGATGTCTGCAGCTTCGAGTGAGCAGCGCTGTGAACGATCACTGCACCGAATCGGAGAAGTTTGACATCGTAGACATCGAGCCAATTTATAAGCGGCTTTTTGTAGAATCCTGGCCCATCTAGGAGACAGCCGGGGACTTAACCGGTCTACAGGCGCACTACCAATGGTGAGCCTGCGTAAACGCTATTGTGCACATCATGGACAACACGCATGACCCCATGACAAGAAGAAAACATTTAAAAAATACGAGTGAAGTGCAAGACGTCGATTTTTTCTTGTGAACAAGGAATAAACTTTTTTCTTCTCGCCACTTGCGTTGGCTCCGTATCTCGCTACTCTCTGTTTCAACTAAAGCCCAAGAACACCGCTGTCACAGGAACACTACGGCTAAGAACAGTTACAGGCAGCTACACGGCAGACAGGTCATTTAACTGCGGTTATCGCAAAGCAGGGCCGTAGGCAGAGTTTTTTGTTCAGGGTGAAGTTGGGGGGGGGGGACCTCTTTGAGCTGCAGTTGGGGGCGGGCAGGCAAACGGTCATTTGGCGTCATGTATTGCATGGCAAAAAAAAAAAATGACTGGAGGGGGGGGGGAGAGGTGGTACGGGCCCAGTGTGCCACTGTCACAAACAGGTGATCCTATGAAAGATCGACCCGAATCTGCAAAGTGATATTTTATATTTGATTGAGTATTTCATATTTTTTGCATATGGCACCCAGCAGCGCGAAAAAAAAACTCTATTTAAGTGCTCAATTGACGGCGCGAAAAATATCAAACATTCAACACGGAGGGACTTATTTCGTCGCCAGTGGCTCTCCAAAGTTCATAATGATGTTAAACACAAATATTACCGTTACAAAGAAGACTTCTCATGTAGAAAATATATACACAAAAAAGAGTGAAGGAACATTGTTTGAAACTTGTAGAGCAAAAAAAAAACAATTTTCTAGAACAATTGTCTAAATATAGGGGATTTTAATGTACTTGCTACAAATAGTTGGTCCAAAACTAATAAGATCCATCAACTTAGTTTTTAAAACAAGTTTTGCATCTTTCTCTCAGCAACGGCAGCTATACGTATTCGGTTTTGAACTGCTGAGCCAGCGAGGCTGATCTTGAACACCCTCACATAAACGCTCGGAAGTTTTTGCGGTAATCATACAGGCTAAAGTGAACGCGAAGTGCTTATGCACAAATATTTTTTTAGCGAGACTAGGCCATAAAGCATTTTCTTAGCACGCCGTCAGAATGGGCCCTTTCTGTGTAGCTCATCCGCGTATACGAGCCGTTGTAGATGATGCACGCGCCCTAAATTTTGGTGACCGAAACGAGAGGATAGGAGCGGACCAAGGGAAATCTGGTGTCACACACTTGCAAATGCCCCCCCCCCCCCCCCAAAAAAAAAAAAGCGCCAATGTTTTCATTTTGATGATATCCAGTGGAGGCACTGTTTCGACCCAGAAAAAGCCAATTACTTTAAATTTCTTGTGAGTTGAATATTCAATACTTTCTTTGAAGCTAACGTGGATCACTGAATCTGATATTGCGAATAATGTCTCATTGAGAAAAATGGCTTAGCATGTGCCACAGCGTCACAAGTCATCATATGTAACTCTACAAGCTACTTTAAACCCCTATAACATTGCTAAGATCTGGTACACTTGTACTAATAATACTCGTGAAATGGCCATATTGAATGCCTTTCAGATAGAAGTTTTATGTGAAACATAAATTTGATATAAAAATTCTTAATGCATGTTCCTGTAGCGAAGCCACATTGATTAAATTATATGATTTTGTAGTAACAATAAAGGTAACGTCCGTTACTTTTTTCGGTAACGGAATAGTGACGCGTTAACTTTTTTGTGGATAACGTAGGGTGGTAACGCGTCACTTTTTATGGGGGTAACAAGTGACTTATTTAGTTACTTTTTTTCGCTATTGGATACAACACTGCGCGCTATCCTTAGAAAGTTAAGTATTTTGCACTTGGCTTGAAGAACAGCAACTATAAATGAAAAGCTTTATTGCTCCTTGAAGTATGGATATGCTCATTTCTGACAAAAAGTAAAAAGAAAACTAATGAGAAGCGCGCATCCTGTGTGGTAGCGCAATGCAATCCATACATTGTAAAAGTATTTTACTACTGAAATACAAATACGTTTTTCTAATGGTCCTTGTTAAAAAAACATCAATTATCAGAAGTATTACTGAAGCACTATCGCGATATTTTTTTATCACAATACTGCTTTGCCCTGCTCTAGAGCTGCTAATTTTGAAGCATTAACTCAATCTTTCTGTAATTATGAAGGCATGTCTAACTATATACTGTAGTATATATAACCTAGAATTTACTCTTACGGGCTGTACCATACTTCGAAAAGGCCCATCAGGTTGACGCGTAGCATCGTTATCTAGATCAAGCAAAATGGCTAGTGTACTGCACGATTTTAAGTGAACGTGCGTTAAAGAACCGCAGGTGGTCACGATGATACAGGGCCTTTCACTACGGCGTCTCTTATAGCCTTATCATAAAGGTACTTTTACAGCGTAAACACAGACGCACCACAACGAGACGACACACAAAAGCACTTGTGTGTGTCATCTCTTTCTTTGTGGTGAATCAGTGTTTGCGCTGTAAAAGTACCTCTAAGATTATGAACAGACTACGCCCAAAAGAAGTTTTATTATAGCCTTAGTCGCCTTGGGCTGTCAGATAAATCGGCCAACCAACCAAATAAACTTACTCGCAAGCGTCGTGACACCTAACGCCGTTAACGTTACCTTTGTGTTTGGTGGGTAGCAGCGGTGACTAATATCCATGAACCACTTTGTTAGAAAAGTTTTAAGCACTCACTCTTGAACGCTAAGGCGGTCAGAAGATTAGATCATATAAAAGTATGTGATACATGGAGAGGCCAACTTGACAATTTTGCTTTAGTGGTTTCAAGTCGTGCAAGGATTCAGCCACCCTGACCTCCTAAGCAAAGATTTCCGGAAAAGAACGCATAGAGCACATAATTTTCAAAAACCTTAATAGAATCACGAGTTATTGATATCTGGACACTTTGAAGCCACGCGGATTACTAGTGGAACTTACGGTATTTCTCTTAATAAACAAATTAAGTCACATCTGAAGAAGATGGCTGTCTTGAAGGGGAAATATTGGGATTGCCAAAAGTCAGCTTCCTTGCGCTAACATTAAAGAACATTGTTTTCGTAGAGTAAATAAAAATTTGCTAATAAGGAGAAACACAAGTACTTAAATCAGAGAACTTCAGAAATTATACACAGCACAGGGCACAACAGAACAAATAACGTTAGGCGAAATATGAAGTAAGAAAAATTCTTAATTGTGAATAGGAGGAAAAGAAAGAAATACCCAAGTGAAAGGACAGGGAGTTTAGCCAGTTCTCAGACCGGCTGGCTACCTTGTGCTGGAGAGAAAGCAAGGAGAATAAAGGACTAGAGAAAATGATATATATATATATATATATATATATATATATATATATATATATATATATATATATATATACAGAGAGAGAGAGAGAGGGAGAAAGGAAAAGAGAAAAGACAAAAGTTAGCGAGAGATCATGACAGTGAAGTAGTTCTCAAACGCCAGTTGTTTACAAAAAATTTAATGAAGCTTTCACAGTCTTCTGGACTTGGGATGGACTCAGCCAATGGCCAAGAATCTTTTGTTCCGACAAAGGATGATCATCTAGTCTATGTAGACCTGCGGTAAGTTCTTGTCTTAGCGCGTCGAAATGGTTACGCTCGTACAGAAAATGGGCGATCGCTCCTTCGCAGCTACAGTAATTCCATGATAGGTGCTGGCCATTCAAATAAGAAAGAAGCATGCGTTCGTGAAGGCCACGCCAAGCCACAGGCGGCACAAAAGAGTCGCCTTAGCTTGAGAAATTTCTGAAGGAAGACTAAGCTTGAGATCGGGATCAAAGTTATGTGGGTGAGCGTTTCTGAATTGCATCGAGTTCCACTGTGCCAGTGTGAGGTCACGTGCATGCGAACGAAGCCTTATAGCTTCGTCGGTTCTAGAGAACTGGATGGCTGTGTATTGTGTACCGTCTAGTGCAGCTCTAGCGGCCTCATCTGCGAGGTCGTTGTCATATATACCGCAATGACCTGGTATCCACTGATACGCTATGTTGTGCTGTCTCTCGATTGCTTAGTGGTGAAAAAGTCATATCGGCTACTAACTGTTGATTGTGAATTGGAATGGTGAATAGGACATCGTAAATGCTCAGCCAACATCATAGTTTACATAAAGATGACAAAACTTGTTCTGAGAAGGTCATGCATTCTGTATAGTAAATAACCACGGGTTTATCAAAATGGTACAACTGGCGGCAAGGGCAACTAAGCGCAGTCGATAATGGCAGTGAAATCCGTGAATAGTGTGATGAAATTAGGAGTTCTGCAAGCATATCAGGGAATAACAGGCAGGTATTCGTAGATTCCTTGGGTAACCGCTGTGAACGTCATTGTAAGGATGATGATGATGATGTGAAAACTAGTTAACGCTGACTTGGTGACAGTAAGCCAAGCCTGCTCACAAATTCCGTCATACGCAGCTGCGACGGGGAAAATTTCTTTTCTCGTGCATGACGGGTGGGGAAAGCGTATAGGAAACCGCTATTGATTATTCGGTAAAACAAAGGGGAGACCCACCTCACCGGTACACTTTTTATAAATCGACAGTGAGCTAACGTCCTTCGCACTATTCTGCCTTTCACAACGCGAGAGAATCGGACGCGCAGGCAACTCGCGTTAGACAGTTGGACAGCGTGCCTGCGGTGCGCATTCTCATCGACATGCACACCGAGCTCCGAGTGGCAGGAAGTTGGCCGGAAGCCTTCCTGCCTTCCCTCTTTTCTTCGCCCCGGCATGCCCTTCTCTTTCCTCGGGAGACGGGATGGCTCTGGCTAATCCAACGGACGCCGTTCCTGCTCTAATGGGAACTGCTAATGACGTTTCCGGAGCTGGGCAAAACTGCCGCCGCCTCAAAATCGTCGCAAGCCGCACTAATCACATCGCCGATAATGCACGCGGGGCCCGGTCGACGGCACACGGCCTTGCGGAGTAAGCGACGCTACCGGAAGACAGGCCGTCATGGGGGCGTCCTCTCACCTCCCCCCTTGAAAGGGGCCCGCGTGCGCTATCCGCAAAGATTGGTCCTGACAGCAACGCTGCGCGTCCGCGCCTCCCTCTTTGTTCGCGAAAAATATTCACCTAGCACCAATCACGCGCGCCAAATGCACTCGTTTTCGGAACAATGACAGCAGCAACGGTGCCGTTCTGTGCGTGAGGCGAACGCGTACAACGTCAATGCAAAGAGGTGACCTATTACCGAGTCGTTGCTCCCAGTTCCTCGCTCGTTCCCGGCGACACGTTTCTCTTTTCGCTTCATTTTCGTTGTGCGCTGTTCAGCCGAAGAAGACAAAAGAAAAGAAAAAAAAACCACTCTGTCGACGCTTATCCATATCAGCACCCCCAAATGCGACGCGGATGCTGTCTGAAGTGAAAACTGTTCTCTTATGCCATCCCCATGTTTTGAGGTCCCTCCATTCTTCCTGCCGCAAGCTGTTTCTTCCTGCCGCAAATGTTCCTCCAATCAAACTTTGGTCACGTTTATATTGCCTACGTGGAGGGATAATGACGATTTAAGCCGCAAAGCCAATTAGAGATCAATAAATAGTCGACCCGTATAAGTCATTCCACAATTTTTCGCACAAGATGTCATAATCTATAGTTGCTACAGTCCATTAACAAAACTACAACCAACATGTTCCGATGTTTAATGGCTATCTCTGTTATCACCATCTATTCGTTTGAACCAACACTCGCAGCCGATTAATTTCGGCAGGTTTTTTTATAACAATTCACGCAAAACGCTGCACGTTTTTAATCATTATTTTAGCTGCAGATCATATGTCTATAGTGTTATGTGAATATTTTCCATCATCCTTGGATATACCGCTCAACTAGAAAAAGACTTCCGTACAGGGATGCGGGATTCCAATTCCACAAAAAAGAGGTACAAAAGTTGTTCAGTAGTTGCTGCACCATGTCAGACAATGAATTCCACTTTTTTGGCACTTCATATAATTAATCAATCAATGAGTCAATCAATTGCTCAATCAATCACCAAGACCGTGGTGGGGATTGCAACGTTAATGCGTAAGCGACATTGTGCACTGTTTCTTCAGCTCGGTGAAGACGGTAACAGGTGCAGGCGAATAAAAGTGTGCAATCTATGGACGCAAGGAATTGAAATTCACAAGTTGAATAGCTTTCTACAAAACCTTTATACCTGTTGGTAGTGGTGTTTTAAACTTGCGGAAAGATGACACAAGGTTCAATGCATATATTTACTGTTTCTGGCACCAATGAAAGTGCGATAGAAAATCATATGAAGGTATAAAATTTTTTTCGGTACCACGACTACGGTATGTTTAGCCTATATATAGGCTGCAAACTATATATAGTTCACAGAAGCCACTGCTTGCAGAAACGACTGTAAACTTTTTTTTTCTGCTCCTCGAAGTATCACTTTTATTGTTGACAAAGCAAGTTCGAAAATACTACAGTGTTGCTTCACATCTATTACCCTGACTTTCCTCTCAAAAATTTCTCTAAACGTTTACTTTATTTCTGCCATTTGTTTTTATTTGACCATCAATTTAAAAGCGGCCAACATTGGTCAGAACGGCAGTCATCACACATTTTCGAACGTCCTACAACTTCCGCCTGTCCGTTACTCTGCCGAGCAAAACAAATCGCTATTAGAAATAAATGTATAAAATAAATTTTTTCTCACGACGCTGCTTGATGTGTCCAGAGAGTCTTGCACACTGGGCTACACAGCCACAATTTTAAGAAAGGGAATATATTTCAACTGTATGAATGCGCTTTACCATTGGTACAAATCAAACGTAAACAAATAGAGCTTTTGGCGGAGGCTTTGTTGAAATATTTCCTATTGATGTAATAAAAGCCATCTCTATGACAAGCTGTACAGCTTACATGGAGCATTGTATAGATATTGAGAAAATTCCCACTTTGCGAAAATTCAACGGAAAACACACGTTTCCGTAGTATGGTATGGCACTTTCAGTGACGCCAGGCCAACCCAAGACGCTGAGGAGCGCTGGAAAAAGAATGAAAGACGCCATGCCGATGCCGGCCGACAACAGCGAGTCACAAGAAGCCGCAATCGTGGCGTTTTCTACATTGAAACGCAGCACGCATAACTTACACAACTCCCGAAGAAGACCTTCCGGGGACTGTATATATATATATATATATATATATATATATATATATATATATATATATATATATATATATATATATATATATATATATATATATATATATCGGCTTGTTTTTTTTTTTTTTATGAGGGTGCCCTGTTGCCCAGCCAAGCTTTATCTTGCTATGTCCGACCGATAAGAAATGACGCTTGCTGACATGTTCAAAAAGAAATTAACACATATTTCGTAATTTACCATGGCATACCCTAATTACCTTAACTGTTCTATAGCCCGCACGTTATTCTTGACACGCTCGACGTTCTCTGCAAACCCGATTGCCCTGGTTTGAATGACTCTCTCTAGACGACTTTTCCCGGGCGTATGGGCTAGACAGCACTGGCTGCTTCGCGGCAAAAGACGCAATATGCGCGGGTAAAAAGGGAACCGTGTAAGCCGCGAAACAAGAGACCTTGAAACAATTAACAAGTGAAACATTGATAAACAGTCTTTCAGAGACGCCGAATTCAGGCACCCGGCCGTAACAAGCTTTCGCTACCGAATCGTTTATTAATTCGCAACAATTAACGGCCGTAAATGAAGAGCGGCAACATGAAACATTCACTTGAGAAAAAATAATACAAGCGTAAAAACACGATGAATGGTTCGGATCATGCGAGCCAATGTAACACCAAGAAGAAACAAAGAAATGGTAATAGCTGTGGGATACAAAAGAAAGGAACGCCTTCATCAATCACAGTTCCGAAGGAGAAATCTTGTTTGTGATTCACTAATCATTCGCAAGCAGGCGGGCTTCCAGATGAGAAAAAGAAATTCGAAACCACTTCGCTGAAACCATGGGCTGCTTTCGCTTCTCTGCTGTTTTTACTGTTTCCCACGAGCAATAAAGATGAGTAAATAAAGGGCAAGAAATGCCAGAAATCACGAGAAATAGTATTCCAATGACGCAGAGTTCAGGAAAGCACTCGTAGCAAAGGAAAAATGCCGCTTTGTTCCCGGCTGTGAATCGTGCTAGCGAGGCCACACGCTGTGAACAACAAGCAAGGGACATTACGAAAAAAATAATGAAATAGAGAACGAAAGAAGCAATATGTCGATGTTCCCTGGTTTTGTATCTAAATTGTTTCGGTGACAGCTCTTATTGTTTTGCGTCCGCCTATAACGCCTTCGCGAGTGGCACTGACGCTGCGTCACTTCGCATTCCCGCCTGTATACGCGAGGCTCGTGCGCATTCCGCTTCGCCTGCATGCACAACCTGCGCCGGCCGTCTCTCCTCGCGCTTTTGACTCCGTTTCACAAGCGCGGCATAAACAAGACGGTGCTATGCCAGAGTCCGAGCGACACGCTTGCATATCAAACAATGCTGGAAAACGCAGGTGCTTTACATAACCGTGAAGAGTGTGAACACAACGCGTGCACCTTGCACACGCATGAGTGGAACAAAAGTAGAGGAGAAAGGTATATTCTTTTTCGCGCGTACATTCGACCACTTTGAGGTGGTATTTTCTTGTCCAGGCTTTTTCGTTTACTTGTATTGAAGTTTTGTTCTCAATATACGCCACGCGCGCTTTCTTAGCTGCGTCCTTGTCTCTGGCTTTATTCTGAACGTATTCGGCCTTTTCCTTCAATGTCCATCGTACTGCCCACTTTGCAAGCGCTCTTCGCTTCTCTCGCTTGTTCTGATAAGTGGCTGTTAAAGGCAACGCAACTGAGCACGAAAGTAAGCATCAACAGACGAACGCTTCATAATCGTCCGACCCTGCAACGGCGGCTTATCACGTTTATGCCCCCTCTCCCTTCCTCCTCCTTTTCTCGTCTTCCAGAGAACTCCAGAACGCCTCCACATGGCCGCTCACATTTTTGCCAGTCCTGCTTCTCTCCGTCTAAGCATGACTCGACAAAAGGCTAACCCGCTAGAAGCAACAAGAGTAATGCACCCACCGCGATCCTAGCAGACAGCCAGAAGCAAAACAAGAAAAAGGGGGCCGCAGCACCGTTTCATGAGCACTGGCAAAACTGGCGTGCGTAAGAGAAAAGAGGGGAACACGCAGTGTGGCTTGAGTAATAAAAGCAACAGCAGCAAGGGAGCACCAGTGGCAGAAACAGCGGTAGAAATTGCCTTTTTTTTATCTCGCTCTCTTTTACTTGGGATAGATCGCAATGGATAGCGCTGCTCCGTATGGACGTGAGGCAAGGGGGTCATTCGGTCAGTCGGAAAGATTACGAGGAGGGCTTGTGGTGCGTTATGGCGCGTACATTCGTCCACCCAAGCCTCAGCATGGATGTGTTTACGTTCTTGTGCTTGGGATGGGACGGCCCGCCGGAAACGGAAGTCGGCGCCGACGCGCTCTTTCCAACCAGTGCCGTCTAAAGAGGTTTTGATGAAGCGATGTGCCGAGAAGCTGTTTATTTGACCCTATACTATTTTGTTTGTTTGTTACTTGTCCTTCAACAAATGCCGGGTGTGGACGGAGCCAGCCGTTAATCTATAGTGCCGAAAGAACATCCTCGTTGAGCTCTTTTATTTAGGCATTTACACTGCTGATACCTGCGTATGCGGCCACTACCAAGGCGTAACGTAGCAAGCACAAAAGAACAGGTTTATGTCAGAGCACAGCCTGTAATTCATTCCGAGAAAATACAAAGATGTCAACGTTTTTATAAAGAACAAACAGAAAACAACGTCGCATATCCCATGGTGGGCTAGCTAGTGAATGTTGTGAGATTTGAAATGTTATAACCATACAAAATATTGATTTAGAGAAAAAGTGAGATAGAGAAAGGCAAAATAAAAATATCAGATGAGATCTGCAGCTAGCTACTTTGTGATTGTAAAGAGATAATAAGGCCTTTTCCTGCAGTATGTTCCAACTAGCCGCCACACAAGCTTTTCTGAAGGTTTGAAAGAATGAAAAAAAATTATTTATTTATTTATTTATTGATATGTGGGGTTAAACATACCACAATCACCTTATGAATATGAGAGACACCGTAGTCGAAGGCTCCGGAAGTTTTGACCAACTGGGGTTCTTTAATGAAGGAAGGAAAGATTGTATGGCGACATCTTGAGGTCGGTAATACTATGGGAATGTCAAGGCTTAATGTTGATCATTACAAAGAGTGTGTATAAGTACTGATAAAAAAATTAGGTGATAGGAGAAGCTCTAAAATTTTTTCATTCACAAAAAGCATACAAATTGATATGAAATCAACAACAAATATTTTAACAAGCTCAAGTGAGACTTTGCGGTTAACAACTGCTTTGCAGTTTTAGAATAGTATTCACATCTCATGCCTAAGCGTCTTGACATCCTTACACTTGTAAAAAGAAATATATATATATATATATATATATATATATATATATATAATGCGATAGTATGCACTTCCGTCGACTAAACACCTTCTTTTTACGTCACATTTGGTACAACTCAAAGGATCTGGTTATTGCAATGGTCCAATTGCGTTTTTTGTGATGGCCGCATATATATGGCAAAACACATATATGTTTTGCTAATGCAGCGAAACTGCATCTCGACAACACAACATTGCTCTATGAAACAGCGTATTGTTGTATTAGAACATTATGCCTAATTGCTATATATTTTGAACAAACGTCTCTCGCCACTCTCTTCCTCTATGCATTTGTATACCTAAACTATATTTAGACGCATTTACTGTTTTCGCTTATTAATACGCACGAAGTAATAGGTTTATTTAATACGGAAAATATTTAAACGCATCGACAATTCATATTCACGTTGCTTCTACAAGCTGCAACCTCTCTACATCCGTGAAGTGAGTAAAAAAATGAAATTGCCGAACACACAGTTGGCGAACGTACAGTTTAGACACTATTTAGACGCTTGCTTTAGAATTCCAAC